>NC_140029.1:76389588-77007358 GCF_963513975.1 Fringilla coelebs
AAAAATCCATCAGGTATTGGTTTCAGCTGGGACAGTTAATGCTGTTCCTGGTACCTACTATGAGACTGTGTTTTGGGATTGTGCTGAAACTGTTGATAAGACAGGGACATTTTCATTCCTGCTGAGCAAGGTTTACACAGAGCCAGGGCTTTTCTGCTACTCACCCCACCCCACCTGTGAGGAGACTGAGGGTGCACAAGGAGCTGGGAGGGGACACAGCTGGCACAGCTGGCCCTAGCTGATCCAAAGGATGTCCCAGACCTTATGGCATCATGTCCAGCATATCAAGCTGGGGGAGAAGAAGCAATGGGGACACATTCAGAGGGATGGAGTTTGCCTTCCCAAAAATGGTTTTGTGTGATGGAGCCCTGCTTTCCTGGGGATGGCTGAACACCTTCCTGACCAAAGGAAGAGATGAATTAATTCCTTGTTTTGCTTTGTTTGCGTGCACAGCTTTTGCTTTACCTATTAAATTGTCTTTAATCTCAACCCAGGAGTTTTCTCACACTTACCTTTCTGTTTCTCTTCCTTATGCCTCTGGAGGCAGTGAGCAAGCAGCTGTGTGGAGGTTAGCTGCTGGCAGCTAGACCACAGCATCAGGGAACACAGGACTTTTTTCTCTTTGTCACACATCCCTCTTGCTCTGCTCATGTAGTGCAAGAGGAAGAAAAGGAAAGCCTAGCAAAGTTTTCATTTTCAAAATGAGAAACAAAGGCCTGTTGCCCAGAGAAATGGTGGAGTCACTATCCCTGGAGAATTTGTAGCACTTAGGGATGTGCTTAAGTGGGGGATTTGGCAACGCTGGGTTAATGAGCAGATCAATGATCTCAGAGGTCTTTCCCAACCTACACAACTCCGTGATTCCATGAAGTCAGCACCTCTCCATCGCTGTTAGCCGACCTCCCCGTGCTGCTCCATGCTGAGCAGGCTGCTCTTTGGCAGCACACGGGGACCAGCATGGCAGCTGCCATGTCCAGGACAGAGCACTGGAGGGGAAGCTGTGGAGACAAGGGAAGCAGCACAGACAGTGTTAGTCATGCTGGGAGGCAGGCAGAGGAAATGAAGCAGGAACGGAAACAAACAAGCAAACCCAGCTCAAGGCTAAGCTGCGCCCAGAACAAAGGTTCAACTAAAAAATAATTTATAGCATTGTAAACAACAAGGGAAAACATTCAGCACACAGAATGAGGAAAACAGCTGTGTCCATTGCTCTATTCTCACACCCTCCCAGCCAGCGACATCCCCTAGGAGAAGTTTCACAAGCATGCATGGAATTCCCCTGGGAGGGCAGTGGTGATTGGGACTGTGGCTGCGTTACTTCCCAACCTGTGCAGAACCTGGCGTGGGCTGACATGCACTAATGCATTTGACATGTCTCAGCAACTGTGCCAGACTGTCTTGGGGCTCTGCATACTCTGTATTTCCCTGTCCAACTCATGTTAAATGCTAAATGGGAAGAAGGAAATTTCATAGTGCACTGGGCATCTTATGGGTTTTGATGAAGAGCCCTCAGGGAAGGGAGAAGCCGTTTGGTGCAGGAGGCATAGGACAAAACTGTAGTCTGGAACATGAAAAAATGCATTCTGCTCCAAAGAGAGCACAAATTATCACCTGAATCTCAGTGAAAAAGAAGCTGAAATGTTGAATTGTTTTGTCTTCAAGGCTGAGAATGTGGCTTTTCCATGTCCTAAGAACACATGTAATATCTCATGCAATGAGATAAACATATCTAATAATCTAAAATCATGGTTAAGGACAAAAAGCGGTGGCAATATCTTGGCTACAAGGTACTGGCCTAGGAACTGAGTATGCTACATTTACCATATTCTTCCAAAGCACTTGTAACTGACCACCCCTCTGTCAGAGATTCAGAAGCCGACAGGACAGACAGCAGATTGGATCCTGGCCACTGGTTGCCACATTCAAGGCTGCTCATCTGCTGGGGTTGCTGGAATTTTCCCACTGACTTCACAGAGGCCAGGTGTCACCATAGACAGTGCTGTTTTGCTGCAAAACCCACTTCAGCTTCAAGAATAACGCTGTGACATGTAGAGTTACACAACCTTGTTACCACTATCACAGATTTTTTGTATGACCTACTTGGCTATTGTGTTTCAGACCTTTTGGGGGAAAAATACAAAATTATTTTAAAGTTCTTGCATCATTTTTAATCCCTTTTCTCCTGCAAAAGGTGTGTTTTCCTTTCTACTCAAGGAATGTTTTCTCAGATCCAGGAAACCAAATACCCACACCATGGCAGATACAGGTTTAGGTCTCTCCAGAGACGCTCTGGACTGGCTGTCTAAGTACCATTTCAGTTCTCAAGCCCTCTGCCCAGCTACAGCCCAACTTTACAGCAGCTGAGAGCCTAAACAGACAGCAACATCCATTAGATGCTTATGTTCATGTCTGCATTCTTGTTCCAGCCCACCAACAATGTGTCCCTGCTGAACTGCTGAGAGCTCTCATCACAGCCTCTCCTGCTGGCCCCATCTGAGGCTAAACAAGGCCATTATCCTCACAAAACACAGAGAAGTACATTTCTTGGAGAAGGTTAAGTCCAAGATCTCAGGGACATAACAATTCCTTCTTTCTGGAAGAAAACACAGGAGCATGACAGAGAGTCATGAGTTATTTAACTACACTCTTCAATAATTATGGGAAAGAAGGGAGGACACAGACCTCATCTGTGGAGCCCATTGGCAATGGACTTTGAGGTCCTTCATGGTAAGGTGCTGACCTGGATGCATTGATGGGAATGCCAAGAGCAGGGGGATATCCACTGCTTTTAAATGACAGGGATCCATCAGGTGTCTGCACCTCTTAGACACATCATATTTAGCTCACTGTGTTTTCTGAAAATTCCCTGCTTACAGGCCTGAATGTCTCCTTGCACTGCACAGAGGAGCCCACACTGAAGGTAGAGAGTTTTCCAGTAATAGCTGGTCACTACAGCAGCTTAGATCATGAGGAAATACATTAGAAATTATTGCAACTTTACCTAAAAGGCTCAAATTTCAAGAAAAAGACAGCTAAGTGTCAGAAGTTGAAGGGTTTATACATCAGTGCTGATGGTTGTGACAATATTTTGCATTAATTTGAGGGGGGAGGAAGATATATTAAAAAAATTACAAATGAAGAAAAAAAACATTGGACCTCAACCTGATATTTTAGTGTGATTTTCCTTGAAGTGAGGTCTACCAGACTGAAAAGCCTTCCAAAGGAAGGGGTGGCAGCTCCAGCAATTGGGTGACATAAATTCTGCATTCTGTGCCTTTGGTAAAGCCTAAGAAGCACTCCCTGAACTGAATCTAGTCCAGGATATGCCTTTCTAGAGAAAGCAGAATGCCTAATAAAGCTCCCAGAATATTTACTTATTTTTTGCAGATTTAATGTGAGTTGAACAAGCATGCCATATGCTTGTAAGTCAAAGCATCCCTTTTATGTTTTGAACTAGAACTATTCCCTTGAGCATGAGCAAACTTGTGAAACACTGTCTTTATTTTCAGCCTCATAGTTGTTTTATTCTACCTCTTTCCAGTCCCTTATTTAATGAGGTGTTGGGCTTCTAAGTAAATCTTTGCTAGGTTTGTTCTTCACGCTGCCAAGATCACGGCAGGCAGTGCTCACCAGTCCGCGTCTGAGTTATGCATTCAAGGTGGTGATGAAACAAATAGTGCACAGTGGTTACTAATTTTGGTCCTACAGATATTGTAGTCAACATCTGGCACCTGTCTCTTCACACGCACACACAGGAATATTGAGTCAAAACCATCCAAAAGCAATCAATAGTCATTTCAGCTAACTTTTTGGGGGAGTAAGGAATTACGGTGAGGATAACCATCCCTGGATCTTTTGTCCATAGAGCTTGAAGCATATTGCAACGTTGGTATCAGGGGCTCACAATTTAAAATAGAGAATCAAATGAATAGAATACTCTGTGATGTGCAGGGTGCATGAAGAGCACGTACTGTGGAGCCTTGTGGAAAAGTTCATGTGAAAACAGATTTTGTTTTTGGAATCCATTTTCCAAATATTTTTTTCTTCTTTTTTAGAAGTTGGAAATTTCTACCAGCTCTGGTAAACTCTTAGCACAATGGCTTTACCATCCTCACTCAAAACAGCACTCACTCTCTAACTTTGAGAACCAACCACGTTGTAGGTCTCAGGGCTGACCAGATTTCATGCATCTGCGGAAACTTGCTTCTGAACTGGCAGAACTTCTCACTGTAGGCTGACATGGAGAGCTGGTTTTGTCCCAAATCCACTCTTACACAGAAATACTGGAGCTTCTGGTGATAGCTTCAAGCCTGGTGTGGCCCATGGCTCTGTCACCCTCTCTGACCGGCAATGTGTTGGATTTACCTTATTCCATGCATCTTGAGCATGGTGTCTGGTCCAAGCTGGCTGATTGAGCTCCTTTAGTCACTGAAAAAAAGAAAAGTGCATCCAGGGAGCAATTTGTGGTATTTTTGAACAGTCCTCCATCCCTACAGTCACCCCAAAGGAAACTGAAATTTCCAGAAACAAGAGGTTTTGGACACCTGGCGTTAATGGACCTGATTCCACCCACCTAGATGACTGCCAATAAGGTTTGTTCATGTCTGCACAATTCTTTGTTTGCTGCCACATCTACGCTGAGAGAGCTCCTTACATTTCCCAGCTTATT
Source organism: Fringilla coelebs (assembly GCF_963513975.1). Taxonomy (NCBI): domain Eukaryota; kingdom Metazoa; phylum Chordata; class Aves; order Passeriformes; family Fringillidae; genus Fringilla; species Fringilla coelebs. Next base: position 76,394,258 of record NC_140029.1, read on the forward strand.
TTGCTTTTCCAACGCCAACCCTGAAAACTTCAAATATATCCAAACAGCAGAAGGGCACTTGGTTCCTGTACCATGTTTGGGTCTTTCCTCCACAACCACCCATGCTGAAGCTTTCTTACTGCCCTTGAGCTAGGCAGGATCCCATTACTCTGGTCAGGTTTTTGAAGGCTTTCCAATTAATTTCTGGAGGATGAGGGAGGAAATTAATTTCCTTCACTATTAGCATTTTGAATCCTGACCTCTCTCTCCTGACTTCTAGCGAGATTAATCCACAGACAAAAGCAGTTGACCATACTGTGTCAAGCAGCTCTTCACAGATGAAGCATGGTTCCACCCTGACAAAATGAATTTACTTTGTGTTTTATCATTTCTCCCAGATAGTTTCTATCTTGCTTCTGTCAGAGGTCCAGATTCTGTTTACACAAATGGAGGTGAGGTAGGACTTTCTATGGCCTGCCCTACCTCCGTTTTTAAGATCTTGACATTATTGTTGTTTATATGTAAAGTAAACATGAATATGATCAGAAGTGAACAAGAAAGCAAATGGGGAAAACAGATGCTGTTTCTTTCATTATCTTTCAATATTTGGGAGAATTTGTAATTATTTTTTGTAATTTATTCTAAAAGACCAGACTACAATTTTTCTGTGTCAAAGCTTCTTCACTTACAACTGCATTGCATTTCTCTGTCTTTACTCAGAGACCCACACAAGAGTAATAAATTATTTTCTTTATGAGAACTGCAGCATCTCAGGACATCTCAGGACAATTGATTTAACCACTGCTCCTGGTTTTGACTATATTACTCTGGCTCTACACCAGCATTCCTGCACTGATGACTTAGACAGAAGCATTCTATGTCCCTGAATTTATTTGGGTTTTGAGTTAATTTAGTATTCAACGCACAGTTATGACAAAGACAAATACATGGCTGTGCTCATTGTCATCTACGTCTGCACTATGCTATTAATTTGAAGCAATATATTTTGTGTGCACAAAATATTCTGTTTGCCTGCTTTTTTTCACTATTACATTACCCCTTAACTGAGCTCAGAATGTTTTTCTCCATATTTTACATCGCTGTCATTTCATGTCCTTCTACACACCTGTGCTTTTCCTAGGTGAATTAAATTCTGTGCAGTAGATGGGCCCATTTCTGTGGTAGAAGAATCACTGCTAATGCACTTTTTTTGGGTGCCCATCCTTAGTTCCATAAAACAAACCCTGTTAATTACATGCAGTATAAATTCCATCATCACAGATTATCTTGAAAAAAAGGCCTTCAAAGCAGGCAATTACTTATAAGAGGTAACTACATGACATTTTTAAATCTCAACTTTTTTGCCAGTTTCCAGCTGTCAGAAACATCCAGATGCTGGTGAAGCTGTTTCAATTGAGAGAGTGAAACTCATCTGGGAGGAATGGGGAATCATTAGGAGGATACATTTGAAAAACCAAGCAAACAGAATGGAAGGAAGTACAGATGACTGGGTATGGATGGGTTCTCCAGCAGTAGCATGCAGAAATGGCCTTGCACCTCACTGCCAGACATGAGCTGGAAGAGCACTGAGCAAAGATAAATTTAAAAATTCAATATTCAGGTAGCATTCATATTGCTGAAGAGATTGTTTTGTCTCAGGTGTACTCTTGTATTGTGACTCAGATCATTACGGACCAGGGAGTGTTAACAGAAAGAATATTTTATGGTGCTTTTGAATGGTAAGACTGTTGGCAGGATCATCCTTTGTCCTGCATTAGTAGGAGCCTGGCATTGTGAGGTGCTGATGTATGGCAGGTGTTCTTTGAGGTTGCTGCAGTAACAGCAATTACAGCAGCAATGGAACATTTGACTTTATTGGCTTAATCGTGCCCAACTCTGGCAGTGGTGGAAGACTACAATTTATTTATTATTATAGCCAGTTCTTTCTGCGTGGACTGTACAAATAAATCCTTTTACCACACACTTTCTCCTACCCTTTGTCAGGACCCAGGACGTCCCTCTGGCTGTCCTGAGCAGCCCAGACCCTGCCAGGGGTCTCAGAGACCCTGGCACAGAGCCCAAGATGCCTGTGGATTTGATTATGACCTGTAGAGCAAATTACCAAGCTTAGATGAAGATCTGCAAGCCACGAGAGTTTAAGTAGAATGATAATGAATTTATCACAGGGTGAAAAATAGATTTTGGGGTTTCTAGAATGGGGGTTCAAGGGGAAAGATGGAGGGATCTGGGCGTGTCCAGCCTTTCTCCTTCTTCTTCTTGGCCTCCATTTTCTGCTGTGATGTTGGCACTTTTAGATTGGTTTGGACTGGAAGCTCACTGTCTAACATAGGTGATAGGTATTGGAAAATAACTGTGAACATGTTATATGTAGTTTTTAGTATAGAGACATAACACCACCCCGGGGGCAGGGAGAGTGTCCTGGGCTGTCTTGCTGAACAGACCTCAGCTGGACAGGAGACAGAATTTTATAGAGAAAGAACAACCTTGAGACCGAGAAATGAAGAGCTCTGATGCTTTCTTCAAGTGCTGGGCTGGGAAAAGAGACTTTCAAATTTTTCCTGGGATCACTCAGATCAGCGAGAGGTCCCGGGACACTCTTGTTGCAGGACAGAAGAGCATGATTGCTGTCTGCTGTTCTTTCTGCTAAGAGCAAAAGTAGCAAGAAATTTTGCAGCTTTATGTAACCTTTATTAGGACAAAGACCTTGGTTTTTTAACATGTGGTGACAGTCACCCTGCTTGAGAGCAGATGTCTGTAAATTTAGAATCTAATGTAAGCTAACTACCTCGGACTCCTGCAAGAAACAGAAAGAATTTCACCCTTTCAATGAAATAGCATTGGGCTTGAGCTTCACTTACTTAATGGGTCTTGCCATGGGAATAGAAGGTTTCCAGATTGGCTCCAGATCAGGGATCCCACAGGGAGGCCAATTGCACAAATTGCAGTGGAAAATTATGGTTGTAAATAATCTTGTAGCCATTAACATTTTTTAGCATGTATAGGGTATCCTGTATTAAATAGGTTTGACTTCTTATTTTCTTATTGTTTGTTTGCCAATATCATGTGTATAAGAAGAAGGGAAAGTTTAAAACACACTGAAAAATGACTTGTTGGACTAGGATTGTAAATGGGTGCTTATTTATGATGCTGTACTAAGTAAATGGCTTTTAGATTTTGCTATTTGTCTGTTCAAGAAAAAATCTGAGCATAAAAAATACCATCTTGCTGCTTTTGAATGGTGATGAGTTTCTATGGTATTGAGATTCTCACGCTAAACACTGTAAGAATACTTAGCGCTGTTCACCTCTAGACATCAATTTACCTCATATTTTTGGCTTTTACAAATCTTGAAAGTGGAGGTGGCTTGGGGTCTGTCTGTGCACAATGGCCCTGATAAAACCATGAACTGAAGCTATCTGGTGAGCTGCCTCTTCTACCCATTGTGCCTCTTCTACCCATATTGTGCCTCTGCTGGAGGGGACAGCAGCATTCTCCACCTCTCTCCTCCCTGTCTGGTGCAACCCTGTGCCACCATGCAGTGCCCCATCCATGCCACAGCTGTATTCCTTCCTGTGTATCACAGAGTGGCATTTTGCCTCTTGACTTCCCCCAGCTTTTTCCAGGAATTACTTCTTGTATGCCTGGTTTTGCACTGCTTTCCAACAATTTGAATCCAATTTCCCCTTTAACAGCATTAATGCGCTCAATATCATCTTTCACAAAACATTTTGCTCATCAGCTTTTCATTGATTTGTGCTAATATGGGGATGGTCAGGAGCTTTGTTCTCTGCTTTCATTACTCTTACACAGTCATGTCTTTACAGTGAGACTGACAAGAACAGCAGTCCCTAATAAGAGAATAAAGAGGCAGGTGAGGATCCCACTTATGCAGTCACGCATCGCACCCTAGCACCCCCTCTGCCAAAGCAGAGCTGGGAGATCCAGGGTGACATCTGCTCCATCCTCCCCCTCTTGGGAGGTTACAGAGGGGCCTGACTCGCTAATGTACCTATTGAGCACAGAGTGTGCACATGTGAGAGTAAATTAAATGTGCCCAGGGTCTTTCTTTGGCCCTGAGACCCACAGGGCTGAAGTAACTTGTGTCCATAGAGTGAGCTGTCAGAGCTTCCAAGATCATGTGGCTGTATCCAGGCAGCCCCTTGGAAAGAGCCCTTGTGCCATATCTAGGAATAGAGTGGGTGAGGGTACTGGCAAGAATTAAAAGCATATAGGGAACACTGATAACAGGTCAATTTAGCTCTTATGCCCATCTTTTCACCACTGTTGAATCCAAAGTCATCTGTGGTGGAGGAAGGGAAGTATCTACTATATTCTTTATAATATTCCATCACACTTCTTTTATCTTTACCCTAGAAGCAGCAAGAATTCATAACGCTGTGGAAGCTGTTTCAGGCAAAATGGACTCCCAAACGTGGTTTAGCTACACTGAAATTTGCTAAAAAACATTTCTATCACCGCCTGCTCCATCTCTCAGTCTTCTGAGTAAAATCCCTCCTGGTGTGCTGGCTGCTGCTGCACTAGCCTCCCTGTGGGGCTGTGGAGGGCCTTGCAAACCCTTGTCCAAGATGTGACATCCTCAACAGCAGCAGTGCTGGTGGTGGGAGCGTGCCTGAGCCTGGGAACAGGTTGGGCAGTAGCACTTTCAGAGGCAGCTGTCTGTTTGACTCACAGCAAATCATGTGTGATCTCATATTGAAGAATTATCTGTAGTCCTTAATATGAGGCACTATCCCGTCCTATCTGTTTCCAGTGTGCAAGGAATTAAACCTTCTTTTTAAACCTGTGCCTCTGTCTCAGTCAGGAAGGGTGCAGAGCTGGCCTTTAATCTCTGAAGGAAATGTAAGTGAAAAATACTTAACATTTTGCAATCACAGTAGAATTCTTCTTTATTCAGATTCTGTGAATACATCTGAAAGGACTTGGACATCTAGTTCCCCAAAACACTTACTACACAATAAAGGTGAATCACAGTTTCCAAGCTCCTGGAGCTAATGCCTGTTCACACTAGTCCGTTTTGTGCATTGCTCACAAATCAGGTTTTTTTTCTTCTCACTGCTCAGAGCTTTTGAAACAGGCTCCTACATAGGAAAAGCTTTTCTGATTCCTGTAATTTGTATGAGAAGGATTCAGTGGGACTGTTTTTTCCTGTCTTTAATTGCTTCCTCATCAGCTCAGTTCACAAAGCTCCCAAAACACAGTAATACTGTCCTTCAGCATTTTACTTTATCTTCGTGTGAAAAGAAAAGCTCTGATCTGATTCTACCCATGGCTGAAAAGGATGGTGGTTTATTTTACTGCAGAATAATCACAGCATATGGATATAGAGACTTATCAAATGGTATTCACACATGAACAAGCAACTGCCAGTATTGGCACTGTCAAAAGAAAGCTGTCAGGGAAAGATCATGTCATAAACCAAGAGAAGCTAAAATTAAATTAGATGCCAAACATATTGAGCATACAGCCAATAACAAAATTATTCTTTCCTTTTAAGTAACCTGAAATGGCTATTTTTATTTGCTAAAACCCACACACCATTCAAATATTAAAATTATTTATAATAATTAAGAGATGTTAAAAGCATGGAACAGGTCTAAGCTGCACATGTACCAAATGGTTATAAGTGCATCATGCACATAAATACATGAAATTGGCAAAATAATGAGCTGATAAGCTCTGTAATAACTCATTATTTATTAAAATAGCTATTAACCATCTATTAAGGCCCAATACATAAATTTATATATGAAGGTTTAATAAAAATTCCTTCTTTCCTAGTCATGTAGTAATGACTCAGAACATAGCCTGCAATAGTATTTAATAATGTTTACTATGGAGCAGTGCAGTACACATTTTGAGATGATCTGAGAAGAGTCTATTATTAAGGATTTGTTTTACAGAGGTGAAAAAGAAAACACACTTGGGTTTGGTGTAAATTTCCCATTACTAAGAACTGTACTGTGAGATTGGAGGAAAGCTAGGAAGAAGGAGGTGGGCTTTCTCTTTTCTGTATAATCCTATCGCCTACTAGCAGAAACAACATTTCTGCTACATGTGGTCACCTTGTTGTTTTTTACACACATACAAGGAATTTTAAAACAATAAATACTCCTGGAAAACACACATAAAAACGAGTATTTGGAAGCATGATGCAGTCTCCAGCAGGGTGCTTTCCTTTGTCCAGCTAGATATATAATTCAGACTCAGAACCATCATATATTTTGTGCTTGCTGGGGCACCTTGTGTTCCTGAAGCTCAAAGCCCATTACAAACAGAACTCCCCTTTCACAGTAGGCTGGATGATCATATATTGGCATTAATATTTCACAGAGTGAAGGAATCCAGCACCTTGCTAAGAGCCACACAGATGGCAGAGTGCTTTATGCCAGTGAAGATCACCACGTCTATTGAGCAGGATCCTGCCCAACCTAAGGGCTGTCATGCCTCCTTCTTTTCTCAGACGCAATGCAAATGTCAAAAGAAAGAAGTTTGGCATCTCAGTTGCTGGTCCTGCTGCACATTATTCCCCTTCATAATATATCAGGCACAGTTACATCCCAAGGTCCCCCAGAAAATACCCAGCAGGCCACTCAGAGACACATAGAAGGAGAAATATTATCTGTCTGCAGAAAGAAAAAGGGTTAACTACAGTAATTTACGTCTCATCCCTACACCCAACAGACTATAAATGAGAGAATGAAATTGCTAAATGTGTTTGCATGGTCTAAGAAAAAGCAAATATACAAGAGCTGCCTAATTGGGCGAGAAGCTAGGACTGCGCAGATGTTTTCATCTGTTTTCATGCCATCAGGAAGGATTGAACAACCCCACTACAGACACTGTGAGGTCATTTTTTCAGATTTCTTTGCAATTATATAACAGATAGCTCTTTGGAAAACAGCCCTTATTAATGAACCACAAATAGACTCCTCCCTGAGGCCATGTTAAAGCACATTGTACTCATTGTGAATAGAACACTGGAAAGATGGGACGAAAAAATTCTCTTATAAGCTCATAGAAACTCCTCATAAAATGCATATCTATTTTTCAATTTTTATTATAGCAATGCTTATGAGGAATGCATTGAGAAACTTGTAAACTCTTAAGTAAACCTGCATTTAGACATATGCAAGATTTAGTTCTAGATTCTATAGAAGACAATGGATCTGCAAAATTCAGCTGTAAGTCATTTGTATTTTTGAAGTTTTGTATTAGTCCAGGAAAGATGTTATTAATTTTTTTTTTAAAGTATGCTACCATAGGACACTACAGGTGCAGTAGCCTTTATAGTCCCATGGTTACAGTTCTTACAGATTCTTAATTCTGGTCTTAGAGACATTTATGCTGAAATATGTGAAGAAGAGTTTCCATTGTCAAAACGCCAGAAAGCTGATCAAGTCCCTTTGAAAGCCCTGGATTTCTGCCGCAGTTCTGATTATGGTAACTTAATATCTCTCATCCCAGAAAGCTAAACTAGTATAGAAATACTACAGATTTTTGTGGCCCATGCTGTGTCTTCAGTGCCTAAAGTTAGTCCTTAAATCTCTTTGCCCAGATATCTGGCTAACAAGAACCATTTAAATGTGAAGAAGCTTTAGGTGCTTGGCATATTTCAAGACGTCAGACTGCTTTTACCAAAATGCTAATTAAATATGTCAGATAAGGCAATGGAAATTCACAGTACTCTGAAAATTATGGTTATCCTTATTTTGGGTTACTGAAGAATGTCCAAAGCTGAGCAAAAAGTATGGCTAACTGACAGTTTTCTCATACAAATAGCTAGAAATAACATTTGCATTTTTCCCTTTTACACTTCTCCAGACAAAATCCTTCTCTCAGAATTCCTTGTCAATCAAACCCAATCCATCCTTGGCTCTGAAACACCAGGGTTTTATGCCATGTAGGACATTTACTTGTCTGTTGAAGGTGTTCATTCAGAGTACCACTTTGCTCTACCTTAGCCAGTAGAACAAATTATCAACATGTACCAAGGGACTAATGAGTGAATGCCAATATCTTGAATTCAAATATGTCGTGGCCTTAGACTCTTCTCATAATCAATGGAGAAATTAGGGTGCCTAGTGTTTCTCTGATGGATTTTATCCTGAGTAGATATCTAGAATGGACCAGCTGATGCACAGCACAGATTACCATTTCCCTCCAGTCATTATGAACACACCAGAGACACAAATTCAGCTGTAGCTATTAGCAGGGATGTCTACAGCTAGTTAGGATAAATCCCTCCTGTGCTTCTGATGAATGACATAGAATAGGCAAGGCAGCTCTCCTACAATGAATTGAAGCCTTGCAAGAGGGAGCTCCCTCCTTTGATCTTATATGCCTTTTAATAGATGGCCTTGAATATTCAGATTAAAGAAGGAAGAAGACTCAGTGTATAGCAATGTGATAAATATACACAAGAATATGCTGGAGCATTGCAGAATAAAAGGACAATCGTTAATGCAAATTTTGGGGAGAACTGCAAATTTTTTTGGAAAACATTTTTGATCATAACAGATGCACTTGACTCTTCCTCAATAACATCACCCTTAATCACAAAATACAGATGGCAAAATGAGTTAACACTGGAGTTCCTGCACTAAATAATCAGGGAAATGCAAGTCAGGCTAAATATTTTGTATGATCCTCTGTTAATAATCCCAAACACCCTCATGTTTTCAACGTGCCGCTTAGCCTACATATTCAGAAAGAATGCTCTGAAAAAAAAATATTTCCCTTCTATTTTTCAAACTACACTTGGCTTCTGAGTTTATATCTTTGTAATAGTAAAATCTAAGAAAAATTTTATATAAAACCAATACATTTATATGCAATCACTTGATTCTACCATCTGGGTCCTTATACAAAAATGCAGAATTATTTCAAATCCTCAGGTGTAAATATTTTAACCGTTTTTTTTTTTTTTGGTCTTAGAGTCAGAATGACTATCAACTGAGGCATTTTGGAAAGCATCTAATATGTTTTTTGGTGCTATAAGGTAATAAATCTAACATATCCAACACTGTAAGAGCAGCCAAAGCAGGACATCTGAAAGAAGTTTTTGGCATGAACCTTTTTCACTCTATTCATATAAACATTATTTTTCAGTGGCCCAAATTTCTCTGTGCAGTATGAAAACTTGTTTGGTTTATTTCGAAGCTGAGGGAAAGTTAGCCAACAAAGTAACAGCCAATGACAGTGTGAGAAAATTCCATCGACACTGAAGATTTCTCAAAAACTGGCCTTTATCTTCTTATAACTATAGCAGGATCACAGGATATTTAGCAATATGATGTAAGTAAACATAATGTAAATCTGCACATGCAAATTAAAGTTTTATAATATAATAAATTGTTAGGACCTTGCCAAAATTAATGCTGAGGGGAATGTTTGGGTATGTGTTTGCCAGTAATGTGTGTGAAACTTATGCAATTGGCTATCAAAAACATAGACTATATATGCTTTAAATAGGCCCTCCTTGAAAGAAATTCCGCACACATGCAGTTTTTACTTACTAGTAGTGACTGAACCAAGGTAAGTAAAAAGAATTTCATGGCTGAGTGTGGTTTACAAGCATTACTTAGAGTGGCTTATATCATTTGCTGAAATAATAAAAAATATCTGCTGAGCTGAAGGTTCAAAAAACCTTGATAGTGTGGTATAAGAGCCAATGAGGACTCAAAACAGTTTTAGTGAAAAAGAACTGAATGTAGAAAGCATTTAGAACACTCTCAAATTGGATTTTAGTACCAAAACCCAATCCACAATAATTTCTGAATCTTCACATAAGGAAATGAATTTTCATTTTAATTACTGTTGGACTATTATTTTACTGGAAAGGTCTGTTCTAAATACACCAGCACAGAACTCTGTCTCAAAACTGAGCAAAAGTTTTTTGTCTAGGACGGTCTTAGCATGATGATCTGAAATCCAGGTTGGCTCATTGGCTCGGTGTCCAATGTGTGTTATAAATGCTTAAATCTTTTACTAGTGCCTTGGATACACTTCCAAAGATAAAAATGATGCTTGTTTTTCTGCACTTTATCCAGTGACATTGCAATTTCAGAAGTCTTTTTTTTCTTCCCCACAAGAGCACCACTAGGACATCTAAGCGAAGACCAAGCCAGTGACTGTCAGGTTCTCCTCTTCCTTGAAGCCTTTGATGTGACTCACAGCATATAAAGCCCAAACCCACAGCGTTCATCAGCACCAACCAGATTAAAGAAGTTAATGAAATCATGTAGTTAGGACACTGCTGCCTGGATCAAGTCTCTAGGCATGGTTCCAGGTTATTACAAAGAAGCTGAACCCAGTTTGCCCTAGCTTGTTTAAAATGGCAACAGACTCCTCAAATTATGCACTGTTTGGCAGTCACATCAACACCAAAACACCAAGCATGTAAATTTAAGGATTGACATATGTCTTCTCAATCTTTGATCTGTGGTTTTGACTAGTTCCCTCCAACCAGAGCTTTTCCAGAAACTGCCTCCACCTGCAGTGCATGTATGGTTATTGTCAGGTTATGCATACAATTGATCAGCCTTGACACAAAAATATGGGCTTTTCATACCAAGTAACCAGATTTTGACTTAAAAACAAATTCTCAAAAAAGCTATCTTTCTGCTGATAAGTCATATACCTACCTAGCACAATCTATACTTCTTATTTAAATAATTGTTAAACTGAAAGAACTTTTACATCATTTTAACTAGGAATTTGGAGCAAGAAGAAAAAGTAATATAAAGTTTGCTGTTCTTCCTAATACAATAATTCTTGGAAAGAGTTTCAGAAGCAGGTGCAGCAGCTGTGAGCATCAGACCAGCTCTTTGATTTCCTGTCATGTAATTTTTGCCAAAACTAGCCTCACCATTTGCTTTGCAGCTGTTTGGCAGCATTGGGTTGATTTTTTGGACACAGATTTGTATTAAGTGCTTCAGTGACCCATCTGACAGTAATAATCACATGTGCCAGATGTTCTTCCAACATGGATTGTATTGCTAAGGTAGCTTTGGAAAAAAAGCTTAGACATGTTTAAAATCCCTTTCTGGTCTTCATCTTGAAAAAAACAACCAAGCTCACAAAGGTCCATGTAGTGCTGCTGTGGTGCTATCTATGCCATGAGGTCAGGGAGTTTAACTCAATTTGTATGTGTAGCCAAATATAAAAGTCAAACAAGCCTTCAACTTGCAGCTGATGAGGTCACTGAGCTCAAGGTAGTATATTTTTATTTGCTCTGATAATTCCATCATAAATGATATCTAAATGCTTATGATGGTTGCACAATGTTTTTGTAGCAAGAAGGAAACTTGCATCAGGCAATCCTTTCTGCTTTCCCAGTAGGTTGCCCAATTTAGGAGAAATCTCACTATTTATGACAAAGCTAACATCAACACGATGTCATTTCTCAGCAGAACAGACTTTTCATGAGATAGTTATATACCACACCATGCTATACCACACATATTGTCCTCTACTTTCTGTCCTTGTGAGTATATACTCAGTACAGGAGGTCTTTCTGCTCTTAATTCTATTTCATCTTTACAGTTCATTTTAAATTCACCCTCACTCTCCTAAGCATAAAAAATAAGGAAAGAAGATTTTTATTAAAGGTCTAAAAGCAAAGAAGACTTCTTCAGAAAAAAAGGAGTGTTATAAGTTGATAATATCTGAAAAGACTTTCTAAATGAGTATGGTTTACTGCCAATCTTCATCCAAGAGAGATTTTAATCCATAGGGTCATTTGAAAACTTATGCAAGTAATGGTCCATGAAGTGATTGTAGGGTAATAAATAGAAAATTGTTAAATGTGGATCAGTGAAATTTAAAAGTATAAAGACCACAGAAGAAAAACAGGAAACAGTGGAATGAGACATAAGCAGCTGGAGATGCAGAATAGCATCAGCTGACAGAGACAAACTAATAAAGGACAGGAGCAACATTGACCAATCATTCAATGAAGAAAATTTCCTAATGAGGATTCACCAAGAGCTCTCAGATCAACTTTAAATCAGCAGTAGGGGGCAAAAGATCAGAATATGACCTTGCATGATATTTACAGAACAGAATGGAATAGAATAGTTCCCGGTCCAAGAGACCTACAACAGTCTTCTGGTCCAACTGCCTGACTGCTTCAGAGCTGATCAAAAATAAAAGCACATTATTACCACCATAGTTCAGATGCTTCTTAGGGCTTGGGGATCTATCACCTCTGCAGGAAGCCTGTTCCAGTGTTTTTCCACCCTCTCAGTAAAAAATGCTTTCTAATGCCACACTTGAACCTCTACTTATTTTGTTGGGCTCTGGTTGTTTGTTTTTATTTATTAAATGAAGGCCACCACTGGGCTTAATGTTTTAGGATTTCAAGTTGATATGCATCATGATGACATTGTACATGAAAGTTTGTTGAAGAAGAAATTCTTTCAAGAGCACTGTGCAGTACAAACACAAGAAAACATGCAGCTATTTTTACAAAGGAAAGTTGAGTTATTTTCTGTGTGCCTCTCACCCTATCAGTGAAAGATATATAGATACTAAGATCTTTATGATATCCTCCTTTAAATTCAAATTGAGAATTCCAGGCTCTCAGAAATAAAATAGAAAGAAATTATATTGGGACAGGTGCAGAAAACCATACTTTCATAGGACATAATGGATAAGACAGTTTACAGAAGACATAAGGGCATACTCAACATGGTCCCATCACACCCTATAGGCTTACCTGGGTTACACAAGATACCTGTTTGCAGTGAGTGTGTTTCCTGTTTTCCAGAGGCACACTAGACTTGCTTTGAGTGAAGCAAAAAGAATGTCTCTTAGTTTTTAGCTCCATCCACTCTTCAAACCATCACTGCAGGTATTAGCCACTCAACAGCTTTCATTTGCATTGATCAGTTGACACAGTCTATTCTCAGGAGAATTAATCATTAAATTACATCCTAAGAGATACAGGAACAGCAAGCTCTGTGTTAATTTTATGCCATTCTTAATTTTTCATATCTCCTAGGTGCTGCAGGCTGTGCACACGAGGGTGTTCATGCATCACTTAGTAATGAGACCTATTTGAGTTTCCAAAACTTCTTTCTCATTTTCTGTATTCAAGTAGTGTGAGAGTTGCAAAATGCCAGATGAGTGCTGCACAACCAATTCTGCCTATGAATATATAAGCATGTCCTATCAAAATCAAAGAAAATCTCTTTGATTTATAAACTTTTAACTCATTTTGGTTTCCTTTTTCACCAGTTTAAATTGAGAGTAATTCCAGGGAAATTGGCATTTCATGAAGTCAAAATTCAGACCCCAAAAGATGACATTGAGCTACATTAATATTCAGTCACTTGCAGATTAACCTGACCTATGTAACAAAATCATTTTAAATAACATAGAAAATACAAAATATCAACTGGCTATTCTGATTCTTTGATAATAACAAACACCTCTGAAATGTTACCATCAAAGAAACTCTGATCATTTCTTATAAGTTAATACATCTGATTTCCCTTTCCATGAAGGTTGAAAAAGAAATTTCTAGAGTCATCAGAATGACTTTACAAGGCATGACAAAACACCTGGATTTTTGTATGCTACACTGGACTCCACAAATACTGCCCAGACTTTTTTAGGTTCCTAAGAGTTCTATGAGCCAGACTGCATTTGAGATACTGGACTAGAGTTAAAGGTGGTAGGGAAGCTATATGGTTGAGGAAAGAGGAGACAGGAAGTGTGTGAACTCGAGTTCTTGGTCCTGCATGGTGCTGCTGAGCCACCATACAGCATGCACAACTTAGAGGGAGAGGTTCCCAAATGCAAGGAACTTCTACTCATCCACTGAGATTCTTTAAATAGGAGCCGAGCTCTCATAAATTTTTCTTGCAAATTCAGTTTGCTCTGGCTAAGTAACTCGACTAACAGGGAGCATTTGCCTGTGACAAACACCATTCAGAAGTACTTGATTTTGAAGCTTCAAAACAAGCTTTGTTTGTAACTTTGTTTGTAGCTTTGTTCTCTTGATGCACAACATTTTCATTATCATTAGCTGTAAGAAGCCCTTTAAATTGACTAAGTTCTTTCTCTCAAACTGGTCACGTACCTCTACTCAAGCCCATCACATGAGAGGTTAAACACTTGTCATGTGCCCAAAACATGACAGCCCTTGCTTTACCCATTTACCCCTGCCTGATGGCTTCTGAAATAAAAAAGCAGGAGGGAACAGGCTTATGCAGATGAATTTTTCTGGAAGTCCAGATCCAGTATCCTGAGCAGAGGTTGACAGCTTCTGAATGCATAAGTATTTCTATAATTGCTTTGTGGGTACAATTTTGTAGGTGGTCTATATGAAAATGTTTGAAATTATTTGAGATCACTTATATTTGAATATAAGTGATAATAGGAGATACCGTAAATGTCAAAATTTAACATTGGCATTCTTGCCTTTTCCTGGTTAATCCAGTGATGATTTATTATGGATTTCTTTGTAAGCAACCAACAGAAAGATCAGAGGGAGAGGAATATAAATTATGCAAAGCTTTGAAGCAATGTCCTTTATGCAAAAATTCCACAGATACACTTTTAAAGAAGAAACTGAAGGTGAGGAAGGTAGTCTAAAAACAGCCATCTAAAGCTAAGCCCAGCCTGGTCACCTTCCCCTCTTTGCCAGCTCCACTTTTGCAAATTCATGGCTCACGGCAGTTCTCTATTCCAAAACTGTGTTTGTACCTTCAAGTTTTGATCTGTCAGAGCACAACAGATTAGCCTGGGCAAAGGAATAACCTTGGCTTTTTTTAAATAGACTTTGTTTCTGTTTGATAAGTTCCCAGGAAGCATATGACTGCAACTTTTGCCCTTCTTAGCTTTCCTTTCTCTGACTAACTCTGCATAATCTTTAGCATGCTCAAGCACAGTTTGAACTGGGTTAGTGCTGGTTTGTAAATCCTAAAGGTATATATGCCAGTTAAATGATATTCAGCTGTATCTAGCTTGGCTATTAATTAAAAGTCAATTAAGAGTTTCCATAGCACCCAAACAAATCAAAAGAATAACAATTATGTTCTGAAGTTGGAGGGAAAAGCTACAATAATTGTTTCTGCTGATAGGTCTCTTTCACATTTCAGTAAAGAGGGACAATATAAATTAGCAGGAAAAAAATGTATTGAACAAATTGCAAGGTAGGGAGATATAACAAGCTGAAAGAATGAGTTTCAGGTAAATGTTTTAGCAAACTAAATAAGGTAAAAATGTTAAAACTTTGCCTATAATATTTGCTTTGAAAAAGGTACATTAACTCTTTGGGTACTTTTCAACATGCCATATGGAGAAAACTTAAGTTGCTGCAGCTCCAGCCAGCTAAGAGTTTGGGTTTTTTCAGTCTCAGGTTTCATTTTATCCTCACATTTTCTAATAACCAGAACTTGTGAAAAGTTTCATTTTCCTTTGGACAAGACTTTGTTCAGCCATCCTGAAGGACCACTGGAAAGAGAAAAAGCAGGCATTGCAGTATCATCTCTTCAGGCTTCCTGACCATCAGCCTAAAGTCTAAAAGTCATCACATCAATGGAAGAAAAAGTGATAGACTGCCTCGGGGACATGCTCTTCAATAGCCTAACTGATAGATTTAATTGTTTAAGATCTCAGAGATAATGAGACTCTGCCACAGTTCTATGCACCATAGTTTCTTGTGGCTGTATCAGCTCGATTTTTTTGGAACAGAAGTAGACTTCAGAGCAAACCTCATCATGGTCTTACTTGTCTTTAAGTTGGATATCATAGCACAAATACTTTATATGCCTGGCACCAATGGGAAACCCAAAGGTCACTCTTATTATGAACAAAAAACCTCAAAAAAAGAAATCTGAAGTATCCAGATTGTCAGCAAAAGCCACATACTAAGCAATAGGAATTTCTTCACACAGGAACATACCTGAATTTCCCTATTTTTTAGGTGTACCAGACAGATGACTCTTCATATAAGCTCCAGTACCTGACAAACAATTCCTGTATTAAACATTCATTTAAATGGTTTAAAGGCCCCCACAGTTTTCTAAACATAGCTGGGAGCGGGTAGGACTTAAGATGTATGACTGTATGTAAATGTACAGGGATTAGAAAGCCCAGGAAGCAGCTTCAAGAGAAAAGATTTAGCAAGTGTAAGTGTATCGTGTCTTGTAGGAACCCACTTCTTCATTTCAGGAACCGAGATCCATCCCAACCCAGTGCATTGGTCTATCCTGGTTGAACATCTAGACTTTGATATCAAGAACAGGGGACAGCCAGAACCCAGTGTCCTACCTCGCATAACAAAAAAAGTGAAACTTTTCCACTGAGTTAGCAGCAGCCAATATCTTTGAGTCCTTATTGTTCCCATTAAGTGTCTTGGAAGACTTTGTTATAGTCCACGATGAGTCATCTGTGCAATTATAATAGCAGAGCAATATCAAAGTGATAGATGAGCCTCAGGTTCCCTTGGAACTGAATGACACCTCAATAACCACAAGGAGTGACTGGGACGCAGCCAGTAGTGTCTGAATGACAGCAAGTTGGGCTGTTACTGGAGTCAGCTCCTATTGACAGTGGCAGAAAAGAAAAGGTGCATAAAACCTGCCCAAGGGCTCATTGAAAGGAGTCTTGTGGCTACACTTTACAGAAGGTAACACTGAAACTAGCCTTTACTGGAAAAATAATTGGCAGTCTTAATGTAGGGAAGCGGTAAAGGAGCTTTCAGAAAGGCTCACAGTGGGGTGGAGGGATTTCCAACAGCACTCCACACGCTGTTTCACAGCCAGCAAGTCTTGAAGTTGCTCCTAGTCAAGCAATTTCAACTGATTTTTAATTCAAGTACAAAGAAGAATAGAATGTGCAAAAGAACATTTTTTTGTTCTTTGGGCAACGGGAGGCAATGCTGTGCTGAGAGGAAAGTGCTATTGTCCACCTGCAACACAAAAGCTTCAGGGTACATACCTCCTCTGGTAGGATGACCTGCAGTCTTCTCCTGTGCCCACTGAACCAAAGGAAAATTGAGTTTAATAGTTTGATTCAGGTCTATCATCAGGATAAGTTGTTTTTATGTGTTATATTTCCATTTTTTTAACTTGATTTTTTTTTTTTTAATATATACTTTAGTAATAGGGGAAGTCACTTTGGGAGAATCTTTCACTTTGAAGTTAGATATTCCTGCATCTATTTACCAGAAATGTTCATTTCTGCACGGAATACAAAATACCAAAGGTGTTTCAGCTGCTTCTTGTCTTCTAGAACAATGAAGCTTGTATCATGGAGTAGGAAATACCAAGCTGGTAAAAAAGATTGGTTCTGTCTGTCATAAATTATGCATTTATGAAACCCATTGCTATAAGGGGTTTCCATAGCCTAAAATCAGACATATATGGAGACCACTGAGTTATCATAACATTGTGGGACATGGATTTCCACACTTCAGATGCTAGAACAAGACCCCATCCTTAAAGCTATTTGTCTTGTATCTCTCTGTTGAAGATATATTAGACACAGCCCTGGAACACCTGCTATTTCCAGTCCACTGTCAGCATTGAACATGGTGAGCATGCAAGTGTGGACTTGGAAATGTGGATTTGCAACTTCCTTGCAGTTCCTCAGGTTATAGGCATCAAAATGAATAAAAGATCATCTTTGCCTAACCTGCTCTTACGCCACGTTGGCTTCAAAGTTTCTTTTTTCAGATTGTAAGCTGTTCCTTTCCATTTCTTATATATATATATATATATATATATATATATATATATTTAATTTGACATGAAGTGAGTTTTACAGACAGAAGCAAACAAGGCATATACTAACCTGAAGTTATAGTGAAAGCTCACAAAGATTAAAGAAAAGGAAAAAAGCCTGTAGTCTCAACACATGGGTCGGGAAGGGGACCAAGTCAGCTAATATTTGTTCATGGATAAAGATATGTTTTGGAGTAAAAATATTCTATTACAGTGTTGTGTGTTCTGCAAGCAGTTGTTCATATTGTCTTAGAGCCACTTCTCTTACAAGAAATTAAACTCTTCCATTCCCCCTCTAACTTCTCACAGGAGAAAATGAAGCACTATGAGTGTGTCTCACTGGAGGAAATCTCTAGTGAAGTGAAGTCAAGTTTTGCCTGTGTAAGCAGTTCTGAGCTGAAAGCTTAATAGTGCGGCATAAGGACCTGGAAAGGGAAGCTGATACAATAAAACGTGCACTCAATAAGATGTGCAAAAACAGCAAAGAGAAAATACACATGAATAGTAGAGGAGTCATAAACTACAGCCAAACTGATTGATGATGAAATTTTACAGTCTTTGTTTCATTTACATATTATCCAGTTTATAGGAAAAAGAAGCACCTGACTACTAAGCACACCATTCATGAGTCATAGGTACTTTGTGCAAATACATAATTCATGAAAAAATGTGCTGCTGCATGAAAGAATGACATTGACCAGAACACTCCATTTGAACCTGGAAAGTGCACAGAGAAATTAATCACCAAGCAAGCCAGACCACAAAGTTCTACCTATCTGATTTATCCTTAATTTTCCCTTTTTTTTTGCTCTCTTCTGGGCTCATGAAGAAGCATAATTAACACTGCCGGAGTTAATTAAAGTATCACTTTATAAAATAAACTATTATTTCCTCACTAGGAGAGTGATGAGATACTGTCACAGGTTGCCCAGAGAAGTCGTGGCTGCCCCATCCCTGGAATTGTTTCCATCCCTGGAATTGATGCCAGGTCAGATGATGCTCTGAGCAACCTGGTCTAGTGGAAGGTGCTCCTGCTCATGGCAGAGAAGGTGGATGGTCTTGAAGGTTCCTTCCAATCCAAGGCACTCTATGATTCTATCATTATGATGCCAAGCACTGATCTCAGTTAGTTTTCTGCCAAGATAATATGTTTCCTGAGTGAAGCCTGGGGAACGTTTAGTTTAAAAACGTTAAGATCTTTAAAAAGCTTATGTCAAGACTCTTAATTTCTTTTCAAACAGACCCTGTGGACTAGGACTCAAGAAAACAGAAGAAGTCTATGAGAGGAAAGAGAAACCTCTTTTATTTGTTCTTTTCCCAGGCCTATGAAAGATAGAGGATCTGAGACTGATTGACATGTTTATTCAGACAGAGGAAGGTAAAAAACAAACTAAAGAAGCGATTTCACAGTTTCAGGTCTTTTCTTGAAATTCAACTATAAAAAGGAGGAAATTCTGATGAAACAAAGGTAGCCTGTGGCTACTTCCCATATTCCAAAACAAGGAACACTTTGTGACAGTTTTATGTTTGTGAAGAATTTACCCTTTTACATCCATGCATTGTGAACTGGGGAGTGCAAGGCCCAAGATTAAAAAGTGACTGCACAGTAAAAGTCTCTCTCTTGACACTTTTTTCTAGCATCATGAGAATATTAAAAAAAAAAAATACGTAGAAAAGTGACAGATGCAGAAGTTCTAGAGCACAATGGATGAATTAAAACAACAAAAAAAAAAATCCCTGAATGGCACTACTACAGTGTAAAAATTATGAGAGGACATAAATTTCAATATGCTTCAAATATAAAATACAAGCTCTCTCAGGATGGAAAATGCATTTTGACATCTAACAAACAAGACTCCACCATTAGTATTCCCATAGGCTGCTCTGTCCTGCCACCTGCTTTGCAGCTGGATATCACTTGAGATTCAGAATTTGAAAATTCTAAAACAAATAAGGCTTACACCGCTTCTCTGGGCAACTTGTGCCAGTGTCTCACCACTCTCAGAGCAAAGAATTTCCTCTTAAGAGCTAATCTAAACATAGTCTCTTTCAGGTAAAAGCCATTAGGCCTTGTGGCATGACTACATGCCCTTTTTAGAAGTTCCCCTCCAGGTTTCTTGTGCATACAGGAAGGTGCCATAAGGTCTCCCTGAAGCTTTCTCCTCTCCAGGTTGAACAACTCGCAGCCTTTCCTCATATGAGAAGTGCTCCATCCCTCTGATCATCCCTATGGCCCCCCTCTGGACTCAGTCCAAGTGGTACATGAACTTCTGTTACAGGGCTCCAGAGCTGAATACACGTATAACTTAATTTAAACACAATCTGTACCAAAGACTTAAGAAAGGGATGCAAAATGCTCCCAGGTGTGTTTCATGCACTTCTGTTGATGGTGGAGGATTGGTCTGTTCACCAGATGTGTACTTCGTTTCTCATGGAGTGATAAATGGAGCCTTTGCCATTAAGATTGACACTCTTATTTAAATTTCTTTCCAATTCTTGTTCCAATCTCCTTCCTTGGCAAGCCTGTATCACATTTCTCTTTTCAGGCTGTCTATCCTCACTGTGACTGTTTCCCTGGCCATTAACAGATACTGCTAGCAACTTTCACAGTTTCTCCATTCCCACTGATATTTAAAAATCTTCACACATGCACAGACCTTGCCTGTCTGTTTTTTTCTGAGCTAGAGTATCCAAACTTTATACAGTGAAAATGGTAATTTTTTCCCTCTTTGGTCCCAGGTTCTGGTGTCACTATTGACTTTTCCTTCAGCAAAATCTTAGAGCTGTGGGGATTCTTTGATAATGTGTCTGTACCCAGTCATGTCCTCTCTGATACACCATTTTAAAATCCATTGAGTTAACAGAAAGTCATCCCAATTATATGATGTATCCACAGCTTAAACTTCACACATAAGGTTTCCATCCATTGCAGAAGTCTGAGATTTCTTGCACTGCAATATTCCTTTTATTCTCTATCAACCTGGCTTGCATTCTTGCTCCTTTTGAGATTGATGAATTATTTTTTAGACCCAAACACTGACTGGAAGACGGTAACTGGACACTTTCAGGAGTGAAAAATTGATAGGAATTGATATCTTGATCCAAAGTTGGATGGCATAGAATGAGAAAATGTTAAGTTGGGTGGGATTTGTGGAGACTACATGATCCAGATTCCTGTTCAAGGCGTGGAGTCTGATTAGGCTGCTGAGCAACTTTTCCAGACCAGTGTGCAACATTTCCAGAGATGGAGATTTCACAGCCTCTGTGGGTTCTGTCACGTTCAGTCTGTAAAGTTATTCCCTTATGCCTAATGGGAATTTCCTTTATTATGACTTGCAGTTGTTGGTTCTTCTCTGTTCATCATGCAGCACAGAGAAAATCTGGTTCCATCTTCTCTATAATTCTCTTCAGGTAGATGAAGAGAACAGTCAGATTCCCTTTCTGATCTCTTCTCCAGCTGAAAAAAAGCCAGCTCCCTCTTTTCATACATCTTGTGGCATGGATTCCTAACATGTAGTTGGGTCCCAAACCCAGACATACTCAAAAAAAAAGAGCAAAACCACATCTAATAAGTGTCTTCTCTCAACCTTTGCTGTCGTGAGAGGATCCATTATAGCCTGGTATTCATCACTTGAAGAATCACTGCAAACAAATCTTTCTTGGTAGCATGTCTTCATGTCTATTTCCTGACAAAGCTTCCATCTGAGTTTCCCTCATGAATTTGATCATAAGAAATGATCCATCAAGAATTCCTGTTCAGCCAAAATGATCTCTTACAGAGCCTGACTCTTTTCCTGATGATCAGGATAAAGGAAAGAGGCTCTGAGGAGGGAGTCAATATTCAGACTCTCCTGTAAGCAGAATACAGACAAAAGTGCCACATCCATATTATATAGTGGTTGGCTTGGCCTCTCCTCTGGGCTTCCTGTGGCCACACATCTCTGGCATAAATGCCGTTCCTGGAAAATGGGAAGGACTTTCTCCAAAACACGGAGGCTAATTCTGAGATATGGGTGAAGTTCTAAATATAAAAGGACTCAAGCCTTTTTCCCCAAGTCTGCAACTGCTGATCTTGGATGAAAAAGGACATTTTGAATAGAATGGGTAGATTTCAGCTTTGCTCAAATTTTGCTTTAGCTTTGCCAAGGTCATCTTTTAGTGTGCTTCTCTTCATGCCTATCTTTCTAAACTTATTATCCCATGCATCATGTTTCCCATACCTGTATTTCATTCACAATTATTGAATCTTTTCCAGTAAGCAAAGCCTCAGAAAGTATGGATATAGAGAAATTAATAAAGAATACATATATAAAAACAATGATAAAGATGACATTTATAGAAAAATTATTGTGAAATATGTAGTATTGCACATAGGAAGCATATTTCTTGACTGCATGAAACCAGCTGAAACTATCTCTGTTCTTTTAGCTCATGAGTAATGGTTAATAACAGGTCCTGGAAATATATTTGTCTTGTCATGATAATTCATTCAATCCTAATTCATAACAATGACTTAATCAAATTTAATGCTGCCTTTACAGAAGAGGAGGGCCATTATTTCTTTTTCAGTGGTTTTAATTTCCCTTCTTCTTTAGAATTTTCATACAGAAAAATAAGTAAAGCAACTCATTAATTTAAGCAGGAAGTTCAAAATAGATGCATCAACACATAAATATGATTATGGTGATCAATATATGTAGCAAAGCATAAGTCATCGGTTTTTATCTTCAAATGCACACAGTTGTAGTGAATTTAGCAATATCTGCATGTATACCAGGGCCAAAATACTTTGATATTTGCATTGATTTTGAACTCATCGATATTTAATATCTTAGCTAATGTTTATTGATTTTTGATAACAGGGATCGACTTCTGGTTCCTACTTGGTACGTGCACTCAAATGAGGATTCCAAAAAAAAAGGCAAGGCCAAGAAAAAAAAATGAAACAGACCTAAAAGAAACCCCCAAAAACCCCAAAACATAAATTAAATAGAAATTACTATTCATGGTAGACCTCTGGAGAAAGAAGAACATAGAATCATGGAATGGTTTGTGATATAAAGTACCTTAAAGGTCATCTGCTTCTAGCCCCCTGCTCAAAGGGGGCAGGGACACCTTTCATAAGTCTTATGATGAGAGACAGAATCCACTAAGATCATGTTAGTTATCATGTAGAAGAAAGCAGAAATCATCACATCACTTTTTTAAAGTCAAAATTTTTGGAAGCTGGAATATTCACTTTCTGAAAGAATTTCTTAAGAAAGTAATGACGTTGATGGTAACTGAGCTGAAGTGGGAAGGTTCTGGTTAGGATTCATCTCCTGTGTCCATGCATCTATCTTAGAGGTTTCATGCATGACACACTGCTTAATTGTGCCCAGTTTCTTCTCACTACTCATGGAAGGAAAAGAGCTTGAAATTAGTTGCCTGTAGTTAGTTGAGATTATTACCAACCTGTAGTTATCCAGGCACTAAATTTTAGTAAAACAATTAATGTAAGAAAGCAATAGAAGCAAATTTACTCTGTCCCATGGTTTTGATAATATTAAAAATACTTTTGCTATGTTTGCATATACATATGCATGCATATATACTTTCCATTTATCTTCCTATTGTTTTGAACTGCCAGTAATGGAGAAGCTGCATCACCACCAGAAAAAACATCCCTCTCTTAATTTTCAACCAGGATGGTAGACTATGGATGGCAGATAAATGATTGATCACCATCAGACCCTGAAATGTTTTGCAAGCCTACTGTAGCCTTCTGTGGGCAGTGAATTGCAAAACTATAGACAAAATAGTTCTTTATTGATATTTACTGTACAGCTGCAGCCAAAGTAGAAGCCTTTTATATGATTTTGCTCCCTTTTAAATGCTTCAAAGAAATAATTACCCTAGCACTTGTGAGTAGTCAGTGTGAGCAGTCCAGTGACTACTGGACATTGACCATTGCACAGAAACCTTGGGATTTCACACAGGCTTCTGCCAAGAAGCAGAGCTTTAATTCCTATAACTGTGCTCTGCTCCATTCTGCTTGTGCAGTCCAGAACATACTTTGGAAAAGTTGATGTTCAGTGCAGACACCATCATGAGGATGGAGAGTTGAGTTTTCTGGGTAGCTGTATTTACAGCTATGCCGATGAGTCTCTCATGCATCAGCATTTCCTGATTTAGGCTCTCTTGTTGACGATAAATAAGAATGCAGAGCCCAGAAGATGCAGACAAAACAATTTAGAAGCTGAATACAAGATAAACCCAAACAAATCTGAGCAATAATAATCCCCAAAAATCAACCTGATGGTTGTTAATAGATGTGTTGCTGGGTTGGCATAATGCAATCATAGTGAGCAACTGACAGTGCATTGCTGGTTTCTAACAGAGTTCCCATACCAGATACCCACATAGCAAGATTTCACAGGAGCATAATCATCTCAGTTGTAAGGGAATTCCTGAGGCCACATAGACCACTGTCTTTCTTGGAGTGGGTCAGTTTCCAGCATGAGATCAGGTATCATGGATATGTCTAATCTGTTCCCAAAAATTTCCAAAGACAGAAATTGTGTGATCTCCCTGGGTAATTTGTTGTGGTGTTGAGCCATACTCCTCATACACTGTTTTCCTATGATTTCCTAAAAGGGGAAATTTGATGTGTTACATTTGCTTAATCTCATCACATCATCTGCAAAAAAAGGCTAGCAATACTATAAGTTGGATGTGGGTGAAATTTAGATGCCTAAATCCAAAATCAAGCTTGCTGTTGCAAGAGAACTAACAGAAAAAGGGCAGAATTGTCTTCCTCTACAGGGCCTGCATTTAGAAGTATGTCTCAAATAGAGATGCAGACCTGTTTTCTAGGACTCAGAACTATGAAATCCCCATGAAGGGAATATGTCCTGCATCTTTAAACAAGGGCCTGAAAAACAAGACCTCAATAACCATTCTTTGCCTGGAATTTTCTTAGGTTGTTCAATGTTAAGAAGTTTATAATGAGTCCTAAAATACTCCCTAAATCTCCTAAAATGAACATTCCATTCCATGGGCCATCACACCTAAAAAGTTTATCAGTCTTCATTGACTGTAATCACTGAGGTAGAACCGACAAAAACAAACTTCACACCAAATTCAGCTCAACGTTTTCCATGGGAAGACAATGGCGAGAAGGTATGCCAAGATTTTAATAATACAATAAAAGCTTAAATGATAATGTTAGGCATATCTTTCACAGGGACCAGTCATGAAATTTAATTAACAGTCATATGCTTTGAGATCCTTTGATACCAAGCACTGTATAAATGCAAATTAAAATGATTCTTTACAAAAAGTAATCAGTGAAATTCATTCCATACCTGATTCTGGTAGGGTTATTCAGGGAATAAATTCTGCTGAGTGTAAACCTGAATAATTGTTTCATTGGCATTAGAAGAGGAATAAACTTCTATTTTCAAATATCAAATAATGCCACAAACTAAGTACCCAGGACAACAACTGTACAAGAATTATTATCCATCATTTTTACATGTTATTGGTGGATTTCCTGTCTTTAAATGCATGATAAATAATTAGACATTATTTTTAATGATATTTTTCCAATTGGTAGTGTCCTTTCCATAGTGTTCAAATGGCTGAGAAAGAGTGTATCATTTGGATACCTGTAAAGTACATTCTATTTCATTGAATAATCTTCTGTCTTGTTCCTATTTAAATTAATTATAACTTTTTTATTCCCTTAAATAGATTTATTAAGGGTAAACTACATATTGTTAAATTTGGAGGAAGCGGGTATAGATTGGGTAAGAACTAGTGTATATGGGTTTTAAATTTTCCTTTTTAAGTACTTAGAAGTTTGTGGAATATTGTTCTGGTAAGGTCTGTCTACCAATAGACACAATCCTTTATCTGATCCAAATAAGAAAGAATCTTTGTTAATTTTCTGTTAAAGTGAATTTTTGAAGACATGCTGAGATAGTAAAAATACACAAGAATGAGGAGTGCAGGGAATAATCTCTTTACTGCAGGCAATAAACACCTTTCTACTGTCTCCCATTCTCTGCTTCTTCTGGCTCCACAAGCACCAACTGTTCTCATTTGAACACATCCCATCTAATGCATTCCACTGAGGATTTTTAAATTCCTTATTTCTACTTCTGATCTGGATAGGGACTTGCCCATCTGAAAGCCTGGCACATTCTTCCAGCAAGAGATTGTTTAATAAAGACATTACTTCTGCCTATAAGTACTGTTCTGATACTCTCCAAAGTATGTGTAGAGATGCAGATGAGTCTGCCCTTGTGTATTCAGCAAATGAACCAGAAGATCCTTATTTTTGGCAAGCAGCATTTCACAATGCCACATATCACCATAACTCAATACTGTAATCATGAAAAAAATAAATCTGCCACACAACCCTTAAAATAAAGGTAAGGCTTAGTCTATAGTGACACAAGGAACAAGAGTTAACTGTGTAAATCCCATACAGAACAGGCTCCTTCTTCCCACACAGAAGGCAGTAAGGGAAGTAGGTTGCATCATTTTTATTTCTATAATTGATCATTTTTAAGAATCACCTATATGTAGAAGATTTTCATTAAGTGAATCTTAACTGTTGTCCAGCATTGGTGAATATTATTGACTTAATTACACACTATGGTTAATTCATCAATTCATTGATTAGACTGCAGTTATCTTAGTCTGGAGAAGTCCAATACTCCAATCCATTTTGTTTAATTGTTATAGAATTTTAAACCCATTTTGATAGAATTTGATTTTTCATTATTTTGCTATTAAGCCCATAAAAAGGACAAGTTTTGGTGGGGTTTTTTCTTCATTCAAAATTGTAGTAAGAATGACCAAAGCAAGAAAACAAAAGAGGCATCTAGACGATTTCTTCCTTACCATCGTTTTTCTTTAAAGCCTCATACTCACCTGCCAAAAATGAAAAGTTATATCCTCAGATAAAGAAATCATGTCTGACTAATTAAGAATCCATATCAAATCACCTTGTTTAC
The DNA here is from genome assembly GCF_963513975.1 of Fringilla coelebs. Lineage (NCBI taxonomy): Eukaryota > Metazoa > Chordata > Aves > Passeriformes > Fringillidae > Fringilla > Fringilla coelebs. Next base: position 76,421,019 of record NC_140029.1, read on the forward strand.
TATTTCAATTTAAAAACAAAACATAGAAAGTGCAAATATTCATGAGTGGATTCATTACAGTTGATTTATGTGGGCTAAGAGTTAAATGTCAAATCGGAGTAACTAACTTGTGTCAGAAGAGAGAAATAAGAGCCTTTATACAGCATTTTATCTTATACTGTGAAAGATATCTCATTTAGGCAAAGGTCTCTGTTCTAGAAGGTAGGTGTCATTGTCTCCCTTAGCTGTCAAGGGAGGCCCATAATGAGTTCAGACCAGGCATTTAACTTTTATACTGAAACTGGTCTAGGTAGAGTTCATGCCTAATATAGATAATTCCCCACCATTTCTCAGCTTCTTTCATTCATGGAAGTTAACTTGAAACCTTAGAAGAGCAATCTGTCTGATAATCTTTAAGTATTTCTAGTTTCAACCCCCGATCAGAATAATTAGAAATTACTTTCCTATTTCTGCTCAGTTTTATGTTACAATGAAAGTGCAAAGCACCTTAAAAGCCTTGTAGCAGCAAGACAAATCTTGAGGATTCTTAAGAATCTTAAGATGCTTAACCAAGCAGCATGAGAAACCTTAAGATACCAGTTTGGATCGAACTGAGAACTGACTGAAAGCAGAAATACCTGATCCTTGAGCTGAAGTGATGATTAGGAAGACTTTAAGCATGCATATGGTGCCAACTTTACAGGGGACTTTTCCACATTGCAGAAAAGCCTCAGACCATCAAAAAAGGGATGAAAGAATTTTTCACCATGGTTGGTCTGGGTCATGATAAATGTAAGGATTCACAGGAGTCTCAGTGTGAGTGGTGCCCTCTGCAATTGCTGAGTTCCATTGCTTCTAAGCAAGAGGCTTTCCATGGTTTCCATGGTTTTAATGGGTTCCGTAATGAGCCACAAATTGCAAACCTCACTGCACATCTGTAGCCAGGGGAAACTGCAAAACAGAATAAAAAATCACCTTGATTTTTCTTTAAACTTTGGATTAGGAAAAAAGTTCAGGCAGTTTGCTCTGCGCTGCTTTACTCGCAAGCAAATGAAAATTGATTATTAGCCAAATTGTTCTTGATATTCTATAAATAGCACTGTTCAGAGGCAGTTTCCTCAGGAAAAAAAGTAACTTGCATTATTTCTTTCCTAGTAAAGAACTGTTTTCTTCATCAAAAATCCTAAGCAAAGCTTTTTCTGTCTACAAGTATTAACATGCCTATATATTGGCTCATGAAGAATTAGGGTCACATATCGAAGTCATGGAGGGAAAAAAGATCAAGTATTAATTAGTTGAAATGGCCAAAAATTCTGTAATTCCTAAAGAGCAAAGAAAACTGTAGTATATACAAGCTGCATTAACTGTGTTCTCATGTTGGCAGAAATATAACTAATAGATTAATTTGCAAGCTAGAATACAAATTCATAGCAAGTGGAATTGCAGTCAGGAGCAACAACAGAGCAGTATTTCACTATCTGACAGCTTATGCTAAATACACTTTGCATTTTAATGCTGTTGCTACTTGCCTCACTGTTCTTCCTTCTCTGTCAGGGTGCAGGTTAACTTTTTCTGACAAACAATACTGATAACAAAGGCTATGACCCACCATGAGTCATCTTAAAAAAGCTCTTGCAAGCATTGAGATGAGATGCCAGAGCGGCTAAGCCTTTTCTCATTTACCAATTCAAATCTATTTCTTTCCTGCAGATCTTAAGCAGAGAGCAACTGCTCTCATCTTCATCTAGAGCCCGTGAATACTTACTCAAGACTGTGTGTAATCTGCCACTGATCCACCCAGGTAGCAGCAGTTCTGCCTGCACACCAAGCCACCTTGGGATGGACTGCATTTTACCCATTAAAAAGACTTGAAAGCATTCAGATGGATGAAGGTGCAGAATCAATTTTATGTGCCTGTCAGAAAAGGAAACCTTTTGTGTAGCATGTAGATCACCAGAAGGCCAGTATTTTTAACATCTTTCACAGTACCAGCAAGACTCCTATGAAATTCTTGGTAATGCTATTAGTTTGGAAAAATCATTATGGACATGAATGTTTATGACTGGTTTGAAATCCTGGAATATTCCTATAAAGCAGAGTTACTCTTACCTAGTAAGAATGCATGTCTCCCCTTCCCTCCCACTGAATTAACCAAACATTTTGTTCCTCTGTTCCAACTTTGCAAGACGCATCATACACTTAGGAAAGAGTCAAGTCTTGTGAGATTGTCTGCTGGATCCAAGTGCAGATGTCTCTGCAAGCAGGTATTTGTACAAAAGCTGCTACCTCATCTGATCTACCAACACCTTCAAAGCTAAACCTGGCTGTGACCCTCAAATTATGTGTGAATTCAGCGCTGAAGAGAGATCACAACACACTAGGAAGCTGAATTTGGTGGTGCTAGAAGTAAATTAGTATTAAGAAAACAGCAGGGCCAAAGCTTGACAATAGTGAACATGGCAATTAAATGCCTGTGAAGTGTTAGTTACTTGTTGTCTTCCTTGGGTTAAGTGGTTTACAGTCAGCTTTCTGGGTTTCACTGAAAATAGCTCCAAATTGACTGATAGGCAGTTTACCCTTTATTTTCAGCAACTTTTATCACAACTATTTCGAAATCAGCTTCAGACTTGCTAGAAGTTAAAATTCCAAGCGCAGATTTTCTCATTCCCTTCCTCTGATAAGGCATTAAGAATTTCAGCAAACAAGCCAAAGAGTAGCAGAAGACACTTAAATACAAGAGGTGACATGGGGATTCTTGCATGAGTATATATCAAAACAACCCTTGAGCCAACCCTGCCTTTCCCTCTCCACCTACTAAAACTTAGGGATAACAACTTGTGCCTCCAGCACCTGTGCTTGGACCATAAATGCTCCAATCCCTCCTTCCCAACCTCCTCCCACAGCTCAGTCCTGATGCTTTTATTTCTTCCTCCTACCTTCAAAATACATCCTTCTGCTGCTGCAAAGTGCCATTTAAGCACAATACATGCAGGAGCCAGGGGCTGAGGGTAATCCACAAGCCATCTCTATTCTCTGCCTAAGCAGTGTGTGAAGCTTGATCTGCACCTCCACAAGAAATGGTGCAACATTTTGTGGCAGAGAACCTGCAGTCTGTGATCACACTGGAGAGATTATCAAACTTGAACTGTCAATAAACACAGCTATTTTGAGATTAATTTGCAACTGCAGAGTAGCTTGAGTTCCTGTGAGTATGTTCTGTGAAGGGTATTTAAAGAGAGTGAGTTTCTTCAAGGTTCTTTGTAGGCTTTGGAACAAATATAAAGGAGAGTATCTTCAAGAAAATAGCACTCCTAGAGTAAAAAATAAGACACAAAAAAAATATCCATGATAAATAAATAAAGGAAAAGGAAAAAAAAGAAAAAAACATGTAACCTCTGCAGTTAATTGCAATATATATTTTCCCTCTAATGGATGAACTTCCTATAGCTGCTTCTGAATGGGATGAGTGTGTGCATCTGAAAACATAATTTGTCCCTTAGGGTAATAGCTGTTGTATGAGGACAGAATCAGGCAGTGCTCTGATTAGACATATTTCAAATTGTCCATGTTTGTGCCCATTAACAGCTGGAGGTAGAAGGCAGTCCTAATTAGTGAGAGTGTTGGAAGTTTTTAAAAATAGAGATTGGAGAACTTAACGGCTGACTGGATAAATTAGGAATTAAAATTGTGTTTTGTGCTGTCTACTTCTGAATAACCCATGACATGGGAAATAGTCTAGAAGAGCCTTGTAGAAGAGCAGACATTTAGACCATAATTAAGTACTAACTGGAGCAGATGTTCTTTTCCCTTCCTCCTTCCCTTCATCAGCTCCAGTGAGATTTGGTCCCAAAAACGGAGAATACCATAGATTTTAGCAGTGTCTCGAATTTTGATTCTTATTCCTGCTTAGGATTCAGCTCAAAAACAGCACAGTGGCTATGGAGCTGGATCAGCTGACAAAACTGCAACCTTCTTCTTCCCCAAGATGTAAGTCAAAAAAAGGTTTTCTTAGGATACCAAGTATCCAAAATACAGAAAGACAAACATGACCTTAGAAAAACAGAGGAAGAACTGGTAAAATAATAAATATTAATGAAGTTTTGTCTTCCTGTTTCCAGACACTTCTCTTTTATATTTTGTCCCATTTACATACCTAAAAAAAGGACTCTAAAATTCTATGGTTTATTTCCCACCTCAGAAAAGAAGTTAAAGTTAGAATGTTTCACTGATAGCATTCTAATTAATTTCTTGATTACCTGCAAGCACCCTGCTTTGGGAGATACTCAGGCTTGACTGGTGATCTGAACAATAAGACTTTCCAAAGTCAAGTATTGGTAATATCAGGGTAAAAGCAAAGTGCCTTTCCATCCATTTTAGAACAATCATTCTATAAAAAATATGTCATGATTCAGGTAGATCAATGTGCATTTTTTTGCATTTCACAGCAGATGGGAGTTTTGATATTTACTGAGAGATGAAACCAGAGGCTCAGTCCAAGATCTAAAGTAGATAAAGAGGGCACAGGATGTAATTCTTCTGGGATACCAGGGCTCAGCAGTGTCTTCTGTGCCAGTTAAGTTAATTTGGAGAAATACAGTTGAAGCTCACAATCACACAATACAACAGGATACCTTCCACTAGTTCTGCCAGGAACAGGAGAGGATGAAAGTTCAGCTTTTCTTGGGATCAGGTGTGCTGTACAACAGAGAGAGAGAAGTCAACTTAGACTAAACAGAAGCTGTCCCTACTGCTCTTATTGTCTCTAGAGAACTGTATTTCTTACACTTGAAATTGCATAGTTTTTTCAGTCAGTATCTTTTCCTTCCCCACCACCACCTTGCCCCCATCCAACATGCTATGATCTAGGAGAAAAAATGGGACATTTTTCCAGAAGTATGACTGGATAGATAGCTTAGCCCATGCAACTATCAAGTGAGCCGTGCCAGAGAGGACTGGTGAACTTGTAGGACAGTAAATTTTAATAGTTTAGAGTAAAATGTTTAGGTTAGCCAGTGCTTTATAGACTGGCATTTTGAGCAGCTTTGTACCTTAGCAAAAAACTCTTTACTTACAAGAATTTTAAGTTGCAGCCTTTGTGTTGTTATTGAGATGAGATTTAAATGCACTTTTATCAGACTTCGTAAATTTCAGAAAAGGCAAAACCCCATTTTTGTAATTTCTTATATTAGGCAGAAGCTATTTATGTAAATAGTCCAGTCAAGGATTATCGAGGAAGTATGTCATGGATTTTGGAATGTCACCCCTACATTCAACAATAGTAGTGACACATGGGGCCTATGAAAGGAAACTTTCCTGCTCAATTTGTAATGGGGAGGAGGTTTGTGTCCCCTTTCCCAAACCACAGTTTAAAGACCGCGAGATGAAGCGCAGATGTGGCATAGACAGGAGAGAAAAAAGAAGAGTTTCAGAGACCTAGATGGGAAGTTTAAGATCTGATTTGACTAAACCAGCAATATAACAGGTCTGGTACCATGTCTTACAGAGAAACAGAAAGTACTTGTCCAATGCTGCTTGGAGCAGGACCAGGAAAATTAATCTTAAGCAAAGCAGCTTAGAGTTAGAAAGTTTCTTTAATACTAGGCTAAGACTGGTAAACTGTAGAGAAGGCCAACTAAAAATTATAGGAAGTTCCATTCTTTGGATTAAAAAAATAAAAAAGCCAAAACAAAACAAACCCCGAACACCTACTAGGGATTATGGACACATATTTTTAATTCTTTTTGCAAACAAAGATCCTAGGGCAATTTTTTTTAGGTCTGATTTCTTACGATGTCATTGCTGTCAAGTTTTGTGATTTAATATTTATCCCCACAAAAGAAGGAACAGTGGCACACACCAGTACGTGTAGGAGATCCAGTAACCTCAGATCTCTGGATAACCATAACCATGGAAGTGGTGGCATCATTATGGGATGCAGGGGAAAAGTATTCGTAGGCTGTACACGAATTACAATAAATCAGTAGAAGACTTCAGAATTTAGCATCAGATCTCGGGCACTTCCATTAAAAATGGCTCCTATCAGCTTGAATTTATTGTTGCGTCTCCTCCCTGGAATTTATTAGCAGCTCACTGTCTTGATAGCCCTCATGATCATATCTCAGAGGCTCTGCAGTTTAGTGTTTTAATTTCAACTGAGCTACACAATTATAGTAGAAGCTCAGTTTTTGGTTAAAAACATATAAAGCAAGCTTCAGCTGTTAAGCCTGAAAATACAAATAAAGCAATTACAGAATTCAGACTACAAGTAAAGCAAAGTCATGAGGATATTTTCTGCATTCTGGAACGTAAAATTTCAAAATCACCCATGAGCTTGGCCCACTTGGGACTGGTGGTACTCTATCTATCTCTAAACTTGAAGTGTCAAACCTATTCTAAGCATCTGGCCATGTTTTTTTTTTACCTGAATTGCCAGGAGCTTGTAGCCACTGTCCTGCAGAGAATTGATTCCTAAATGAAAATCTCCAGTTCTGCATGATGAAAGTAGGACAGTACTGGAATCTGTGGAACAAGACAGCAAGGCTTATAATCCTATTATTTAAAACTGTTATCCTTTGTGATTGATCATCTGTTTACTTAATTAAATAGGCCTGCAGTCTTTAGATCACTTAACCTTACTCTGACACACTGTAGTGCCAACATCCATTGCTTCCTCCAAGTAATAACCTCATTTGTTTTGCTATTCAAACAGCAGTGCTCTGTATTACATGGGTTTCCATGCAGGATTCATCCCTGCCTTTAAGGCTTTACAGAAGTGTGCTACCAGGCAGTGCTCTCAGAGCCAGGTGCCTTTCAACAGCTGCATCCAGCTGCCCTAAGTAGAGAACCTCTGGGGAGTCAGAATCATTTCCACGCAGTATGTACAGCACAGGATCAGGCAAGAAGAGATGTTTAGAGGTACTAAAGACCAGTCAGGAGTCTCAAACTTTTCCCAGAGAAAATTCATAGATAATTAGATGTCTGGCAGACACAGCAGCTGCTGAAAATCTTCTTCAGTACTATCTTAGATTGTCTTCTAATTTTCCACTTAAGAAGTTCAAAGTATGAGAACTTTGGAAAAAAGTCTGTTTCCTTGTGAGTCAAACTTTAGGTTCAACTGAAGCAACATTTTTATTACTCTCCATATGGGAATATTTGTCACTGTTTACTTCTAAAAATAAATACACCCACCACAGTCTTTTTGAGAACAAGTACATAGAACAAATGCACAAAAATGGCTAACATAATGAACTGCAGCATAAAGGAGATGTATCCTGCTACTGACTTCTCAAGCCAGAGTCAAGTGTACAAATGGGAAAAACTGAAAACTAAAGACTAGTCTGAACGAGAATGTGAATTGAAGTGTTACTGTATTTCTGGTTTAGGTACAATAAGGAAGGACAGAGTTTCCCTGCTGGTGTGTAGGAACAAAATGAGCACCAGAAGTTCCCTGACATTGAGAATTAAACCTAAACATTTTGAGGAATATCTCTGTTCGAACGTCCTTTCATGTTTTAAATAACAAAAATGGCCCCACCGTTAGGAAACAGCGATTTCTTGCCCAGATCCATTGTAAATGCATAGGTTTATCACAAATATAGATCACAAAGTACTCAAACCTGATATTTCCTGAAGTCTCAATAATAATCTAAAAGCCATTTTTTTTTCCCAGCTGAAGCACAGAAGCCAAAAGTAAGCAGAAGCTTAGTGAATTTACACTGTAGTTTGCATGGGGCTGGTGGTCTTGCAGAACAGATCTGCTCCATTCCCACTATTTGCAAGGCACAAAGGCTTCCTTCATCAAGGCTTTGCTCCCCAGAGGGGAACTATATTATTTACAGCAACTATTTGTGTTACAATTATACTACTTTCCACACTGCTTTTCATGGGGTACAACTTCCTGTAAGAATGACTGTAATGAGTTTTGTTCTTGAACAGGGCACATGTGTCATTTTGGCATGACCAAGGTGTAGCAGGGGCAAGCTGAGCTGTTTACCCTATGCTAAATAGCTCAGGAAAGTTGGGGATCATTGTTTTAACTGTGACATCTCTGACTGAGCTATCAGGTAAATCAACTTTTCCTTGGGCTCATTACTGTAAAAAATTCCCTGAGTTACAGGATAGCTATTGCTGACATCAGCACAAAAATGGTGTTTGGCTGCTCTCAGCCCCAAGAGCCCTCCAGAGTCTCAAAGCTCTATGAATATGTATGCCGTGCTTCCTGGTCCTCCTTGTGCATCACTAAGAGAAGTCCTGCAGGACCCTGTACCTGAAAGGTAATGAGCCTGCCACTCACGCTGGTTAGACCCACTGACAGCAGCAGAAATTGGCTGAGCTGCTGGGATTTGGTGCCCACAGAAGCACTGCCAGAAGGACTGAGCCTAGCCCAGCTCTGCCTGCATGGTCTGCAGCCAGGAAGGCACGTCTTTCCCTCAGCCTGGGCACGGGCCAAGGTGAAACTGAGACATGATAACACAGAAATGCAGACCCCAGAATCAGGTGTCTGCTTGAGATGCTTGCCCACCTGCTCCATTACAGAAAGCAGAGAAGAAATCACTGCCAAGAGGGCCTCAGAGCTCTTCAACACATCCTTTCCAAATTTCTTTGGACAGGAGTATCAGATGTAAGTAAGCCTTGCTGGTGTACCCCAGTGATAACCTCTGCAGCTCAGCTATTGCCGAGCAGCATGAACACAGCTTATGCCTTAAATTGCACAGCTAATTCAAGGCATGAGCTATGAACAGGAGGAGATTTGATGAAATAGGGTGCTTGCTAAAGGGGCAGCTGACCTGTTAGCAAACTCAAAACTACTCACAGCAGAATGTGTGCAGTTGAGGGTGTTCTGGTTTAACCCCAGCTGGCAACTCAGCCCCACACCCTCCCATCCAGTCGGGCAGAGAACCAGAAGAAGAAAGCAGGAAAACTTGTGGGTTGAAGTGAAGACAGTTTAATAAGCAAGAGAAGCAAAGTAAGCCAAGGAATTAATTCACAATTTCCATGACCAGGAGAGTGTTCAGCCACCTCCAGGAAACCAGGGCTTTGTCACATGTAACAGTGACTTCGGAAGACGAACTCCATCACTGTGAACATCCCCGCTGCTTCCTTGTTCTTCCTCCAGCTTTATATGCTGAGCCTGATGACCTATGGTATGGAATATCCCTTGGGTCAGTTGTAGTCAGCTGTCCTAGCTCTGTCCCCTCCCAAATCCTTATGGACATCCACCCTCCTGGCTGGTGGGGTGGGTTTTGCTACCCTGAAAAAAAATTAACTCTATCCCAGACAAAACCAGGATGAAGGTCATTCTTATCCTTATCACAATCAAGGCAGTCATGCCCACTCTAACAAATAACTTAATTTGCTCAGACACCAGTTAATTTGTTACCTGAGGTGCTCTGACAAAGATGTAAACCTGAGTGACATTTAAACTATTTGCTTCTGTTCAGCCCATAGCTCTAAAGGTGCCAATTAAAGCAGACAGCAGAGCATTAAGAAGGTGCTGTTTAGGCCGGTTGCAGTGAGAATTGCTATTAGCCAATAAAGATTCTAAATGGCTGCTGGAAATGGCTAGCCAACAAAATGCCAGAACATTCTTGAAATTACCATATAAGTAATATGATGACCAGGACTTTTAACGTTGCACACAAATACATATTTTATCTAGGTCTTTTGGAGGTTCCTTTTTTCCACTTAAATTTAGATTCTGTTACACCCTTGTATACATTTTAATGACTGCATAGATTTTTGTAACAGCGTTCTCAGACTCGTGAGATGGAGGTTAAATACACAAATTTTCTTCAACCAGCCACACTCTTAGAGCATGGAGATGAAAAAACCTATTGGCTCACCTACTCCATTTTTCTGGCCACTGTAAAATTGTTCCCTAAAGTGTATTTTGCAATACTTTGCTGACACTGCTTTTATTTTGCCAAAGAACTGGCCACTGCTACCCATGGGACATTTTACCACAGCTAAATGAACTTTACATTTTTCCAGACAATCAGTATTGTAAATTTTCTTGCTTTTTAAAAAATGTCTCTTTAGAGCAAACCCCCATAACTATTTGAAAATGTTACCTAAATTATATTATTACTTAATGTGAAAAGCATTCCAAACTTGATAAACAGTATATTTCCTCCTGCCACAAACTTGCCACAAATTACATTTTTCTTTTCAATGACTGACCTATATAAAAGATAAGAAACTACTCTTACCAGCAACTTCTTTTAGCAATTCTTTTGGCTCAGCAGGGACTGCATAGGTTTTTCAGATATGTCTGACAGCCACAAACTCAAAAAAACCCTGTCAGGCACCTAAAGTAGCATTTAGGGAGAATGCATATAGGAAAATCCTAAATGGAAATCCTGAAACCTTCTGGCTCAGCTGCTGTGCAAATCTGAAGCCACAATCTTTGCAACAGTATCTCTTCCAGCCTAAAACATCTCTCCCTGCCCTAAAAAATCTAAAACTAGATCTGACAATTTAATTTCAGATCTGGATTTTCTCACATTTGAGGAGTGTTTGGATCTAGGATTTTAGTTTCTGTTTATCTGTAAAGTTTGAGTAAAGTTTCATACGTTTTCTATGTTTTTACCAAGGAATTCACTCCTGTATTTATTAAACTCTTACCTGCAGTTGCTTTGTCACTTCTAACCTAGCATGCTAAAAGTGGTAGGTAAGCACCTACCACAGCACAGAAGTAAATGGGAATAATCCCTTCCACTTTGACAAAATTCATTGTAGGATATTGTTCAACAGAATACGTTTTAAGCCAGCAGTACAGGAAAAACAATAAAAATATTTCAGAATTCAAATATATAGAGATATATGCACATATATATGAATATATGTGAAAAGCCAAACCAAATTTAAAAAAAAAAAACCACTGATGCCTAGGAAAGTGAAATAAGAAAAACCCCCAAAAAACAAATGTCTGAGTGTTATGGTACCCCAGAGTGCTCATAACTGCAGGTGCTGCTGCCCACCCTGATTAAAGGTTTTCCTTACTCCCAGATTGAACACCACATTTTTCCTCAGGCTTTTACTCTCATTTTATGTTCTTAGAAAAACATGTCCTGTCAGACTAGAATTGCAAGATTACATTCAGGTAAGCAAAAATTCACATACTGTAAGAACACAGGCATTACAGAGCAGTACCTATTCACAAATTCTATGAGCCTTGTTACTTTTTAATTTACTCTATTTTCTCCCTGTGTCACTGTGATAATACTCCCTTGGTATTTTTTCATCCTTTTTCCAAATTTGGAAAAAAATTCACTCCATGGTGACTTGTCTGTAATTGATGGTTTAGTAGCACCATGGGCAAAGTGGCTCCTGAGCATTTTTAAATCATTGCAGTAATTTATCTTGGGTACAGAGGTAAGTTTAATTCATCTGTGCTTTCAGGAGGAGATAATTTACCTCTGAAGGATTTACTTCCAAGCAGTGCTTTTATACAACAGCATCATTTTTACATTGTTTATTTAAAAACAGCTATCATAAGGTAAACAATGAAATCATACTTTTCTACTGCATGAAGTGCACACAAGACTTTGCATTCATGATGGATTTTAGCTGGCTTTAATTTTTTTTTCATGAAAAACAGGATTTAAGCATGGGGTTTTCACATGGGACAACACTAGAGTCATGCAGAAGAGCCATAGAAGAACTGATGGCAACAGAATAAATGCAGGCTGCGGAAATTCCGGCTGTGGAAATATCTTGAAGCTGGAGTCTGTTGGGCTGCAGAGTTCAGAACTTTTCATAGAATACAGAACTTTTCCTTGTTCATGACACAGCCTGAGGCAGGCAGTGGGAGAACCAGGGCCACGGATTTGTACATTAACTTCTCCGGAAGATGATCCCAAAGCATCAGTACCGAGGGCTTTCAGGATGTATTAGCAGATGCATCTTTCCACCTGCGTTGTGCTGGAGGGAAGTTCAGGACCCCCTGCCCAGACGATTTTTGTGCAGACAGGGAGCAGCAGCCACCGAGGGTTTGCCCCACAGTGTACAGTGAAAAGCACATTAATCCCCACCTTTTTTTTTCTCTAGCTTGCCGTCTGTCTGAGCCAAACTACTGCGTGTTTAAGAACTGTTAACTTGAGACAGAAATGAGAAAGGTTGGACAGAGAGCCTTCCTTTTTTTTCATTTTTATAAGTCATCCATAGATGAAGAAAAGAGATGTCAGTATGTGGTATTGAGTCTTGCATGCCTGGAAGCTTATCTTTACTTTTAGCTGAATCTAATAGCTCTGATAAAAGATGTAACCACTCTCCCCAGACCCTGCACTGTTTACATCCTTAGCCCTTCACGGCTATAGCACTGCTGCTACATCAACAATGTTATTGTCATTGTCAGGTCACAGCTGAAGCAGCTGGAAAATATGTTCCACATGGATCTCACAAGCACCATGAAGGCTGTCACTGCTCCTAATCATGTTATATGCAAACCTGGAAAGGACAAGAAATTGCATTAATCTCATGGCTCATGTGCCACCTTTGATTCCTGAAGGTGCCATTACAAACAGAGCAGATGAACCAAAAATTTACGATGATAAATGCAATGGCTCTTTCTGCACATCCTGACAGTGAGAGATGCCTAATGGAAAATGCCCACATCCCTTGGTGCCCTGCCAGCATGGTTGTCCGGTATCATTTGGTTCTGGGGGAGCAGAGATAATGGCATGGAGAAGGGTTGCTGGATCCTTCTCAGCTCTGCTCCCCGCCAGTACTGCCAACCCTGTGCAGGGTTTGCTGCAGGCTTGCTAGATCTACCTCCCAGCAGTGGATAAGAAATGTGGGTGAAGAGGTGAAGTCAGGACACCATTTGCAGCCCGATTTGATACTACCCACACCTCCTTCCGTGGGTCACTCTGCGACGTGCGTGCTGAAGTACTTGCCATTGTCAGCAAATGCTTATTTTGAAGGTGCCCCTGTCACTATAAAGCATTGCTTAATTCATCCTTTCAAAAGAGTAAAGTATTTAGAGCAAAGTTTAGATGCAATAAAAAAGCCTGCGCAGATGGAAACTGCCCGATTTTTCAGCTGTCCTCAGCTCAGCTTAACTCTGCTGCAGGGGCTGTCAGCAGCTCCCAGAAATGCTGTAACTCAAGGGGAAGTCCAAGGGAAGCTGACTTACACAGAAGAAAATGCAAAGGATTTTCTTGTAAAACAAATATGTTCTTCCTAATGAGCATTAGTGGGTTCAGGGTGAGGATGGATGTGAAGGGTCACCTCGCAGATCAGCACACAGGCTCTGCATAAGGGTGGAGAAGATCTGCAAGAAGATCTCTGCCACCCCTGTCTCAGCTCAGGAAACATTTGGCCAATTAAACATTAAAACAATGACTTTGATGTGAGTTTATTGCATTTCTTATGCATCCATATGTCCCACTGCCATTTGAGCAATGAAATGTTGCCTCTTTGCGTTGCTTTCCAGGTTTTTTGTGAAGAAAGTAGAAGTGTCTGCTGTGACACAGCAGTTCAGCAGCAGGCACGGGCAATGTGACTTGTTCCTCATTTTTGCCTGAAATGTTCTCATAGCAGATATTTTTACAGGTAAATCCCTTCCACTATTTATAAATATATGTGAACAGAGATGCTCAAAGGATTGTTTTGGCACATGCAACAGCCCCTGATTTTTCTTCCTTAAGAGTCAGTAGCATTTTGGAAAAATGCTGCAGCTGAGCACATGAATTTCTACTCAGTCAGTTAATATATGACTTCATGGAAAAGTACATTAAGTTACTTGTTTTCCATTTTTACCCTGAGTTGTCATCTTAGTGGAACATTATGCCCCATTTTTGATGCTGCCTCTGGTGAACCTCTAATTTCAGCAGATTGCCAACAGAAATCACTCTATGAGAGTTCCAGTTAGCCAAAAAAAATCCCATGCCTTTAAACATAACACATCCAACAAGAGTGAGGGTTTCTCTTTGACTTTCAAAGAGAGATCGTGAATTTGAATAGGTCTTGGAGCATGGACCTCCACATTTGTCCCATTCTTTTCTCCACACACTTTCACACATTTCACTTTCACACACTAATGGGGCATAGATGCCCATCTCGGTAGTCTTCTAGAGCTACAACACCCACATCTAGGCCACATAAAACCCCTGTTTAAAAAATTCTGACTTTCAAAACTACTTTCAAAGTGTTTGAGATAGGAAAGTAAAGCAAAACCAAACAACCCAAGAAGAGAAGCTACCCTAAAATCCAATATTGCCCAAAATTCAAAGTTGGTCCAACTAACCAGCAGTCTACATGCATCCTTTCTTACCCTTCTTTATATAGTGCAATAAAGTCTTCAGAGACAAAATGGAACATGAATGCAACATATTTATTAAAAAATATTATCTGGTTTTCTTTCTTATTAATTATTCATAAACTCCTAATTTTTTTGGAAACATCTGTCTACATGGACCTCAGGTCATAATAAAACTGATTCTGTACTCTTCAGTAAGGCAGAAGATTCCCTGAGCAACCAGACTGACTCATTGATACAGGTCTGCATGGGGTCATTTTGACTTTTGGTAATGTACACCCTCTGTTATTGTCTGGAAAAACAGAGGGAAAAAGAGTTCACTTAACTAAACTGGTACTGCTTCTGTAAACAACTGTTTTCCTGGCTTAGATTAAAGCCACTTGCATTTTTAAATCCAAGATCAAAAATTAATCCAAATTCCAACAAATGCCCAAGTCTCTGGCATTCATGCATAAATTATTTGGAATTAGCCAATCTGGGTGCTTCTAAGGAAAAAATGCAGATCTAAAATTCATGCACTGTTAGATCAGGGAGTCTTTATGACTGAAAACAGGTTTGTAATGGAAACTGCAACTTTTAACTATGCCAGTGTGAGCATGCTGTTCTAATATGCATAGTAAAATGCTATAAAATAACAAGACTGCAAACTTTACTGCAGCAACTGTGCATTAAAAGGCAATAAAGCACACATCATTTATAGCAGATTCAGTCAGTCATAAATTTCAACCCTTTCTGCTATTTTATAGTACCTATAATGAACAGAGCTGTGATTTACATTCAGATAGTGCATGCAAGAAACAATTCAGGAAACCATGCAGTGCCTTGATGAAAACAAAGCATGATTTTCTGTCCACTGCTGTGTAGAAATTGCGCATAGAGATGAAAGGGAGCTCCTCCAAGACTTCCAGTATCAGAAAATTCCTCTTCTGTTAGCAAAATGCCCTGTACACCCTCACATTCACAACAGCTGCTGCAGGAGCAGCTCATCTTCTTGAAATAAAAGGAAATACAGGCCTGGAAAATGGCTAATGAAAGGTAGGGCTGTGCCTAGTATGAGAAAGTATTTAACAAGGTCTAAGCATACCAGACTGACTCTTCAAGATTGTGAATCTCCTTTTCCTTCCCCTGTTTACAAACCTAGAAGTACATTTTGCTTCAGCTAGAGGCTAGTGTTAATACCCAAATTTAGGTCACTGAAAGTGTTTGGGTGGTTTAATGCCTTGTGAATGAAGGCATCCCACTTGAGTTCTGCTTGTGGATGAGATTGTCCTCGAGATCTGAGTCAAACACTGGATCTGTGCTGACTCACTGCCAGTCCTAGATAAAATAAGTGGGGTTTTTGGGCTACATTTTTACCACAAAACTCAGAAATGTTTTTCAATTCCCAAAGCCAATTGCATAATCCAGCTGTTTCCTAACCTCACCACGTGTAGAGACTTGAGCACAAACCAGCTTCTGCTGGTTCTCTCCTACTCCCCAGGACACATATGCTGTTCTTCACGAGAGCAATCTGCCAGGAGACACTGGGCACTCTGATCAGCTGTTGCCTACATAATTAGCAGGAAAGTAGCAAACTGGAGTCATTCAAGAAATGATCTGCACTTCCTTTTGTAGGATAAAATTCTGCAGTCCATTTAACTGAACCTAAGCCTATAGTCTATAGACTTAAGTCTGTTTTCCTTTAGTCTGGGCACTAAGCACACTGTTTACTTGCACTAGATCTGCAGAGAAGGAGTTAATTATCTTTATAATGATCCATATGGTTCTGTGGTTTGGATGTTGATTATACACCAGACCAGTGTTTTGACTGTTGCTGGTCAGTGCTTAGTCAGCAGTAAGGGCCTTCTATGTTATTTTATCCCCATAGGTAATAAGGTTGGAAGTGGCCAAGATGGGACAAAGCTGGGACAGCTGACCCAAATTGGTCAAAGGGATATTCCACACCAGATGATGTCATGGTCAGCAATAAATAACAAGATGTATAGAGGTTGTCTTCCACTGCAGCTGTTGCTCAGAATCTGCCTGAGCATTGGTCCTGTGGGAGGTGGTGAATGATTGTATGTGTGCTAGCTATTGTGTGTTGCTTTGGTCTTCTCTTTCCTTCATTTATGAACTGTCTTTATCTTGATCTACAAGTTTTCTCACTTTTATTCTTCCTATTGTCTCCCCCATTCCATAGAGGTGACAGGGCATGGGCAAGTCAGCAAGCAGCAGTGTAGGGGCTTAGCTGGCAGCCAACATCAATGCACCACAATACAGTGTCCTGCATGTTGGTAAAACTGGGTCTGTATCGATAGGCTGTGTTACAGCATTAGCTGATCACTGATGACTACAGATTTCCTGGAATGTATTCATCTGGCAGTGGCTCATTTCAAAGACTTTACAGTATCACAAGCCTGTTCTGCTTGAACTTATATTAGCACAAATAGTCAACAAACATCAAGAGCAGACAAAAGATGATTCCAGTATGAAGACTATTATTAACAACTTTTCAACAGATCACACTATGTTATACCATCCTTGATTTCATACACATTCTTGAGTGGTTTTTTGTCTG
Organism: Fringilla coelebs; assembly: GCF_963513975.1. Lineage (NCBI taxonomy): Eukaryota > Metazoa > Chordata > Aves > Passeriformes > Fringillidae > Fringilla > Fringilla coelebs. The sequence continues at coordinate 76,437,815 of NC_140029.1, forward strand.
AACAGTATTAGGTGGTATAAAACTGTTGCAATAAACAAACAGGATTGCACGTCAAAGGCTAACAATTACTTGGACACAGATATATCAGTTCTGCCCTTAATCGGTACAGATGGCCTGTAGGACAAATCAAAAGTGAATTGCATTTCCAGATTACTTATATTCAAAGAATGAATGTTTTTATATAACTAAACGTCTGCCCATTTCTAGTACAAGAGGAAATCTTAGCATGGGGCTTTCAGCAATCTGATCCAGTGGAATGTGTCCCTATCCAGGACAGGGGGCTGCAAACCAGATGATCTTTAAGATCCCTTCTGACCCAAACCATTCTATGATTCTATGATATTGCCTTAATAGAGTAGAACCAATGACAATTGTGAACACATTGCTAATACCTCCTTCTCAGTACTCAAATAGTTTGACATAAACCTGAAGGTATTATTGAAGATAATGAAGGCTTCAGGGGTGTAGAAATGTAACATTATAATAGTAATTGAAGTTTCCTCACTGGGGTGGTGTTTGCACAGGAAATAGGAAAATATGGTGGGAGAAAGAGAACAGTTTTAAAACAGTGCAATAAAACAACTTGCATAAGCTTGACAGGTTTCTGGCCAACTCAGAACCACTGCTTTAGCCATTGCCAAATCTGAGACAGTCAGAGGTTCTGGACTCTGACACATCACATGCCAATACCTGCTAAAGTCTGAACAAGTTACCCCCTTCCAAGTGGACACTGTCCCAGTAACAGGTAGAATGAACTTTCTCAATTTCTGTAGAAAAGAGAATACATGGATAGTGTCTGAAATGCATGTAAATAATTATTTTGGTGATTCTTACCTCAGTATTGGAATGTAATCATCTCACCAACTCTTCTGCATCTAGATACTTGCAAGGGAGTTTCCTAAAAAAAACCAAAAACAAAAAATAAAAAGAGATTAAGGTATTGTGGAAAGCTGGGTCAGCTGAAATGTATGAACACTCCAAAGAAATTGAAGGCAACATGCAGAATTCAAGTAGACTAAGGTTATAATATAAATGCATGCATAAAAGTCTCTCCACTGTTTTTACTAAAAAGTATAGCCAAACTTTTCAAGTTAAAACTTTCACATTGTTAAGATAAAGCATTGGGAAGGCATGGAGTACTGAAGTAAAATAGTAATGAAATTTTCTTTCATGTTGACATATGAATTAATTTAGTTTAGTGCTTCATTCCCCAAAACAGCTGTAATAAACTAGATTTTTTTGGACTCTTCCTAGAAATAGCAAAAGGTGTTGAATTGAAGGGGTGAATCATTTGCCATCAATCAATATCAGGCTTTTTTCCCTTTTAGAACTGCCTAAAGGATAGTCCAGATAACCATTTTCAGTCCTTTGAACAACCACTCCGCTAGAATTAGAGTCATTTCCCCAATGATTTCATGGTGGTTTTTTTTCTGCGGGATGGGGTCACTTAGACACCACGCATCATTGCCTGGCTGCAATTTATCATCATTAACAACAATTTCAGCGTTTTAAATAAACATTACCAACTGTTCAGTTTCTTGTGCTTGCTGTTATATGTAACTAGGACCTGGTCAACTGTGCCTTTAGACTGCCAGCTCACAGCACATGTGAGGACCCAGGGCTATTTGCTGTAGGTCAGGCTGCCCCACATATTGAACCCGAGGCAGTGATCTTTCCTGGCCATCCGTGGAGCATAGGTTACATGCAAGAAGTGCTGGGAAAGCTATTGATGTGGGGCAAAAAATTTCACTTATTATCCAACAACTATATTTTATTGCAGTCATTTGCTGGGCTGCATCAAAAGCAGACTGGCCAGGAGGTCAAGGGAGGTGATTATCCCCCTCTACTCTGCTCTTGTGAGACCCCACCTGCAGTGCTGCATTCAGCTTTGACTCCCTTCAACATAAGTAGGGTGGGTGAGGATCTTTTGGAGACAGTCCAGAAGAGGCCATGAAAATGCCCAGAGGGCTGGAGCATACATCCTGTGAAGATGGTGTGAGAGCTGGAGCTGTGTAGCCTGGAAAAGAGAAGGTTTTGGGGAGAGACATTTATAGTGGCCTTTCAGTGTCTAATGGATCTTACGAGAGAGCTGGAGAGGGACTTTTTGCAAAGCCTGTAGTGAGAGGACAAAGGGTAAGAGCTTTAAACTGAAAGATGTTAGGTTTAGCTTAGATATCACGAAAAAATTCTGCACTGTGAGGGTGGTGTGGCACTGGAACAGGTTGGCCAAGTTGTGGATGCCCCATCCCTGGAAGTTTTCCGGGCCAGGCTGAATGGAGCTCTGATCAAGGTGGTCTAGTGAAAAGTGTCCCTGCCCATGGCAGGGGATTGGAACTGGATGATCTTTTAAGGTCCCCTCCAACCAAAACCACCTTATGATTCTATGACATTTTGACTCACTGTCAGGTGACTTGTTTGCCAGCTGTGCACAGTAAGCAGCTATTTATATAAGCAACTATTTGCTCTTTGCAATCATCTTCTTCTCTTAGCTTCATGAACAGTCTGGAAGCACTTCTAAGGAGCAATCCACAATGCTTGCAGCTTCGAGCTCTTTTAAAGACCAACTGAATTTCCAGACTTGAAAAAGAAAAATATCTTAGCAGTATAATGCAGAGAGAATTGCTGCACATTGAAGATGGGCAGAAAAGGTGAACACTGCCTTAATTCCTAGGATCACTGATATAGACCATTTTCAGGATAAGACAAACTTAAAGATATTGTTTGTAAGCCAACTGATATAGACCATTTTCAGGATAAGACAAACTTAAAGATATTGTTTGTAAGCCAATCTAAATTCAGCTTGATGAAATGCAGAGCTAATGCTGCAGATGCAGGAAGCACTGGTTAAAAGCATGGAGACATGAAAGGTGCTAGGGTGGAGGTGAATTGAAAAGATGGCATTCGCTACTCATGGACTGCCATATATTTGATGGGCTTCTGATTTTAGTTCCTTCAGAAAGCTTTTTGGTGTTTGTACCCAAGTTAAAAGTCACAGGCATGTGACAAACCCAGCTTTAGCACCAGCTGCAGGAATGACTCATTGCACATTTTCTCTTTTGGAGAAAATACATGTCTCAAGCTAAAAATAGCAGTTTCATTCTGATATTACTTTTTTCTTGGTTTTTTTTTTTTCTTTCATTGCTGAAAAAGACAAAGCGTTCCCTATAAACACACTTCTAAGAAACCGTGTGTGAGACTAAAAAATTTCAAGATTCCTCTGGAATCACTTATGTTCCCCAGGCACATTTCATTTAACTTCAGTACAGCATTCTCAGTTCATGCCATTAAACATTATCTCAAGGTTTTTACTATAATAGGATTTGGCAAGTTGATGTTCAGCATAATAAGTCCCAGCCTGAACTAAACATCAATATTCAATACTTTGGGGAAACTTATGAAGCACATCAGGCTTTAAGGGGCACTTTTAAAGAAAACAGCACAAGCACTTTATGTGCACATTTTCACCCCTATGGATCCAAAACATCATGCAGAGGGTGGAAAACAAATATGGTCTTTATATGCAGGTCTGCCTTCGTAAAAGTTGAATCTTGTTCTAATTAATGACCAATTACCCTAATTGGTTTCTTTTATGTTGGGTTTCTAGAGTGTTTAAAATAAAATCAGGTTCTATTCCATGCTGGAGATCTTCAGCCAAAGTTTTTCTCCAGAAAAAGGAGCACAGGTATTGAGAAAACTGCACACCTTTTCATATTTCATAAGAAATAGCTACTCTTGCCTCCATGTGTAATGTTCAGCCCATTATTACTACGCAATAAAACTGTAATATATTAATGGATCTGGAAATAGTCTTGAAGTCTCATGTATTTTTCAACATATTGAAATGTGTCTCAGCATATTTTACTAGCATATGGCATTGTCATTTTCCATCAGGTGAAGAGGAAGAAGCAAGGGAGAGAGAAATACTTTTCTCTCACAGGCACTGAAGTTACAGCAGTTAGAATTAGAATGAGACACTAATTACATTGAGAAAAGGCCCCTTTATCAATGCTTCATTTGCTGCAGAATCACAAAAAATATCCCTGCCTCTCCAAAGTCCAGATATCCATCCCAAAATGCCATTTAAAATTTAGTCATGCCCTAGATGTGATCAGAGCTTTATCTTCAGTATGAGAACTGCACCAAGGTACTCAGTATAAATATTTCCTACATGCTACTAAATGCCTTGTGATGTTTTTGTTTGTTTGTTTGTTTTAATTTTATTGTTGTTGTTGCTGTTGTTATTTTTTTACCTCAGACACAGAAGGATGAGATATTAGATAATTTTTAATATTTATAGGTAATTATAAGAAGCTGTTTTCTGTCACCAGGGAAGACTGACTCAGGTCAATTGAACTAAACCATCATTTTAGTCAGTTCCCTTCTTCAGCAGAGCCTCTAAAAATACTTTGCAGTCTAGTGCGACTTTATTTTGCTCAGTAAAATGCTCTTCTCTTCATATATATTTATTTTAAAGAGCATATATTTTGGCATACATTATTAAAAACTTTATTTTTCTGTCAATATTTTAGAGACTGAAGAATGGCATCTTCCTTATTCACAATCACTGTGAGCGTTGTTTCAGACTGCATTATGCAGAAAGCTGAATTTGAACTGAAAATAACTAAGAATTGTTGCATTTCTTAGAATGAATTTACTTTTTTCCCCTGGAGTATCCATGACACATGAAAATACATTTAAACTCTCACAAGTATCTGTTCTTGAATAACAGGAGAATTTTAACAGAATTTCATAAATTTTGTCTGAAGCTATCCTTGACTAAAATTTCAGGATAGTTAGGCGCTTAGGTTTGCCTATATACAATTATGTATTCAGACTGAGGAGACACTTGTGTGTCTAAACAACGCTGAAAATTTAAGGCCCTATGGCCTTAAAATCTTTAAAATGAGAACTTTGCAATCTTTCTAACTTCTTGTTTCCTTCACAAGGTGGGAAAAAAAAGTAAACTTCGATTTTTTCAGTTACCATTTTGTCTTTTACTTCAAATGATCAGCTCTAAATGATTGAAATACTTTCATTACTGCAGACAGACTTGAAGAATATTTAAATAAACAGAGATCTCTTCATAGTGCAAGCATCACACTGATTTTTGGGAAAAAATAATATGAGCAGCATGGTATTAAAAATTTGTAAAAGGGTCAGTAGGTCTTAAAAAGATTAAAGTGTTTCCCAGTTCTTTACAAAAATAGAAGAAGGAATACTCCTGAATTTAGTGAGATTTTATTGACACTACATTAAAAAAAAGCAAATACAAATATTAAGCTTAATAAATAAATGCAAATCTTCACATACTTTAGCTCCAAGTTTCTCTTTGATGAGCTGTAGTCCTGTTAACTGTATTAAATTAGATGGCTTTGGTTTGCTATTAAATGAGGACACATATGAAAACTACACGGGAAAAAATCTGATATTTTCCTAGAAATTTGACCTTCCCTTATAGGAATAGCATTAATAATTACAGATTTTCCTCAAATTCCTGAATTTCAAAATATGTTTTTCAGAGTAACTACAAGTCAGAATAACAACCTGATTTCAAAATATAGCTCAGCCTATTGCTTATTGTATTGCTGGGCAAGTAGGAGCAAGTGAGGGAAAGAGCACAGACAAATTGACCAAACATCTGCTGTGTGACTTAATACTTGAGCAATGCAAAGTGTTTAGCTCATCTGCTAGCAGGAAGGTTTCAACACAGAATTCCCCTGAACTGACAGGCAACTCCAACTGCCTCTGAGAAAAATAGTGCCATTCTTCTATGCTTCATTCCCAGGGCTCTTACAGAACCCTGGGTAGGACTGACACTCTTTGGTTATGTTAGCTGATTTACTATCCACCTAAAGGATAAAGCTAATATACTGAAGCTTATGTTAAATAAGGCCATTTATTGTTTTTACCATATAAATGAAGGATTTAGCACTTCCTCTGAAGCATAAGGCAAGTTGAAGCACTTACAATGAGAGATAATGCAAAATTGAATTTCTAAGGCAGTTTTTTGTTTGTTCTTTTCTCGAAGGCAAGCAAGGTAGCATGTTGAGATGAAATTAGGTGCAGAAACAGAAAAAAAAGCAACAAAAAGCCACTGTTATTTCATTTTTTAAAAGATTATATTTTATTAATAGAATTCAGGATAACATTTCTGCCGTAGTGCTATCATTCAATTATTATGATACAAATACATTTACATTTCATTTTGCACAGTTTCCTTTCTCATTTATCACCACAGATCCTCCATGTCTTCAATTTGTTATATCATTAAATATGATCTTCCATTCATATTCTCCTCATCTAAAAGCATTTGTAATTTTGCTTGGTCAGTGATTAGGCTGCTGTTTGTTGGATGTAAGAGGAAGATACCCCTGTGCATTTCAGTATCAGAAGACAAACCTATACACACCTTTATTCTGATGAAAAAGGCAGTAAGTGTAACAGTTCATGCAGAAGAACTCACAGTACCAGCACACACTCCTCTCATAAAATAGTCTTTCCTATTATTCCTATTATTCTCCATTGTGCCAAAATCTGATCTGTCTCTCCCTTCCTTTCTCTCTCCTCTTCTCTCTTTTCTTTTATTTTTTTATTGTTCTTACAGTTAGAAAATAGAAGCAAAACATATATCAATTTCCATGCTGAACATGTTGTTTACTAATAAAATTGAACTATTTTGGATCTGGCTTTTGCCTTTTTCAATCACAGGCATTTTTAAATCTTGATTGCTCCCTTCCACTTAGGAATGGGACATGACAATAATGACTTTAAACTAAAGGAGGGTAGGTTTGGACTAGATATAAGGAAGAAGTGTTTTGCAATAAAGGTGGTGGAACGCTGTAACAGGTTGTCCATGGAGGTTGTAGGTGCCCCATCCCTGGAAACATTCAAGTTCGGGTTGGGCAGGGTTCTGAGCAACCTGACCTAGTTGGAGATGTCTCTGCCCAGAGGAGGGAGGTTGAAACTATGAGACCTTTAAAGGTGCCTTCCAGCCCAAACTATTCAATGATTCTGTATTCCTATGATTATATCTGTGGTATGTAATAAGGTGATCAAGCCTTGAGAGATTCAGTTGAGTGCTCCATGATGGATCATTATTGAGTGAGATGTAGAGTAGCTCTTTATTTAGCCAGATAAAAGTGATAAGAACTTAATCAGTAGTGCTACTGGGGGGGATTTAAACGTTAAGAAAATCAAGACTGTGCCTTTAATATGGACTGGTCAATAACAGCACACTCTCCTCAGCCAAAGGCAATGGCCCATTTAAAATGCACTCCAGTTTTTCAGGTTCATCTGACGGAACCTTGTTTTTCTATATGAACTGATTTGTCCTTAGAAATAAAATCGCTTGTAATGAACAGCTCAAAATCAAAGATTAACACAGATATGGCAGGTAGTGTAATTATGCAGGTAATTTAATCCTGAAAATTGAGAGACACACAGGCTACTGCTCAAACCCATAAAGGGCTATATTTGTGTATGTGTGAGGGGAAAGCAAAACATTTTTATCTTTATCATTTTCCAGTCATTATTTTGTAGCAAGCCATTAGATCCTAAGCAGAACAGTCACACGTTCAAGCCAAGTTTGTATAGCAATGCAGGTCGTCAAACAGAAGACACACTAATTATTCACTCAAATTCATCCAATCAACACAAGGTATAGTGACATAAAAACTTTAAAACCTTTCTGAGACAAATCATTTTACCTTTGCTTGGTACAGGCTCATCCATGAGTGATTTTATTGTACTATAAATCTCCACTTTTGAAAACTTTCGAAAATCTGCTCAAAGTCATTAAATATAACTGATATGCTTTTTTAAATTGACTACATCAGGTAACACTGTGAATCTCCTTTTCAACCATGCCCCCTCCCCATCAAAGAGATCAAGCAATTATTGCTAAAGTGATCAACCAGCCAGTCTCAGAACAGGGCTTTTACAAGAGTCATATTTATCACAACAGGCTACTTTGCTCAGTAAAGTTTCCCATGTTGTGTAAAACTGTTGTAGCTAGATACTCGATGGTCTCTTAAAACTATTCATAAAAGCTTAAGGACAATTACACTCTGAAGCAGTGTTCCCAAAGGTCTCATAAAAATAAGACTGGGACAATACAGATCCATTAAAATGTCATTTCCCAATTTCCTTTCAAGAAACAGAGTTGCCTTTTCATACAGAACCTTCCTAGAGGGCTCCTGACACCTCAGAAGAATGTTGTCTCTACTGACATTTTTATATGTGTGTATTTGAAATCCAGGGAATCTGCCTGCAAACCAACTATTTCAGAATCTTGAAGCTGCCAGGTGGACTCTGGATGCTGAGTTATTTACTCAGAGTAGCTCAATGAGCACTTAATTCATAACTGTATGTCCTGGGCTAAGTGTCCCTCTGTGGGGACTCATTTTGGCCTCAAAAGCATCAGACTGGCAAGACCTCCTCACATTAGGGTATACTATTTTAGATATCCAAGGACTCGCAGAGAATTTACTGTTTTATGGTTTCCATGCTCATGGGTACAAATACTGAGCACTTTGCAATCCCAATTCAGTATCTCCAAATTCTACTGAACAGAGAGCCAAAGACTGCTGTCAGCACAAAAAGCACAAAATGCATATGAAGCATGCTGAAGATGATGTGGGAATGCTAATACATTTAGAGTGTTTATAAGCCTAAGTTTAGATAAACCATGAAAATTATGTCCTATCACATCCTCAAAAGAGGAAAAAAGGATAACAAAAGAGGCAGAATTAAAGGAAATGCTCATATGTGGCAAATGTTGCTCGCACATCTAGAACAAACTACAAAATTGGATTAAATTGTCTAGACAGCTACCAAAATCAAAATTTAGGTTAAAGGTTAAATTTAGTTTGTCAAGAGACAGACAATTAATACACTCACTTATTACCCTTGTAATAATGAAGTTTTCTGTCAGTGATTAGACGATAAAAATTCCAAGCAGCAGTTGTAATGAGATACTCTCTTCTGGCTTAACAGCTGAGGCTTAGACAAGATTAGGCCTTTCTTAAGCAGACTACCCATAAGTGTTTCTTAATATTTAAACCTTATAGGAATAAATGTATTAAAGCTCTGTATATTTACACAATTTCAAGGTTTATAGGTTTCTTTCATGAACTGTTGTATACTTATTTGACTCATTTAATGTTTCCATAAGCAGTACTTCATAAAAATCCTTGACTTTCAGAAAACCTTCACGTGAACTTCCTAATCAAAATTTGTGCCCTGTAGCTAAGAAAAAATAAGTTTGCCATTTTCAGACTTTGTATTAACCCAGCAATAAAAGTTCTCTGGACTTGTCTGCAAATCTCTTGTCCTGAACTGATTTTACCATGTCACAGCTGTGACAGCAATTGTCAAGAGGTTGCATAGCTACGTCCCAAATTGTTTTAGCTTTAGTTTAGCTGTGTGCAATGGTGCAGTGCAATGAATACCTACTGCTAACTAATAGGTAATGACAACAAATAGTTATTCTGGGTGGGTTGAGCTGTCTAGAATAGAATCCTAGAATAAAAATGTAGTGTAGTATAGCAACAGACATACCCAAAAGCCCAGGACTGCAAACACAAATGGTAGTGGCCAATTACTTAGCACTGTAGGAGTGCAGCCATGTGTGTCCAGTAAAATGGTTTTAAAGGATAATAAAACAGAAGAGAAAAGCAAAAAAAAAAAAACATTGAATTGAAAATTACTAGAGTTTAAAAAAGCAACATTTTAGTTTAGACAGCATATAAAGATAATCTAAGCAGATTCCAGGCAGAAGAAGGCCAGTGTCCCACTCCTCTCTGCAAACAACTTGGGACACTGATCACTTCTTTAAAACCTCCACTTTTTCTTTGAGAGGGCTGTGGTAAGAGGAGGGAAGAGAATGGGCGAGCTGAACAACAGGGAAAAGTGGTAGGTACCAGAAAGTTTGCATACATCACCCCTAATTGTGTTGTTAACAGGTTAGAATTACTGTAAATGAACCAAGAAAAGTTTTAGTTAGACGTAAAAGATTTTAATTAAACTAATGATGGATTCTTGCTTCCTCTTAGGAAGCTTAGTTCTCATCAAGATTTTTGATGTAACAGCATGCATTTGGGACAATTTCCTTTTCATCTGTAATTCAGATTTCATCCACTTTTTCTCTTTTCTATCACTTTCTTTTGAAATGCATGAAACTGAAGCAGGAAGAAAATCAGACACTTTGCAGAATATTTCGTTAATTCCCATAGATATTTTGCAATGTTTGCAAGTTATACAGTATTGAAAAGTGCTGTGAATACAATTTTAAATTTTTTTTTTAATAATATCCCTGAATTCCCAATGAGTAGAAACCTTTAATTTCTTGAAGTATTTTTGGGGAAAATAAGTGTACTGACTTGACTGTTCCCTGAGCAGTTTCACAGTGAGTTATATGACAAAAAGAAGTTACCAACATTATATGTTGATGGGCTCATTGTTTTATAATAGCTAGTATGACATGACTCTGTTTACCAACAAACAACTTCACTTTCAGGAGGAAGGACACTAACTCACTGAAATGCCTGACATGTTGCTCCCTTAAAGTCCAGGAATTCAGAAGAAGGAATTCAGTAAAATATCTCCACTCATTCTATGGGAGAGCACACTGCCGTGGAGGCTGTCTCACCGTGCCAAGAGAACACAAGAGCTCTCTGCTGGTGGACAGCCAAGATCAGAGGGACTTCTGTGGCTCAAGGCCAGCCCAGCCTCTCCCACACTGTGCTCTGGCTGTCAGCATCAGACAGAAAGTCAAGGCCAGGGCAACCCTCTGTCCGTCTGTCAGAAAGCACTCGCGTCACTGTGGCTGCTGGAAATGGTGACGGAGGCGGGAGTCGAGTCAGGCTGTACAGACCTGTGCTAAGGACCAGCCTTGGTATCAGATAAACCAGAGACCAGACATCAAAAAGGAGCTTGCAGGTGGCTCTGCACTCCTCCACAAAGCCTTATGGCTGTCCCCAGAGGCGCAGTCAAGAACCGAATCCAAAGTCTCACGGTGTAGCGTGTTTCCTTGCCCAGGATATCGACTCTTTTCAGCTTGCATAGTGCCTTTTCATCCCACAACTACAAACACAGATTTCCTTAGGAGTCGTGCTCAATAGACATTCTTGTTTGTATTAGACTGCACATGCACTGGGACAGGAAGCCACAGCATTTCCAATGCATTGATAACTAAAAATAATAAAAAAAGACACATTCTGCGCAATGCGGTGTAGCTTTGTACGTCAATGAGTAATTGTTAGTAGATAAAAGCTTCATCTTGACTTAAAGACTTTCACCATACTTTGTTCTTATGGAAAATAAACATCATTTCCCATATTTAAAATGGATCTGAAACTAAGAGGGGAGTGCTTCAAATGCTAAATATAGGCTTGATCATTATCTGAGTTGCCCTAATACACTGTGGCTTCCAAATGCTGCCTCTATGCCCTGCATTATTGCTACAGAATACCTGCTGGACCTGTGAAGAGACATCAGAAGCCCTAGAGTCTCTCAACTGGAATCATTTGTGTTTCCATGCTTGGGAATGGCATCCTGCTCCATTGTCTGCTAACACCATCCTCATAGCAAAGAGAGATCTCTTTGCACAGGGACGAAATATCTGGCAAACATCTCTCTTTTGTACTGTGATTTTCAGGTGTATAAAATCTCTCTGAAGCACAAGGTATCACTCCAGTTTATCATGGGAATTGCAATACTGTGTTCATCATGTTGTCTGCATTCTGTGATGTCTCCATGAAAAATTGTCAATTTTTTGGGGGGGACAATAATTATTTATAGATCCACCTGTATTGGGTCTGGCTGGGATGGAGCTAGCCTTCCCCAGAGCATCCTTCATAGCACTGTGCTCTGTAGCTGGAAGTTGTTTATAATGCATTGGTGTTTTGGCTGCCTCTGAACAGTGCTCCCACAGCATCAAAGCTGTCTCTCCAACCCTACAAAAGTCAGTAGGATGCAGTAGGTCAGGAGATTGGGAGTGGACATGGCTGACCAAAGGGATGTTCCACACCTCATGATGCTGCACTCAGCAATAAAAGCTATGACAAAAGAGGAGGAAGGGGGAGACATTCATTATGAAGATGTTTGTCTCCCAAAGAAATCATTATGCATAACAAGGCCCTGCTTCCCGGGAAATGTCTGGACACTGCCTGCTGATGGGAAGTAGAGAATAACTATTGTTATTATCCTTTGCCTATGAACACATCCCTTGGCTTTTTTCTATTAAGCCACCTTTATTTGGATAAAGAGTTTTTCATGTGATTTTCCTCCCTTTTGAGCAGGAGGAGTGCACGTTTTGGTGTGCACCTGACAGTCAGCCAGAGTTAACCCACCACACTGTCTTTTCAGGAAACTTATCTCCATAAGAAAATTTAAGTTATTTTCAATTCATTTCTCTCTCTCAGTCACACTCCATGCAGTTGGAGCTACTGGGAAAAATATAAAAGAGAAATTGAACGTATTCTGTGCAAACTTAAAATATGGCATTGGTAAATGAAGACAGATTCTTCAATGGACCACAGACTATGCAGATTAGCAGTCTAGGTGGTAAAGGTGCCATGTAGCCAGACTTTGAGCACTGGTCAACTTGATTGATGTAGGATGTGACTTCTTGAGATCATCTCTGTGATATGGAGAAGAAAAAAAAAAAACAAAACAAAACAAAAAAACCCCAGAAGTATCAAAACCCCCTAAAATTTGTAGGTTGTTAGTGGAAAAGTTAGTAAGGTTGGTGGGTTTATGCTGCTGGAAGTAGGGTGGGAACAAGATTTTATTAAGCAATTATCCAGTTTGTGCTCTCAGTATTGCCACTTTCTTCAGGCTAAGGTCAATCTCAAACAAGAAACTCCATTGGAAGGACCGTGAAACCAATTGTCCAGGGACTGATTTCTGCAGGAACCCTAAGTCATATGGCATTGCCCTACTTGCCTCCCTGTTTGCAAAGCCATGTTCTGCCAAGAGGACCGTGCTGACTGTTTGCCTCAGGCTTTGCTGTGTCAATCATCCAAAAATGAGGTGATTTGTTTATGAGTAGAGCATGTCAACACCACATGACTAGGCTAAGGCCTTACATCATTCAAAGACAAAAATCTGAACTTATCAATGTGAATAATGTGTTCAATTGCACAACGCTGGGAGAGGCACAAGGAGCCATGTGAGTTACCTGCCCCAGCCAAGCCATGCAGAGGCAAGAAACTGAAGCCTCCTGGCTGGATGTTTGCTCCCATAACATTACCTCACGCAGTTTCCAAAAGATCTGTGCCAGATTAGTTCCCTTGCTAATGACAGGAAGGATGAGGATTTGAGCCAGCTAAGCTGAGTCAGAGCCTATCCCACCCTGCTACGTGTTGTGCTCCTGCTCTCCCTCTCAATCAAGCTGGAGTCAAGGGAAATTCCTGCATCTCAGGGCAAACATTTTAGTGACCACCAAAGTGACTCTAGGTTAAGAGCTTCACCCCAAGTTCTTGTCATATGTAAAGACCCATGGGATATCCACTACTGCTGCACAGTGGCAGAGTTCTCCTTGCCCTCCAAAGCCAGGTGGCCTTTGGATGATGGGAATTCACCCTCTTGAGACAGCTCAAGGCCTTAAGAAGCCAGAAGTAAATGAGCACAAAGAATGAGAAAATGTGTAAAATCTTTATTAGAAGTGGGAGCATGGAGAAATTCTATTCTAAGCAAAAAATACACAGAGCAGAGAGAGAGTGAGGAACAGAACAGCTATTGCAAGGGCAGGAGATTGTACAGAAAACAGTTTGGAAATTTTGGAGACAACAATCCAGGGAAGAAAATGGATGCACATAAAAGGAGGGATGGACGGCGTAGGAGAAGAGGAGGGACTATATTTTCCTGGCAGCGGTGTCCTAGTGTATACTTGTAGAACTGATCTTTCTCCACAACTCAATTTTCTCACACCATCTCTTCACATTTATCTTACCAAGGTAGAAGTATTTAACTACAGCAACACCTGCAATTAAACTTCTCATTTTCAAATCTCCACATTTCCTTCTGTGCTGGAAGATCAGTAGTTTCACAGCTAATGTGCCACTGTTGTGGGCATCCAAAATAATGGGAAATCACAGAATGTTATTTTCATCTGCCAGTGTCAAGCCTGCTGATATCTCATTTAGGATCAGCATTGTCCCATGTGCAAATTTCTCATTACACATTTTTCTCTTTTATTTTCTTTCTATTTTTGTTTGGTTGGTTTGGTTTTTTGTTTGTCTGGTGTTTTTTTTGGTTTTGCTTTTGTTTTGTTTGGTTTGGGTTTGGTGTGAGGGTTTTTTCTCTTTTTTTTTTTTATGGTAATTGCATTAAAAAACCCAAAACAAACTAGGAAAGCATGGCAAAGGGAGCCATTCAAATGTAAAATCCAAATTCAGTCCTCATGCAAGCATCCAAACAGAAGAGAGCTGCAGATTTCATAATTGTTATAGTTCCCACTCCACCATTCCTAACTGACTCAGTGCCTGGAATGAACAGTGCTGCCTGAATAGCAGCTATTCATAATTTATTGCAAGCTTCCTGAGGAAGTGGTGCACCAAATTCTTTTCTGTAGAACTACTCAAAAATATATCTACAGGGACGCTATTACTAGGGTATCTCAAACAGTAGCACTATGTGCATCTTTGTCTGCACAAAAAATTGCATTTAAGATTAAAGCTTAGCAAAACAAGAGAACAGAAATGGGGAGAGGGAAGTGTTGGTTTTCATTCAGCAACAGAGGGTACAAGCTGTAGGTAAGTATGTTCCCTCAGAACCAAAATTTTACAGATTTCAAAGGTCACAATGAGATTAATCTCTCAATATCAAACATTTCCCAGGTCATTACAAGAGTAAAAGTTAATATTAAACTCCCAAACCACTGAAGCTTTTTGATATTACCCAGGCAGATAGCAGACTATAGCAGTAAAGGACATACAGAGAAATTCCATGTCCCTCTGACAGCAGAAGATATGAGCAAAGATAATCCCATGGTCTTCCATCTCTTTTCTGCACATTTTATGAGCAGAAGTTAAAAACATTTTGCAGTGTCTCTGAAACAAGGATGGCATAAAGCAGAAGTAATGTAATGAATAAATCAACATAGCTAGGTTGTAAAAATGTTTAACCTAAGTGGCTGTAAAAGTTTTAAGGACAATCAACACACAATCAACCTTGGCTGTTTTATCCAGGTTGCTGAGGACTAGGAAAAATGCTTGGGCCAGCTCTCTGGAGAATAGGTGTAGTCCTGGGAATGAGAATGACTTAATTGTTTTTGTTTGCTTGGTGTTATATATAATATGTGCAAAATACTTCTCCCACATTTAAAAAATTGTTTCCATACAGAATAAAATCGAGATAACAGAGACCCTTGGAACTTGAATAAGATCCACATAGATACAGAAGAGGCAACTCAATACCACGGCAGGGGCACAGCAAGGGGATGGCATGGGCTGTGAAAGCCAGACCTGGGCCCATGCTGGGGCCGGGTTTTCTGCAGTTTAATGAACCTTATTCATGGTGTTTGCAACGCAGGCTGGGAGTCTAACAGCTAAAGGGAGTAGCCAAGGAGATAGACAGAATTCAAGGTTAGAAAAGGAAAATTAAAATCTAATTCTACAGATGCAAAATTGGAGCAGTGGTTAAGCTACCACCTCTTCAAAATAGGAGTGGAGCAACCTCGGGGCCTCTCCCTGGTCAGAGTGACCCCGAAAAATGTTTAAAAGTCTTTTTTCCCAGCCTGGTGCTCGAATAAGGAGTCAGAGCTCTTCAGTTCTCAGTCTCAACGTTGTTTATTGTATCTCATCTTTAAAAGTTTTTCTCCTGTCATGCCAAGGTCCGCTCAGCACGGCAGTCAGAGGCATTCTGCCTGCCCTCGGGGTGGTGTTATCTTTTTATACTAAAAACTACGTGTACAATATTTACAATCACTTTCTGATACCTATCACCTATGTTAGACAGTGAGCTTCCACTCTAAACCAATCCAAAAGTGCCAACATCACAGCAGAAGATGGAGGCCAAGAAGAAGAAGGAGAAAGGCTGGACACGCCCAGATCCCTCCATCTTGCCCTCCGAACCCCCATTCTAGAAACCCCAAAATCTATTTTTCACCCCATGATAAATTCACTATCATTCTACTTAAACTTTTGTGGCTTGTTACCCTTCATATAAAGATTGGTAATTGTTTTTTCCAAGGGCTAAATCAAAGGCACAGGGGTCTTGGGCTCTGTGCCAAGGTGTCCGAGCCCCCCGGACAGGGACTCAAGTCCTCCAGGGCAGCCAGAGGAATTTCCTGTGTTTCCACAGAGCAACATGTAGTGTCCTGAATCCACACAGCCACCCTACAGGCCTAGGTGGGAGGTTTTGCTTGGAGTGGCTGTTATCTGGTGCTGTGGGTGGAAAACCCCATAGGCAAGTGCCCAGCTGTGGCTCAGGCATGCACCCCTCCATTCTGCCCTGTCTCCAAGGATTGCAATCCATCCCTCTGGAACTGCTCTGCCCTGGAGCCAGAACACCCATAACACACACAGTCAGGAGACTTCAGAATCCAAGCCCATGTGGCAACACAGGTACAGCCCTAAAGGATTTCCTGAATGACCCAGGTGGTAGCTGTTTGCCAGCAGCCCCTGTGGCCCACTGGAGTTTCCTTTATCACTTTATCACTTTTTTCTCTTGGCACAATTGTTGTGGTTCAGCTCAGTATTAATGTTGTTAACAAACATTTACTACTTGGATATACGATTTATTTACAAACTCAAAATCTTCCATCAACTTTTCTGCTAAGGTATTTTAGCAAATTCTGCTGAATCACACCATATTGAACTCAAAATAACCTGATTAATTATTATAATTAATACAAATTGCAGGTTAAGCGATAGCCATCTGTCTTCTCTCCCATTCTTTGTAAGCATTTCAGGGATGTAAATATCAGGCAGGAAAAACAACTGTTTAAGCTAAAGGCCATGCTGACACAAGAACAAATGGGTATAAATTGGCTATGAATAAATTTAGCCTTGAAATTTGGAAGAGAAAAAAGATAAGCATTACAACAGCAAGGATCTAAAATGGAATTTTTATGGGAGCAGTTCAGGAATAAAATAAGCCTGCTCTTAGGACTGAGACAGATAAGTTTAAAAAACATTGGAGGTAAAATTAAACTTGTTAAAGAAAAGGAAAAAAGAGGTACCTTCAGAGAGGCTCTTCTGAAACCATGCACTTGACAGTGCAGCTACAACCACATTTACATATGGCCCAGGAGCAGGGACAGATCCAGCTTCAGATGACATCAGAGGTTTCTCTAATCAGACACCATTAATTGTGTCATGCTATCTGGTCTAGATAAGGTCACATCTGGTTCCACAATATTTTGAGTGAAGCTTAAAATATGCGAATTTATTCAGAAAACATTTTAAACACCTAGAAAGAAATATTAGTGCAGATGGGAATATTTGTAAGGCAGGTAAATCATTATAAATCAGTGAAGTTTTGATGCTGAAATACCTCCTTTCAGTTGTTATTCTTGGGATTTTCAAATTTCATCAGATTATTCATAGCAGATATAGGCTAATATTATACTGTACAATCTTTCTCATAGCTTTAAGGGACCTACAGAAGTACAGAAGGCACCAAGAAAAGCAGTTCTGTCATGGGCCAATGATAGATGAAAATGTATATAACCACTTCTGAAAAGAAAAATTATGTTGCAAGGTTTAATTTAGTCAAAGAGAAGTGAAACAGTGTAAGCTTCAAATATATTTCTGAAACAGTTTCTTACTCTTTTCATAGCCTTTTTCCATATTACAAATTCATAATAAAAATTATGTGGTTTATGGAGCACATATATTAAATTAGCTCCAATTCCAACTTTTTCCACAATCTTTCCAGCCCACATCTTTTTCCTCTGTTTGTATAGTATATCTGTACTCTTTTATTTGCATTGCAATTTACTATTCAGCATGAGTAAAGGGAATGGACTTTCACCTTAAAAGTATTTTAATTAATTACTCCAAAAGAATTAGGATAATATTTTTTAGCTTTTAGCAGCTTATTTAAAATAAATAAAATATTTCTTCTATTTAAAATGCATGAAGTAGAGTTTGTCCTAAGGGGTACTCTACCAGTTTAGAAGCTGAAGCAGCATCTAGCTTAAGTACAGCTAGAGAAGACCAGATTTATTTATTGAATATAACCTACTTTTTATCTTTGAGTAGCTGCAATTTCTTTTTTTTTTTTTTGTCTAGATTGAACCTGGTCAGAAAAATTTCAAATTACTGATTCCAGCGTCCAATACTTGCAAAACAGTAAATTATTGACCTGGTGAAATGTGACGGCTTGAACATTTATCAGAATTTCCCAACACTCTGTGAAACATGCCCCAAAATACTGAACAAAGAAGAAGTGCATAAACTTGGAGGCTATCTTCTATTCTATTAGCTCAGAAATGCTGAGGGCAAGAGCATGGCTTTGTGAATCCATGAGATAAGGGGGTAACCTCCAAGTCTTGGCCGCTTACACCGCACAGAATTACGAAGAAACTCTATCAGCCTTACTAAAAAGAAAACCAGACCAACCCACATTAGAATCGTGGGAGTCTTTTTGCTCAGCTAAACCTGAGAACTCCAGTTCTGAGCCATACACATCCTCTCCAATCAGACACCTGCTCTCCGAGGCTGGCCTTGTATCCCAGCTCCCAGGGGATCCAGGCAGCTGCTGTGCGCTTCTGAGCCGGACGCTTTTCTGCATGTGACCTCCTGTTCGCTGGCTCCCTGCTCCATCTGGGAGTGCTGCACGGCTCCACTGAAGTAGGAAGGCTCCTGGCACAGTCAGCAGAGACAAGTACATGCTCCACTTTTGATCACCATTGAGAGATGTGCAGGGGTACCTGTATCTCTGTGCTGACCTAGTAGGGGGTCTGGGCACATGTCTAAGTGCTTTGCATCCCCCTGGCAGGCCATGAACCTGCATGCAGGACACTTCAGTGCCTGACTCAAGAACTTCATAAATAGAGAACCACAGACACAGCAGTTTTGAGTCAGGAGCTCAGGATTATGACTTTCAGGTCCATTGTAGGACTACTGAGAAAGCCAGCACAGGGCATGTGAAAAAATGCTAAGAGGCATTGGCTTGTTCAGGCAGGTAAAGAGGGGGTTTCCATGCAGTCTGCACATGTGCACATGGGAATCATGAAGGAACAGAGTCAAATTCTTCTTGGTCATGTTATATGATATACATTATACATATACAAGGAGTAACAGCCACACATTGTGAACTGAGAGGTTCAGCTTCTGCTTTAAAGTCAGCTTTTTCACTGGTGGGTAGTTGAGCAATGGAGCAGATGCTCCAGAGTGGTGGTGGATCCCTGTTACAGGTTTTACTGACCTGGCCCAGTGATGGTGATGGTTTCACTGGGAACAGGGACAATATGACCACTGAAGTCTCTTCCAACCAGCAGGGCTTTTTGTTTCCATCTGAACCTCGGAACTCAGCTTGTAAAAACAATCCTTCAGGTTCATACCAGTAGTTATGAGCAGAATTTAAGGACTCTAGTGGTGTGAAATAAGTTTCTAAAATATAGAAAATCTTTTATCTTATGATTTGTACTAACCATCCTATGTCCAAAGTTCTTTCCATTCCCTGGTTAAACAGATAGAGCCGAAAAGAAGCATAGGGGACCTGAACACAAGTGCAATGTGTGATTGCAGTTATCATAATGCTAAGGACAATCCATACCACAGAGTTCCTGAGAGTTGTTTGTTGGGAAGCAGAGGGCATTGGAGCCTGTTAAGCACCTAACTTGTAAAAGATATGGGTCAGGATGAAATACATAAACAGGTATTTCTTACAGCTCTGACTTTCTTGTAGCAGCAGTTCTATTGCTGTTCTGAAGCAATTACGGAGTTACAGTTGATATTCAAAAGTAAGAGTAGGTAGATTTTTTTTTTCTACTTTGGAGAAAGAAAAGGAGGAATTGCTAAACAGAAAGCAGTTCTGTAAAAAGTAAAAACATTCACTGAAATGACAGCAGCAAGCAAAAGATCTTTCTTTTTATCATCTTCGAAGGTTTAAATCACACACAAAGGCAAAAAGAAAGATAAAGTCAACTCTGAACAGTCATTTCAAATTTTGAGGAAAATGGAAAAGAAAATGCACAGTTCCTAAGAGAACTAAGAGCTCAAAGAATGTGAAAAGTATCTTCAACCTCTCTGGTTAGTGACCATAGATGAGAAGAAATTGTGCAGGGGTCTGATTTCAAAGCCAGGGATTTCCAGCACAGGGATTCTCAAACCAGTAGAGGTGTGAGAGTCATTGCTGATTGAGGCTTTCCCTGGAGAAAGTCCAGCCATGTTAATTCTGTTTCTGCCTTGTTCAGGCCCACTCCTGCATCTGGACTGCATCCTACACTGCCCTGCTTCTCCCTGTTTGGTGTGCCACCACTTCAGGGATCAGTGCAAGTATGCTGAGCTCAAAACCCTTTGGCTGCATTGCATAGATGCACCCAGCATTTTCAAGAAATAGAACTAACACAATCATCCTTGCTAGCTAATATTTTTTTGGAAATATAAGGACAAGGGCACACCAGTAGAAGTCATTAGACTCAAATGCTTTTTCTTCACAGAAGTAGCAGGACCTGACTTAGATCTAAACCACTAATTCTGAAGTAGACTTACATTGAAAGAATCTGTTACGGTTAAGCATGTTTATTAATGATAGAGAGTTTCTCACATGTATCTCTTTTCACTGGTTAGGGCAGCAAATTAGTTAATATAATTATAAGTGATGCAAATATGAAAATAAAAACTGATTCAGATGTTTCAAAACTTAAATGTTCAAAAGATTCATTTGATTACTGCTGTCATTAAATTAAGAGAAAAGGAGTCAGTCCTAAACATTTGTAATTTCATTACATACTTTTGGATGCTTTGAGGTCACAGCTAAAAGGAAGTGGCTACTCCTGCCAGTAGTTGCTACATAAGCAAGATGATTTTTCACTAATTTTCTGGAGTTGTTTCCAGCAAAACAGACAAGAGCTCTGTAATATACTAAAAGGACACGAGGCTCACAAATAGAATATTGTTTCACTACTGTGCAAAGGAAAAATGTTAGGATCAAATAAGAAGGGAATAATTTCTTGTTCCGAATGTGATAATGTTAAGATTTGATAATGGTTCAAATTCCACACTTGTACAATGGTAAGACTGGATCCAGCTTCTGGAAGTGGCTTACAGAGAATAAAGTGCTACTAAATGTGAAAGAGGAAGGCAATTAATGGGCATTTATGGCAAGCAGCAGTATATTTCTTTTTCTTCCAAACTTTAAATGTCATCGTTTGATATTTAGATTGCTGGAGCCACTGGAGGCCTCTCAAAGTTTCTGAAAAAGAAGCAAAAAATATAGGCTAAGAGCTAAGTGCATAGCCCAGCAATATGAATTTAGATTATTTTGAACTGTAATAGACAACCATCTTATTCATTATCCTGATATTTAGTTGAAATAAAGTTTGAACCAGAAAGCAAGGCCAATCTTGTGAAGGTGCTGTGAGGGAAATGGATCATTTACAGCAGCCACGATCATTTACATCAGTTTTCATCAAAACTTTAAACCCTTGTAAATTCTGAGTCCTTAGAATCTGGCCTTAAAATTGCACTGCCTGTCTTTAACACCTCCTACTGAAGGTTCCTGCAAGTGGTTCCTGCATCTTCAGTTCTCTTCCCTAAGTAAGAGATTGTGCCCATCAATGTAAATGGCATCTTCAAGGACACGTTCTGCACTGGCAAGAAGTGTGAATTTCCTGGGAGTGTCAGGGAAGGCATTGCCTGCTCTGCTGTCAATAGTTAGAGACACAAAGCAATCCTAAAGAAACCTGAACACTGCCCTGGCTGAGTCCTGCACAACCCTGCACCTCACTCATGGTGTATCACGAAAGCACAGCCCCTTTTCCTGAAGGCCAGATCCCATGGAGCAGCAGGTCTTTGGGCAGTCTCCCTAACACCCAGCATCAGCACAACACTGCCTAAAAGATGAACAAGCACTTCTCAGCCAGCATAAATAGAGGATCCACAGTGGGTCTTCTCAGATTAGACCTGGCAGGAGTTCTCGTGGAAGTCATTTAAAATTTGACTGCATAGTGCACTATTAGCAGATAATTTCCCAGCAAGGGAAAGGGCTATGACTAAATGGCTCATGACTGTGTAATAAAACACTGCATGTGGTATACAGGTGCTGAGAGAGGAAAATCAAAACTTCAACATCTGCTGTGATTAGATAAGGGGAAGATTCTTACCAGATGCAAACTGTCTCATTCTTCCATGTATTTATCTGACTCTGACATTTACTCCTGTGAGGACCTATCCGGTGGAGTATGCTGTCAAAGAGATTACAAAAGAACTAGAAAAATGTTCCCAGGGAAGGGTCTCCTCTAATAGCAGCACAATCCAAATTCAGCCAAAAACACCAGCCAGGACCAGATGAACAATTTAGTAACAAGTATTAGAAACAAGGCAGGATTGTGTACAGCAGCACACCAGGGACTGGTTTGAGGTCTGTGACTGAGAGAAGAAGGAAGTTGCCACCATACTGTGGATGGTTTTTATTACATGCTTCTTGTTGTTCATCAGAAGGCACTTAATAAAACATCAGCAAATAAAACAAGAACAGAGTTTACAGCCGTAGCATAAAAACAAATAAGTAGTAGAAAGCTTCAAGATACGTTTTTCAGCCTTGACTCTGCAAATGCAACAGGCAGAGCTCTGCACATTTCAGGCAGAAGGATTTTTAGAAGTCTGAAGCAGCTCCCTGCCTAAAGGCTCTTCTGCCATTCTCATGGATAAGACCAGGAACAGCTATGCATCTTGTCATATCAAATATTTGCTTAAAAGCTGCTGTGAATGTAACAAACCAAAATCTGCTTATAGCAATATTCCACATGAACCCACTGGCTACAGCAAACAAGCTTAATGTGTTAATGAAAGCAAATTTTAGTGAAAGGGATAAAAAATGCCTTTCAAAAGGCAGAATGAAAATCAAGCTGCAATTGCATTTCTGTTGTTCTTTCTACCTCAGCTACCTAGGGGGAAATATGTAGCTGAAATCTTATCATCCAAACCAACTGATAAAGAATAACTTTATTCTAAGCTGATGTAACTATGTATCCCTTATTATTGCAGTTGAAAATATCATTAAGAGGAAAATAAAAGCAATGGAAAATTGACTGCACTGTTCTCACTGCATTACTTTGGTTCTGTGTCAAAACAGAGGATGTTTTCAGCAGGTCAAATAGTCACTTCTTGAGGTGCTTCCCAGTTCTTTTTTTCTCTCTCTGCAATGGTGAGATTATGCAAGCTTCATGAAGTAAAACACTTCATGATCTTTAGAGGAAAAATTTGGAGAGTAGATTATTATTTTAGACAAACAAATGCCATACTTTACTGCAAGGCAAAGATAATTTGACTGCTGTTGAAAGAAATGGAAAGTAGCAAGAGAGAGACTATAAGTCTATTTAGGAAGACAAAAACTCATGCCCTCTGATTTAACAAATTTATATTTGTCAGATACAATAACGCTAACAGATTGCAGCCCATATGCTTTAATAGCAAAGGGGAGAGTTCCTCTTGTTGACAATGGTTGGAGTATGGTTGATTTAATGCAGGGATGTAGCTGATTTAATGAAGTGCAAAAAAAGATAAGGAAAGTCTAGGAGATATTCCAGTAAGAATGAAGCAGAATAATTTTTTGCATGGCTCCAGTGTCATACAAACAGGCAAGTCTCTTGGAGTAAAACCATCACTTTGGCTAGAGCAATGAATATGGCTTGTATTAACAATTACCTGGATTTATGCAAGAAATTGAAAGGGAGATCTAGTATGTAGACAGAATATGTTAAATTCAAACAGAGGTCTGCTGAAACTAGGGGCAGGCTTTAATACAGCTCCCATGACATTCCAGACCTTTTACCAAAGGAATTATACTAATAGATTCTGACTCTGTCACTGAATAGAAAGAACCTTAAGTATGTCTGTTACTGGATCCTCTTACATTAATCTAAAAATCATGTCTGCTCTACTTTTATGATTTTATTTATGAGTTTATTAGTTTAACGAAAAAAAATCCTAATGAAGAGCAAGTTTTCCAGTTCATGAAAAATTTTAGTCTCTTCAAATTCAATTTCAGTTCAGTTCAGTCAACATCTTTTTGCAAATTCAGTCCAGAAAGCAAACATCTAAATAGGGGCACACAGTACTAAATAGAACTAATTTTTGGGAAAGGCAGAACACAAAACACAGCAAGGCTCTCCTTCCACAGCTGAGGGGCAGGAACCCCATAAGCCCAAGGAGTCCATTCAGATCCTTGTGGGAGAAACATGGGTCTTGAAAGTCAGGGACATGGGAAACTGAGATGAATGTCTGAAGAGCATAGCCATAGAGTTTGTAAACCTGTTTTGCTGTGAGAAAGTCTTCAATGATTACCAGAGGCACAACAAGATATTCTCATCTCATCAGCACTCGGTGAAATTCTGCACTGTTTAGCTGAGGGAATCTTCTTTAATGTAAAAATTATATAATTTAAAGAAAAAAATACATTGTTTAAAGAAAAATTCAATATTACATTTCTGGTAGCAAATCTCAAGAAAACCAAACCAGAAAACTGATTTCCTGTTATCACTGGGGTGGGTTTTGAGGAATGCATTCAGTGCAGGTAGCTGGGTGTGCAGATGCATTTCAAGCTGCATGTTGAGCTCTGGGGAGCCCAGGCCAAGGCAAAAGGCCATGAACTGCAAACCCTCTGCATAACAAAGGACAGGGGGACTTGTGGCAGAGCTGTGTGACTGCCAATTCGAGACTCAGCAGCAGCCAATGACCCCCAGGCTTTCCCACCCTTAGACTGTAAGGGCATTTACGTAGGTTTTTGAAATATAATATGTATGTATGTGTGTGCATGTGTATATATGTATGTATGTGTGTGTGTGTCTGTGTGTATAAATATGTATACATATATATGTGTGTGTCTGTGTATCTATAGATATCAATATAAAAGGGATTCATTAGCTCAAGGAACTGAGGTCCTCCTCAGAGGCACCCAGCTCAAGCTGTTTCTTTATTTTGATTAAATTGCTTCAAGGATCTGAATGTCAGAGACACTGCTATGGGAAGCCTAGGGTCAAGCTGGTAAGGAAATCTGGTCCAGCTGTGTGAGTGTGGGGTGTGTCACTGTGAAGGGGCTTCATTCTAGTTCAGGTGCTGTGAGTAGGACTGCCAGAGTGGCTCCTGCACGGTCAGACAGGGCACTTTCCTTAGCTGTGGTTTGACTTTGGTTGGATGCCCACCAAGCCTCTCAGTCACTTCCCATTCCCAGTGGACAGGGGAGAGAAAATACTAGTAGGAAAGAACTAGTAGAAAACAAGTGGAAAACAACTAGTAGGCTGAGAGAAGAGAGTATGCTAAAGTACAAGGAAAAGGTTGCACACACAGAAACAAAGACAAAAAAAAAAAAAAAAAAAAAAAAGATTTTATTCTCCACTTGCCACCAGTGAGCAATGTTTGGCCATTTCCTGGGAAGCAGGGCTTCAGCACAGATAGCAATGGCTCCAGAAGGCAAACACTGCAAATAATGAGTGCCCCATTTTCCTCCTCCTTTTCTTAGCTTTTATGTTGGGCCTAGTTGTGTCCCCTCCCAGGATCTTGCCCATTCCCAATGCCTTGGTGGGGGGGGAATGTTGCTGTGCCAGCACTGCTCAGCAGTAACCACAACACTGCTGTCTGTCCACAGCTATCTGTCAGTTCAATGGGGCCTGCCATGGGGAAAATTAACTCCATCTCAGCCATCCCTAATGCACTGGCAATTTACACATGTTGGTGGTGGGGCAGGAAAGAATTTTAAAATGAGAAGATTTCTGGGAGGGGAGTTAATGTAAGAGACTTCAAGAGATAAACAGAGATTTATGTATTCAGTTCATCTTTGTTTTAACTGCAAACAAGCCCTCTTCCCACTGAACACTTTTATTATGTGTGAACACTTTAAGCATTCAGCCCTGAAACAAGTGTACATCCAAGCTGCATCCCCATCACACAGACACTGCAAGCACAAATCATTTTGCCAGATTTTGGAGGCTTGTTCCAGTTGCCCCCATCTGGGTGTCTTGTGACATTGGGGTGCTTTAATACATTCTACCTGGCCTGCAACTGCTAGCCTTAAAGGATATGGCCATCTGTGTACATTGCAAATGCCCCCGGGCACCTCAAAGACAAAAGGTAAATAAACATTTCATAGATTTTTCAAGTTGATAGCATGAATTCCAATAAAAAGACCGGTCAGCAGTGAGCCATGGGAGTGATTTTGGTTGATATGCACACAATTATAAAACTTACATGTCTGAGCTCTCTCGCTGAGCTGAGAAGTCTGAACATAGTTCTGACTAGAGGTGCATGCCAAAAATGATAGAGCTCATGGGAGATATTCATCATTGCAAACTTATAGCCAGCTTCAGTAAATGTTCTTTTGTTTTCTCTCATTAATTTAACCATATAGCCAGTTAATATCTAGCACATATACAGGATATAGCCATCATTTTCCATGGAGGAGTTTGGGGTGAGAGATCTGGGGACAAGTCCATCTTCTCAGTGACATAATTCTAAAAAGCTGTTGTGAAATTATTTTTCCCTAGTCAGCAAAGAGCAGTGAATGAATAGCTGTGTTAAAAGAGTAGCTGCATGCTTCTGAAAAATTAAAAAGCCAGCCCTCAAGCTGACAAAGCAGCTTAGTGATGTACTGCAGAAGTCCTTATTATTCATCAATATGGACCAAACAGCATCAGGGCCAGCTTTCAGAAACTGAATCCCTAGTGATAAAAGGAGAAGGGGACAACACGTCAGCGTCTGTCCCCTTAGAGCCTCAGACCTTTTATTTCTCTGGGAAACAAACAGAACTCAAACCAAACAGGTATACAAGGAATTGAGATTTTGTTCTCTCAAATGGGTGTTGATGCTGTCATCAGAGCTTGCTCATGGAATCACAGTGCAGCAAAAATTTACTCTCATCTTTATTTTTAATTTTACATTTGTTTTTACCTTTAGCTTTATTTTTTCTTTAATTAAGCATGGAAATAAGCAAATAAGACCTTTAAACCTGTGATATGATAAAGAGTCATTGTGGAAATTTTATAGAGAAATATAGATATAAATCTACACAACAATTAAGTGAATTAACACAGCAACTAAAAACCATTGAGGTGAATAATTCCTGATGATTGATTTCATTAATTATGGAAAGATTTGAAAATTCCATAGTTTGGAGTTGGACTCTTGGCAAAATAGTCTTCCTTGTCTCACCTGAAAATTTTGGCAGTAATGCCAGAATCTGTTTTCCTACTCAGACTGACCTGCCTGCAATGATGCTTTTAGTCTAAGTGTTGTCCTGGAAAACAAATGTCTTTAGAAATATATATGGAATATTTTCCCATGACAGCTACTAATTGCCCACAGGATGAACCACTATTACAGAGGAAATCCAGTCCTGTCCCAATTAAAGGTCATTTCAGGGTTAATATTACATTCCAAATCTTCCACATAGTATCAAGGCCAGAGAGAAACAGATTATGGACACTTTGTGCATGCAGGAAACTCCTGTGAGAGACTCTGTTTATGCTTTATGCATATTTTTTATATCATTAGCTATCTAATCAGTTTACAAACAAACACTCTAACACAATTAATTCTCACAAAACAGATGTATTTACTAAGACAGGATATTTCTATTCTGTTTCTACATCTGGAGTAATAGCTTTTAATTACGTAATTTCCTAGATTTAAATCTTTTAAGCAGTGTCACTGTGCGTACACTCAGCTTGAATTGCAGACTCCTCTTCTATTGGAGTTTGAGCAGGAACATGAATATTGTGCCAGCTGTACACTGTGATACTTATAATGTGTATGAGGTAGAAGTGATGCAGAATATACTCTAAAGGTGTGTGTGTCTGTGTGTGAGTGTGTATGTTTGGAATCCCAACAGAACATAAAAGGATATAGAAAAGATTGGCCTAGTTATAGCTGACATTACTTTTACTTGCAAGAAGTGCTATAAAAAGGTGCTGCCTCTTAAATGAGAGCCAGGGCCATTCAGAGAAGGCTACCCAGCCTGACACCACCCCTGTGAAAGCAGCCACAGCAGGAACATAAAAGCAGGACTAATACTGAGTTATCCTTCCTCTGGTATGTCCTCCCACTTCAGTTTGGAGACTTTTCAGAGCAAGAGGTTTCCTCTGTTCCTTTGTGCTTCAAGGCAGTGGAGAGGGGAGCCTACTTCATTCCTGAGCATGTTTTCACTTCAATTTCAATCCCTTTTTATTCTTTTTATTCCTTTTATATTTTTTATATATATGCAATAGTCCTCTCTATTCCAAACTAAAAGCTACTTGTCAATTCTATCTCTTTTTATAGCCATGCTATTTTAAAGCCCTGATTATATTTGCCATCCTTCTCTGATTAGCTTACACTGACATATGCAGAAGCAAATTATGCTTTTGATAGCCTTGTAGTTAACACACTGATAAGGTTGTCCATAACTGAGAAATCAACCCCACACGCATATCACAGTTGCCATGTGGTTTGCAAGGCAGAGATTTACAGAGACTTGAGTAAGAATGATAGGGAAAATGGTCCCTAACTTCTCCCTTGCACCGTCAGTCCCTTCCAAAAGGACCAATCCAAGATCCATGGTCAGGTCCTTGACCCCTCCCCTCCCAAAATGCCCAGCTATAGAAATTTTCGTTTCTATCTCTCAGAATTGCCAAAACTGTGAGACTTGAGAAAGAAGCTTGTAAAACCAACAACAAGAGCAAAAGACAGTGGCAGGTTTGGCAACCAGTGTGCCATCCTGCCAGCCAGGGGCACTCTCAGTTTGGAAGCAGAGGTCAGTACTAATTCATTCTGTTTCAAAGGCTTGGTGCTGTTTTCTTCCTTGTCAAAGTGTGCATGTTTTTGCTTGACCAGTCTATTCATGGCTCATGTGATGTAAACAGTGAGCAAATCTTGAAATCCACTCTTTGTGCTGTTGCCTCCATCCATTGTCCCTTCCATGTGTTACATCTTAGGAAAAAGAGACGTGCTGGGAAGGCACAGCAGCGTCCAATTCCTGAGGGCACATAAAATGGCAACAGTGATTACTGGTTTAAATAAATATAGCAACAGTGGTGGCAATGCAATCTATTCCTACAGTGAATAAAATTTAACATCCATGTTCAGACATTTCCTGTTATCCATCAATTACTGGATCAGCAGGAAATAGCATACTCAGGAGGAGCCACCTGGGTAATTGCACGGCAGGTAGTTAAAGGAATAGGCAAGTCAGATGGTAAAAACTTAAAGGAGATAAAACAACTTCTATTTGGAAATCTCAGATTTTAGTGAGGATAATATTATTAAAAATTTTAAAAAATAATTTCTGCTTCTCAGTCAGAATTTAGAATTACATAGCTGCATGAAAACAGGAAGCAGAAAGATCAGGTGGATCTTTTCTGTCACTTCCAGCATCAGACCCTTATCTACAAACCTTTTCTAGAAGCACAGGAGTGAGCACTGAGAGCAAAGTGATGGCATTTCCCATTATTTCCCTTCTGCAGCTATCTCTGGCAATCCCTGATATTAAGTTTATCTTGACACTTTTTGACATTTTTAATCACTTTTACCATCTTAAATATTTGTTTAGATTCCTATTGTATGAGAAGAATAAATATATATTTCAACCACAGCCTGAGATTTATTCTTTGCTGGCCTGACACAGAAGACAGTACAACTCTGCAGTGGATTTAGTGACACCCACTAGCAGATGTACTTAGATGCATAGAGTTCCCAGTGGGCATCAAACTAGGAAGCCCTTTATTGACCCGATATGTTCTTCACATCCAATATAAAGACAAAACAAAGAAGAAAAATCTAAAACAGGGAGAATACCAATATAAATGTGAGAAAAAAAAAAACTTAGAGAGAAGAATCAATTTCCTTTTCAATACAGTGATTGTTGTTGCAGCTAGGAAAGGAAGGTGTGATGGGTTCTGGCGACTCAGGTTGCACAACTTAATACCTAGAGAAAGTGGTATCATCTCTGGACATCAAATGTCCTGCTGTCTCCTAGGAAAATTTTAAGAGTGCCAAGAATGCTGTTACTTTCAAAGAAGTCAAAAAATGGCTACAAGATTCAACTTTCCAGAATGTGTTCTCTTCTGCCAAACCCCACATAACTGCACCTCCAACTTGGTGAATTTAATTTTTACTTAATTTTTAGCGAGCTACAGTTTCAAAGGGAGTTCTGTACTTATTGTGTTTTGAACAATGCAAGAGGAGCCCTTCTAACCTTGGGGCAAAAAAATAATGGAGAGAAAAAGAAAGGGAATGGATTTGTACAAGCAGAATTCAAACAGTAAACAACAAAAAGCCCTTCCTTGGTCGCCATCACATTCTCTGTCTTATGCCTGCTGTTCATTTAAAGAAAAATTAGTTACTAAAGCGTCTTACGAAATTTCTCATGGATATTTTTTAAATAGAAATTGTTAGGTACATAAATCTCTGTCAGACCTCCTTACATTACAGCAATAAAAATATTTATATTACTTATAATTTACATAAATATTTTTACCCAAAGTAGTAATTCCTAATGATTATTTGAATTTCAGGCTATTTTCACTGGTATGATAATTTCCCACAAGTTACTCATTTTGCTGTTTCCTTTTCTGGTGGTTCCTTCTGATTTCACTTAAGTTTTAAAAGCTGTTCACTCCATCAGCTTCTGGCTGTCCACATCCACAAAAGCTTTAGTTCATTTTCCACAGTTACAGCCAGGTAACTGTTTTTTTCTGTGCTTTTAGATCATATTTTCATATTAGCAATGTTAATATCTGCTCTAGCTGTGTTCTTCCTTCATGGATACGAAATGAATGCTCAGAATTTCCTATTGTGTTGCAGGTCTGAGGAATCCATTTATCCCACTTAAAAACCATGATACAAAGAGGATGCACAGAGCACACTGTGGAGAAAGGGACTTAAGGCTCTGGCAGGAATGCTCTGTTAGGTACCTTCCCCAAACAGGTACAGCATGGCTTCCCTTACCCCAATTCCTGTAGCCACATCAGGGCACAAGGCAGTGCCCTGTATTTTTTAAGCACAGAGAAATTTGCACTGTTTTATACTTTAAAGTAGTGAAAAGTGAAAAAAAAAAAAAAAAAAAAAAAAAGGTGAGCAGGCCCTGCTTGCCCTTCTTGAACCTTCTCACTTGAAGCACACAATGTTCACACTGTTGCTTGCCCTGGCCAGGAGCTCTCCTTCAACGCTCAGCAGACCCTCTCCATCTTGTGCATCTGTTCCTGCAGGCACAGCCCATTCTGGACCACCATGGAGCCACCATGTCGAGGACATGAAAACCATTTGCAGGACTCCTTTTCTTCTATCTTGATGTACTTCTCCCATGTGAAGATACTCCAAAGTGAAGACAATGGTGGTACTTGTTTTGAATACTTCCTTACTTTACTCAGATTAAGAAATAAAGTATCCCAGTAGGTAAAATTGCATCCCAGAGCAAAATTCTGGAAATCAAGCAAAGCCAATGGCAAAATTTCATCACATTCAATCTGACACATGGTTCTATTCTGGACTTTATATATGTGATAAATGGAAATATAATTATACCTTTTTATACTGCTACAATCTACTATTTATCTCCTCTGAACCACAGACCTTCTCCTGTCATGTCTCAAGCATCAGGGTGCTGTTTGTTCGATTCAATTGCCCATGGGCAAGTAAGTCTGATGTGTTCTTCTTCATCTTGATGATGTGAGTACTGTTAATTGAGAGTGATTGCAGCCTTAGCCATGTTACCAGGGGAGCTGGAAAAGTCAGGCCAATATGTGTAGTTCTGGGGAGTGATGAGAATCTTTAAGCTTTTAAGGAATCAATGCAAGGTGAAAAGCCGAAAGGTATGGCTATGTTCAGGAAGTGAGCGCACAGTGATCACGCTCCTGGAGGGAGGCAGGGAGATGTCCTTCATGTCCAGCTAGACATGTTCTTCACGCCCTTCTCTAAAGACATGCCTTTTCTTCATAGTACCCTTTTTAAGGAGTGACAAGGTAGTGTTGTTTTTCACAGATGAATGTTAGCATTCAGCAGCACACTCCTGAGTTTCTCCATTTTATCAGGTTGCGAGTAATTACCATGCGCCACATCACCTGGAGTGCCATTATGCAAATTTGCATATGGCTTGAATACGCTGCTTGGATAAATATTTATCATCCTTTAAAGCTTCTCTTGGAAAAGAATGTCATACCTTCTGTTCTCTCTTATCACTTCGCATGTACCATGATTCAAAAAGAATTTACAGCTGAAGGAAGGTCTGTGGAGAAAAGGTTTGGCGCCTGCAGAGAACTTTCTTTCAGAATTCTGGAAGAATAAGACAAAGGGAAAAATTGTAAGTAACTAGCATATAAAAAGAAACATATAGCTTGATGGTCCACATTGTTCAGAAGTAATTTTATTCTCTTCTGCCAGGTTCTATTCTGTAAACTCTTCTCCTGAGCCTGAACCCCAAAGGATTCAGTAATCATTGCAGGAATATTACAGAGAAAGGCTTTCTCTTGTCAAGGTTGCTGGCATGTTTGCTGCCATCTTTCAAATGCTCTCTCATTGAACGTTCATAGAATAAAATATATAATAAAAATTCTATAAGAATAATGAACAAGAAAAATATGCTCTTAATCAAGTTTCCTTTGGAGGTATGAAGGATTATCTGCCTAAGAAGTGAATGAGGACTAGCAATGACCCTTTTGCCCAAAAACTAAGCTGGTACAATATTGCCTCATTAAAATTTTTGGAGCACAACTCTAATTTAGAGATTCAAGAAAGGCACACTGACAAGTGCAAATATGCACTTGATTTTGATGGAAGGAAAATGAGCAAGGTGAGAGGGTTCTCTTTCATAAAACTTTGAGTTTAGGAAAGTGTCAAACCTCACCTGAGATCCAGGTATGGCTTGAAAGTACAGGCCTTTATAAACTCCTAGTCTTGGCTTTTTCAGAATGAACAGGCTGAGGATGAGGCTACTCAGGGAGACAGAACAGACAATAGTCACAGACTGGGTCTGCTTGCTGTCCCCTCTCCCTGCATGGTGCTTGTGGTGTCTGGGGAGGGTCAGAAAATACCACATTCTGGAAATCACCCCTGTCCATACCACAGGGATGAGCTGATACTTCTGGAGCTGGAGTCTTGTACATGTTTCTGTTGACTGGGCAGAGAAAGACCAGATGTTGTGGTGAATGTTTGCTGCATTCACCCCTGATTCATCCAGCTAGATGTCATTTCACCCAGCCAGAACAAGCAAATTGCTGCAGGCCCTGTCTGCTGCTCTCCTTGTGGGTGTTGGTGCTTCTCAAGAGGTCTCAGAAGGCAGCAGTGCAGCCCCATTGCATCAGCTGAGCAGCCTAATTCCCCTCATTGGAGGACCCCACTCACAGCTGGAACTGAAATCCCTGTTCTGCTTACCTGCATCAGCTGAATATATGCCAGACATTTCCCCCCAGTTCTATCTTGCTGTTTCTTAGAGAGCACTAAAAAAGATACATGGTGCCTTCCCAAAGACACAGCATAATAGCTTGTGATTAATGAAGAACCAGCAATCAAGAAACAGGCAAAGAAAATGGAGCTTTTTATTTTAAATTATAACAAGAAACAAGCTTGATTTTATGTAAGTCAGGCCAATCTGATCAAAAATAGGTAGCTAGACCAGGGAAGGGTATTTTGTATCATAAGAAGGAAACTTAAAGTCTCTTGAGTGGCTAGCAATCCTGATTCTACCAACTGAAGAAAGAGATATGTAGATGTAGCATTCAGATAACAATTTGAGATGCCTTGAAAGAAAAGGTGGTGGTGGTAAAATCTTTGCTAAGTAGAAATTAGTAAAAAATGATTTGTTCATTTTCTTACCTGTTTTTCCTTAATTGTCTTCTTTGTCATGGGAAATTTACAACCCAAGTTCAACCAGAACATAGCAGTGCGTTCTTAGTGGCTCACATAAATCAGGTAAATTAGCTATTTTTGCCATTTGTCTTCCTGAAAGCTTTCAGACCAATTTGTGTTGCCTGTCCAATTGAAAGAAAAATATCTGTGCCTCTGTGTGTTGATAATGTGGGAGCTGCAGGAACTGTTGTATTAAAGCAGCTGTTTCTTAACATATGATTTTCCTAAAACTGTCATGTTCACCTCCTTTAGAAGTACTCCATCCTGCCTCTTAGTACTGGGATGTGTTCAGAGCTATACTCTCAGTATAAAAGAACTTTAAAACAGTATCATTTTCTTGAGTCTCTATCTGCAATCTCTAGGGAAAATGCTACAAAAAACTCTCGAGCATAGTAAAGAATTGTTGTTTCCTACATTTTGGAGATGCCTAGTTTCAGAAACCTTAAGAAGACCCTGGTTTTCAGAGAGAAGATGCTGATCTTGATATAACTTAGGACATTATCTTCCTTTGGTTTTAGTTCCTGAGTGATTTAACCATGATCATACAGTATAAATCAACATTATCTTTCAGACTACTAAAAGTTCATCATCAAAACAGGAATAGAACCCTGACTAGAGAGTGGCAAATAATTTTAATCACTGAGCAGCCTTTCATTCTACACTGGAATTAAACCGCTCCATCTTTGTTAAATCAAATCCTGCTTTTTATTTTGTACTCCATGCCCTTCATGTGCTTCAGCCAGCTTGAAAGCCTAGTTGATGAGCCATGCTCTGAGGAACAGAAGTTATCTTGTCCAGCCCAGAAGTAACTACCATATGTAGTATGGATCATCAGGGCATTGCACTGGCAGGGGCAGCCTGAGTATTCCTGCATCCAACAAACCCCACCCTGTAGATTTTCCCACTTACTGCTTCAAAGCTGGTAACATTTTTTTTCATTTAACACTTCTGGTGTTATCCCAATAACATTGAAAAGACTTGAGCAGCAAGGAGGAAATTTTAACAGTGCCGAAAATACAGCCAGCAGAATCTTGCATTTTTCCCGTAAAGACAATAGGGGTGTTTTGTGATACAGCTGCAGACCAAATGCTGTCCATAGGGTTGGTATCCACTGTGAGAGAGTCAGACTTCAGTCAGCTCAATAGCATTCCCTGCAGCCAAAGAGAAAGCACTCATGCTCTGGAGTTTCCCCCCAGCCAGCTGATCCTTTAGCAGAGTGTCCCCAGTACAACCTGCATGAATCCCAGATGAACGGGAAGAATGGATAGCTTGGGTGGGAAATCTCTGAACTACTGCAGGAGGTTTAAATACATCACATATAGGAAAAAAGGCCTAGCCTCTGCAGGCCACCAAGGCTGATATTCATATAGCACTCTTTCTTTAGGAGCATGAAGGCAAGCTTTCCCCAAAGATGAGAGTTGGAATGCAAAGTTACTGTACATGGCACAGTGTGGCCCCCAGCACAGACAAATCTGCTGTACATTTCTTGTTTTGGGATCCATTTATCATTTTAGCACTCTTGGAAGGTTGGCTGCTGTATCAGGTGTTGTTTCTCTTGACAGAGAGAAACACAGTTATGAAACACCACCCATCTCCATCATGTACTCTGGATAAAAAGAACTGGATCTGGGGGTAATACAAAGTTTGGGATTATTTCACAAGTTGATTTTACTTCAGACCAATATCGTGTTCTGCTATTCCTTTGTTCTTCATGAAAATATGGATTTTCATTTTCAGATTAACAGAATAAAGAAGATAATAAGTTTCATAGTATAAAACTTAATTGCTCATGTGTTGCACTGTTACATTTTGAAGGATGCCGGTGATAATTTCTGTTGGAAACTGGATTACATAGCATATACTTAATAACTAAATTTCCATGAATGTAAATTCCTTGTTTCATTCTACCTTCTACTTAATTTCTCTGAATAAATTAACTCTTGTTCACTCAGAAAAAGTGGTTGTAATGTCCATAGCATGGTTTATGAGACCATGTTGAACATATTCAAAGCTCACCCTTCCCTTTCTCTTTCCTCCTCTCAACACACATGACTCAGGAGGAGAAAACAATGTTCCACCACAAAAGTTGTTGTAAGGCCATAAAATTTAAAGGCAAAGTGAGTATGGACATGCAGTTTTGGGATAAAATGTTTCAGATTCACCAGAAAGTTGCAGTTTAGGACTATCCAACTTTTTGCCAGATAAACCACAATTTTCAACTACTTGTCTCTGTACTCTGGAGAACACTTAATCTTCAAGCTCCCTCTAATATTCAGTGAAGAGTCATCACCTAGGCATTGAAGACTAACACCCATGATTACTTCTATCCCCTGACTGTCAGTGACACCCTAAGCGTCTGCCAGGCCTTTGATCTGATGTGCTGTCAGAACAAGGTAACTTTCTTAGCAGTGAAGAGTAGCCATTTATCAACAATAAACACATTAAATATGAATACATGTAAAAATAATACAAGTAATGTTTTCAGAGGACAAGATTCCTGTCAATCTCTGATTATCAAAATGTTCTCCAGCCTTACCCATGGGCAAAGCACTGGAGTAGGACCTTGCTGCCAACATCTGCATCTTTGCATGATGCCAGCAGGCAGGAACATGCCCATGACCAGCCCCTGAGGCTCTCAGGTGCAGAGGCTTTTGGGGAGCACCAGGGATCCTGCGCTACATGGGATTCTGTTGGGCTGTTTTGAGAACAATGAAGGCAGTGCAGACCCTGGTTGCCAATGTTTCTGTGTGGTTTGCCAGCTGACTGGAAGGTGAACAGCATTACACACATCCTCATATTCCCTGTATTCCCCCTGCTGTTCCTCTATTTCGAGTTGCCCAAAGCTAGTCATTGATTTGTCTAAGCCAGGCCACCATTCCTCTCCTTTTTTTGACCTGGGACATCCTCCAAGCTGGCACAGCGTAGCAGGCTGACATTTCTCCTCAGTGTCTGAAAACTGAAAATGGACCATAGGAGACAGGTTAAAGCAAACAACAGGGCAGAGATTATGGGATTTTATCTCTGTTTGAGTCCTGTAAGTAAGTCAGGTTCCTGCTATCTTCAGTAAGGCAACAGAAATTTCCATGGAAGAACAGCAGTAACTGGTTCTGGGGGCTCTTCTTAGTAAGGACACTTAAGCCTTGAACCAGACAAGGCATGCCTGGTGTGCCACTACAGCAAAATATTTCTCATCCTACAGAGCCCAGGAAGAATATTTAGTGCTGGGCTAGCTCAGAAAAATATGATTTCCATCGTGTGAGAAATGGCAGAATTTTGAAATTAATTTCTGCACTGAATAAGACTGTTCATGAAGT
The DNA here is from genome assembly GCF_963513975.1 of Fringilla coelebs. Lineage (NCBI taxonomy): Eukaryota > Metazoa > Chordata > Aves > Passeriformes > Fringillidae > Fringilla > Fringilla coelebs. The sequence continues at coordinate 76,475,115 of NC_140029.1, forward strand.
ATGCTAAAATCTATGAAAAGAAGAATGCTTCTGCAAAAAATGGGAAATGCCAACTAAAACTGTCGGCATTTTCAATACAAATGAAAGTATTCCATTTGCTGAAAGAAAATCAATTTTAACCTGACAAATGGATGCTATGTTCTTGTGACTTACTCACTTATGAAATGTAGACTCCAATTTTCACCTTTCTGTTTTCATCATCAGATTTGTCAGCTAAATAAGAAAAAGTAATATTTAGTCCAAGAAGTTATTTACTTGTGTTAAAAAAATCATATTTTCTGAAGGGAATTGTCCAGCATCAGTACCTTTAAGAAGCATTGACTGCAGTGTGTGGCACATGTGGTGTGTACATGCACATCTCCACACATGCACCCTAATTTTTCCTGGAGATCCAAGTAAAATCTCAAATTCTTAGAAAAAGGCTTTAGCTTCCATTGTGTCAAGCTCCCAGCAGGGTCTCTCCACCTCACTGCAGCAGATTTACTGCTTGTGTTAAGCTTTGCTGCTCTGCAGTATGTATGCACTTGCAAAGTTAATTTTGACTACTGGAGCCACAATTTAAGCATGGGAAATATATCTGGAATTGGAAATGCTTCTGAAAGCACAGTGAACTCCTGAAGTGTGCCTACTGTTTCTGTAAATTACATCTGCCTGGGAGATGCAATGCTATATGCTTTGGGATTTGTTTTATTTGGCTTCTTGTTTGTGTAAGGCTAAGAACATAAGCAAAATCAAATCTAAGTAACTCAAAAGTTCGACTGAGAAATAATAAGACAAGGAGAAACATTTTTTTTCTCTTTGTCTCCTGGTGGAGGGTTATTGCAATCTAAGTTAAAATTTTCCTAATTTCTTCACTGTTCTTTGCACAAAGCTAGCAAGCACAGCCTCCACAAGATCCAACCTCTCTCCTGCTCCCAAAAAAAAAAAAAAAGAAAAGAAAAAAAGGACCCCTCTTTCCTCTACACCCAAATGCTACAGGAAACACTTTGCATTCAGATTTGCCCTTGGCTCTTTCAAAGAAGAATTTGTCAATTTGCATTCCCTTCATGCCCCTCCATAGTTAACTTTCTCTTGTTTGCTCAAGCTACCCGCTCACCATTAGAATGATGTGAATATTTTTCAAATGCCAGCCTTTACCCTGACTCACCACGCTGCTAAAGCTTCTCGGCTGTGGCACGGGATGCAGAACTCAGACTGCTTTGATTAGGTTCCATTTTAAAAATCTGATATGGGCGACAGTTTTTTACACTATCTCACTTTTACACTAATGCAAAAACAAAATGAAAGACTGAAATTAATAGGCTATGGAGAATTGCATCAGCTGCATGAGAGATAGGCTGGCACTGCAGAGTGCTATATTTAACCTTCGGGCTCTGGAAGCGGGAGAGCACGCTGACCACAGACAGCAGGGCTAATGGTTATTTTCAGGCTGGTGTTTATCATCACTGCTCACAGTGTTTAGGTACAATAGTTTATAATACATCAAAGGCTTAAACTGAGTGAATGGATTAGTGAATTAGGAAGCAGGTGATAATAACCTGCAGTTCTACAGCAAAACAGTAAAAATGGTGAGTGCATACCTGCCTCCCTCCTTCAGCCTGACCAGCTGTGGTCCCGGGTTGTGACAGCTCCAAGATAGAGCTTGTTTCAAATGCACATCCCAGGGGTGACACAGGAACACACTGCTTTTTAAAATTGTGGCCCTTGAGCAGAAAGTGATGGAGATTTGTCAGAGTCATGAGAAGGCAGAACACTGTAGAGGAGATCATATGAATTACTGTCAATACTGTCGCAAGCACATACCGTGCTGCTCCCCAGTGAACAGGCACCATTTTGTCAGGCTGGAAGAAAGAAAAAAATAACATCAACATCCCAGAAAAAAATAACAGCAACATCCTGCAGTTGGAGGAAAAAAAAATTATTAACCAAACAAAACTAATATCAGCTGTACTTAAAAAACAATTTCTTAGTTCACATCAGCAGGACAGAACATGCCTAAGGTTACAGATGAGGCTTATGTCCCTGTACAAGATAGCTGTGGAAGCTCATAGATACAAGAAGTATGTCCTTTGTCAATGCTGGGGACCTAAGAATGACTGGCAAAGACAATCCATTTCTGCTTTATACTGCTTAAATTTTCAGACCAAAGCCACTTTTTTAAGGAATATACTGGTAGACATATTGATTAATTCAAGTTTTCTCACTCAAACTCCTCACATGGTAAACAAGTTTTGTTCAATGGTTTAAAAAATCTTTTCATGAGAAGCAAAACACTCAGTTTATAAATTCCTGCTAGCTGAAACCACACATTTGACAACTGACCTTGCAGGATCTTAAAATCACAGAATCACATAGGCTGGATAGTAAACCTGGGAGTGATCTGGTCCCACCATCCTCAGCAAACCAGGGCTAACTCCTATGCAGATCAGGTTGTCTGGGGTCTTGGGCAGCAGAGTTGTATCTCCAAGGATGGGGATTCACAACATCCCTGGGGAGTCTACGACAGTGCTTTATCATTATTGGTGTAAAGATTTTCTCTTCCCCTAATGCAACTCATATCTGTTTCCTGCGGTGTCTCGTAGAACCCCTCCAAAGACAGCCTGGTTTCTATGCAGAGAAAGCATATGTGTCTCTGTCTGGTAGTTAGACACCCAATAAGATTCCCCTGAGTCTTCTCCAGGCTACAAAGATATAGCCCTTGCACCTCTCCTCACATGTGAGAAGCAACAGTCCCTTCACCGTTTTCATGGTCCCTCTCTGGACCTGCTCCGGAATGTCCATGCATCTCTTGTGCTGTGCAGCCTAGCACAGGACCTGGAATTCCAGATCTGTTTCACCAGTACTGAGCAGAGGGAAAGAAACACCTGCCTCAACCTCCTGCCCCATCTCTTGATGATACAGCATGGGACAAGGACCTTGCCAGGGCAGATTTCCACCCCCTGCTCTGTTTGTAGTTCCTAAGGTCTCTCTCTGCAGAGCTGTTTCCCACCTGATCATACCCAGCCTGTCTTGTGCCTGGGGTTGTTCCTCCCTGGGGTCAGGACTTTGACACTTGCCCTTGCTGAGCTCGTGAGATTCCTGTCAGTCCTCTTCTCCAGCCTCTCCAGTTCCCTCTGAATGGCAGACCTGCCCTGCAGCTCATCAGCTGCTCCAGCCAGTCAGGTAAACCATGTACCGGTGCTCATTCTCAGAAAAACTCCCAGTCTGAAACCGGATCCTGAGAAAAATCCTAAATCCAGGGAACAAACCAAACCAACCAAGCAGCCAACTAACAAAACTCACCACACACCCCCCAGCATTGTGCATTGCTGGTAAACACATACCTGGAAGGAAAGTCTCTGAATGAAATAGCTTACATCCAAAAATTACCCCAGGTACATGACACTTCAAATCTGACACCGTCACCTGAAAGTCTCTGAAGACCTTCCATGGCTAACTCAAGTAATGAGTGGGTATATGTGCTAAACAGTACTATTTCTGGTCTCCTCAGAATCAGTTCAGCTGGGACAGGGAGCAGCACCTCTGTGTGGTGCAGGCTGCTGACACAGCCCCGCATCCCCACCCTGCTGCCTCAGTAGGTCTGTGCTAAGATCCCATTGCAGACGGCGGCACAGAGCTACTGAGCAGTGCTTCTACAAACCCAGGAAAGCTGTGCTCTGTGAGTACTGATTTATCTATCTCCTGCATTCCTCCTTTCTTTTCCTGAGGTATAACAGATCACATTCACTTTCCTTACAAATTACTATCAGCCACTCAGCAGAAAAAGTGGTAGCTCTTAGGTGACAATCAGTATATTTTTTCAAATGAATTGAACAATCATGGCAATAGAAAAAGAAAGTAATTTTTACTAACAATACATTTGCAGACAAAGTGGGGGGTAGCCATTAGAAGTACTGAAAAGCACAAAGGTTAAAAATTCCTAATTGCACTGACAGAATATTTGTATAAAGGGGAAAAATGAACATTTTTCAGCATAACCATGCTGCAATTGTTTCTCAATAAAACCAGGAAAGCCATGGAAAATGGAGACAATGCCAGTTTAATCTATGACTATCAGGGACTGATTTCCATTGAGAGTAAATGCAGGAAAAAATGCTAATAGAATTACTTTCCTTTGGAAAAATGCAGTCAAAGTGAAATAGCATAGCTTTATTTTCCATAGTATTGTTATGTACAACAGTTAATAATATTGGAAAGCTAAATACTTGGATGGCAGGAAAATGCAGATCTTATGATACAGGAGAGGCCCTGTGTAACGTAGTGACCTTGTTTCTATATATTGTACTTCTGAAGGTAAGGTCTGACCCCCTGCAAGACAAGATTTGCTTGTGCCTTGCAATTTAAACGTGTCCTGTGTAAGGTCTGTTATAGTTCTGAAGCTCTTTATGTGTGCCCATTTCCTACAAAAGACACAGATTTAAGGAAGAACAAATATTGTAAGAACCAACAGCCTTAAATCCATTATTTTAACAAACTATGAATGAATTGTCATCACTTTTGCATAGTTTAGAGGTCAAAAGAGAGATTCTATGAGTTAGTAAGATTTGCTGCATAGTACAGCAAACATTGAAACCATCAGGCCCATTTCAAACCTCCAGATATGTATAAAATTCAAGCTCCCATGGAGCCCTCCATGTGAACCAGGGATCCTAGTCATGGTTTCAGCAATAACTGAATAAAATGGTAACAAAGTGAAATCAATTGGATTTTGAAGTCCATAATTTTCTGTGTTTATAGTTTTGAGTGAAAAAGATGAATGCACATGGGAATGTGAGCAGACTAATACAAATAATTTACGTTGAAAATATCTTTTCAGCAGAAAAATTTCAAAGCACAAGTACTTTATCCTGGCAAGATCGTCATGAAAACAAATAACATAATTCACCTGTAAGACTGATCGGTCTGCAAGAAAATATGAACTGACTTTTCCAGCAGTTCATGCTATCTGTTGTCATAGAAGGATGCTTCACTTTAAAAACTTACCCATCTGCAGTCACATGCTCTTTTCTAAGACACAGAAAGAACATTGCTACAGTGCACATCAAAGGCTCATTTGCATGCAGTGCCTCATTATATTACACCTGTTGAGGCCTCCAAAGTTTTGCTTACTGTATGCAAGAAAGATCCAGTCCTTGGAAAGTTTCTTACCAGGTCTGTGAAAAGAAATGTTCTCAGGTACACACCCTTTGGAAATGAATGGAGAAGTGTACCACATGATCTGCCTTGAAAGACAGATGAAGGCCTTAGTCACATTTTCTAAGGGTTGATAGCAAGGAATTTTTAAGAAGAAAACCTGTTATTTAAAGTATTACATGACAGATTAAATGATGAAATACATGTTCTGTCTTCCTCATTAGTAAATTATTCTAGATCTCAAAATTTTGTTTAAAAAAAACCCCGTGTTAATATAAAATTTCACTGGCAATTAACCTTCAGCTGATATACCTGCAACAGTCAATCTTGTAAGACATGGTGAATCAGAAAAGGTAAAACATTTTTTCTCTAACAGACTGTCACTTTAGTATTTCCTCCCAAATTGGACAGTGTAATGGGTTCAGTCTGGTGAAGTCTCCTTCTGGGTCCATGCTCACAGCTAAATAATGCAACTCACTGATTTACATGTGAGCTGCTCAGATGGTGATGAAGCAGATGCTTTGAAGGCTGGGCAAGTAGATGACTGCACCCAACCAAGTAAAATTTGTGGGAAGCATCCAACCAAATAAAAATTGGGACCCTACAAGTGATGCTTGACTTGGACTTGGGAGTGTGTGAGCTTTGGCTTGGGACAGCATAGGACAATAGGCACAAAGATGGACTATTATTTCCCAAAAAGGAGGTGGGTGGCACCAAGGGCTGGATGTGGCAAATTCACACAGAGAAGCCTGAAGCTGTGGCTCATACGTGTCAGCAGCTGGGCTAGAGGCAGAGCTGCCAGATTTTCCAGGGAGGAAAAAGGCAGTAAAGAAAGGAGTACTGGAGTACCTGCCCTAGGAAACACTCACACAGCAGATATCCTCACTTGGACAATACCATATTTCTAGGAACAATATCCTCAGGAATGTGATCCTTGGAGAAAAGTAACTGAGCTCTGTTCCCTATTCATTTCCTTTAATTTTAACTTGTATTCTATACATTTCCTCTGACTGGTCTCCTCCCTGGAGAAAAAAAGTTCGCTTTCCTCACAAAGGCTTTTAAAAACACAAATGGTACCTTTATACAAAATAGAGGCTACAGACATGTCTCCAAGGTTTTCTAAACCCTTGGTGCAACAGAGAGCTTTGAAAGTAGACATATATTTTTGCATGAATTAATTCCTTCACTGTCCTGTTTTTTTCCAAAATATGGGCCAATTCTGAAAGAACAATATCAACATCAGTCTTGAATTCTGGTTGCCTCTAAAATAATTAAGCATTTGAATACAACATAAGCATTTTAAGAAAAAATGAACAAACAAAGAAACAAACCCCAAAAACCAATAAACCCAAACCAAAACAAATCAACAACAAAACCCAAATAACCCCCAAACGCCAACACAGATATACTCCAGAAGTAGCAGAAACAAAATTAGAAAAGATCATCCATGGATTTTAAGTTTAACAGCAAGCAGGAGGTAGGGCTACAAGTTGTCTGAGTTACTTTTCAACCTGTGATTCTATAATTACAGGGGGGAAAAAAGACAGGAATCAAATATTGTCAGAAAGTAATCTACAGACTAAGGTGATGGATGCATTGGCCAAGATGCCCCGTGGTGGTCCACAGAAGACATTGCCTTTCCACACAGGTGGGGAGGGTCTGGGTGCTCACCATTGGCACACCTGACTGCCCCAGTGCTTTTCCTAGGAGTTCATTTTGATTTAGCAGTATTCTGACACATCTCTGCTACACTGGATGACCAAAAGCCTGAGATGAGTGACCCCTGGGAACACAGGCCAGCCATGAAAAGCATATCACACCAGCATCTCTCTCTCAGACCCTGCACGTGTGCTCGGCTAACCCACACAGCACCCAAGACAAACCCAGCCACTAATCAGAAGTCTCTGTTTGTGGCTGTGCAAGATGAATTCTTGCCCTGGTGGCTCCTGGGCAGCCTCTTTTTCCCATGTCATGGCAAAGATCACTAGGTAATCCTTGGGCTGCATAGTGACTTTATACCTGCTGAGTCCATACCTGCACTGTTCATTTGCTCAGTTTTGCATCGTGCAGGTAAGGCTTTGAGTTCATCCACCTGGTGTTCACAGGATCACAGAATCATAAAATATGCTGAATTGGAAGGACATTTGTTTAAAAAAAGCTAATGAAGGCTTCACTGTGGCTTGATTGGTGCATATCTGATGTCCTCGTGCACTGGGCTATCTTAAGGCTTGAGCTCCTCCAGGCAAAAGCCATGGAGCTCTCCTAACCCTGCCCTGGGGCACAGGAAAGCAGTGCAGATAGTCCAGGCTTGTGAAGAGGTTCACAGCCACATTTAGATGTTGTCTCGAATGCCTGTGACGCTGTGAAAAGCATTCTGACATCTGTTCTACATGGTCAGGGTGGTTTTCCACATGGAAATGAGCAAAGCAATGCCTGAAACTCCCAGTGTGAGGCTACCTGCATGGGTTCTGAGGGGCACACGAGACTCCTAGCCAGCATGAGCTCCTCTAATGCAATAACTGAGGACAGGTTTCATCCCTTCTGAGGCCCTTTGAGTCACAGATTACCATTTAAAATGCTTTTGGAGCTCATTGAATTGTGAAACAATGAGAGGGCTGACTCTGTGGGAGCCTGCCGTCTCTGTTACCCCTACAGAGTGACACATGGGTGTAACAACAGAGCATGAAGGCAAGTGGAGAACAGAGGCTTCTTGGAAGAGCCTTCAAACACCACTCCAAGCCAAGGCATCAGGACATCATGCAGTCCCATCCTTACTGCCAGGGGGAACAATCTCTGGACCATCCAACTACCAAACCACCCACAGTTTTTACACATCTATTTTGTCCACTCCCCAAAATGTTTTTGTTAATACAGCAGGCCATGGTCAATCAGGAGAACAGGGTCCTGGAGGAAAATGAGAAGTAGTCCAAACCAACAGCACAAAATGAGACAATGGTTGCAACAGTAATTTTGCATTGAATGGGAAAATTGACCTTGAAATTCTGGATTAATTCTCTGAATATAAAAGTCGACAGGACTGCTGATGATCCATGCATTAGTGTTCCATGCATGGGCTGAAGACTTTCTGGTTTCTATCTTGCTGCTCAGATAAGTTTTCACATGAAGCATTCTGACTCAAGCCCCAGCTCATGGCTAACTAGATATAGATCTTCTAATATAAAACAGTAATTCCACTAGAACCCTAGAAGAGCATGGACATTAATAGATCTTCTACTCCTCCCGTTTCCTCAAATGAAGCTTTAACCTTAGGCTAAACAAATGTGCAAAATTACTTCTGGGGGAATTTAATTTCCCTGTTCACTAGTTTTACTTGTATTAATTAAAAGAAAATTCTCAGTCATATCTTATTTGACTGGAAGAAAATATTTTACCATCAAACCCTCTGAATAAAATATCATTTCTGCTTTGAATAATTTCCTCCTCCAAAATATCCAGGTAAATTATCTTGCTATGCACATTTAATGAGTCCATCTCATTAGTATGTAGGTATCAATCAGAAACCTAAAATCCATAATAAATTCATTTTATTTCACCTCATCCTGAGTTCAGCATGTTCCAAGGATGTATGGGAATGTTGGGGTTTTTAAGTGTATACTTTGTTCCTTGCCTTATAAAGACACCTTTGCACTGCTTTTTGATTTCTAATTGTAGAGCATGGCAATCATGTCATTGAACATCTTGGATCTTCCTCACGATCAGTCTCAGGAGTCCTAAAAAAGGGCAGAGAGTATCTTACAGGGAAATCAAACCTAGATTTATCATTGGGAAAAATCCCAATTTCACATGTTTGTTTCTGGCTGTCCTTTTAGTAAGACATTCTGTTTCACAGGAAATAACTGGCCCTTTTGACACATTCTTCCCCTGTTATATTCCAGAGAGGGCCAGTTAAACTATTCTTTTGTACTAATAAATAGTTTTCACTAGAACCAGCAGTACATCAGAGAGTATATTTGCGTAATCACAATCTGCACCTCTCCTTCTCAAACAGAACACAGTACCACAGTAGGAAAAAACAAAAGTATCTGAACAGTTCATTCCAATTTTGCTAAGTGACCATTCAATTTGCAGGTGTTACAGAAGAATGTAGTATCAGGCATTGAAGTTATTTTCCACTGCAGGTCTTGCTCAGCACAATCATAAGCACAACCAAACTTTCAGAGGCAGACTGGTTGTCTATTCAAAGGTTAGAGAGACTCTCCAGAGAGGTGGACTGAGCTTCTTGTCAGGTGTAAAGTAAAAATTAACACTGTTTTCTTAGCCCATCTTTCTACCATTACACTATATTTTAACACAACTGGGCCCATGGCATAAAAAAATTCACAGCCCTGGCTAGGGCTCTACTGATACCTCTCTCCCAAGCTGGCAAAAATCAGCATGTTTCATAATCTATGCTCTTGTATGAACATGGTGTTTATAACACCAAGGTCATGGGTTTGACCCCCACCCATATGGGCCATTCACTGAAGAGTTGGATTTGATGATCCTTGTGGGTCTCTTCCAACTCAGAATTCTGTGATTCTGTGATTCTCTGTTAGTGTCTTGCACCTTGCTGCAATAGCTGGGTTTCTGCAACTGGTAACATGTCTTAACTACACTCATTGGAAAATGGTCATTGGAAACTCTGCTGGGAAGTACCATGGTTTTATCCCTCTGTGCTCCCTGCAGAGGTACTTCATGGGCATTCAGAGATATTGCAAACTCAGTCCTCAGTTCTGTGTTTGAGATGTCAGTGCCCTGGGCAGAGGGGATGCCATCCCACATCATGCAGTTGTGGTTGCTGTCAGATTCTGCAGATTTACGTATCCTGCCAAAAGCTATTCCTATAAACACACCATGGATGGTGAGCTTTTATTATGGCAACATGATCTACTTGCAGAAAGGCTGCCTTTCTAGTTAAATGGCTGGTATGCTTGTTAGAGTCATCTCTCTTACTGTGAATGCCTTTCTTCCCTCCAGGACAGAGAATTTGAACATTTATTATCCAATAAGTGAGTTATTATCATAAAATATAATGAAAAGTATTGATTGAAGAAAACAAAATCTTTCTTAACATATAATCAGGAGTTCAGGACACCAAAAATAATTTAGTAACTATTAACTGACAGAAGAGATAATGTACATTATATCAATTCTCCGGTAGATACTGATCACAAAGGTTATCTGATTGAGATTCTCTGGTGTGTATAATACAGCAGGACTGTAGTAGCCTCTGAGACAAGTACAGCTGAATAATTCAAGTTGACATCTGTCTGGGTGCGCTATCACAACTCGTTCCTTAAATTCCTAGATGCTGGTCTAAGATGTTTGTTCACATCCATGAGCAGTGAATGAACAATTCCCTCCCAAGACAGGTGTCCATTAGCAAAATGGCATGCCTCACTTGGCCTTAAGCATGGGTGACAGCTAATAAAAGCATATGAACATGTGCTATGTTTTTATATGCCATAAAGCATAATCCTCTTTGCAGAAGTATTTCCTATTGCCCCAATTATTGTGAGTGCTGGGAAGTATTTCAGCATGGAAAATCATGTCCTTAACATCTGTGTCCAAGCTGGAAACAAGCAAATATTGTAGAGTACTTTCCACAAACATCCATTTAGGGGTTATTCCGTTCCTGCTGTCTATCAGCAATAGGATCCCACTAAAGACACTTCACTGGCACATGCTCCCTTCCTGCCAGCTGTCAGTGGCTGCTGCTGGGCCCTGGCACAGAGCTGGGGCTGACAAGTGGCACAAAAGGCTGATGCCCCTTCCTGGTGCAAAGCTGTAGTCCAGGAAGGGCAAATTGTTACTCTGGGCTACTTTCTGAAGCAAATCATGAATGGAGCATCTATCCTATAAATCAACAGGTAGGTTTCAGCATTTGTGTCCAACTTTTTCCCAATGCCTTAAAAAGAGATGTAAAAATACCTTCTAATATGCACATTAATAGGAAAGATACATTTCATTTTAAATCTTTTATGTGACAGTATGTTTCACCAAGTAGATCATAAAAATTTAAATTTCTGAAAGAGGGGAAAAAGAGAAATGCAAATGCTTCAAAGCTTACTGAGAACTTGTACAAATCTGACTGTGCATCAGACTTCTCACTTAAGTAAATGCTTTCCGTATCCCAAAGAAGAGTTATTCTAACTAAGAAAGGCTTCAGCAGTGGACATTGATTTCAATTGCTCCTCTAAAATACAATTAACTGCAACCAAAGTGTCAAAGCTGATTTTCTCATTGTATTTGAAAGAAAGCTGTCTCAAAGCAGCAACTGAGAGCTCCTGCTAGATGAGTTTTCCACAACAAAGCAAAGAACTCTTGTTTGTCTAAAGAAATACAGTGTTTTCTTCTAAGCTAGCCAAAATAACAAGCTTGTGGGAGTGTCTGTCTCAGATACTTCCACAGCAAAGAATTACTATTACTGCAGGACACAAGCTCAGAAAGAAAAGAAAAACCTAAGAAAATGTCATTCATATAATGAAGTTGGTTTCTGCATCTGAAAGCCCCAGGTAACAGAGACCTCTGTCTCTCAACTTTTAGATCTTCTAACAGTTACTTTCAAGCATTCTCCAAATATGTCCTCAAAATAATGAAAAATTCCCTTTAACCAGTCTCAAACACGCACAGCATTAACTTTCCAAAAGCTCTACAGAAAACAAACCCATTGCACATACCTGTGCAGTATTCATTACAATCAATATTCTTTCACAACCTCATTAGGCTCCTCATGTGTGCACAGTACTATCACACCTTACACTTTGCACACGTGGGTCCTCATCACCCTCTGGGCTTGTGCACAGCACCAAGCTAAATGCTAAATTCACTTACAAAGTCTGGCCAGACAAGGGTTCAGCATCAGCTTCTGTGGCTGCTGGAGATGCAAAGAGGCAGCTGCTGACCAGCTCCTCCAGCGCTGCCTGACTGACATACAAAGGTCAGTGTTTCATGCCATGGTGCTCTTGGGCATATTGTGGACCCTCTTCCTTGTGCTGGCTGAGCATCTTGGTGTGTGCTTCCTTTTTCTCTCATTCTTTACTGCTTTTTGGTTTCCTGATCCTTTGCTTACCTTCCAGCCATCTTTCCACCCTGCTGGGCAGATCACTGTTTATCTTGATGTCCAGCTGACAGACTTGGATAACAGAGGAAAAGGGGGAACTGAGAAATTATTTGCATTCACTTAGCAGGAAGGGGTAGAGGAAGAAGTGAGAGAAGACACTCAGGTGAGTATTCACAGGGAGACCAGGATCAGCCATGAGCTTGGGAGCAGAGGCCACTCTGGGCATGGTTATAACAGGGAGGTCACTGAAGAAGGGGAAACAATGAGATCTCAGGAAGATCTCCAGTCCTGCAGCCAAAGCATGCACAGGAGGATGAGTGGTGGTGCTTGGAGCAGACCATGTGTGGCATGAGGAGCTATGACTCTGGTCTTCCAGCTCCTCACTGGCATGGAGGGCAGAGCCAAGCAGGGCCACCCAGACAGGTGGAGAGTCTAGTACATAAAAATTGCCGAGCAGACTCTCTTTCCAAGACATCACACAGATATATGGATATATTTCCCTGAAACTGGGCACCAATCAGGCCTGAAGTGTGTTTGGAACACAGAAAATATAACTACTGGTTTTGTGATTTGGAAGGTTTCCAAAACAGTTCTCCTAGCTGGAGGCAGATGCCGCAGGCCACGGGGTTTAATAAAACAGTCCCAACCAAAGGCTTACAGCACTAAACTGCTCACTTGAGGCCAGATTAGTAATAACAGATGGGCAAAAGATAAAGCTGCACAGGCTAATTGGGTGCCCTGTTAGTGGACACTTTCCATAATCCAGGGAATTTTTGAATGACATATGTTTATCTTCCCCCCCTTCTTTGGATACTACGTCATTATACCCAGTAATGAGACACCTGTCTTGGTGATTACTGGGCTGGAAATCCTTATGTATCCTTACAGTTCACCTGCTGTGTGCCAGTTTTTTCATGGGTAAAACATAAATGCTTCTCTCTGATCACTTCTCTGGGCTCAACATGAGACTGGCTGTCTGAAAATCACCATGATTGGAGCTGTCAGCATTTGGGAAGCACCTCTGCCTTGGCTAAGAAAGTCAGCTGGAGGTCACTTTTTAGCCACGGAGGAAAGGTATAGTGGGAAAAGGATTGAAAAGAAGTGGAAATTATTTCAGACATGTCACAGACAGTCTGGATCAAGGCACAGCAGCAGTGAGTGAGTTTACCAGACTTGAGTTACCAGCCTTGTTTGGAGGTGAGAAGCCAGCCTGGTGTCCTACAGCCATTTGGGTGGCCCGCCTCTGCTTGGGGCAGCAACAGCACTTGAGCCACATTCTCTGAAATAGACATGCAAACAGCAGAATTGCTCCTCTGAGAAGGCTGGGGTCACTGAATCATTGTGGTGGAGGCTTTTTTATTTCTTAGTGATGCACAACTCTTTGTGTTCACAGCCCCTTTTCAAGCGAGAGGCTTCATGATGGACCTTTGCAAAAGTGGCTGGCTTTTCCAACACCTTAGAGAGATTTTCTTGCTTTCTGTGGCACGAGCACCATCCCTCCAAACATCTAATGGCTATTAATGGTTGTAAGTACAAGACAAATCCATTTGTGTCTCTGTCCCTTTCCTTCCACCTTTACACATATATTGTTGCCCCCGGTGGACACAAGATCCTGCACCTGCCCTGAGATGTCTGTCCAAGCTGGAGCAGGGCAGGTCTGCACGAGTTCTCACCTCTGAACACCTGTGGAATCGCTGGTATGGAGCTCTAGAGAGGAGCTGGCTCTGGCCACAAAGACTACACAAAGCTCAACACTGGCTGAGTTATTGGAGACAGGCACTGAGTAATCGTGTTCCTACCTGTATAAACTGGAATCAAAAGTGAGTTATTCAGTCAGTGGAAATAAATGGATTTTTCCAGCTGGTGTGGCTGACGTGTACTGTGTATATCACATTTATATATCTTCCTTCCACCAACCAGCTCCCCTTTCAATAATCAAGCTCTATGGCTATAACAATTCTACTGACTGGAAAGAAATGTGTGTTCACAACATGCGCCAAGAGATAAATCTTGTTACAGCGCCGGCAACACATTCCATGCATTACATGTGCCAAAGGAGTAGGATTTATTCAGGTCATTTATGCTCCACTGGAGTGGAAAAAGGGAAAAAAAAATAGGCTTTGCTGTAATGAATTGGACTCTTTGAGTCCTGCAAAGAATAATGCCCATGCATGGGCTGGCAGGGATTGCCATCCATCAGGGCAGCAAGGGGTGGCCTTGCAGGACATGTCTGTCCAGGACTCACAGCTCTGTGTGCACCCTTCCCTCTTCAGCTGTGTGTACTGAGAGCTCCATGCGCTGCACACCCCTCCTACTGCCACCACCACGCTCTCCCCACACTTCCCAGGAGCACCTCCTGCTTCCCAACACACCACACCGTGTCCCATGTGAAAACCCTTCCTGCAGCTCTCTGCTCCTTTTGGACAGGCCACTCCAAGGGAGTTCCATTTGCACAAGTTATTGTTCATCCTGCAAAAGTGCCCAGAGGAAAGTGACCAGTGTGTCACTTGGCTGTGCAGCTGCAGAGCCACAAACTCCTCTGATCTAAATAGGGCAATGAGGAGAAAAAAGGGCAGAGGAAGGAGAGCTCAGCAGGCCAGAGCTATGGCAGAGACCAGAGCAGGCTTCAAAGCCATCACAATTCTCTCAGACAAAGGAGGAGCAATTAATTTATAAACTTCTGGGAGCTTCTGCCTCCTCCTTCTCTACCTTTGTCTGCCCACAGAGCTGTGAGCTCTCAAAGCAGAAAACACCCCTTTCCCAGGATTAAGGAAACAACCAGCACAGTGTAGCTAGTGCTAGAACTACAGGGTAACCCAATGTACTTTTGCAGGCACCTGGTTGGTAGCTCACAGTTATTGTAGGTAAACAGCCTGTCTGTCTGTCTATCTATCTATCTATCTATCTATCTATCTATCTATCTATCTATCTATCTATCTATCTATCTATCTATCCCTTTGTGCACCAGCATGTTTCCTTTCTTCATCCCACTTAAAATTCACTGGCACAGAGGAAGGGAAGTTAAAGGAGAAGAATAGAGCAGGGAGAAAAGGGCCAAAGTTCTGTATTTGAGTTTCAGCATGAAACAGATTAAATCCATCAGGATGTCACAGGCCACCTGTCCCTACACAGGGAGAAGGGGCAACAAGTTCACCTTTACTGTAGTGGAAATAACATCAATGGTGCTTTAAACCCTTACTAGCTTGCACTTTACCCAGAAAACACTGTGTGAAGTCAAAGCAGCCAAAGTATCTTGGAAGGTAGAAATGCAGGTATGGAGTTGTGTTCATGAAGAATCCAAATGGCTCTGTACTTTTTGAAAGTGAAAATTAAATTTATTTTTCTCAATTAGTATCTGTGCAGTAATACATGTGTGGATCTGAAAGGACATGATCTTTAGTCTTTCACAGTGAAGGAGTGTTTGATAGTGTACATATTTCCAGCTTTTGAGTAAAAAACAGCAGACTACCAATATCATGTATTTCAAAAGACTTCAAGCTGCCCAGGAAGCCACCAATTATGTATTTGCAGTTCAGTCTATTGACTCTACATCTGCATTGTCGTAGGGAGGAAGAAACAAGAACTATTACACTGGGATTAAAATGGTAAAGAAAAGATCTAGGAAGGAGAGTGCCTTTGAAAGAGTGAAGGAAATGTTTGCACAGCTCCTGAGTGTCTGGTAGCACCAAGCTTCTTGGTCTTTCTAGTTTGAGGCAGGTTTCCCTCAAGATATTGTCATAACACAAGCTGTCCTGGGGAGGATGGTTGAATATATCATATTCCACGGGGTACAGAGAATTTTTTAATTCCTCAACTGATGAAACAGACCAGATCTCAGCTGACTTGTTTTCCTGTTGTCCCACCACACCTCATTGGTCTGGCCAAGAGCACTGAACAGGAGATACATGGTATACAGAAGTGAATGGGATGGGGGACTGCAGAAAATTTCCTTTTCTCTATCATTCCCGTGGAATGAGACACGTATCTAAAAACAGCACACTTTGAGATGACATAGCACAATATCTGAAGCACAGGATGCAGAAGGACAGTAGGTGTCAGAGGATGGGAAAAGGAAGGGTGAATTCTCACAGTACCACAGGACTTGGAGTGGACTGTGGGGTCACTGAGTCTATCTGGCAACAGTCTTTGCAGGCTACCTAATATAAACTCAATCCTTACACAAGCACAGTCCATCATGAAGTGCTGAAGGATGCTCCTGTTGGAAAGAAAATATATCCTAGTGTCCTCTTGCTCTTGCAGTCAGGAGCACACCCATGATACTGTCTGATCTTACCCACAGCCATGTGGGTATCTGTTTGTTTGTACAAATCTTCTCTGCTCTTGTTTATCCTTCTCTACTACTGTCTAAGAAATAACAGTCCTAAGGTGGTTTTGTGGGAAAAAAAAAAAACTTACTGTGATGTCAACTTACTGTTACTACAAGTTCTGGTTTATGTTATCTCATCCTTACCTCCATGTGTTCAGTCTTTCTCTCATTCAGAACTGGATTGTTTTTCTTTTTTTAATTTTATACATTATTCATGTGTAATTGAGGGGGGTTATGTGTGTTTAGGTTATGCTTTCCCTTTTTCTTAAATGGAGATGCTGTGTGTTTTTCCTTTCAGGGAAGGTATTTGAAAGGAAATGGTGTAAGAGGAAGAGGGAGTAGCACAATGGGATACACAGTTTCAGGGTGGGAAATGCAGTTGTGTCTTGCATATGGAGGAATACATTGAACTGCAGCTTAAGTTCAAATATTAATGAAGCATATATATGCTTACATGTATATGCACTCCATAATCAACAGTTTTAGGGAGAAAATTAGGTAAACTGTTTAAATGGTGTCATTTCTTTCTAAAGAGAATTGGAATTCAGCCTCAACATGGAACCTGCAAAACCACACAAAAGGCAAACTGATTCGCATTCTGTGGTTGTATGCTTATCCCTAAGATAGTAAATAATACCCAAACCAATAAATGCTAAAAATAATTAGAGCAGATATTATGCATACTTTTGTATGTCCTGATATTTCTGCCTCATTAGCATCAATAGGAAAGGCAGAGCATGAGCCTCAAGCCAGGGTACAGCAGTGGCTCCAGTATAGTTGGCAGAATCCAGCTGCACTTCTGGAGCAGATGGCTCAATATAAACAAAAAGAGTTGTCAGTGTCTTCACATAGATAGATCTGACTAAGCAGTCACCAAGGTTTGGTTTTTTTCACAACCTCCCTCCAAACCTGTTAAAATTATAAACATACTATTGGTGGAGTAACTGCTCTGTTCTCTATTCAGTCCCAGGCAAAATGGCTTTTATGGAAATCCTGATCTCTTTCCCATAACATCTTGATGATTACAAAGAGCCAAGAACATGCACAGGCTGGGAGGAGGTACCTGAAGTTTTCCATGGATAACTTGTGTCCAGACCTTTATCCCACCCAGGGATAAAGATTCAAGGTCCACTCTTAGAATGGGTCTTTCCACAGGCTAGGGTAACTAAGGAACATCAGTGTCATTAAGCAGAGCCCTAAAAGGAGTGATATTCATGCTTTGAAATCCCCCCTGTGGAAAAGTAGGTCTTCTTCAGGCAAATCTGACAATAGGATCAGTAGTGAAACACCACAGTTTCTCCTCTGCCATATTCTCTGTGCATACATTACCTAGACAAATCATCTCAGAAACAGGAGACTAACACTGTTAATCAGCGTAGCATATTAAATATTCTTGATGCTTCAGGGGGAGTGGGGGAAGTCAAATGTAATTGTCCTGAGCAGAATATATTTCCATAACAATGAAATCTCAAAATCAGTCCCCTGCTCTTTTAAGCAAGAGAAAATTAGCATACCCCCAGATATTTTTGGTCAGTGGGGATACCATTACAACCTCCTGAATCTGTCAGAGCCATTTTGAGCTGTATTGTTTTATGATGACTCTGTCACTGCAATGTGACAAAATGGCACAGGTTTTAGCTCAGACCAGTAGATGGGGATTAATCAAGCTGCTATTCTTGTTGCTGTATACCACCAGTGGAGGCTTTTAACTAACCAGCCGAGAGACTTAGGAGTGTGGAAATTGGTATTTTGCATATTCATTAAGAAGGAGAATTGTTCTCCCTTAGCAGAGAAATCCATATGAGAGCAGAGGACCAAAACTTCCAGCAGAGTCAGGTGTACTGCCTGGTTACAGCTGAGGCACATCTCTGGCAGTGGGAATGGGAATTTGAATGCCCTGAGAATCTGGACTAGTCTGTAAATAAGAGGGGATTTTCCCTGCGGACAAAACCCTTGCAGAGTTTAAAGGGACAGCAGGAAGCACTACATTTTCTCCTGAAGCCATATAGAAAGCTGGTAAAAATTGAAAAATCTGCTGTGTGCTCCCCCTTACTGTGTGTGTGACTGCTACCTCTGCACCTGGAGAGATTTGGAAGAGGTACAAAACCTCCTATTGTTTTTATCAATCTCCTGGTGAAAACACTGGCATTTAGGGAAGAAACTTTGAGCTGCTGCTGGGAGTTTGTGATTGGCTTGAGGGGTAGAAGAAGCAGCACCTGGATCTCCAAATGAGAGAGCCTGGTAGACACCAAGCCTGGGCACCTGAAAGAATCACCTTCACAATTGGCCAAGGAACAGTCATGATGGAAGCACAGGTGAAACCACCATGAAGTCCATCTGACAGGCCAGACCAATACTGGGAGCAGTGCCCCAAAGCAGTTTGTGTCAGCACTGCCCAGAGGTCCCAAACACTGCCTCCAACTCTGGCATGGTGACCTGTTTCATAGGTATAGAATTGGTTAGGACAATTGCGTCTTTATCCTTAAATCCAAAAATGACCCTTGAAATCCTCAGACAAGTGAAGTTTTTGTGGAGTTTTTGCAGCCTCCTCTGCTGCACTGCAATCCCACGTGCTACACCTGTAAGACACCGTGGTCCTGGGTGAGGTGTGCATAGAAACAGATAGCCCAGACTCTGCTCAGTGTGTAGAAAACTGCTGAACTCAGATATAATTGATGATGTAGACAAGTTAAGTGCATTTGGTAGGTTTATATTTTTCTAAGTCATGGCTCAGACTGGGCCTCAACAGTCTATTCTTCAATGTCAAATCCCTGAGGAGTATTATTTCCAGAAATGCTTAATGACTATTTAATAACAGCTGCATAAAATATCTCAGATCATATTTTAATATTCCCAGTGACAGAATTGTTCAGTGATGAAGTATTTTATGATTATAAAAATATATCTCTCCTTTTTCAGAGAGCTGTCCTTAAAGCAAACCCTGGCCATGCAGCATGACCCCCTCATCCCAGCTGAAAGGGCAGCCCAGGTATGAGTAGGGATGTCAAGGTTATTTCTCAGTGTTTTGAGAGTTCTTATAGCATCAGACACTAAACTTTGAAATCTTTAGCAACTTTAGCATGTTAAACTCTGAAATCTTAGCTGGGTGATATAAAAGACTGTGTGCATATAATCCTTCAGACATAAGCTGTTGACCAAGCTGAGACAAGGATTGAAGCTAGGTTCCCCCCTGAAAAGGAGATTAGAACAGTTTAGTTAGGTAGGGGGTCCTTTCTGAGCCCCACAACTCAACAGGAAGGTCTTCCTGATAGTTCTGACCCTGCATTCAGTTAATAACCAAGTTTATCTTGCCATCAAATCTTGTTAAACTACTATTGCATTTACCATTGAACACTTTTAACTCACTGGTTCAGATCAATACTAGATATCAGAGCTTCCCTCTCACAAGTGAGAGGCTTGATTCATCTGTGACACCCAGGAGTTCACTTGCCTTGGGTGAGTTGTGCACTGGTTCCTCATGAACTGAGCCACTTGTTTATGTGGATGTGATGTGGTGCTGGTCAGGAACTTCCTATTGCAGAAAGTCTTACTTTTCTTTACCCAGATTTCAGATGGAGCCAGCTGGTGGCACCTCCCTGCTCCTGGTCTCAGACAAGCCTGGGTATCACTGCCATATACCCCACTTTGCACAGGGCTTTTGGGGTTCACACTGCTCACAGGGACATCTGTAGCTCACAGAATCACAGAATCACTAGGCTGGAAGAGGCCTTAAAGATCACTGAGTCCAACCCATGCCCTAACAACTCACCTAAACCATGGCATTGAATGCCACATCCAGTCCTTTTTAAACACATCCAGGGATAGTGATTCCACCACCTCCCTGGGCAGGCCATTCCAGAACTTTATCATCCTTTCTGTAAAAAACTTTTTCCTAATATCCAAGCTATATTTCCCTTGACACAGCTTGGGACTGTGTCCTCTGGTTCTGGCAGTTGCTGCCTGGTGAAAGAGAGCAACCCCCACCTGACTGCACCCACCCTTCAGGAAGCTGTAGAGAGAGATAAGGTCACTCTTGAGTCCCTGGTCCCAAACAAGACTGCAGCTCAAGCATGCTAGGAGGTTTATGGCCTTCAGGTGGATGAAATAAATACTTTAAAACAAGTTAAATATGTGTGTCTGTATGTGCATGAAATAAAATATGAAGAGAAAATTTACATGAGTTTACAGTGTTTACCCTTTTATATGACCATTAAGTACCAGTTTCTGGTAAATGGATTATTGGCCCAGTTGACTCAAATTCTTGGCTTCCATAACTTATTGCTAGCTTAAACAGTTGCCACTCTTCTTAAGATGAGGTGGCTCTGAGCTGGGGAAGTAAAATATGCTCTTAAAGCACTTTGCATTCCTAAAGGGGATTGAAATAATCCTAGACCCTGTTACATTTCCATTTTTAACTGTATTAGTGACCCTGTTAAAATGTGCAGCCATTAGAATTTTCTTTGCAAATAGCCATGGTTCCAGAAGGAATCTTTTTTTAATGTTTTTATCCTCATCAATATCTGAAAACCATTTTCTCTATGTTACCTACATGTGAATTTAAATTCCATTTTGAATGGGCTTCACCAGTCTGAGACCTTTGAAAAGCAGCTACCTCTGAGGAAAAGCACCTTTAAAATCTATTCAGTCCATTGCAGAGTATCAATATGGAAGAAAATTCTGCTAAGTGCCCTGCAGATTTATGCCCACTCTTTCAAGAATTTTTATGGTCTATGTCTTTTTGAAATTGACATTTCCTAAAGCTGTCCGTAAAAGAGCATTCCATGGCAACCTAAAGGCATCAGTTTTCCTGCTGCTTTCTAAAGCAGCAGTGTCTCTTTAAAATTCCAGCATTTACAGTAAATCTAAGCTTATGTACAAAAACGTTGCTAAATTAATTGTTTATGTATTCATGATTTCACTTTTTCCAAAAGAGAGTGAACTCCCTGTAACTAAAACATTCCTTTGAGCGGTGTGACTCTAGTCCAAGTTGCATATCAGTTCCAGAGGATTTACTTTCTGTTGAGCAAGTCAGTGGCATGACTGATACAACTCATGTAATTCAGACTTCTTGGTGTGTTGGAGGAAGTGACAGAGCAGGGAATTCTCTCCCTTTCTGTATGTGGAGATGCTTTGCCAGTCACCTGCACAGGAAAGTTATCGTTCTATAGATTCTTGCAACACCTTGATCTATCATCCTTTTCTAATACCTGGCTGACAGCTTACCCTTAACAAGCCTTACAAGGCAATACCCAAACGAGTCTGGCTGCTGCCTCATCCTTCCAAGAGCATCACACCACTGTGGACCAGTGGGGCTCAGCCTGCTCAGGCAGCTAAGCCCCAAGCAGAAACTCTCTCAGCCTTTACCTGTGGGATGCAGGAGATAATTGGAAGGGTAAAAGAGAGTGTGCTGGTTTGGGCTGGGGTAGAGGTTATTTTATTTGTAGTAGCTGGTATTGGGCTATGTTTTGGATTTGGGCTGGAAACAGTATTGATAACTGAGGGATGTTTTCATATTGGCCAAACAGGGCTTACACGGAGCCAAGGCCTTTTCTGCACGTGAGGAGGCTGGGTGTTTGGATTTGGGAGGGGGCAGAGCTGGGACAGCTGACCCCAGCTGAGCCAAGGGACATTCCAGACCATATGGCATGATGCTCAGCATGGAAAGCCGAGGGGAGGAGAAGCAAAGGGAGGCACACCTGGAGTGATGGAGTTTCTCTTCCCAAGTCACTGCTACGTATAATGGATCCCTGCTTTCCTAGGGATGGCTGAGCACCTGCCTGCTCATGGGAACTGGGGAACTAAATCCTTGTTTTGCCTTACTTGTGTGTGTGGCTTTTGCTTTAACTATTAACTTGTCATTACCAGGATCTGTGAGGTTTTTTAGTAAATTTACTGCCTTGGATCCATTTGCAAATTCTCAGTGGAATGATCATAAAATCATAGAATGGTTTGGGGCAGAAAACACCACTCATCTAATCCAATCCCCTGGCATGGACAGGAACATTTCCCACTAGATTAGGTTGCTCTGGGCCCCATTCAATCTGGCCTTGGGCAATCTCAGTGATGTTGCACATTCTCTGGGCAACCAGTTCCAGTGCCTCACCACCCTCACCACAAAAATTTTCTTATTTCCAATCTAAATTTACCTTCTGTCAGGTAGATGTTAAAGCTGTTGCCCCTTGTCCTGTTAGGCCCTGGTAAAAGATCTCCCATCTTTCTTATATTGAAAGACCACAATAAGGTCTATCCAGAGCCTTCTTTCCTCCAGGCTGAACAACCCCAGAGGTGCTGGCTTTGCACCCATGCCACAGAAAAACGGGGTACAATGGTATCTTTGCAGACAGAGACATTACAGTCTCACACAGAGAAGCAAAATGAATGGGCTGGGAGTTTTCTCTTACAGAGGAATACAGGCACACTTGCTCCTGCCCAGAGTCTAGTCCTGAGATCCTTAGGTAGGGAATGGTCTTTTCTTCTACCTCAGCCCTAGTCCTATGCTATAAAAGACTGCCTGACCTCCTATGTGGGCATACCATGGGATTTTTCCCAGGCAGCATGCCCCTTAATGCTTTCCTTCAAACCCAGATCAAAACCTCTGCATGCAGCCAGTACATGCCCAGCATCAGCTGCATGAGGCACACAAACACGCAGGGAGATAATCGTCCTACTGTTGCTTCCTTGAGGCACTGAGAAGTACATTGTGATTTCCTTTGGGATACCTCGTGAGGACAGAAAGAGCATTTTTGAGCAGTTATTGTAATCCAGGCCTCCTTTGGTCTGTTTGCATGGGAGATACATGGCTGGTTTGAAAGGAGTCTGAACAGAATTTATTTATTTATTCATGTGGTCTCTGAAAGGTTATCTCCTGCATCGAGCTGCTGAGGACTTGTCCTGTCATGTTGTCTGAATAAAAACACAGCTCCTAAACCTGCCTGACTTCAATAACCTTAGTGAAACCTTGTTGGCTTTGATGGAACAGCTGGACGTGACATCAGATGCCAAGGATTCGCTTGTCATCTCCATCGTAGCTCCACTTTGGGATGCTTGCTGGGCCACAGAAATCTGTCACAGACTAATCTGCTTGGGATGTCAAGGAAGCCAGAGCTGAAGCCTTGATGTATGAATCTTCTGTGCTGATAACTCTCTGCTGAGCTTTGATGAATGCATAAAGAGTTGGCAGATGAGTGGGGGTTTTGATTAACTGTGCTAGTCTATGCACACTCAAGCTTCAGTGAGATTGTATATTGTCAGTCTGCTGTCTCCTGTGTGCTGAATTCTCATTTAAGCTTTTGTATTTAACAGAAAATTTTGATTTCTCTTTCACTATGGAGTTTAAAATGAAGTTCAAATCAGACACAATTTATAGCATTATAAAGACTGGGTAATAATTTCTGTCTCTGTAAGTAGCTTTGAGATGGGATTACCTTTAATGTTTATAACTTCTCGTATTCACATTTGCATTAATGCATTTTCCTTAACAAGATAAAAATATTTCTCTACCAAGCACATCCATCTGGAGTTGTGCTCATGAATATTTTTTTTCCCAGTTATCAAGTTCCTCAATTCCAGCAAAAAAAAAGAAGTTAACTTCTGCTTTTTAAAGGACGACATGGATCCAACTGAATCATTCAGACACCGATGAAACCTTAAAAATTTCTAGGAAGATCCAAATTGCATTGCAACATGCATACTGAGCAAGGCAAACAAACACACAGAAAATTATGTACTTCAGACCTGTGAGAGAAGAGAAATACTGCATCCTGCTATTTTTGTAATAATGCTGCTTCCTCAAGTGGTGCTTAGACAGCCACCAAGGTGGGGAACCACAATCATCATCATGGACGAACATTTCAGGTAATGCAATTTCTGTTCTGTTTCACTTGTGGACTAAAAGCAAAGTGAGGCTGTAGGAACAGGAACAGACACACCATGTAAGAAGGATAGAAAGCTTTTAGAAAACATCTAAAGAAGGGCTATGAAGATGGTGAGGGGTCTGGAGGGGATGCCATACAAGGAGCAGCTGAAGTTACTTGATCTGCTCAGCCTGGAGGAGACTGAGGGGAAACCTCATTGCAGTCTACAACTTCTTCTTAGGGGGCAGGCACTGATCTCATCTCTGTGGTGACCAGTGACAGGACCTGGGGGAATGGCCTGAAATTGTGTCAAGGATACTTCACCCAGAGGGGAGACTGGGCACTGGAACAGGCTCCCCAGGAAAGTGGTCATGGCACCAAGCCTGCCTGAGGCCAAGAAGCATTGGGACAATGCTCTTAGGCACATGGTGTTATTCTTGTGGTTGTCTTGAGCAAGGCCAGGAGCTGGACTTTGTTAACCCTCGTCAGTTCTTTCCGACTCAGGGTATTCTAAGACTTTGTGATTCTATGATAATACAAAAATAGTCAACAATTGCAAGGTGCAATGGCCCTGGGTGCCTTGATGTGTTTTTTGTTTTCATTTTTTGGTTTGTAATTTTCTTATCCTAAATATGGGACATGTTCTTACAGCCCTTGGTTTTAATCGTTTCCATTCAGTCAGTATGTCAGACTGTCTGGTGCAAATCATCCTGGCCTTACTGTTTTCCTACACCTCAATACATTGGAATGGAACTTCTCATAGGCAACGTTAGATGTCATTTCTGCAGCACATCTGTGTTGAGTATAGGAGTTAATCCAGTTTTCAACAATGCAGGTGAGGCCATACCCTGCCTCTGACCCATGAGTCTGTACCTCTTCATACTTGATCTCACCTTGTCACTATGATGGCAGGAAAGCATTAGCCTGATGAAAAATTACATGGCTTCATCTGCTGTATTTTTTTGTACTGTCCCCTGCTACTATCCATTTTTTCCAAGAAAATCACTATGGAGAATTAACCCAGACTATGCATTATTTAATAATTTTTGTATATTACAATTATTAAATTATTTTAATACATTGCCTCACTGCTCTATCTCAGAACCTTTCTACCAGTGTCAGCTATATTCGTAGGAAGACATCTCTTTTAATTATCCTCTAATTTATTACTTTAGCTCTTAAACAGAATACAAAATCTAATTCAATGCAACATAAAAGTTCACAATAGAAAAATGTATTGAGGTAAGTCATCTCCATTGTATGAACTCCTGAAAAGGATGAGACAAGGGAGGAATAGCAGGCACAGGGTTTTTCTGCCATGTTTTGCATTCCTTGGTGCACAAGTTTCAGACCAGTCTCTCAGCCTCTTTTAACTCATTTTCATTATAATTGGCAATGGTAGCACTTACTGGCTCCACCCGTTCCTGTGCCCTTTACTGTTTCTAAGCCATGCAGGATTCCAGTCAAAATTCACAGTCTGGATGTGCTACCAGAGCTTTGCTGCTTGCATGGCTCCGTAGCCTGATGTATTGACAATGTTTAAATGTGTTTATTGCCTCTGTATATCCTGTCAGCTGGTGTTCCAGCAGAAAAGCCCAAGAGGCCTTCAGGAAGAATTGGTCACAACTGAGGAGTTTTGAAAACACAATCTTCACTGTCCTTTATAGGAATGGTGCCATTTACAACTATTTCTGGCAGAATGCCCCTCTGTGCCCAACAGAACCAGAAGAAACCAATGAAGTGGAGCTGGTGTTTCCTTTATTGCTTTGGGGACCTCAGAAGTTTTGAGTTAGACATGAGGAATTAAAGGAAAAAATTCCAAATCCAGTTCATTTCATCTGTGTTTGGATGACATTACAAGGTCTGTCTCCTACTACCAAAGCTCGGTATGCATGACCCGTTTGCTCTTAACAAGTCACCCCATCTCTACTGAACCATTGAATAGTACCATAGAATAGAAAAGACGGTGAAAAAAGGAAAAGGAGGAAAAATCCTGCATATTTTGAGTTACAAAGGCTCTACTTGTTTGCTTCTTTTGAACACAACACAGCATTTCCATGCCCCAGTCTTCAGTGACTTTAAAGTTGTCTTTCAAAGTGATTGAGTGCACTTCAGAGCACAGCCTCCTGTTTGTCACCCAGCAAGGGATACACCTGTCCAAGCCACGAGCAGCCAGCTTCTCCAGGAGAGTGTTGTGGGACATGGTGTTAAAGGGATTACTAAAGTCCAGGCAGACAAAATCCACAGCCTTTCTGTGATCCACTGAGGGTCACCTGGTCACATAAAGAGATCAGGTTGGTCAGGCAGGACCTGCCTTTCACAAACCTCTGCTGTCTGGGCCTGATCCCCAGGTTGTCCTGCATGTGCTAAGTGTTGGCACTCAAGGTGATCTGTTCCATGGCCTTCCCAGCACTGAGGTTAGGCTTTCAGGAGTTCTAGTTCCTTGGGTCATCTGATGGTGCAGCCCACTTCCCTTGAGATGGTTCCTTCCACCTATTTTACAAACTAATTTCAGCATAGGATGGAAGGACTGCTATACTTTCACTTAAAAAAAAAAAAAAAAACGGGGCTGCAAAATAGCGGTGAGCGAAGCCCAGTGTTCCATGACAGCTGGTGACAAAGCCAGCTGCCCTGCCACCCCTCCTACGTGGTGTGGGGAGCTGGGACACGGCCCTCGGGACCTACAGCTACGCCAGGATTTTAGGTCACATCAAGACAGATGAGCATGACTAGCCAGGCCAAGTGAAAGCCATATCCGGTCCCACTTTGGACCAGAGAACTTGGCTGGAAACATCCAAATGCTGATGAGAGTAATTTTGTATAGAGAAAAATACCCTGGTGTTATTCCCAAGTAAAAGCCTGTGTCAACACTTTAGCAAAAACCTGAGAGACCTGAGGTTTGCTGACTACCAAATCCTCATGAAATCCCTAAAAGCACAAGACAGGATTTTTCATAAGGTTCATAACTCCAGAGGATTAATGAGCCGGAGGCACTTCCAAAGTCCTGTTCATAATTATCAAAATATCACATCCTGTACTCTGAATTCTGAAGGGAAATACTGGTGTCTGTGGTTTCAGATTATTTTCTGTACTTTGTACTGTGAGCCGCCGCTATTTTGGTAACTGAATTTGAAATTTTTGGTAGTCTTCTTGCTTCTGTGAAAATATGTATTTTTTATACTTCTGTTCCCTCATCCAGAACAAACACCAAATATTGCAGCAATCTGTAGGAACCAAATACCCTGAAAATCCAGGGCACATGCTCTAAGACAGTGGCTGCAACTTATCTCCTATCACAGGTCTGAACTGCTCACGCTATTACAGTCTGGGACAAGAATTTCCAGTGCCACATGTTTTGGAGTCATAAGCTGGCAGACAATTTATCCAGAAGGAATCTAAAATTGTAGTCACATATTTTGGAGTAAAGGCTACAGTATGTACCTTGAAAGTGGCCAGACTCTGAAAACTAAATTTTATAATGGCAGGAATGGGTCCCTGTAGCTGACAAAAAATGCACTGGTGTATCTTGGATTAAATCAAATCATTGTTTATAAAGGAAATTGATTGTCTTGACATATAATTTTAGTATTAACTGTTTAAAGACATTCCATATTGTGATTGGATAATTTTTTTGGGAAACCGGATTAGATTAATCTCAGACATATAATTTATTTATTTTGGCATCTTTTGGTGGATGAAATACCTTTTGGTATTTCATTTATACTGGTATTCTTTGAGATATGAAGGAATATGTTCAGGTTTCAAAAACAAAAACTCCTATTAATTGAGGGATAAAAACTTCTGTATTGCAGCAACCCTAGAGGGACAGTCTAAAGTGTTAAAACCCTTTTTAAATTTCTTATTTAGGACTGGTTTCAATGTACTTTCCTTCTCAGAAGTCATGTTCTAGTGAATCATAATTTTCCAAAGGAAGAAGAAATCAGCACAAATTTCTTAACAGGCCCACAAAAAACACCACAACCAATAAGTTCTGCTGTTCACCACAGCCATGGCCCCCACTGCACAGAATTGTTTAAGGTCAAATTAACTCAGTGAGACATTTCATCAGCTGATGTGAACCAGCACAATTTCCCTGAAGAAAACAGAGAAGTGTTGGCTTATAGCTGCTCAGAGTGTCCATGTAAATTTTCCAAGTTTTCCACAGCACTATTCCTTTTGATGACTTGTGTTAATGACACTGCCCCAGACAGGTCTTCAAGGTGGTCGTAATGGAATACAGTCAACAAATAACTTCTGTCATATCACAGAATAGTCTGGGTTGGAAGGGCCCTCATGTCCAGCTCTGGACTGAATGTGGGGGTCAGAGCCATGACTTTGGCATTGTCAGCACCATGCTCCAATCAGCTGAGCTGATCGTATGAGATCTACTGTAAAACCTCGCTGGGATTAAACAACCCACACAGTGGATTCAACTGCTCATCCTCCCCTGTCTCCAGCAACATTCAGTAGCAGATGCTTTGAGCTGAGAGAAAAGATGATCCTTCAACAGATGCATCACTCCCTTCTTGGCTTTCCAAGAAAATCCCCACAAGGCTCTTCCTACACTCGGCAAATGTCCTCCGTAATGTTAAAACCAGCTCATAATAGGCTAAGATAAAAGTGGTTTTGCAATTTTGAAAGAAAATATAGTTCCTGCCTGTTCTTATTATCTCTTAATCCATTTCTGTTCTGTTAAAAGTTTGGAGCCTGGTAGCGGTGGGAAGGGGTGTGTGCCTGGGCACCTGAAACCTCCGGGGAACAGAGGGGACCTTCCACCTGGGAAACAATGAGACTTTTGCAGTTTGAGGGACTTTCTGGAAAATAAGACAGAGGTAAAAACCCCCAAAAAACAGAGGGCATGGACCCCACTACACCAGAAACTGGTACTGTTGCAAAATAATTAAGAATTAATATTTCTTTTGAGTACTTTTTCAGAAAAATAAAAATTTCTCTGCAAAACACCTACTTCTGAAGTAGTTCCATCTGTAGGTGGGAAAGAAATGTGATCTATTTATACATAACTTTAAAATGAAAAGATTAATTCAAATTTGTAAAGACTTATTCAAATTTAATGTTCCTTTATATTAAAATGGCTAGAATAAGTAAGTATTTGCTTAATGGATCTTGGCTCAACTCCCATCATTTAATGAAAGGACATGAGCAACCCTTCACATTATAATATTTATCCTGTTCATGAAGCAACACTGGAAGAGTGCTGTCCAACAGGATATGAAACCTGTGGGAAGCAATTTACTATACTATATGGATATCAAATCAAATCAAAAATTTTACATGGTGTTACCTGAAACTTTGTGACCATGTGATCATTAAAAAGAAGGAAAAGATAGTTCAGAATTCAGAAAAACTTAGCAAAAGCAGTTGAAGATGGCTAGATGGAAAATAACTTTTTTTTCCCTATCAGTAGACTCTGAATGGCTGCAATTGTTTTGTCCTGGAGGAAGTTATTAAGAGGGGATATAAAAAAACACATATAAAGTAAAGACTCTCAAAAGAAAAATCCAGTTTTCAAAAGCATGTCTTGGGCTCAAAATTTCAGACAACTCGAAGAAGGTTTACACATACATACATATGCATCACAGGAATATTTAGGGATATTCTGGGTAACACATGTTTTCCTGGAAAGGGAATGAAATCTGCGCTTTGGAAAATGGAGAAAACCTTTAGTTTGTAGGAAAGAGAAGGAAATATACACAGCTTTACTTTACTGCTTTTGCCTATTGCTGGCTGCAATAGACATCTTTTTTTTTCCTTTTTTTCCTCAACTATTGTAGTTGCAGCATACTGGATCAGTTGACATGTAGTCCTGATCTAAACCAGCGATTTTCACCTTCCATTCATGATGGCAGCACCCATCATGATACAAAATTTGACTCATCTTTGCATTATTCCACTGCACAAGTATTTTCTGGATTACAAGGCATACAATTCTTCATCAAGTTGATAGATTTTCAGTGGGGACTACTCTTCAGGGTAGCTGGCATGATGCCAGTGGGTGTCTGGTTCTTCTGACTGCAGTTGCTTCACATTCCAGAAACATTCCACTGATGCCTAAAGAGGCTGAACTTGAACAGAGACTAGACAGAGTTAAAGGAATAAAGCAGGTATTTATTAAAAGGCCTTCAAAAGATACACCTTGGGCAGCACAAGAGTCCAGCCATGGCTCTGCACAAGATGGACTCAAGAGGGATGACCAGTTGTGAATTTTCACACTTTTATAAATTTTGGTCCATTTTACATATTGCAGTTAATTGTCAATTTCAGCTTTGGGTGATGAAATCACATCCTCCCAGATTGCTCTCCTCAATTTGCTGTTGTTTACACTTTTTGGCCCTGAAGGTGCAACGCTGTCCTTGGTTCTCGGGCTGCAAAAGGATTGCTTTGTCTGACAAAACTGAGAAAAGAAGTTACTAGCATTCTATATGAAGTTCAGAGTCACACACTAAAGCAGTGCAGAGTTCAGAAAATATGAAAGCTAAAACTTAAGGGCATCACCACAATTCCTCAACAAGGATGTCAAATCCATTATTTGGGATTCTTCAATAATTTTTAGGTGTTTTGCCCCTTCATTTTTAGCCTTCACTT
Source organism: Fringilla coelebs (assembly GCF_963513975.1). Lineage (NCBI taxonomy): Eukaryota > Metazoa > Chordata > Aves > Passeriformes > Fringillidae > Fringilla > Fringilla coelebs. The sequence continues at coordinate 76,506,094 of NC_140029.1, forward strand.
TATTTAATTTTGTTCTGTTCAACTTGCTTAGGAAATTGCCAAGTTTCACTTGCTTTTTTGAAATCTGCATCACCTTTCTGCTACCTCAGTTCAGGCTGGTTTCCAATTTCACCAGTCTGGACCTTTTCATTTCCATTCAGTGAAATACAATTAATTCAATAATAGTAGAATAAAAAATATTTCAAACATCTAGCTTAAGTTGTTCAAAAATCAGATATTCAGGGACTGCTAGTTAAATTGGCATCACAGACACAGGACAGGGTAATTTTGACTTGCTTGTGGCAACACAAATTTCACATCTCATCAGCTCACTCCTAGAAGAAGCTTTGTCCTAAGAAGTGATCAGCTTGAAACCTTCAGATCTGTTTCTTATTACTTCAGGAGTTGACCAGGAAGTGCAGCCAGGATACTTTCATTTGTATTAATTCCTGTGATTCTGCTGTTCCTGCTCCAGGCAATCCCTAGGAGTAGGTGTGATACAGTCTATTCTTTGATACGAACTGGATCATAACTGCCAAGATGTGATAAAAACTCTTCATCGTCTCCTAACACCTATTTCAGTGAAGTTTTTCCTCATTTTATCTACCTTAATGGCCTATCACAGAATGAAGGAATGAAGGAATGAAGGAATGAAGGAATGAAGGAATGAAGGAATGAAGGAATGAAGGAATGAAGGAAGGAAGGAAGGAAGGAAGGAAGGAAGGAAGGAAGGAAGGAAGGAAGGAAGGAAGGAAGGAAGGAAGGAAGGAAGGAAGGAAGGAAGGAAGGAAGGAAGGAAGGAAGGAAGGAAGGAAGGAAGGAAGGAAGGAAGGAAGGAAGGAAGGAAGGAAGGAAGGAAGGAAGGAAGGAAGGAAGGAAGGAAGGAAGGAAGGAAGGAAGGAAGGAAGGAAGGAAGGAAGGAAGGAAGGAAGGAAGGAAGGAAGGAAGGAAGGAAGGAAGGAAGGAAGGAAGGAAGGAAGGAAGGAAGGAAGGAAGGAAGGAAGGAAGGAAGGAAGGAAGGAAGGAAGGAAGGAAGGAAGGAAGGAAGGAAGGAAGGAAGGAAGGAAGGAAGGAAGGAAGGAAGGAAGGAAGGAAGGAAGGAAGGAAGGAAGGAAGGAAGGAAGGAAGGAAGGAAGGAAGGAAGGAAGGAAGGAAGGAAGGAAGGAAGGAAGGAAGGAAGGAAGGAAGGAAGGAAGGAAGGAAGGAAGGAAGGAAGGAAGGAAGGAAGGAAGGAAGGAAGGAAGGAAGGAAGGAAGGAAGGAAGGAAGGAAGGAAGGAAGGAAGGAAGGAAGGAAGGAAGGAAGGAAGGAAGGAAGGAAGGAAGGAAGGAAGGAAGGAAGGAAGGAAGGAAGGAAGGAAGGAAGGAAGGAAGGAAGGAAGGAAGGAAGGAAGGAAGGAAGGAAGGAAGGAAGGAAGGAAGGAAGGAAGGAAGGAAGGAAGGAAGGAAGGAAGGAAGGAAGGAAGGAAGGAAGGAAGGAAGGAAGGAAGGAAGGAAGGAAGGAAGGAAGGAAGGAAGGAAGGAAGGAAGGAAGGAAGGAAGGAAGGAAGGAAGGAAGGAAGGAAGGAAGGAAGGAAGGAAGGAAGGAAGGAAGGAAGGAAGGAAGGAAGGAAGGAAGGAAGGAAGGAAGGAAGGAAGGAAGGAAGGAAGGAAGGAAGGAAGGAAGGAAGGAAGGAAGGAAGGAAGGAAGGAAGGAAGGAAGGAAGGAAGGAAGGAAGGAAGGAAGGAAGGAAGGAAGGAAGGAAGGAAGGAAGGAAGGAAGGAAGGAAGGAAGGAAGGAAGGAAGGAAGGAAGGAAGGGAGGGAGGGAGGGAGGGAGGGAGGGAGGGAGGGAGGGAGGGAGGGAGGGGAGGGAGGGATGACCTACCCTTGGGCACAGCATGTCTAAATGTAATAAAGCCAGTAAAAATAACACAGACTTCTCCTTAAAGAAGTATGCTATTGTACTGAAGAGCCACAGCAAATATTCTTGCCTGGGATTCCTGCTGCTGTTGCAAAATGGCACAACACTGCTCACCCTCTCACCCTCTCATTTGTATCTCTCTCTCTCTCATTTTTTCTTGTTGTACAACTTAGTTCCTTTCCCCCAACTTTTCCCACATTGTGCAAACCCCTGTATACTGTATCAAAATATTTTTCTGACTCCATCAATAAATTCAAGCTTTTTAAAGGCTAAAAAATAATTTCTTTAAAACATGACTTACAAAAAATCCATGCTGACCTTCCTTGTTTTTAAGATAGTTGAGTATCACTTTTTTGGTTTACAATTTCAGCAGGGTTTATGAAGAAGAAAGTCTTTATGGAAGACTGTTTAAAAAAAGAGAACTTTTCCTTGCCCTAGAAACACAGCCCATTTAAATGATAGGTTAGACACCTATTGACCAGTGAGGCAACATTGTGCTGGAATTCCTTGAGTTTCTTAAGGACTCTTGGATGAGAACCTTACAAATTATTTCTCACAACTATTTTCTAGTTTCTTCTAAAACTTTTTATTTGACAGGTCAGTTTAAGATGATCCCTAAGGATCATCCCTTATTTAAAGAACACAGACTGAAATGTCAGTATGACATCATATGAGAACCACACTCAGGTTCTCTGAAATGAATTTTGATGCAAAGAATATAGGTTTCTGTTGTGGTCTTATCTTCCCTAAGTATTCTTTTTGCACTTAATCTAATAACCCAATACTCCCCTTGGCAGGCATCTTGCTTCTGAAGTGTTCAGAACATTTATTTTTGGTTTTATGCCTTGAGGTTCCTCTAAATTGTTTTTGGCTTGCTCTAATATGGTTTAACATTTCATTCATCCATTTATTCTGTGAACCGCTTCATTTTCCATTGACTAACCCCTGAACTTGCTGATAGCTTATGAGGCAGCTGTAAAACTGAAGGACTTTGCAGGTCATTTCTATATGAAGCAGAAGGTAGAAAGAGCAGAAGGACATTATTTTTTTTACTGTAATTTATACACTGTGCTTGAAATGATGAACATTTCAACAACACCAGACAGAAGCAGGGTATATTTCAGGTTGGAGGGGACACCAACAGCAGGGTCAGCTCTGAGGTCAGAACGGATTGCTCAGGGTCTTATCCAGTCCAATTTTCAATACTTCCAAGCATGGTGACTGGACAACCTCTCTGGGAAACCTACGCCTGACTGTCCTCAGGGGGAGAATATTTTTCCCTGTATGCAGTTAGGACATCTGGTCCCCTGTCCTCCTGCCATGAGATTTGATAACCTCCATGTAGGCAATAGCAAGCTGCCAATAAGGCCCTCTTACCCAGGCTGAAGAAGGCCAGTTCCTTAAGCCTTGTCCCATAAGTCATGTGCTCCAGCCCCTTGACCATCTTGGTGAACTGTCTTGTTTGGACCTGCTCCCATATGTCAGTGTCTCCACTGGGGAGCCCAGCACTGGGCCCAGAATGGCAGACGTGTGCTGCCAATACTGTGCAGGGAAGGATCACCTTCCTCAGCCTGCTGGCCACACTCTGCCCGGGGCAGAGCAGGAGGCTGGTGGCCTTCCATGCTGCAAGGGCACCCTTCTCACTGTTTCTTCCTCCTATGCAGGCACTGAAGATGTACAGAAATAGCTGCAAAATGGGCTAGAGGGGTCAGTCAGAGCCTTTTCCACTTGCACAAACCAGGCATCTTGAAGGAAGGAGAAATTCACTTGCTGAATCACTTATTTCTAAAAAGAACTACATCACAACTAACTAGAAGAATTTTTTTAAGATGCAGCTGCTTATTCAGCACTGCTGTAAGAAATTTCCTTTGGAATGGACTGTTGATGCAAGGTTGTATAGACTATAAATTGTCTTTACCTTCCAAACCCAACTCAGTCCCCTGTGCCAGGCTCTCACCAGGGTCTAGTCCACAGTACCATCTAGTGGGAAATGCTGATATGACCATGACCATCCCAAGAAATTGTCATTTCTTCCCGATCTCAGGAGGTAAAGTGTATGAAAATCCTCTTAGGCATGGCAGTAGTACCATGTGGGACTGCATGAGGAGAACTCACCTTGCCAGGGGCTGAGACCAGTCAGACAGCTCTGACAATGAAATTGCCTACCTGAAGCATTTCATAACCATGATTACTAATTACTTCTTCCAAGGCTGATCTGTTAATAAGAATTATAATAATAAGATAATAATAATAGGAATAAGAAGAGTCCATATTTGCTGCTCTGAAAAGTTAAGTAGATCTAACACTGGGGGAAAATGATGAAGAATATATCTAAGACTTCTTCTAAAGAGAGCTGGGGCAGCTTGCTATCTCCTGAAATGCAAAGGCAGTAGCAATTCTGACACTTCTGTAGAGAAGTACTGTGTACTCCCAGTTAGAGTACACAGATCTGACACCCACCTAGGGCATCTGCTTACTGAAGTTCAGGCAGCTTCCATTACAGAATCACCCAACAGGAATGAGCACCAGACAGGGTACTTGCACTGTGCTCAAAAGACATGTGCTCTCAGTTAATTTTTGTGTTGCACAAGACACTGCAATGCAGATGGCTTTGATGAGGAAAAAGTAGAATTGCAGCATATTCTCACATATTCATATTCACACAGGGTGAATACCCAAATTCTTGCATTGACTAGCCTGTCATGCCTACACACCCATTCTAGAACTGGCCTGTACAAAGATCTCTGGATATTCTATCATGATTATTTATGTGCTATAATTAAGCCAAATTAATTCAACTTTAAAATAAATGGAAATAACCACCTCAATTTCCACAAAGATCATGTCCTAAGAACTATTTGTGAGGCACATTGTAGCCCATACTAACAGTAATTGTTGTGAAGCTCTTCAAAGAACACCAATTTTGCTCCTTGATTTTTTAAAACAAGCCAGTGAAAAGTCTTTCTGTTTGCACCAAACATACAGAAAGTGAAAAAACCTTTTTCTGTTGCTTTCTAGGTCATGAGAACTAGGAGGATATCTAGATTTTAAAGACTGGCAGTTCTTAAAACACACTCATTTGGTGAGCTCCGCTGTAAGGAGCTTCAGTATCTGAAATGAAAGGCAGCTCCAGGAGATGGGGCTGAGTTATGCAGCCTCACTGACTGGAGGCCATGAGCTGAGGTGAAGGAGGATGGGTTTCCAGGGGCACATGGGTTTCCAGGGGCACATGGGTTTCCAGGGGAGTTTCTGAGCAGTGCACTGATGAAGCTGCACATCTTCAGAGGAGAGCACAGCATAAGAACCCACAGAGGCTGAGCTTGTTTTCTCAAGTGTGACCCACTCTTTATTGGTCTTCAGACTCTCCCACATGTAGTTTCTTATTCACACCTTTCATTTGCAAAGGATTAAAAATGTAAAAATTAAAGGGAATTTAAAATGTCTATGTAAATCTTCATATGGAAATTTCTAGTCCTGGTAAAGGCTGCACATTTTTATTATGGCAACCAATATTAAGTTGAATTTATGCAAACCCATTTTTGTCGTTGAAAGACAGTCTATTAGTTTAAGAACTCATATAATTCATATTTGATGCTTTTGAGCATGGAGTTCAGTTTATTCCCCCTTCAACTCTAACAGTGATATAGCTGTTTGGGGACAAATTACTGCTGTTCTGAGTATTGGTCTCTGAAAGCTGAAATAAAGAAACAGAGGGGAAAGACAATTTGCATCACCAGTTCTATTTATACTCAGCATAACTTGCATATCTTGCCTTCCACTGCAGCATTTGGATTTTAGCGAAATTCCAAAAATTTTCTGGGAAAAAAATTCTAAGTCAACTTAACGTAGCACTAAGACATGTGAGGTATTCTATCAATGTCATAGGTCTTGTTTCTGAAAGGCTGTTTACCCCAGATAGCACAAAGTGAGTCTGACTCTTTAACAAACCTGTATTCTTGTTTGGGCACACAGCACACTTTGTGTCAGTAGAATTGCAGTGAATTTGCTAATTGCACCAAACAGCACGTCTTCCAATGGAGGACAGCACCAATATCTCACAAAAATGGGATTGCTATAAGGTGTAAAAGGAAGAAACTGCTCCTTTTCAAAGTTAAAATACATGCATTTGTAAAAAAATTATTTGTATTTTAATGATGTTCAGATATTACTGCATAATCTTCATTATTTTCAAAGGTTTTGTTATCTTTTAAGGTTTTTTCACTTTGCATTTTGTCACTTTGATTTCTGTTGATAACAATTTGCACTTCCTGAAGATTTGCCGTTCTCAAGTCTTCAAAAGAGAGTGTTTACAGAGCAGTAATGTGTGTTTTCTAAGATCTCTTTATATATCTCTTTTTAGTCTTACAAGTTCCTATACCCTTGAAACTGAATAGCAGAAAAGACTCTTTCAAACCCTATTTAGATCATTAAGGCATTTCTGATGCATTTATTTCTTATGTTTCCTGATTTATATTTCTCAATGGCCTATGCATGTGATACAGCTGCACTTTTGTGGTAATAAAAACTCTGCAGTTCTGTTTTTACTGCCAAAAATACAATTCCTGTGATGTAGAGTAGCAGTTATCTATAGTATCTTTCATTTAGATTACAACATTGGGTAGAAAGACAGCACATTATACAGTGCAAACAGACAACATGTATCCAGGAACGCATAAGTAATTTCTTTTTTCCTCTTTAGGTCATCTGTGAGCCATCTAAAACATTAGGGTTATAACTCCAGTTATGAGAAGGAGAGATTAGTAAACTTAAATCACTTAAAGTAAGTATCAAACATACAGCTTAATACACAGTGAATGAAATATACAGCTCCCAAGGTTTGGGGATATTTTTGTGATAATAATATTACATAATTAAAATCTACCAGATTTCAAACTGAAAAATTAGATTGACATTTAAATCAGTTTTTTGTCCTGTGCTGAAAAAAAAAAATAAAATAAAGACATCAAAGACACCTCAGAAGAGAGAGCCTTTCACATCTGTAACAAAGATCAGCCTCAGTGGGCTCCCACAGGGTGTCTGTCCAAATAAAAATATAATTCAATGCTCCAGTTAAGAAGCTTGGGGTTTTTTTCATATCATTCAGGGAAGGTCTTAGAAAGAGCACAAGCAAACAGACAGTTCCAGCAATGTGAAGGGGGTCTAAACTGAGAGGACAACCAAACAAAATGAGATTTAATCAAGCTGGCTCTGACAGAAATGCGTGAATGTGTGTCCTGATGCTGTGAGCTGAGAAATATTCCACAGTTCTAAATCCATGGCAGTAGCGGATGATAGAAGAGGACCTCCAGAGATAGGGCAGTTCTGAGGGATTAGGGTACAGACAAGTCATCAGTAAGAAATTGAATCAGTTCCTGACCCTGAAATAGAAATATGGTGTGGTAGGTCGGGAGGAGTCTCTTTTATATCTGTTCTTTGTGATAGGATCAATATCTGTATATTAGTAGAATCAGTAAGACTAAATATATAGCAAGAGGATACTTGAAAGGAGAGACTTTAAATAATAATCATATTTCTCTTTGCATTATGGAAGGCATTTTGAAGCTTAAAATGAGGAGAGAAAAAAAATTTAAAAAAGCAAAACAAGGAAATCCCTAGAATATTCTACTAATGATTCCTTTCAGGATTTCTACCACTCACTACTTTTATTTCCCATTACAGACTTTTATTTCCCATTACAAGTAAGATAGGTCATCAAAGCCACCTACTACATCTCTGGTCTTTACTTTCTGTGCAAGGCAGATTAAAAGAAGAAGTATTATTTTCCAGACATCTTTGTCCTAACAGGTAGTTATCCAAGCAGCTGAGTATCTGGATTTCTCTACCTGACACAAGAAAGAAGCTGGAATTCATAAGAGCCAGTATACTGATCCCTCAGTTTGAGATATATGAGAGCTGAAATTCAGTCTGCGTTGGATACAAAAGGGAAAGTTGCCGTATGTTCTTTACGTGTGCCTATGGGAATTAAAAATATGCCCTCTGCAAAGCTTTTCACCTTCAAAAAAGTCTAGTACAGTCTAGAGGGTGCCTGTCTCTGGACAAGGCACCCTCTAAATCCTTACAGAGCTTTACACAAGTGCTTTTGTTCTGATAGAGACTTTGTCATTTTTCTGCCAAATCTTCTTCAGAAACATTTTTTTTCCCAAATTTTTTACCCTTTTACTCTTCAGTGAATTAGAGTGAATTAGTATATATATTTATATATATTATAAATGGATATATAAATATAAATTTATATATATTATAAATATACATATATATTTATATATATAAGTGAATTAGTACATATATTTATATAAAGGAAGATGAGGCAATTATCTGAAAAGTATTAAATAAGTATATTCTGCTTTTAGACAGGATTAAATTTTAAAAATGTATGTTCAATTTTATAAAATTATTTTAGGACAGCATTTGATTAGAAGAACAACTAAAATGGAAAACTTTCCAAATAGAGATGAAAGACCAAGTTTAAGGCATGAACAATAGAGGAGAGAAAAATACTTGCTTCTGGAACTTGACCTGGAAATGGGACCAATCTTTTCTCTGCTTTCCTTCTCTCTCCCTCAAACCATCAATGAAAAATATCAGGAAAGTGAAATATAGTCTTAATTTAAATACTACTTCAAAATGAATATAAAATCTATCAGATATATCAGACTGAAAACATCTATTTTGTTTTCCAAGCAAACCAAGAAAGTGCTTTTCCTTTGGCTTTTAAAAGTATCTTCATGAGGTGTGTATTTCCAGTTAAAAATTAGACACTTTCAACTGTTATGCTGAGATATCAGTAATGATGCTTCCTGCTGGATTTTAGGATTTTGTCTAATTGCATTCCACTGCTATGACAGCATCCCAACCTGACACATCATGAAACAGTGAAATCAAACTTGGGTCTCCTGCACTAAGAACAAGATTCCAGGTGTTTCTCACGTCACAGACCAAAAGCCCTATTAGATGCCTCTGTTTTTCATTTAACAACTGGATGGAATTTTTATTTTTTTTTGTCTAAGGAATTGTTTGGCTATTGCAGGCCTTTATGTGCACGTATCTACTGGAACTTAGTACAGTTCCATAATTTTTTTTCAGTAACTTTTGGATAAGATCCATGATAGTAATCTAACTTTGTACCTCCACAGAAGTTCATCAAAATCCTATTATTTACTACCTACAAAGAAATACAATTACAAGTAAAAGATCATTAAAAGAGACTGAAATATTTATTCTGGTTCTTATCTTCAAGTAAAATGCAAAATTTCGGTTACAAAAGGTAAGTTTTTAAATTTTATTTTATTAAATAACAGAGGCATATGAAAAACAGTTTCAAAAGGATAATGGAAAAAGCTAAAAAAAAAAAATTGCTGACTTTGAATTTTTATTCAATATTTCTGAGCAAATCAGAAGAGATTTGAACAACTTCAAGAAAGAAAAACAGCATATTACAATCTAGAGAAACAATCCAAATTAGCAGTTTGCTCAATAGTGCCATGTCAATTTTTACAGTATCTCACAAAGTACACTGAAGTTCTATCAATTAGAATTACTTAAATACATCTTAAAAAAATAAACAGGAATTAATAAACCATTGCTTTAAAAAGATAAAACCAATGAATCTAAAGTCCTCTTTAAGTAAGTAAGAAATTAGATGTTTAAATGTCTCTTAACTTCACAAGTTGATGCGTTTCAGATTACTGATTTTTCAAAAATAAAGCAGCTCCACATTGAATCCACTGGTCTTGGTTTCCTCCACAAGGTACATCAATATTTGTCACCACACGGTCTCTCTCCACACTAGAGTAGACTGGTAAAGATATGCATTCCTCTGGAGAATATGGACCATATGCATCCTGTCAACACACAAGCACTCAGTTATCACATAAAAAGGCAACAAAGCATGAGAAAGCAATATTCTTCACTGGTGTGGTATCTAAAGTCGAGATACAGTTTGGACACTGCAGCTTTGGACAAGGAAGTCTTCATCCAGGGCACTAAGGAGAAAGATTGAATGAAGCAGAGACTACAGAAAAATTGCTCTCTCGATAACTCAAACACTAGGAAGGAAATAACAGGACTGATCCTATGAACTACATATAAAAATCTTCCTTCAGCTAAAACACTCCCAAAAATCACACAAGTCAAAAATGTCTGCAAACAGGTCAAGGGAAGTGCAGATCAGTTTCCTGCAGGGAGAAAGCTGCCCAGGAGCCCCTGTGCTGTAGTGTGGGGCGCAGCTATCCTGGCAGGCTGGAGTGCTGCAGTGCCTGTGCCCTGGCAGACCCTACTGCCTCCTCCTGAGGTACAGCCCCTGGTGTGATCTGAGATACCTGCAAGCATCACACTGCAGGAACTACAATCCAAAAAACCTTACCCCACATGTTCCAGGCTGCTTTACTGAACTGCTCCTCTCTGCTGTCTGTACTACAAACTGCCTTGGATGGTCTCCTCCTAGGGCTTTGCATGGGGCACTGTCCATATGTGTGACCACAGAATTGAGCTCAAAGACTCCATCTACACTTCCTACAGCACTTAATTTTAACCCATGATGTATGATGTATTTAGCTACTGGAAATAGTTCAGGGTTTGATTCAACTGATATATATTAGGCATGTTTTCTGTCACACTCAAAATGTCCCATCCTGTCAACAGCAAAATGTCAGATTTTCAAGAACCAAATAACAAAGAAGCACACTTGTCAGAAAAGAATTTTAAATAAAAATGAGTGTCATTTTAACTCAAATCACATCAAATGTGAGTTAGTGATGCTCCAATATTAGAGAATAACTAAAAACAGGAAAAAGGAAACATGTAAAACAATAACTGCTTCAAGAACTTTGCCTTCAATGTGAAGTATAAAGTCATTACTGAAGAATTTTGCTGTTCCTTTTGAAAATCAACTCCCCCTGGCTTTTGGGCAACAGTGTTTCAATCCTTGCAGAAGATTTATGTGTGGTAATATCTGTATAGAGTAACTTAATAATCAGGAACTCAGGTGTTCTTAGAAGGATTGTACTTAGTCCATTTATTCCTTGGTTAACACTACTGAAGAGACAAAATGCTGGCCAGACTAAGAGCAAAATGTTAACCAGAGAATTTAAATTTTGCCAAAGCTGGGAGCCAGAAGCTGGCCAGTTTGCCTTCAAAGACCAGTTTCTACACTTTTTAGGAACAAAATATCTGCTCTTGTGCCTTTCTCAATCCCACTGATGTTTTAAGGAATCATATTATTGGAGGGTTAAAGTCATTCTGTGGAAGTCTTTTTGAGTCACAAATGCTTATGTCCTTGGCTTAAGTACAGTCCAAAAGTTCTCTTTGTCATACTGCCTCACACACAGTTCCATCCCCTTTAGTGACACCCTCCACAGCATGGGATCCATCAGTGGATTAAAAATGGAAAGGACCTTCACAGTTTAATGGGAGAATAAGCTTATGAGAATATGACAATAAGCATGAATATGAGAATAAATGGTGTTAGTAGCTCAAAATATTCTGTTTAGAGCACTGCAGGATTTTGAGGGGGTTCTCTCAGAGAAATCCTGTAGGTTGAAGTTAAGTTTGGTTGAAAATTACTTCAAAGCATTGCATTACTTTTGCTCACTAGATTTCAAAAGATGCATTTATAGAGAAAAGAAAACAAGTTCAAAACCTAAGAATTCTAAGATAATTTGTTCAATTTTATGCACTCTTCTCCTAAGGAGAGGTAATGAAATTAAGGGAAATGAATGATATCCAATTCTGCTTTGGTTTCTGAGCACAGTATTTGATTATAGTCAATTTTTACAGTGATTGTAAAACAAGTCAAGGGTAGACCAATTCAGAAAAACTCTCCCTAGAGACACTTTGTATTTAAAAAGTGGGCAGTTGACAAGTTATGGCCTGGGTTTTTTATAAGAGCTATATTTTTTTTCCATCACAAAGATGCCAGTTGCTATTCACTTCAAATATAAGTACACTTGAGAAAGTTTAATTCATTGATTATTGAAGTATCTCATTTTTTAATTTTACAGATAAAGGTCTCTGCTGATTTCACATATAACTTTTGGATCCTACCTTTGGAGTTTAAAAAAATAGTCTTATTCAGAAAAGTACTAAAAAGTCTGTTTTATTTCAAACACAAGATGAATGTCTTTCAGAACAATGGAATGATTACTTAGAATTCTCATTTAAAATGTATTTCCTTTTGGTGTTACCATGGAAAACCACACATATTACCATCCTCCACCATTCACCACTGATCCAATATATTAGAATGTCTGGCAATTCTGTATTTACCCCATGAACCACCTCTCAAGTAAATTTGGAATCTGTTTATTTATCTGAATAAACCAAACCCTGTAAATACTAAAAAACTGAAAAATCTTTCACTGGTCAACTTTTTAAGAGCTTTTGTGATGTTTTCATTTTTTGTCCTTTTTTAAAAATATCAGTATTTTCTCTCCTAGCCAAGCTGGGAGCAATGGTGCAGATGGTGGCTAGCATTTACTTCTGTGTTCAAGGTCTAAATCTGGTGACTTTTATACTTCTAATGCTGTACTATAATATAATGCTGTATTTCCCCTGCTGGAAATCACAGTGAGAGAAAAATGAAGTTGAGATACAGCAGTGTGGAGCTCCTTGCACAATATCTGTCACAATACACAAAGGTCATCATAGTGGTCTAGGCTGTCTCTAGAGTCACACCTGGACAGTTTTATCCCAGATATCTTCTGATGGGATGGGCTTCCTAAATGTAAATGGGACAAATTCTATAATAAGCAATGTTTTGTTAAAAGACACACCCTTGAATACAGTCTATGTGACTTTTTGAGTTATTTATCAGCAATTGCTATGCCAGTTGGAGGGCAGAAGCAGTAACAGTTTATACTGCTTAGATTACTTTCTTTCATCTTAAAATCTGCAAGCATTGACATTTTTTTAAATTAGTTTAAGTAGGAGAAAGGCTTTTTTGCTTACAGCTCACATCATATTCTCTCTTTTTTATTGCCACTGCATTTTACTTTAATATTTAAAATGCAAAGAAAAGATATTCTAGGAATGAACTCCTAAGCACATGCATATATTTACTAAGTACAGGTTTGAAAATATGCAAATGTTTTTAAAAGATAAAGAAACTAAGGTATGATAGAAATAAAGCCCTTGCCTTCATCTAAGCAATATCAGCTAAAGAATATAAACAAAATTACAATAAGTTTCTGTCTTAAATAATGTAACTGCTTTTCCTAGTAAAGACTGTGATTTTTATTTTGAAATGAAAGAAAAACAGGTCAGCAACACCATACTGAAAAGCTACTACACAGAAAAAATAAAATTATGGGTCTTGAAAGTTTAGGGCTTTTAATAATTTAGTACCTGTGGAATCCAGGCCATGTAACAAGGGAGAACAGATGACACACTGGGAGAATCATGCAGATTTTCTGAAAGTCGATTTCCATCGAAACGACAACCTTCCAGTTGTAAGCCACTGATCTGCCATGGAAATATAAAATATTCAAACATAAATAACATAATTAAAATGCCAATAATGATTACACTGTGCTTTCATAAATGATGAACCTTTTTACTGTGACCAAATTTTTAAAAAACAGGAAATTAATTACTGTTATGTTCTCTGTGAGAATAGGAAACATGATTTAAAAGCAAGATCTGGACCACACTTCACTGTGAACTTCCTCTGATTTGGATTCACATTCTTTGAAATGCCGGAGAAAAATACCTGTAAATGTCATTAATTATGAAACTGCAGATGCCTGGCATTTGATTAATGGAATTATGATAGCAACAGCCAAGTTCACAATCATTACAATGTTGAGAAGAAGAGAAGAACAATTGCTGCAATAAGCATGACTTCCTGCTTGGAAGTCTGAGCCCAGCTTTCAAAGAATGGAACGTGGCAACTACACAGCTTCAGCAGAGGCAAACCAAATATATTGAAATAATATGAGGGAAAATTTTATTTAACAAACTCAACACTTCTTAAACAAGCATATTGCTGTTTGGCAAAAAATTAAATAAGAATCACAGATGCTTCTTTAAGTAACTATGCAATGCTTTATTTGCAACATGTTTCAAGTGTTTTCTTTTAATTAAGTAATTTCAGCCTCTGAATTACAGGTTATATTTTTTATTCTCTGGATTCTTCATAAGTTGGTGACATCTATTCTAGATTCCTTTAAAAAAATTTCAATATTTGCTGATAGCTTTATTTACCTTTACCTTTACAAATACTACTAATTTGCTAATAATAATAGTAATTTTGGCCTGCTGAAGCGAGAACTTCAGTTTTAACAGTAATAAAACTTAATTCAATAATAACTTTCATGCAGCTTTTCAAAAGGCTAACTATCCAGCTGCAGCAGATCTGTAACAGAATCTGAAAATCATCTGTCTGTTATACTATCATACTAAAGCCTGAATTAAATTTATCATACTGAGGTTGGCTTTCCCCAAATGCATGGTTAATAAAGCAGTACTGGAATTAGGAAATACAATGTTGCTGGAAATTGGATGAGTGATTACATAAGCAAAATGGAGAAAAATGTCATTTTCTAATATATTTCCCTTGCAAGAAATTTTGAAACATCTATCAGCAGATTGCAAAAAGGGGTTAAAGTATGATGTTACAACGAAGATCAGTATCACAGAAGATATAATGGATATAATTTCCTTAGGTAATTTTACTATTCTAAAATTATGTATTTTACACCAAAAGATGGAATTAAACAGTAACACAATGTGGGTTACTGTCATGCTTGAAAAGCAATGCTTTACTCCCCAGTGTTAGGGTTTTATCATTAATAATATATTAACTGTAAACTAGCTAAGATTACATTTTGCATTTTTAATATCTAATTATTCTTTTGATTGTAGACAGGCATTACACTCTTCTAATGAATTTGCTTCCTTAAACTCATATTTCTCTTTTAATGCTGAGCTGGGGACTCTTCCTTACAATGTGCAAGATGCAGGTGTACAAATTCTAATATGAAAAAAAATATTACAAAACATGGCATTTAAAAAAGACATAGAATAAAGCTGTGTTTCTCCTTGGACAGACAGTAACCAGAGAAGTGACAATGTTCATTGGAGCAACCTGTGCTTCGTACAGACTAGGACTAACAGTGAAACCACCAAAGCTGTGGATAACCTGAACCAAAACAACCCCAAATGGAAAGTTCAGAGTAGACTTCTGGTCTAACTTTCACACAAATTTTAGGAAGATTCATCTCCTATGTTATTCTTTCTGTCCTTCTTGCTTTCTGCAGGGAATATTTTTAGGGACCATAGTTTAATAAATAACCATGGCAAAGTTATTGCACAAAGATTGGTCTGATGTAGAGGTTTTAAAGTTCGTTGCTAGGGTGTTCAAAGGTCTGGCCATTCTGAACATCTCTGAAAGAAATTTCTATGGAAGTGGGTTACCTATTGAAAAAACTCTTTACTGCACTTTTCTTCTTTTGATATTGGCAGTCCCTTTGACATTACAGTTATGTAAAATACCATTTGATCTCCTAGAAAACTTCTGGAAACCAATGGTAGAAACTCTTTTGAAGATTAAGACCATATTTTTACTTTCATTCAATATTGAATGACATTAAGGAAAAATCCAACAATACTAGAACAATGTACTTTCCATACCATTTGATTGACTACGCCCATAATAGCCATGTTTTCATTTCTATAATAAACAGTATAGAGAAATTACAAGTACTATGAAAGACATGAATTTCATAGCATCTGTAATATAATCACAGTATCTCTGAAACTCACCAGAAAGTAATGGCAGAAGTTGAACATAATTTTTAATTCTTAAAAAGAATTTGGCAGTTCACAGCGATCAGTACTAGTTTGGGTTCAAAAACGTTAGGTTCAAAACCATTATGTTTTCTTAAAATACCTTTATATAAAATGTGCTGATACCATGGTCCAAAGCATGTCTGTCTCCAAATTTCAAATTCTCTGCAACAGATTTTTCCTTACTAATTAATGCCATAATTTTCCATGACATGATCCAAACTGCAGCAGACTTCGGGAAGTCATATTTTCACTTCATTACCTCTACAGGCCTCCATCATTAATTTACTGATATTTTGGGATGGAGGTATACTGTAAAAAAGAACTCTCAGGATGCCTTATAATAATATATCTGTCAGTTGCTAAGAGTATAGTTTTGATATTAATACTCATATTGTGGATTTGAGACTCTCAGTAATTTTTTTTTTATTTTTTACTATGCATATTAAGTTCTACCCAAGGTCATATTATTTACTACCCAATAAGTTTCTTACCATGTTTCTTCCTTTCTTTCACTCTTTTCTACAATATAGAAAATGGAATGCCAAAAGGAACGACTACCTGCTGTCATGCAACAGCACAATCAGTGCACAAAGCAAACAGAAGAGATGAATTTGCATATCAATATGTAATTTTAGTGCAACAGCCATACATTTTCAGTACTTTTTGTCAAAGTAACCTGGAGTGATATTAAAGAAGATGTAATTTTATACGGATTGATTCTAAGTGATATGGGGAAGGTGTAATTTTATACAGACAGATTCTAAATAAAATATTGATCACATCCTACTAGAGGAGATCCGCTCCACATCATACATCTAAACCATCACCTGAATTAACACTGATAATTTAACATCGCATTTGATAATTCATATAGGACTAAGGTGTGTTCTTGGCCTGATTTTCTACTGCCCACTTTATAGTTGCAGTGACAGTTCTAGAACTGCACACTTCTAACTTAAAGATGATCATAGGGTAAATGATTTGTATTTTTAGGCATAGTAAGATCAACCATCTACAATTGCTGAAGCTTGATGCCATTTTTTAAAATCACAGCAAGACCGAGAAAGCATTTTCATCATACAGATTATAGGGAGAGCTCCTTCTTTTTTCCTGATCACAGAACAAATTCTAAGTCATCAAAACCTTTTAAAATTAAAAGTAAGAAAAAATCTTGAAGAACATGTCTTCAAAACCATGCCTGACAGTTTTCCTAAGAAAGTTATATGAAGTATGTGTGACTATCAGGTTTAAATTCACCTGCATTCCTACTTGTGCCAATCCTTCAACAGAGACATTCTATAAGGCTTTTAAGTATTTGTTGATTCAGGGACCTGAGCACAACTCTCCCAGACCCTGAAACAGAGTCCCCCAACTCTGTGAGTACAGAACCAAGTCTCTTGGTGGAATTAGTTACATAAAGTGAAATAATACCAGTAGCATCAATTGAGACTGATAAACCTCAGAATAGCCTATACCATGGTCTGCTTCCTGTAGGGGAGTCTGGTAAGCTACCATTTCTTATTTAGGTGGGATAAACAAGTCCCAGCTATCTCACCACACTATGTGCTTAAGGACTTATTATTTTGGCTGATGGAATTCTCTTTTTTCGTGTTCCCACTCGGAATAGGTTCCCAATCAACAAGGTTAGCCTGAAACTGCAGAATCAACATTTACTTTACCAGTATTAAAATTCATACTGCTCTGGTGAACCAACCTTAAGGTACAATCCAGAGAATCCTTATCAAACAAGACACATTTTAGAGAATTACTTTTCTGAATCAATGAAACTTTTATGCCCTAGTTATAGTCCCTGTTGTATATAGCTTTACTAATGGGAAAGTTTCTTCTCAGTCCTCCATGAGCATGAGGAAGGACTCATGATAGGGAAATCTAAATATTCAGCATTGCAAAGGGTTCCAAAGCCTTTCCACTATTCAAAGATTAAAAAGAGCAGTGAAAATACTAGTGATTTCTTACTAATAGAAAATCAATGAGCATTTCTCTTACAGAGGAAAAGATAATATTCAAATCAAGTGAAGAAACTTGACAGGATTCTTATATTTCACTAAAAATAGCCACTTACCTAACTACTTGTTCTATTCTCAAAGCAGAGAATTTCTTCTTAAACAAAATTCTTTTTTGATTTTAAATCCCTCTTAGAACATGACGCATTCTTGTAAAGCAATAGATCATATACATTAACCTTTTGCCTACACATGATATAGACTGGTAGCAGTGTACTTTAACTAGCACTCCCAAAAATTTAACACATAAATTCTCAGACAGTAAAACATTTTAAACTTCAGTCAGAAGTTTAATAAAAACTGGAGCACTGTTACAAAACTCTTTCATTCTTTATTTGCTGAGAAGCTCTTTCAATCTGGCCATTGTAAAATATTGTGATATTTTTTAATATATGAATATACTGAGTTAATGTTATTTAGGAGTTGACGTACTTGACATTGACTTCTGACATTTTTCAAAAATGTTGACATGGTTTTTTGAAGAACTTCAGGCTCCTACAATCGGTAGCTGATAGCTAGCCTACTAGAATGACTGGTCTGAGGTGTGAAACAGTTTTGACTTACTGCTACGGCCTTAGAAGCCTTGGCTGAATCTGTAACCTCAGACCATGGGATTCGTGGGTATATTTGTCACATACCAGGTTTATACCAAGCCCTAAAAGTTCCCTGGTTTATTTATCTCCAACTTCTACAGCCCTGTCGTCTCATGATTCTTATGAAATGAAGCAGGCAAGCATTACTCTCAGTTAAATATCAAGATTGAAGAATTTGCAAAATTACATTCTCTAGTTCCAACAGGAATTAATTCAACAAAGTTCAAAAGACTGCACTGTATTTAGGGCAGATTGGATGATTACAGTTATCTTTACTGGCTTTAAAATATATTAATATTTTAGGAATATGAAATCTTACATATTCTGTATTAATAATTTTTGACAGTGTCAGAAGCCAGCTCAAAACCCTAATATCTCCCTCACCCTTGTGTCTGTCTGCATTACCAGACAAGAGAAGGTGCCCTGCCACTTGTTATCTCTCTCCTAATGCAGCAATCTCTGCTTTAGCTGCATGGGCCCCACAGTTGCTGTTGAGAGCCCTGCACTGGGCACAAGTGTCTCTGTGAGGTTGTGGTTTTAAGGGCTGTGCTCCCTGCTGAACACAGAACGTGGAGCTGTGCAGCATTATTTTGGGATCAGCATGCCTGTAGGAAGACAGCACAGAAAACTTACTTTGTCAATTCCCTACAAAGTTAAGTATAAAAGAGGTGCACAGAGATCTGTGTTGACCAAAGTGGCAGTTTTATTGGGAATGTTAAGAAGCTAAATTAAACCATTTGAGGACTCATCTCTACTTTGCTGTCAAAGCAATCAGTGGTGACTTTATGGCTGCTGGCTGTAGCTTTAACTGATAATTTAAAAATTGTTGGGTTTTTATCCTATCAAAAACTAGTAATCTCATAGTTTACTTTGGTTTACTTCCTTAGTAGTCTCCTTTCAGTGATTAAAGAAATGCTAACACATGGCCTTAGACTTACAGATTTACACGTGTATTTCCTCTGGCTACCAGCAACTCATCTATCCAGACAAGAGCAAGATTTTAACTCATGAAATTGCAGCTTAAATTTTCATCTGAGAGGTGGTTGAAGAGAATGGAGCAATAAGCTTAATTTTAAAATGAGAACAGTGACCAGGGAGGAGAAAAAAGATAACTGCCTTCCTTTTCTATTATCTGTGGAATTTTGCACTGCCATTTTAGTATCTGTATACCATTAACCAGCCTTTTTACCTCTGGTATACCAATTACTTATAGCTCACTTTTCTAGGAAGTTTACGGACAGATGACTTGGACTATACAGATAAAACATCCTCATAAAATCCTAGCACAACATCCTAGCAAAATACCTTAACTTGGAGTTTGCCTTCCTGTATTCGCCCTTTCCATGAAGCTGTAAATTTAAGACTGTCCACTGAACACCTCATTACTCTGCAATGGAAACACACATACAGTAAATCTTACAGACGTGTAACAACAGGATATCAAACACAAAACCAAACTCAATGTATTTTCAATGTGTACCATATGATACTAAGTCTTACTTTGAAGAAAAATACATCTCTAACTGAAAAAGATAACAAAAACCAGTAAGTATTTTAACAGGTAACAGCTATTTTACTTCAAGGCAAGAAATAAAAATAAGATGACTGATCACAGCAATTGACACAACTTTTTGGCTCTGTGTCCTCAAAAAGAAATAACCATCCTCACACGTAAGGAACAATGGCACATTAGCACAAATAGGCACATTATTTTTCCCTCACCTTGCAGTCTCCTGGCGTAAGGCATTGAGAAATGTGTCTGGATGAAACAGCTCGGAAAGGTCAAGGGTGTCTGACAACAGTTTCTGTTTCTCTGCTTTTTCTACCCAATTCTAAAAGAGAGAATAAAAAAAAAAAGAAGAAAAGAAATCCTGAAATAACTGAAATTATTACTTGATTTTTCAACACTTTGAGTTAATGTGGGTATGGCAATTATGATTAATGAAAAATGTTTGTGTAAACATACTGTAACCTCAAAGCATAATATTGATTTCTATTATTTCACACTGGTAAAAAAGAAATGAATACCCTCTTAAAATATAAAGAAAATGAGCAGTTTATGTGCAACATGACTCACCCATTCTAAATAAACTCATGTTTCATTCTTTGTTCATTGCAGCTTACTTTGTTCAGTGAAAAGTTATCGTTGTACGATGAAAATTATAATTTCAACAATTTTATCATTGTGGAAACCCTATTTCACCTTTATTTACTGGGGAGTTTATGTTTTCCATCAAAATAGCTGCCATCTCTGCCTTTGCTTTAATAAGTTCAGGAAAATAACTGCATTCCTTTTAGGTACATTTTAAGATCATTTTTTTTGTATAAATGGCACATTATGTTGAAGAAACGCTTTTCAATCTGCAGTAACAGTTTCTATAACTACTTGCCAACAGGTTTTTTAAATATTCCTTACTACTAGGTTGATGCTGCCATTTTTAGTATATTAGTTGGAGACATGAATTCACAGAATTGATTATAAGATAAAATCTGGACTCTGTTATACATAGCAATAAATGGATCTAATAAAGGTGGGGGGAATAACTGTCCTCAATTATCCTTACAGAGCACATGCATCAACCATCTTCCACTCTTCTTACTGGCAGCTGTGAAGCCTGTTAGGAGCAGCAAGCTTGGAATTTCTCACCAATGCAACACCTTGTGTGCCAGCATGAGAAAAGAGACACACATTGCACCTCGCCATCTTTATAATCTTAAGAAATGCAACCCTAGTTTGATTCTCAAGATATCAACAATCTGAGGCAAAGAATTTGCTCTCTTCAGACAAGATATTTAGGTACTTGACTGGTTATGCAAGAGTTCACATTCAAAATCCTCTTCTGAAACGTTTACAATGTATCTCTTTGGTACAGTTTACTTATATGATATAGTCAGGGTCCTAACTATGGCACTGTAGAATGAACCTGAAGACACTGTATAACCCAGCCTACAAGTAAGCTCATCACAGATATGTCTTCAAGGCCAGGTTGGATGGGGCTCTGAGCAACCTGGTCCAGTGGAAGGTGTCCCTGCCCATGGTAGCGGGTTGGAACCAGATGATATTTAAGGTACCTTCCAACCCAAACCATTCTGTGATTCTGCAAATACTAAGATAGAAACTAACCAGAGAATAAGAGTCCAGATGCTATCATATGAAATATAATATCAAAACAGAACAGAGAAAGAAAAGCCCTACTCCGTTCTAGATACCAGCTCCCAGGAAATGATAAAATTGCTGTAGTCACTGAATAAAAAGTCTTGGAAGTTATGCTCTCATCACACAATGTACCTGCCAAGCATCTATATCATCTTTAAAAATTACTTTATTGTATTGTTTGAACTGCTGACAGATGAATAATTCCACAGAACCATTTTGGAAGTGACAAAATCATCGAAAATGCAAGTCGATATCACTCAGTAAGTTTTATTTTATTTTGGCAGTGTGTCACACACATCTCCATAATGTTTCTGCCATGTTCAAACCTTTAATCAGTTTGTTGGTTTTTTTTATCTGCCACATCCCTGATTACGAGCCCTCAACCCAAATGATTATGAATCAGTTCAGAGATTTCTGCTTTCCATTTTCATTAGGTAAATGTACACAGTTAATGACTCTTATCTGCATGATTCTTTTAATGACTTTATATAACTTTATAGAACTTATGACTTCAATTTCTTTTATCATATAGCAGTAAATGTATTCTGATTAGGAGAGGTTTTGTAAATTGTTTTGTATAATAAAAGTAGACATCACTTCAACTTGTAATTAATATAATCATTATATTGCTGTCATCAAATAAACTTTTAATTTAACTGCTAAAGAGAAACACTATCAGGAACACAGATGTTTATATTCCACCCAATTAGAAGACCAGTATGGGTAATATTAATTCTGAACTCATATAATTAGTAGTACTAGGATGTACAACACAATAACAAAAACTTTCATTAGATCACAAAAGCAAAATTTTAATGTCTTGTACTGCTCTATATAAAGCTGAATATGTAGCTCATTTACATCCATTTAAATAAATAATTTTAGATGCAATCAAATGTATTTAACAACCCAATTGTAAAAAATATCCTTATGTTTATTTTAGTCCTATAAGATCACATGACAGCCTATTAGGGAAATGCTACAGTCTCAAAAGACAACACCACTCTATTAACAGATCATTTGTCACTGGTAGTGCCACTGCCATAAGGCTGGGTGGGAGAGATCAGGTGTTGATGGGAAGGAAATTTAAGCAAAGCTGTAGAAAGACTGAAATGATGTCTCTTGAAAGGGAGAAATCCCTCCCCCATCCGCAATCTGATAGAAACAGGTATCGACTGCATTTGTCAAAGTGATGAAAAGTTGTTTGGTTTCTTATTCATCTTGGATGGCCATGCAGCATTTCAGTCTGAAGGGCTTTCTTCCATCACCAACTCTCATATAACTATATAACTATTACACCAACAATGTGGTCTACAGTCCAAATATCCTAACCCTGAAAATAAGTTTATTCCAAAATGTAAGAGAAAAATCATCCACTCTTCTTTGCAACTGTTTACTTCAAAATTTTGTTCTTTCAATATTTTATGAATATTTCTCGTTACAATTACACTAGAAATTTAACTGTGATAGATTAATTTAGAAAATTATTATTATTAGAAATATAAAATCAAAACTTATCAGCAATACCCAAAATGCTTGCATAGCAATTCCTGAGAGGGTATTTCAAAACTTCCACTAATATGGGGTTCTGTTTCCTATAATAAAACCATTTTATTTTATTTTTTTTCCCCTTACAAAAACAAATCTATTAGCATGGTCTCAGGTAGCTCAAATAATATTTTTTCATGCATCTTAACATCCAATAAACATCTATTCTACTTTCAGAGAGAAGTTCTCCTTATTATCTATAATCCCAAAGCAAACTGAACACCTTATTGAATAGTGGAAGGAATAAGGAGGCTGCCAGATTTTCACATTATTATTTATACAGCTTTAGGATCACAGAACTCCTCTAAAATGAAGCTAATGCTCTTCCTTCAACAGTTTTAATTCATTCCAAATGGATATTCTTCTACTGCATTTTTCTATTGCTGTGGTCCCCAAAGAGAACTTATACTGAAAAAGAAAATCATATAAATCACCACAGAAGTGAATTCATTTTTGTGCCTAGATGGAAAATTGTATTCAGTGTTACACACATATGCATAGCCAGGAACCATACAGTATAATTCTGGTTTTCTACAAGTTTTAGAAGTTTTCCAGATTACTAGGGAAAAATATGCAGAACTTTGGCTAAGTCTGAGAGTAAATGATGGTGAGTAGCACTGCTAGGGGAGTAAGTATTCAGTTAACTGCAGTTTAGACTGAGCCAAGGTCAAACAAGCAGTTATGCTACAATCCCATTTTCCTCACAGTGCAGCAGCTGTTCTACAGGTGTGCTTCTAAGTGCAGGCATTCAGTGATAAACACCAGCAGGAATGACAGTATTACAGCTCAAAGAAATGAAACAGATGGATTTTTGCAGGCACTGAGCCCAGAGCGGGTAATACCTGAGGAACAACAGGTATACAGCAACTCACTCCCTTATGGTAATTCTTTGTATGTGAAATCCTTGAGCCATTATTCTTGAGGGAGCTATCCTTTATTAAATGAATGTGTGAATATTGCAGCACTTCAGGTATATGATAAGGTGTTGGCCCATACTTACAAATGATAAGTAACACAGTAATTTAATTTGGAGTTTATGTTTGGTTTAAATTTCTTTTCTCCTTTCCTTCCTTTTCCTTTTCCTTTTCCTTTTCCTTTTCCTTTTCCTTTTCCTTTTCCTTTTCCTTTTCCTTTTCCTTTTCCTTTTCCTTTTCCTTTTCCTTTTCCTTTTCCTTTTCCTTTCCTCAGACCAAAACCTGACCAACAGAAGGTCAGGATGCCATTCAGAGGGACCCACCTTTAAACCAAATACTATTAAAGCTTTATTTCAGTTTTTCACACCTCAGAGCCCCTCTGTTAGTTGAGGAAGTCTGAGCAATAACACCACAGCAGCGTTACATCATGAATGTTCTAGGTTCCTTAGCATCAGCATGCTGGCTAACCATGTGCTAGAAGCAGACATGCAGTAAGGTACAGCTGACAGAAACATTGGCCAATGTGATCTCATTCTGGTTACTGTATCAGTTCTTCTTTTATCAAAACTTAACTTCCCCTGAATTTCTGTTTCCTACATTTGATACGGATACCAGAATGATGCATAGGAACTGCAACAACATACTGACAAGTTCATGATTGACATATGCCAAAAACACCTACTTCCAGATATTTCCTCTATAACCACTAAACAAAGAATCCAACTAGGCAATACTCTAATCCTTCATGCCTTCTAGTCTCTTCTTTCCCAAGTACATCAGTCACCAGGCACTAGATTGCATTTGCAGTTACACAGCAGAATATAAATGGGTAAGGAAGTCTAAGAACTGGAACTATTCCTTGGTGGAACCAACTCCCCATCTCCAAAAATAAGTTGCAGGGGACAGAAAACAGTGGCATACAATATTCATTTGTAGGTAACAGACTAGACTGCCTACAATAATACTTGGACAAAGTCAGGACTACATCAGATATAAATCCTTTGCAGAGCTCTGGAGCAGGATTGCTGAGATCTATACTGTGTTGGTGCGGGTGTGACTAAACAGGGATACAGAATACTCAATATATTAGCCACTGGTAATGATGGGATGCACTGCAGTAATCTGTTTTACAGTACCAGCTTGAAGGCTATGTTACAATGCAGAGAGCCAACAGAGAACTGCTTACTTTGCCATGGCTTGTTTTCCGTGAAATACAGATTTTCCATTAGCATCTCCCTCACAGTCCTTGCTTCTCTACTAAAACAATGACCCCTTCAAGAGCAGTCACCAGTCTCTCTCCATTTTTTTCATTCTTGTTTACAGTCATTAA
Organism: Fringilla coelebs; assembly: GCF_963513975.1. Taxonomy (NCBI): domain Eukaryota; kingdom Metazoa; phylum Chordata; class Aves; order Passeriformes; family Fringillidae; genus Fringilla; species Fringilla coelebs. Next base: position 76,531,345 of record NC_140029.1, read on the forward strand.
TTTTTTAACATCCTCTCTTAAGGCTGTCAAAATACGGAGAAAATCTCTCACCCATGCCTGTGTCACAGAGCTCTACTATATTAGTAACTACTGAGGCTTAACCTAACTCTCAGATAAGTAAGAATGCTAATCAAACACTAAAGCAATCTAATCAGAAACTGTTTAACTCAGTGGGGCCTAAAAGACACCACACTTAAAAGGCAAAGAAGGAAATCTGGGTTTTTTACATGAGAAGAAGAGGTTACCAAATGGAAAAATTGGCTGATGCAGCTCCATTTAAACAAAGGAAGTAAATGATGTCATGACTAGTCTGTGATGTGGCATCCTGGCACATCATGCTGGCTCATGCTCAAGCTGCTTACACTCCATTAAACAGAACACTCCAACACTGCTCAGATTACCAAATAGTTTGTTCAAAAAAGAACAACTTTGTGTAGACGCAGAATATAATTTAGTTTTTTTAATTCATGCTGTAGGCTAGTATGGATTGTTTTTGCTCCTACATTGTAAAGCTAAGGCAGTTAGCATAAAGGTACCTCAATTGCAGCATATGAGCTCTCTGAAGCTCATAAAACTTTTTGTTAAACCCAAAAGCAAATTTCTTTTGTTGTGGCCAATTCCAAACGAACAGCTCATCATAAAGGCTGTAAGTCCCTTTCAGATGTTCTGTCACACTTGGAAGCTGAGAGAATGCTTAAGAGCATTAGCATGGCATAAAACTTCATTCACACCTGTTCTCAGGAAGCAACATAAAAAGATGCATTAGGGAGCAATTTAAGGAAAAAAATATTGCACATTTTGTTGAACACCACACTTTTTTATTTTTAAATTAATTTTTGTTTTCTTTTTATTTAGCTATAATGGATTTAGTTTTTAACTTACTTCCATTATAGAAATAATTTATTCATAAAATTAAACATTTTGGCATCCAATCCAATTGCAATTCAGAGTAGCTCCAAATTCAACACAAATTTAGGTTGCTCAGGGCACAGTCTACTGTAGTTCTGTGTATCTCCAAAGATAACTCCACAAATCATGTATTTCCACAAGCATCTGTGGACAATATGGGTAATGTTTCTTAACTTAGAAGCTGAAAACTGGACAAGCGTTTCAGATGTGGCCTCAAAAGTGTAAAAGAATTAATAACTGCCTTTAACCCTTAGTGAGGTCATTAGGAATTTTGCATTTCTATGGTATATTTGGATGCACACATTGTTTTCAGTTTTATTATTCTAGTAATATCTTAATGTTTTCATTATTTGATGGATTCTTCTGTTGATATACCCAAATCAGTGCTTTTTCTCAATGTGATAGAATACATAAATATACATGATAGAATAAATCTTATTCATAGCGTTGTAATCTGCATATCTGAAGAATGAACAATATTTGGTTTAGTTCTAAATGATTTACTGCCCTTTGCCTGATATAGAAGTAATTTCAATTGCTTAATTTATCACATGGGATAATGAAATATTAGAAATAATACTGAAAATGTTAATTATAGAAAACGTATAAGAAAACACACTGTGCGTATAAGGAAAAGCACACACAACACTGTGAAACGGTATAAACCTGACAGGAATTTTGAAATTCAAGCTCAGGTGTAGAGAACAGATTTCTCATTGGATCATAACACTCTTAGCTCAGAGTGGCTGTGTGGGATTACCACTACAAATATATCAATATGCTTTTGCATACTCTCCTTCATGTAAGGGCATACATTCTAATTTAGTTGCTATTTGTATTACTCGGCTGAACACACTGGGAAACATTATAGAGCAGGAGGGCATTTATCCTCCCTGCCTTTAAGCATCACTTACACACCTTAAATAGGGATCTAAGCTTCCCCTAACTCTTAACTCTTCTACTTTGACTCAAGGTTTGGTTTCTTTTTTCTTAAATTATGTACCTTGCTGAACATTTAGAGACAAAGACCACACCAAAAAGAACTCTACTAAGAAAAAATCAAACAACAAAATGAACAAAACCCCAAATCTGAATGTCTTTCTGTTGACTTCAGTTTTAAAATTCAGTCATATCTGTTTACAGAATTGTTGAGGGCACTTTTATCCTGCTCTGATTGCTTTAATTGACTGTGAATTCCCAAGAGTAAAGTTACTGCACACTCCACAGATAAAGAAGGGTTTAGTCAAGAATTATTCTTATGATTCTTTCCTTTCACAAACTAAATTTGAATTGACAGCTTTGAAACTTAAAAGGCTCCAAAATTTTAAATATTTTTATATGCTTGCAAATGGATTCAATACAAAACTGTTCTAATTTCAAATTCAGTAATATAGCATCTCCTTCAAAGAGAGAAAGATAGGTCAAGATGAGGTTACATTTCTGCCTTTCCCCAAAGAAAAGATTGCTAATTAGGGATGATGCTCACTTGTGGAATGGAAATCTGTTCCTAATAAAAAATTTGGCAGATTTTTTTAATACATATCTGCAAAGGATATTTGAGAAATAGTTACAACATGTTACCATTGATTTTGACCTATTAAAATCTCAAAGCAGGAGATGAAATATTTTGCAAACTGCTACATCAACCCAGTTCCCAGCAAATCATCAAGAGGTTAAAAAAGAGCCACAATCACATTACCTATTAGTTACAAAGCTAATTTATTTCTACATATTCCACATAATTTATTTCCAGGTATGAACTTCTAACTATGAAATCAGAATTACAAATAAAACAAAAGCAATGGATTTTGAATAGATTGCTTACTTTTAGTAGATAGAATATTTCTGTCAGTGTGGTGGTGATCAGAACAGCAAGTTATCGTAACCAAGGACAATCCCACCTAACCAACCCAGTGGTCTTTTATGATGGAGTCACTATAGCACTAGCCAAGGGAAGGGCTACAAACTGGGATTTATGAGCCATCTATCTGGATTTCTGTAAAGCCTCTGACATGGTCCCTTATAACATCCTTCTCTTTCAGACAGAGAGAGATGGATTTGATAGGTAGGTTGTAAGATTGATAAGAAATTGGATGGTCACATCCAGAGGGTGTTGATCAATGACTCAGTGAATATCAGTGACAAGTGGTGTCCCCCAAGGGTCCATACTGGAACCAGTGTTACTGAATATCTCAATAATGACATAGATAAAGGGATCAGGTGTACCCTCATCAACAGAAGGACAGGATGCCATCCAGAGGGACCCAGGCTTGAGGAGTGGGGCCCTTGGAATCTCTTGAGCTTTTACAAGACCAACTACAAGGTGCTGCACCTGGGTCATGGCACCCCCTGGTACCAGCACAGGCTTGGGAGGAGCAGCCCTGCTGAGAAGGATGTGGGGGTGCTGGTGGGTGAGAGGCTGGCCATGAGCTGTCAATGTGCTCTCCCAGCCCAGAAAGCCAGTGGTGTCCTGGGCTGCATCCAGTGGTGGGCAGCAGGGCCAGGGAGGGGATTCTGCCCCTCTGCTCTGCTCAGACCCCACCTGCAGGGCTGCATCAGCTCTGGGGTCCCAGCACAGGGAGGGCTGGGACCTGTTGGGTGAGTCCAGAGGAGGGAGAACAGGATGACCAGAGAGATGGAACACTTCTACTATGAGGAAAGGCTGAGAGAGTAGAGATTGTTCAGCCTGGAAAAAAAAACAGGCTTCAGGGAGACCTCACTGCAACGTTCTAGTACCTGATGGGAACACTACAATAAAGATGGAGAGACACAATTTACAAGGGTTTGTAGTGACAGGACAAGGGGGAATGGCTTCAAACTGAAAGGGAAAATTTAGATTAGATATTAGGGAAGAAATTTTTTTCTGTGAGGGTGGATGAGGTATTAGAGCAAGTTGCCCAGAGAAGCTGTGGGTGCCCATTCCTGGAAGTGTTCAAGGCCAGTCTGGATGGGGGTCTGAGCACTGTTCTAGTGGCAGGTGTCCCTGCCTATGCCAGGGAGTTAGAATGAGATGGTCCTTAAGGTCTCTTCCAACCCAAACCTCTCTCTAAAAGTTGCCTTAAAAAAGCAAAGCAGATTGATGGGATGAACCTACAAACTGGTGCATTAGCATGCGCTGCACCCTTCTAATTTATTAATGGATGGAATGTAAAATTACCAGTTTCTGATAGAATAACATAAGTACTCATTTTCATATGTGAATGATAATAACATAGTTTTCTACCACTTATACTAAAATTAACCTTTTTTGCTTGAGCTTTTGTCAGACAAGACTATCCATTTTGCTCTGCTTTCTCTTTTGCAGACAGCTGTGTCCATGATAAAGGAGATACAGTGAAAAACAAGTTATTAGAAACAGAGCAATCTACACTTTTAATTTTGACAGATTAAATGCATAAAATTGATTAATATTTTATCATTCCATCTTTTCAGCTTTCTTCCTGTATTGTGAAAATGTATCTTGTAGCTTAAAGAGAAAAATCAGTGAATTATCATTATTTTATTAAAGAAAGGATATCAACTATAGCTTTACATCTTCTATAATACATAGCACAGCTTTTTGTAATTTACTAAGTATATAAATACTATCTTGCATTCATAGAAGAAATACAGAATACTAAATTTAATTTTTTTAAAATTTAAACCTAGGTTAGAAAAAAAAGATAATTTTCTTTAAAATATTGTAATTTCATACATAATCTCTGTAGAGACAATGACCTGGGTTTGTCTTTACAAAAAGTCATTTTATGAGTAATTATCTCCTGCAAGAAATATTTTATAATCAAAGAACTGAATAATTGGTTAGCAGTATGATAATGGGTGCTGCTCAAACTTCTAGTTACAAGGTAGTATTTCATAATTTCAACAGAACAGCCATTCTCACAAAACATGCCTAGAATTTCAAGAGTTTAATGAACAGCCGCTGAATTCTGTTGAAACAAATTACTTTTCTCAACAGTTACACCTGATGTTTATTAAAATGCCCATAACTTGTGGGTGCCTCAGTTTAACAGAGCACCAAAGACTCACTGGGAATAGGCTTTAGTGAAACCAAAGGAAATGCAGGTACTGATATTTTCCATTTTCCAATGCTGCTTTTTAAAAACTGTTTTCCTGGTTTTTTGTGCAACTAGTTTTTGTGCAAAAGGCATGTATTTCCAAAACTTGAGATAAGTATAGCTCATTGGCAACCGAACTTATTTACCTTTGAAATAGCATAGTTTGCAGATTGAAAACCTACTGTATTTTGGAGGAAAACAAACATTTCACTACCAAAAAAAAAAAGTTATATTTAGTTTTGGGCATCACAATATATGAAAGATATTATGTTATTAGAGAGTGTCCCAAGGATGGCTGCAAGTATGGTGAAGGGCCTGGAGGGGAAACTGTATCAATGCATGAACACAGCTTTCTGTAAGAGCACGAAAAAAAGCTTCTGCTTTAATTTCCTTGGATATTAGATCTTATTTCAATGGACAACTTCTATTACCCATCCATGTCCAAAATTCTGTTTGGTCCCTTGCTTGGACGGTGCATCTTTACAAAGCACTACTGCTCTATATCAGCCATTACTTAATCAATGCAATCTATGTGAGACAGTGATTAGAAGGGACATGACAAAACAGCTGCTAAGAGCTTCAAATTTGCCTATTAGAGACTAACAAAACATTTTTTTAGTACTACTTGCAAATTTCCACTTTTTACCAAGCAGTAATCAATTAGAGATAAGGTCTTAAAAGACATATCCAAATTTGGAACAAAGTGAAATCATTTTGCAACACGATGAGAACTAAAGGAGCCAATTGAGGATCAGTTCCTTAGCACATAATGTTAGGCTGCAATGGTATTTTTGTTTTGAAAGTCATGACACCTAAAGAGGAGAAGACAAGAAAAACAGCAGAAAAATGCTAATTCTTCAGAATAATGTGGAAATTTGAACTAAAATAATGGAATGGGTGGATTTAAAACACATTACTTTCATGAATTTCTGTGCTTCAATATTAGAATACTGAATCTGGAGTATTCTGCACTGTACAGATACCCTGGAAACAGCTGTTCAAATAGAGAGTGATGAGAGGAACAATGACGAGGTGAGGAACCAGCCAAACTAATCCATCTGAATCAGACTCTCCTAAAACTGAAAACCACAAACCATTAAGCTATTGTCCCTGCTGCAAACTCTACTAAGGCAATGTATCAGAAAACACTCTGGAAACTGAGTGTGATTACCTGGACTGAGATAAGCCTTATTATGGAGTGCCCAAGTGGATGAATAGTGGGACTGAGCATAACTATTCTGGATTTGTACAAGATTTATTATGTGAGTTCTTTAACCTGGTGAAAATTGAGAGGACTTGATTCCCTTGGTTTTCTAAGAGCAGCATTTCTGCCTGTTACCAGGGAGTGAAAATTTAATATCTCTGCCTAGATTCCTGGGGAGCGAAGGAGAAATCCGGTGTTTCCTATTCCCAGAAGGTTTTATAGTACATTCAGCAGGCAGTTTCCAAGAGTTCAAACCTCATATACCTTGGGTGTCCAATCCACCTTTCTGGGGACCTAATTGTTGAAACAGAGGAATAAGGATCCAACACAGGAACAAAGTCATTCTTCCTTAAATAGTAAAAGACCATTAAAATAGTAAAAATCTTATACTAGATGATCAAACTGGTATTGAAGCTAAATATTACTATCTTAGATTTTATTCAGGATGGAAAGGGACAAGAGAACAGCATCTCAGAAAAATATAAGTCTTTTGACAAAATATGAAATTTAACTTAGTTATATTCTAGGAGTACTTTTTAGATAAATGCAATTTCAACAAAACCTTTCATAAATTATGCAACTAAAAAACTTTCAGTATTCATATACACTTCCTTGATTTGAACTCTGAAACTGGTGCTTATGAGTCTGAGGTCAGAATGTACACTGCAAGACTTCTAGCAGCTTTCTAACTCAACAGTCATCCAAAGGAAGAACTGTTTTTATAAATTACATAAAACCAGCTGAGTTCAAAATAATGAAATATAAGGTCTTCTTGGAATAAGAAGAGTTTGGGATTCCTTTTTGAAAAGGTGAAATTAAGCTCTTTATTTAGTTCTAGTGGAAACAAAAATCAATTTCCAATTTGTTGACCTGAAACAATTTTTAAGGCTGCTATTCAGCTGACATTTGCCTGGGCTGCTGTTTTGCCTCTTGGTAGCTGCAGTTCTGAGTCTCCTCTCTCTTTCTCTCCTGCTGGTATCCATAGCCATGAGAAGACACTTATCTAGAGACTGGGATGCACTTAATACCATTATAGGCTGATGTGCATTATTCCTGAGCTATGACCATGAACCACAGGAGAGGGAAACCACAGAAAGCATTTAGGGTGCCATCATGAGGAAACTGACAGTAAAAGGACCAAGAATTAAAACTTATATAATGACCACTGATGATTCATACATTTCATATCTTAATGTTGGTAGCAAATATATCACTCTGGACAGACAAGTTGAAGCACATTATTATGAAGTTCAATGTCAGCACTGCTAATTGAAAGGATTCAGAACTCCATCTTAGAAGAATGTTCAATACATTACTTTTGCTTCAATTTAAAGGAAAAGCTACCATCCAAATATCAGAATTTTCACCTGGGAGGAAATCACCTATTTACATCGGGTCTGTCACATAACATAGTACACAGTAACACATGCCTCTACTGCATTTTGCATATACAAATTTCTTCACACTTTCAATAGGCAGGTTGGTTTTTTTAAAATTCTGCTTTTTACTGAGTAAATTCAGCCCTAAAAAAATGCAACACCTGTTGTTTTTCTGCCTGTTGTTGTGTAATGCTCTCAGAACATCTTTACACTTCTATAAGTTCTGCTATAAATATTTCACCATCTGGCCTATATTTTGTGTTCCTCCCCATCCCCATTAAATGCTTGTTGCAGTTGCTTTTATTGTTTCCTGCACTGGCAGCAAAGCACTTGACAAGGGAGCCTTTAACTACTAGCCTAGGCAGAGACTTACTCCATCCTTAGTAAATGCAGTCCTTCAGTAAAACTTTGATCTTTCAATGTCTGCTATTTTGTCTTAAAAATGCCTAAATCAAACCTGTGTCAAACCTATGTAAAGTGTAAGTCAATATCTTACAGTCAATGAAACAGAGGGACATAAGAGCAACTAAAAAAAAAAAAGCTTATAAAGTTGGTCATATAAAACTAATCCAAAATATGGCATTTATTGAAATATAAATCAGAAGATAATTTTCCGAGTTATGAGATATCTTTATTGAAGCCTTTATTGAATTTCTGAATACTAAACCTAGAATTAACTACTGATTAATTACATTTATAAAATCAATAATGAAAAGATAATTTAAAAATATTCAAGACTAATTAGGAAGGTGTAATGGGCACATCAGGATTTTGAATCATATTTAAGGAAAAAGATGATTCAACTGAAATGCCTAATTAGAAATAATCAACATTTTAATAATACAATATATTCTACATTTTTATTCTACAATATAGAAATACAGAAACTGCATTTCGGATGTGATTTGACTAGAAGCTTTAGATGCAAAACAGACTGATACTTTATTATTAAGAATTGCTCCAAACACAACTATATCACATATTTGACATTAAAGAAATGAGACAACAAGTAGCTATTATCACTAATAAAAATGTAACATAATTTACTGCTTATGGATACAATCAAGTATCTACTGCAAAGCTATGCCTTAATAATCTTTCTCTCTCTTACAATAAATAATTGTTAAAACCTGTAAATGAGTCCTTCATAATAACTTTCATAAAAATGACTAATCCAAATGTACCATTTTGTCAGTAGTTTGAGAAATGAGAAAGGAAGATTACTATCATGGTAATGCAGCAAATATAATGCAACACATTAATCAATAGCCGACTGGAGTAATATGTGGAAATAAAAACTTCTGGAATATGTGTGGTTGAAAATCATCTGTTACTATTAACACTAATTTCATCCTGTTACCTCTGTATTATGACTTTGTATGGGAGGTGCACTCCACAGAGAAGCTCAAACTCTAATCTCAGACTGCCACCAAAAATAAATCATATAAATAAGGAAAATCGCATGCAGTTTGGTCACAACCAAATGAAAGTAGAAGTTACAAACAGTAATGTACTCTTGAAGCTTACAAACACACTGACTCACCACAAATGATGGGTTTTTTAATACTAAAGGCTATTATAGTCAGCAAAAAGACAGATGGGACTAAGTTCAACTCCAGTTATATGACCAAATAACATTTGAACATGCATTATCACTTGTTGATATACATATTTTTTCTGTTTTGTACTTCAAACTTTTTTAGAGGGAAAGGATAAAGAAAAAATAAGTATTAGCCAAAAGAAACTGTTTGCATAACAAGAATCTTATTAATACTTCAGAGATATTTATTTGACAGTTTCTTTAGAAAAAGTAATGCCTAGAAGACACATGGCCCTCAAATCTTTCTTCTGAATCTGACAGTCAACATAAATGTTGACAAAAATCTTAGTATCCCAATGGGACAAGATGTGTCAATCAAGATCAAAACCAACAGCTTTCTATTTATTGCATGGAGGCAACAAAGATCTGTCCTTTCTAAAGTAGTCTTCCTCTCTTTCAGGTTCTCACAGTTTTCTCTCTATGTATCCAACACAGATAAGGAATCTGTTTCCTTAAATACTAATTAATTTAGATAAATTACTTTTATTTGTCTTTCCATTACCTTAAATACACCACTTCTGTCAAAGTACATATAGGTTTACCTTAACTAAAAATTAACCTCTTTACTGTCATACTGTGGATAGACACCTTCTCTTATGTCCCCTTGAAAACCTAGAGAATGCAGATTTTTTCATTAATTTCTTCCAAAACCAGGCAGCTACGAAATTTCTACATTACCTTTATTAGAATGCTTCAGTTATGTCTTGATGGGCATCTCCCTACTAGATTAAAGAGTGTGTCTTGACTTAAATGTAAAGTTTCATCAGGGTAAAAAAAGTCTTTTTCCCCCATAGCTCACCAAAAAGGCTAGTGACAAAGATGTAAACCTATTGCAAAGTAACTAACAATATTATCACATTATTCCTTGATCTTTAGATTTTTATATACCTTTTCAGCATCTAAAATTCTTTTGGACCTATGTTTGTAAAGATCTGCTGTAGTGGAATTTACATAATATACTGTGTCACTGAATACCAGCACACTGAGTAAAAAATGACTCTAAAATTACCTGTATAGCAAGAGCTCGAGCGACAAGACTTCTGAGATATTGCAAAGGATCTTCTGGACCTTCCCACTTGCTTTGCCATGTGACAGGACACTGAAATAAAAATATATATACTGAAAGTATCAAATCCATTGTCATTTCATTTTAAGTTGGCAACTTGAATAAAAATAAATAACCTGGAGATCAAATATATCTAAAAAAAAAGGCAACACCAGCAATATAATGATCAAGAGCATACAACCACAAACAGAAAGGTTGCATTCCTGCTAATTCTTTGTGTGGACCAGCCACAGTGTTGATGGAGAACTTGCAAGAACCTCTGCTATTCAATAAGGAAACATCAGTTGGTTCCATAGATATTTCCAAAAAGTCTAAGGGTATTATGTCTTGGGAAGTCACAATGTCATCTTGCAACCGAGGGCAGTTTTCCGCTCCTTTGCTGCAGCCTCCTCGGACTTCAAAATGCAGTTGTGTGACTCTGTGATGAAGAGAATCTGGTACAATTCCTCAGCACAGTTATTTTCTCATCACCTAAGAGCTTTTGTAGAGCAACACTTGAGAAAAAAAGTTCTGCAAGATTTCCCCATATAAATTTCTCATTGACTTCAAAAAGAAAAGCTTAAAAGTGCATCTGTTAAACTTCATCCTTATAAAATAAGGATAGAAACACTAATTTTACCTACTCCACAGGAATCTAAAGCACACCGAAAGTGACTGCAAGATTCCCCTACTTATGAGAAAGAGAATTAATGTAAATCAGTACCTGTAGAATATTGCACACTACTGAAGATGCTAAGCAGAGTCAACAGTTTATACTGTTTAATATTTACAGCTGCATTTTAGGAAGTTCCCATTCTAAGAACATATGTACTGAACAGGTATTCAAAATCTGATCCCAGAAGTTTGCAAAAAAAGGTAACTTTCAAAATAAATACTCTGTTTTTAACTTTTATAGATAAAAACCAAAATGTAACTAGATTCAAGGATACTAATTAAAAATAAATTCAATAAACTAGAATGCATACATAACAATTAAAAAAGGACAGTTAACTGTATGGGGTTTTTCCTAATTAGGATTTTTAATTATTTTTTATTTGAAACCTTGCATTTTTGCAGCCTCTTCTACTAGATATGCATTTACAAGCAGCTCATCAATCTATCATTTACAAGGCATTTGCCTAACGTTAATGTATCACTCTAAATTACTTTAAGTCTAAAGAAATTTCTCAGCTAATTGTTATTATGCAAGTGTATCTCAGATGTGCTTATACTCATTTTGGCTGGGGTGGAGTTAATTTTCTTCACAGTGGCTAGTATGAGGCTAACATACCAATTTTACACAAATACAGCATATTGCTGAAACCTTTATAAGTCATACATTTATTGAATTTTCCATTTCTATTAGTAATCCAGCAGTTTCTTCAGGGGCTATAATCTTAAAAGAGCTACAATCCTAGTGGGTTTAAAATACAGCTTTTGAAGAATAATCTTTTGCTACATAAAACATGAAAACACTAAACAAGAAGAGTGTATAGAAAACACATGAAGAAAATAATTTTAGGATGATAAATCGAGTAAGGTTTAGCTGCTATGCCAAGAACATGGCATTAGCCTCTCTGGAAGGCTGCTGGAAAAATTGCTATATGGTCACAATCCAATGAAGTGATCCATGTCAAGGAAAGTGGGTAAGTAAGCAGATGAAATGACAGAAGCACTGGTCAGTACATCAGGAAGCACTGAACCGACGCTTGTGAGAGGTTAAAATGCACTGAATTTTTAAGAAACTTCTTGAGGCAGTGATCAGCTTCACAGCTCCTGCCAGTTCCAATAGAAGCATGCAGCTAAAGCACACAAACAAGCCATGCTCTCTTGCTCAGTAACAAGAAATATAACTGTAAGAGCTAAAGAATGGCCATTACATGTATCCCTTCCATTCACCAGGACTTGGACTTAGTGCCAGTTTCTACCACATAGTCAAAACATGTTTTAAAAGGCAATGAAATTGCTAACAAGAAAACTTAATTCTAACTGTACAGCAATTTTACTAACAAATGCTGTCTTGTGAATCTGAAAAAAACCCCAAATTTAATTATTGTTTTGATTAGAATTTGATTTATCAATAAATGCATAACAATCTTTTCAACAGTACTTGTTTGTCACATGAAGATAAACAGGATGTTAATAGGAATTATTGTTCATTGCAGAAGCAATCTCAGTATCTATGCATTAGCATCAACAGAATTTATCAGTTGCTGGAGGCAAAACAAAACCAGATTTTCATGTCACATCAATGTTTGACTTTCTTTAAACTCAATTATCTAGATATTAATGATAGAGCGTGTAAATTTGCTGTCACTAATTGTACCAGTTTATAAACATGCCCAGCGTGATGCCAAAAAAGATGGAGAAAGTAGATATAATTCTGACTGATTTCTTGTATATCAAGAATATAGGGTGAGATGATAGGCTGGTATGATAGGCACAGCTTTTCTGGTGAGGTATGGCAATACTCCATACTGAATAAATGCAAAGAAAACTGTTAATACAATTTAAATTTTAAGAAAATATAAAAACTAAGTAAGGGGACAGATTTACATATTCTACTGGCTAATGTATTTGACTTATCTAGCATGACTTGGTATTTAAAACTGAAATAGCATTCCACAACTTCTAAACTTATTGTATTTGTCTTTAAGAGAAAGCTTGATACGAGAGCAACGCATTCAGAAGATTCTGCAAATACTTCTGAAAAATTCTACAGAAATAACTGGTTTTGTTTCAGAGTTTCTATCTTCAAAAGAACTTCATTTTAGAGTCTTTATCAATAAAAAAATTTAGAACATGAAAATTACTATTAGTTTAGTTTCCTTGGGTTTTTTCAATGCTTATTATAAGTATTGAAATTGAATGAATAAGCATTGTATATTCACTACAAAATGACTTACCTTCTGGTTTAACAGAGCACTTGCAAGTCTTTGTACTTCAGAACTCAGTAGTGAGGTGCCTCTGATGACTTTACTTAAAGAAGCAAGTGACTGATGGACACTCTGCACAAGGCGAATGGCATTGAATTGTTCCAGGGTAATGAATGATAAGATTGGAGATTCTTGTTGTTCTGCAGGAGGAGACACCTTCTGATGGATCAGGTTAGAATTCTAAGAAAAAACATGGGACATCCAGTTAATAAACTCAAGGAAATATGGTGTTGCACAACACATTATTTGTTAAATTCATGGTACTTCACACAACCTTGTTAGCTTTAAAGTAGTAGCGGCATCATCCCTTTTCTGGCACTGAATTAAAAGTATAATGGTACTTCCAGTACTGTCTGTGACATGGTCAACAAAGGCACCACTCTTCTGAAACGAGTCTGTCTACCCAGTTACTTCAAAAGTACTTCAATTGCTCAAAAATCTTCACTTAGCTGAATCACTGCTTTTAGTATTAGTCTTAATGTGTTAATATAAAAAGCAGTGGTGTACTCAGCACAGCAAGATTTTACTGGGTACTGTAAACTATGCTGCCAGTTCTTGCTTCCTGAGACTAGTTCAACATGGAATTGAATGAAATACTATAAATACAAAATAAATATCACTTTATGTGTAAATCTTGAGTAACTTAGACTACTGCTGCTCTTACATTGCCATTTTTACTACTTCCCTTCCAATTAAAGCCGCTGAAAATCCAAATTTATTCAATAATTTCAAGAGATGGTGTAATTTTGCAAATCTTAATTCATATGCAACTTAATTATATTTTTGCATAAATAAATATATATTTTTGCATGTATTTGGAAACTGCCAACCTGTAATGTGGCAAGGTGCTGCAATGAATTCCAATTATAGAATTAAAAACTTATTGGAAAATTCTATAAAGCACAAATGCGAAAAGTAAACCCTAGCCTATGGGAAAAAATGTTTTGTTATTTTGATTTCTAGTAATTTTGTAAAGATAAAACCAGACTTCACTTTCTCTGAAATATGTTTTTTAAAATAACAAGTTTTGATTATTTTTCAGGTTAAATAAATTTCTGAATTGTCACATGGTATCTTGCTTTCCAGAAGACACAGGATATTTACCTCTGTAATGTTTCCCAGGCACTGTGTATTTGTTAGAATGTTAACATTTTTAATTTCAAGCTCATACTCCACTCAGCTACCCAGCGAAAACATGAGAAAAGCTAAATGAATGAGCAATACTTTGGCTTATGACTGACCAACAGAAATATTAGGGATAAAGTCTTCCAACATTATTTAAAAGGTATACAACAAAGTTACTGATCAAAGTGCCAAAGCGTGCAGTATTTACAATTGTTATGTTTTGCATTTTTTCTTTGCATGCACTCAAAAATCACAGTACCAGTTTCACATCAGTTTTTCGAGACCATAATTTGCTGAGTATTTGTAAATTGTAATACAAAACTAGCATATGATAGATGATAATTTCTTATTGAGGTGTTTAATTGCTCAAAATAAAGAAAAACCCAAGACATTCCACCTTGGAGGCTTTGCTCAATTCACAAAAGCTTATTGAAAGAGAAGTCCTCTAAGTTCCTCAATATTGTCCTTTACATAAGACACTCCTATGAATTTCAGATTAATTTCATCACTCTTTCTAATGCTTTCCCCTGAGAATTTGTTGAAACAACCCATCTGTCATTTCCATAGGAAAATTAAACATGAATACCAATATCAGCTTATACATTTAATGTCCTATTACATCCTCTTAAAATCCATTAAGTATATAACTCACATCAGCTTTTAAAATACGTGTATGCTCATGACCTGCTTGGGAATTAAGATGAAGAACTGCTGAAGTACCGGGTGTGTTTCCTAATCATAAGAAACTGAAGGCAGATTCCAATCTTTAATATTAAACACTGTCTTTTGCTACCAATATTAATCAGGTTGATAATTTTCAGATGTTGATAATTTTCAAATGTTGATAATTTTCCCTCTTTCAGTTCTGTATGTGTTGCTATCTTAGTATAAGACTTCATAAAGTCTCACCTAAACTGTCCCAGAGCTTTACTTTGTTATCTTCTTAAACTCAAGCTTTTGCAAATTCCAGTATGTTTTGAAAACTGCCTCCTCAGAAATGTAACAAATACAATGAAAATAAACTCATACACCTTTACTAGTTTTGCATTTGATTCAAAATGCAATTTTGGTGGTGATGGGTTTTAGAAACCTCCATTTCCCTTTTGATGTACCTGTTTTGCCTCCTTCTTCGAGATCCTCTGCCTATTTTTTTGATATTAGCCTCTCACTGTTTTTCACATGCTTTTGATTGTTAAAAATAAAATAAAGAATGACCCTATATTTCTGTTTCACTGATTTTCCTTCATGGAAAAGACCCTGTTGTTTTTTTAAAGCTGAGATGGATAATGAGGTACCAGGCATGTGGTGTGATTCTGGGGCTGTTCTGTACAGTGCCAGGAGTTAGACTTCAAACTAAATGGCAGCTTCATGAGAGTTTAATTACTTTGCTAAGTGTCAAGCTGTTATTGAGTCATGCTGCAAAACACTGTTAAAGCAGTTTTAGGATAGTATCTATTACAAGGATGTTTTCAATGGCAAGAATTAACATGTATGTTTTTAAATGAGGCTAATATAGGTGAAAAGGTCATGACATTCTGTATTAGTTCAGCACGGCTTGGCTTGTGTAATTTCAACACAGATTTGAACAATGACTTGAAGCATATTTTAAGTATCTATTTCATTTAAAGTAAAATTCAATTAAAAATTTCAGAGTCTGAATTCTGGCTAGACTAATAATCAGTGCATGAAGGAGAGGCAACTGTCATGATTCTATTCTTATTGATAGATGAAGAATAATAAACCTCCCAGTTCAACAATTTCAGGATATCTGAATAATTGGTAGCAACAATTAACAGGGTTTTGCATCATGTATGGTCTGAGAGAAAGACCTGCAAATTACCAGAAATATTTCTGAAAAAGTAACAACATGTAAGTCCTTGCTACTCTATTAATGTAGAAAAATCATTTCCCGTTTAGAAATGTCTAAACTGAAAAAAGCTAAAATTTCCAAAGCATATCTGCCATTTCTGCTGTTTGGCAACAGAGAATGTTATAGGCTCTGAAAACTGAACAAAAATAACTCCTATTCACAGATCCACAAAACAGCTGAGGTTGGAAGGAATCTCTGGAGATTGCCAGGTGCTCAAAGCTACAGCAGGTTGCCCAGACCTGTATCCAGTCTCCATCCAAAAATATGACCCCTTGGAGCTTTTCCAAAGAGACTCCAGTCAACTGCCAGGGGTAGTGAGGAGCATATGAAGCTCCAAGGGGTCATAGTCTAAGGGCCAGACCAGCCTCAGCAGGCTTTCCACAATGTGCCACAGGTGAGCCCCTGGAAGGCAGCAAAACTTCCGAAAAAACAGATGAGGTCAGAAAATGGGAACATCCTTCTCCCAGCTGCAGGGAATTGCTCACTGCTTTTCCTTACCACTCCCTCCTGGTGCTTCTGTGTGGATCAGGTTTAGTTGGCTTTGGAGTTTCATTAAGAGTGCAAAGAGAAAAATATGTCCACACTGAGAGATTATGATCAATCATGGAGATGTAAATTCTACAGGACATACCTATGTCAAATGGTAAATTTTGCTGAATTTCAGAATTGTCAGTACATAGATGTACAACAACTGTTTTCAAGGTATTTGTAAGATAATACTTTTTTAATTAATCCTTGACTTACACATTTGATATGGGAATAAAAATGTTCAAAACAACTTAATCTTTGTCTACATATTAACAAACTTCTGTGAGTCTTTTTGCCTCTGGAATAATATTTTTACAGACTTCAGGAATACTTTTTTTTAATTTTACTTCTTCATATCTGGGAAACTATTTTAGTTTCATATTCTCTGCCCATTCATGCATAAATAAAATAATTTTTTATTATTAACTTAAGCAGCAATTCAACTATCTTCTTCATTCCAATTTCCAGGTCTTTAAAAATTCTGCAAACAAAGATGATGCCTTCATTGAACTATCAACATAGAATGAGAATGAAGAACTGCATACAATGTCTGTGAAATATTAGAGATGTCCAGGCCTTTTCAAAGCTGGAAGCAATTACTGGTTGAACAGATCATGAAAACTAATTTTGATAAAAATATTATTATTTAAATTTTTTTCAAACACTCAAGAAAATGTCCTCCACACAAAAAAGAAAACCTATAATATAAAACCTTCACAGGATATAAAAGGATGAAAGCCATCCTATTCTAAAGGATATATTCAAAAGACTAATTTAATTATCTCCTATTGGCATAAAACCTTTAGAAAAGCAATGAAACTTCAAGATAATACAGAATCCTTAAATGTTTTGGATTGAAAGGGACCTTAGAGATTATCTAGTTCCAACCCTCCTGAACAGGAGGGATACCTTCCATAGACCAGGCTGTTCAAAGTCTCATTTAACCTGGTTTTGAATATTTCAGGGATGGAGAATCCATTAGCTCTCTGGGAAACCTGTGCCAGAGCCTCACTACCCTCACAGGAAAGAATTTTCTAATACCTAACCTGGACCTACCTCCTTAGCATGGATTAGATGAGACTTCAATGAGATGCTTCAAAATGTAATGGTAAATTCTAATGTGTACCTCATGTCACTTCTATGTACATGGTCATTTGAGTAAGGGAAAGGTTTTTCCCATAACAGTGTGGCTGTTTACAAGACATAATTTTAGGTCACAACATCTTTGATCTATTACTTGATTACTTAGGAAACAGAATAATGGCCTAATGTCCAAATGGGCATCTAGCATGAGGTGGGAGAGATCCTTCCCAAGTGTGCATAGTGTCTGCATTCACACACATCACATCTAAATGTATGCCTGGAATAAGAATTCAATGGTTGGAAACCAAGCTTTACAACATAAGTCAAAAAACACCAACCTGAACCAAGCTAGACCAACAAAGGAACATAAAGGGAGTGATACTGCAGAAGGAATTTTCGTGAACCTCAGTTTTAAGCTAATACCATATTTCAACACTACAAAGGAAAAAGTTCATTGTATTTGAAATCACTAAACATTGCCTTGTAAATATTATATAAATGAAGAGGCCAAATAAAAATCTAAAGTACATTAGGATTTTTCTTGGAAACACACAAAGGATGCTAGTCTTATGTTTTGAGTGTGGTCTCACCTCTGTATGGAGAAAAAAGGTGATAGCCCATTGTATCACACACAGACTTCATAGCTAATTATGCACCTAACATTGTACTTTCTACCTCAAATGCATTTAATTCAGTTTTCCTCTTCTTATGTTTAAATGCCTGAGATAATTCCTTAGACTATATTTTTAATGTATTTACCAGAAAAAAAAAAAAAAAAAGTTGTCTTTTCAAATTAGGTACAGTCTTACCTGATTAAGCTTCTTCCATAGGTTGAGAACAGGAGAAAGTTCTGTAGACCATATTTCTCTGTCAAATTTGCAGCCAGCAGTTACTGACCTACTCAAGATCCGAAGCTGTGAAATTACCTGAGTGATGAGAATATAAATGCACTCTTGAAGAAGGATAAACAAACTTCTTTTAGTACAAAAATGCCATACACTAGCAAATACTCTTCAATTTATCTATGAACTACCCTTTCCTGCATACTTAATTACTGATCATGGTCTGATCAATACACAGACAATATCCATATTCAAGTACAAAACATACTTGAACTTCATTCATATTAAACCTCAAAAAACCCCTATATTTTCTTATCATAGTAATTGTCTTCACTCAATTATAATTTAAAAACTAATGAGATGCATAATTAAGTAAAAAGCCTCTCTTCCACAAAATTTTGAGACAAAATTTGAGCTCTGCCTTTAACTAGGCTCCATCTGTAATTAAAAATTTAAGGGAAACAAACTCCCAAAATATGTTACTAAACACATACAATAACTATCACACAGCAAAACTCAAGACAATTCTGGGAAATTCAATCTGATCTGACCAGGATCTCTTATTTACATATTCATGCTACCTCATCCTATTTAAATGCCTACCTATTAAAAAAAGATAGCATGGAATTAAAAAATTAACTGCAAATCTTCCAGAAAGAAGGGGAGCTTCTAGTCCATTAGGTCCAACTGCCTTTTATTGTTAGCAATCCTAGTAAGTTCACAAATCCACTGATTTGACATTTATCAAATGATAAAATACATACATACATTTGGAACAAAGGCCATTGAAATGAAAATTCTTCAGTGATATTGCAGTCTGTCCCTTAAACTGTATATAACCCCCTGGTATTTCTGAGGCATTTTTGTTAAATTTTAGTTATTTTTCACAGTGTATTTTTTGCAAGGCATGTTAGAGAAAAACTTATTAATTCTCTCCTCTTTCACTTGACAATAAAGAATTAAGCTTCATAGCAAAAATGTATTAATCATTTAGAAGTTCTGGACTATTTAATTGTAACACAGACTGAGGGAAAAAGTCAAGTTGTTTCTGCTGGGACTTGACTTATTTTCTAGTCTTGAAAGATGTGCAATGATGAAGTGCTTTCTTTTGTTTTTCATTTTCTTTCACTGAAGCAAACCTCTCCTTCCTATTTATCAGCCTTGATAGGGACTGTGAAGCACTACAAGATGATAGTACACCCAACCATCATTTTAACTTCTATAAACAAGCTCTGACCATGAGACTAGTTTAAAATCCTGAGAGAAGAATTTAAGGGCAGTAGTAGAATCACGTCAGAATGTAGGAGAGTAGATTTCAGCTTAGTCAGGGATCTTCTTAGCAGGAAGCAGTTGGCAACTGTTTTGGAGAGCAAAGAGGGGCCAAGAGAGCTGGTGAATCCTCAAGAAAAAAATTCTCAAGGCACAAAACCAGTTCTTTCTGACGCAGAGGAAACAAGCATGATAAGCACGTCAAAGAATAATCACGACAGAAGGTCATCATGGATGTAAAGGAAGTTAGCTACCTCAAATCCTAGAATATGCTGAGTTGGGATCACTGAAGTCCAGCTCCTGGCTCTGCACAGAACATCCCCAAGAGTCACAATGCCTGAGAGCATTGTCCAAATGTTTTCTGAACTCAGGCTGGTGCTGTGACCACTTCCCTGGAGAGCCCGTTTCACTACCCAAACACCCTCTGGGTGAAGAACCTGTCCCTGACACCCAACCTAAACCTCCCCTAACACAACTTCAGGCCATGCCCTCAGGTCTGTCACTGCTCACCACAGAGAACAGATCAGTTTCTGCCCCTCCTCTTCCCCTCACAAGGAAGCTGCAGACCACAGTGAGCTCTCCCATAGAAGATGGGCACAAGGATGGACTGCCCAGCAGGGGAAGAAAGACATTGCTCAATTGTGTTAGGGTCAAGTAAGGAAAGCCAAACCTCATCTGGGTTTAAAAGCAGCAGTGTACGCAAAGGCCTAAATGGGCTTCTGGCAGTATTCTGGTAGCTAAAATGAAAAGAAAATACGAGCTACTGCTCTTTATAGTTTCTGTTATATAAAATAACATTTCACCCTCTCATTCTCATAACTTAATTTTAAACTTTCATAATCCTTTGTGTGCCCCAGCTATTGTGTATATCAAAAAAGATTCTTGTTTAATTTAGCGAAAAATTAATTTCTCTGATGAATGTTTTGATCATAGTATCTTTATCATTCCAGCTATTCTTCTTCATTTTCACTCTGCACATATGCAAATGTTCTGACAAGCAATGCAGATAATAAACACACATTTGTGCCTTCCAGATATCATTCTTTTAGCTATAGTTTTGTATCTTTTAATTTGTTTTTGGGTAGTTGCCTGCCATCATTTGCTAAGCAATAAAACATTTATATGAAATACACTTTAACTGGTAATTCAGTATGTAGTACTTCATATAAAATTGCATATAGTGCATACTATAAAGCTGAAAAATGTTTATATGATTGCTTTGTGAATATGGAGGATTGGAAACATTAACTCTGGTATTCATTTTCAAAGTGCCTTTAGAGGTATAAACATGTATCTCCATACAGCTGAAATGAGTTTGAGAAGTAGTGACAGCAAGATAAGTAATTAAAGTATTTTTCTATCTCTACTGTACAGTGTTAGCTGTCTTTTTCTAACTATCTAATTATAAAATTTGTCAATATAGTTTAAATAGGAAATACAGCATGTATTCTTTATTTCATTTTTTTTCCTTCTGTGTGCTTATATGTGTTTCTGCTTTGTGTATTTCATCAAAGTAGTTCAAAAATATTGGGTTATCATTATCAAAAGTGAAACACTTAAATTAAAGGTACAGAAGCAAAAGAAATCTAGTCTTAACTCTGTGTTCTGAAGTACTGTAACATACAATGATCTTCATCAAATGTTCATGTAACATCTTTAACTCTTTACAGTTCATCCCATTTCTTTTCTCAGGTATAGCAGGTATGATGGCAGCATAATTTATTCCTAAAGTTGCCATGATAGCACAGTTTTCAATTCACTGTAATTTATTTTTAATTAATGGGTTGGGCTGAAACTTTTTGTACTGGTAGCTCTTTCAGCCTGAATATTTTTTTTCAAAATTTTAACCTAGAATAATCATTCAAGACACAGATGAAAATACATTTGATTCATGTCAAAATACTCAGGTTAACCTCCCCTTTGAACTGCTTCAACACCCCAGACTTTTGCTAATGGACCGCAAATGTGATGGCAAGATATCTGTCCGGATTTAGGAAAGAATTCCAGATTATAAAATAGTAACACATATTACTATTTAAGTATGATTACAAGTTTGATATTAGAGCTTGGTGCAAGTATTAGAGAATGATGCAAGTATTTCATTCTCACAAATCCCAGTGAAGCTCCTTACAGTATTGACCAGTCTATGCTACTTGGAATCAGCTAAAGCTTGAGAAAATGTTTACTTTGTACTCTCAAATCAGTCTCTGTCTGGTTGTTACGAAAATGAAAAGGGAAATGTATTTTTTTCAATACGATCATAGAACAATTAATGCTACAAAGAAGCTAGGGAGGTCTCTAGTCTAATCCCCTGTAGGAAGCATGATGAGCTTTAAAACCAGACCAGGTTGCTCAGGGCTTTATCTGGTTTTGAAAAGTCTTAAATACAGACACTGAATAACCTCTCTGGAAGACCTCTTCCACTGCTTTACCAACCTAATAATTAAAAGGCTTCTCATAATATCAAATCTCGACCTTTCTTGTTTGGGTTTATGTCCTGTAAAAATAAGAGTCAAATGCATGGACTGGGACAAAGAATGTGTTAATAAGGGGAAGGATCCGAATAAAACCATGAGCGGGATATATCACCCTATTAGAATTCTCAGGTGTATCACAGAAGTGTCCAAAGCATTGTGGTTTGTTTGCCATTGCTCCGCTCAAGTATTTTCACCTCCAGGCAACAGAAATAAGTTTTGAATTGGAAGGGAAATTGGATTTAAAAGAAAAAGGACTATCAGGAACACATTTCAGGGGATTACATGAAAACCAAAGCAACAGGACAGGAATGAACAGACTAGAGAAGTACCTAGAAGGAAGGAGACCTTGGTTCAGATGACAAAGGGGATATGATTAGGAATCTGTATTTAGAAAGATGAAACAACTCTTGGATTTTAAGAGGTAGCACATTAGGCAAGCACAAACTCACCTTTACCTATCCTTAGGCACTTATTTAAAGCCTACTTTAACTAAAACTTACTCCAAAATATTATCACCTTAGTCTCACTAAATAATCAGTAGGCAGATCTTAAGTGGGAAAACTTGCATTTGAAAGGTTCTTTTATTGAGTACGTAGGAAAACTAAGTTCTTTACATAGGTACCTCAGATAAATGGGTCTGTGCTGTGGAAATTAGAATGAGGATTTTAATTTAATTTCCTGGAAACCTAGCTACAAAACTTGAGAAGAATTCAGTTTCTCTCAATGTAATATATATAATAACATCAGGCCAACCTACAATCAACCTCAAAACTTACTCTATATTAAGCTGCCTTAAACATGATGTTTCTATGAGCACACAGTGAGATCAGAAGTGACCAGCATACATCCAGGTCTTTGGAATCCTATCCTTCACACTCTAACCCAGGTATGTACTTACAGTATTAAGGGAACTGAAAATTTAATCCTAGATGTATAATACAGGGTACTCAAAGTAAGAGTATTTTTACAATACCTAACCTTTGAATGTTCTCCTTTGTTATTGCAATGTATTCTTTTTATATATTATACACTAAAAGCTCTTACATGTTGTGCTAGTTCAAACCAAATGCAAATCTGAATATTCTGAATAATGAGGAGAGTGAAAAAATCTACCATTAAGCAGCAAAAGAGTACCTTCATTAAAAATATGAGAGACAGAAAAAGAGATCATAAAAATAAAAAAGCAATCAGCAAAAATGGTCTGTTTAAAGAGGGGCAAGAAGATTATTCAGAATCACAATTCTTGATAGAAGCTGTCTGTTTTAAGCAAGGTTAACTAATCACAACAGTATACAAAAAATTCAATAGAGCAATTTATTTGTGAACAATGCATCTAATACTGATGAACAGCCTAGAGGAAATGCTACCAAGTATATTCTCTATTCTTAGCGGAAAATTCATGCATTCATGTTTTTTTCTGAGTTATCAGCACAGAAAAATACAAGTTGCATATATTAAGAAAGGTGGGGTGGTCAAACTAAGAATGTCAATATTTATTTACCAAGTTATTAAATTACTTGTGCATATTGGCTTGTTAATCTATTACATATTTTTGGGTGCATCTACACATATATGCTGCTACGATATTGACCACCACATTAGAGTAGAAAACATGTGCATCTAGAGAAATTATGAGAGATAATGTACAAAATGAAAGCTGTAAAGATAATGAATGTTCCCATGTGGCTTCCTGTGGAACTACTAAAAAAGCAATGTTTTACCTGAAAATTAAAATTAATGGAAAAAATAAAAATGAGGAAATGTCAAGATTTTAACTTTTCCCTCTTTGAAACTTAGACAAGACAGATTTCTAGGAACACATAATCTATTTCTGTTCTTTACTCCTGCACAAGATGAAGACAAAATCTTGCTTTCAGTCATTCACAACTACTGCAAAAATGCTACTTCACAAATACAATATATAATAAATGCAGACTTAGATGTAAGTCTTGTATTCATTTCAGAATCAAATCAAATTTTATACATAGTATTAAGACTTGAAAAAGAGGAAAGTAATACAGTAAAAAATATCTTGTGAAATTCTGACAGTGAATTAAAAAAAATCAGATAATTTCTGGACTCAATATGATTACTGTTCTAAGAATACAAAGCTGGAAAGATTTGCTAGTTAGATAACTGATATTTTTTGCAGGATTATGGAACATATAAAAAAAAATTTTTATTTTTGTACAAAAATCAAGCAAAGTGCTCTCAGTAAATCTACAGATGTCAAAACAGATACTCTACTGCCATCTACCAGTTTTAAAAGGATGTAGTATTAGCACAGAAACCACTTCTACGCTCCATTTCTCCGAATGAAACAATATATCCCTTTACCCAGCTGTTTAAGGAGATATTTCTGGTTTTATAAGACTTTACAGCTTAAGCTAAAATGTGAAGCTATAGCTTAATTACTTTGGTAAATACTGTGAAAGTACTAACCCAGTGCAGGGCAACTGTGTCTTTACTGTGTCACAAGAGCGAACCGGCTTCTGTGTGACAGCCCTTCTGCCAGAATTACGTGCTTCCATCCTGTTTCTCACAGCTTGGCTGCTGTTCCCTCACTGCTGAGAACGGAGCCTAAGACTCAGCTGGCATTGAAACTTCTCTGACTTTCAGTCCCTGCCTGTGTCCCATACCCTCTCTGCAAGAACAGCATCCGCGGATGCTGTTAGGATGAAGGTACTTAAATGGCACTTGTAAGCAAATCATTCCTAGTGCATGTGGATCAGTAAGGGACAGTGTAGTTTTATGCTTGCTCTTTTCTTGTTCCATCAAAGCCGCCTCAAAGCTGCACTTTCACTCATTAAGGATCTGAAGTAGGGCTGGACTCTATACAGATACATGCCTTCTCGATCAAATACCAAGTAAACGTGGCAAAGACATTAACCACACCTGTGGGTGAACCTCTTTAGACAGAAGAGGATCATGTATCATACACCTTTGACAACAGGAAGATCTTCTGTATAGCAGGACTACAGGGGAGGAACAAAGTCAGCAGCATGCTGCAGATAGACAGCACAAGTCCTAGTTGAACCTTCTCCTAAAAATTAACTAAGAGTTTTACTTCATAGTGGTCCACAGGATACACATTACCTGGAGACCATGAAGCTAAAAGGAGTGCCAGAAGAGGTGGTTGACTTTAACCCTGACAAAATTCAAGGATACTGGAAAATGACAGCTATTTTAAAAGAAACAACTTCTCATACGCAGAGCACCAACCAATATACTTTCATATACACAGCACCAGTCCTATGAGAATGAATAAGGGTATTTGAAGCATTACATTGATTCACTAAATTGGTAAAGAGATGTTTTCTAGCTCTTTTTGTTAGAGCACAGTACTGTGGCTTCCACTCCATTAATGGCACAGCACATTTCTTTCATGCATCACCACAGGTGTATTCAAAATATGCCCCATATATCAAAATTCCTTTTAAGTACTCAGATCTCTCTGTTGCAGGATAATAAATACAGGTTGATATTACTCATCAATTTCTACTAGAGACTGTTAGTCATGTATTTGTGATGTGGAATGTAATAAATGTCAGCAATTAAATGCTCTGAACAATTGAAAGGTTATATAATTGCTGCATTATTTTAGGAAAATAAATTCATGTTCATCTGGAATCTATAGTAATAACATAAGATTTTCAATAATGATGCAAATTGCTTTTCAATAATGAAAATACTTTTCAATAATTATACACATATTACTCTATGTTGCATAATTAGAATTACAGAGGAACAGTAAATATAAAATTCATGCTCTGAGTCCTGCTGAGCTGGATTATGAAAGAGAAAATTGTGTTTGTTGACAAACAATCAAGAAGCTACAGCTATCATTACAGCTGCACCTTGAAAAAAAATCACACACCACAGCCCACCTATTCTACATACAGTAGAAATTCTGCAGTCAGATGTATGACTGCAATATTGGGTGGACATACCCTAACTTTTCTTTATCTTACTTGGGTAATGACCACCATGGATTTTTGGTGTACAAACTCAAGCATGATCCAGCAATTTGAGAGTTGCCAGTGTCCTCATACACCCTCCCCTACACCTTCTGTCTCTGCTGCTTTCAGAAACAAGGCAAAAAGCATCACTGGAACCATATATCTGATCACAGCTTTAGTAAGACAGAGAGGAGTTTTAATCTAAGTAAAAGGATATGCAAGGAGTAGTAGGAAGAGGTACAGAATCAGCCAGTGACTTGCTGAAAAGAAAAGCACATCAGAAACTAAGTTTAAAAAAAAAAAAAAAAGTCAACCCAATGGTAAAAAGCCGTTTTATTGAAGTCCGTGAGATCATTGCAATCACATTTAATGAGGCAAATTTTGCTTCAAGTTTCCTGACCTTGATTTGTCCCTTGGCTACTTTACTAGATTGCTCTACACTGGTCTTCATTATTAGTTTAATATTAATTTCAGCTTGAGAAATATCCATCACATAATAAAAAATTGTTTTAAAAAAGGTAACTTTCTCCCTACAAAATTTCTCATTTTCAAGTACAGACAGAAGAGCAAAAGTATTTATTTTAAATAAATACTGCATTTAGTCACTACACTAAGGGTCAATTAGCTAGTCCTTTTGATTTTTGATGGATTTCATAAAAGAAATTGTTGTTTCTCTTTAAGCAATCCCATCTATGATTCAGAATAAGATTTCTGTGCTAGTATTAATTCCTGTGGAGTATTCAATTTGGCAACATGTTTTTGCCTGATTTTTAAACTTAACATTGTTCAGATACCATAATTTATAAGTCATGCTGATGAAACATGTGAATATTAATTCCCTATGTTGAGTTTCTGCTAGAACAATCTCTCAAATTTTCAAATTATTCAGCTGCCATTCATGATGACTATGAAATGTCACCGTATGAATCACAGAATGACAGAATGGTTGGGGCTGGAAGGGACCTCTAGAGATCATCTAGTCCAACACCCCTGCCAAAGCAGGTTCACCCAGAGCAGGCCACACAGCATCACCTCCAGACAGGTTTTCAGTATCTCCAGAAGAGGAGATATTCAACCGCATCTTCTCTGGCAGCCTGTTTTTATGTCAGTTTTATTCCATTTTTATGTCACCCTCATATTTAGGAAGTTCTTCCTCAGATGGAAAATCCTGTGATTCAGTTTGTCCCCACTGCCCTCTGTCCTGTCACTGGGCACCAGTGAAGACATTCTGGCCCCATCTTCTTGATACCCCCCCTTAAGATATCTGTAAACATTGATAAAATCCCTTAGTTGTCCCTTCTCCAAGTGAAACAGACTTAACTCTCTCAGCCTTTCCTTGTAGACAGATGCTCCACTCCTCCCTAGGCATCACAGCCCTCCCTGGAGCCCCCTCCAATAGCTCCTCATCTTCCTTGAACTGAGGAGCCCAGCCCCGGACACAGCACTCCAGATGTGCCTCACCTGGGCAGAGTGGAGCAGCAGGATCACCCTCTGAACTGCTGGCACTGCTCCTCCTGATGCACCCCAGGATCCCACTGGCCTTCTGAGCCACGAGGACCCTGCTGGCTCAGGGACAGCTGGTTGTCCACCAGGACCCCCAGGTCCTTCTCTGCAGAGCTGCTTTCCAGCAGGTCACTCCCAGTCTGTGCTGGTGCCTGGGGTTATTCTTCTCCAGGTGCAGGACCCTGCATTTGCCTTTGCTGAACTGCATTAGCTTTCCCTCTGCCCAACTTCCCAGCCAGTCCAGGTCTCACTGAATGTCAGCACAGCCCACTGGGTATCAGTCACTCCTCTCACATGAAAATAAATATGAATACAGGCACAGATCATTCCTAGGCATTTTTAAATACTCCCTGCAGTATAACACTCTGCACTGGAGTTCTGTACAAAAACCAATTTGGATTTATAGCAGTGATCTGTAAGATGAGATTTTTACTGAGATTAAGAAAAAACATACAAGCTTTACACTATGTCAAAGAACTGCATCAACAAATTTTTCATGGGAATTACAGCTTACGAAATCTTAAATTAAGAGTTACCTTTTAGTCACAGAAGCCCTCTAAATACCATTATTTGTAACTCTGCATCTTTACATTTCAAAATATATGTGAAAAAGCTGTATTATTAATGATGACTTCACTGAAGGAAATTTCTGAGGTGCTGTTTAACAGCCCATATTGCAAACACAGGTAAAAATTATTATTTATATTTTTATATATATGTTGAGGATAGCCATGAAGTAAACTGCAGGCTTAAGATTTTGGACTTAAGGAAATAAGACACTAGTTTAATGGCCATAAGGGAGAGGGCAAATATGATACAGAGGGAAAATTTGAGGCAGTAGAGTGGACTGCACATTAATTTCCGTTGATTAAAAAAGGAGAAGTAAATGACTATTTTTGAATGAGCTTCAGAACAAGTCCCCTCATTGTGTAGAAAGGCCAGGATTTTTAGCAAAATGACTGAGTAAGCACAGAATATCTCTGTGGATTGAAAGGTAAAAAAAATAAGGAACATATAAGAAGAAAAATCAAGGACAGTGAAAGAACTACTCAGCCAATTCAAGATGAAACTAGAAAAGCCAAAGCCCAGCTGGAGATAAGACCACAAGGAAACAAGTAGGGGTGAAATGGGTTTCAACACATGAAAAAGTTCAAAGAGAACATGGGGCATTGGCTAAATGTAAGAGAACATAAATGAGGCATGGTACATAAAACCATGTATTCTAAGCACTCTGTGCATGGTGTAGGAAGTAAATGAGCAGATAATATTGGGAAATAAACAACCCATGCAAAGAACATGAACACACTCATACACTAACAAGGACTTCAGTCCAGCTGTAGGCTGGTCACCAGTGGTGTTCCTGATGCTCAGAAGTGCGGCCAATTCTGTTTAATATCATCATCAATGATCTCAAAGAGGAGATTGAGTGCACTCTCAACACCCTGGCAGACAGTGGGCAAGTCTCACAAGGTAAGCCTCACAAGCACACTCTCTGCCATTAATGTGAATGATAGCCTTGCCTGAGGATGATAGTGGTGGGAACCATTCACTTGCTTTAGCAGTTGAATAAAATAAAACTGGTAACGAACAAATGAAATTTGAAACATGTTGGTCTTTCACTGCCCTAGAAAATAAAACAAGCAAAAAAATATGTCTACTAATTAATAAAATCCCTATTTTATTTTTGAGACAAGCTCTATAACTTGTATACTTTAGGATGTTGAAATTTCACTTCCTCATCCTGAACTTTTCAATTTGAAATGGAATACTTAGATATGAAATGCAAGTGTAACAAGTATATTTACATTTTTACAATACTCAATATGGAAATGGCAAAAAAACCTTTTCAAAATCCTGTTCTAATAGAAATCAAATTTTTCAAGCAGTCTAGTTTTCAGAAGAAAAGAAACCCTCTGTATTCTGAGTAAGCAACACTTCATAGTTACAGGTATTTTCCTTAATCTCTTAAATGCTCATTAAAATGTTCATTATATGAGTATTAGAAATGCTGCTGACATTATTACAAAGCTTGACTCAAAGGTCAATGGAAAGAAATAGGTAATTCCAAAAGGTGATTCACTCCTTTATTTTAGATGCCTATCTACGACTGGCAAAAATTATTCCCTGTAGCTGCTTGTCTTCCCTTAGTAATAAAAAAAAACTGGATGACTAGCTAAGAAGAGGTGGATAATATTCATATGATTGAAGGTAGTTGAGAGGTACTACACTGGGGTTTCTTTGTTTTAATTTCAATTGGCTTTGAATTTGGCTTATCATATTTTTCTATCATAGTACCTAAATACTTAAAAAAAACCAAACTAATAAGAAATTATTCGATTATCAGAATCTGAAGATGCTTGAATCAATAAATATATCACAAGTCTTTTCCAGCAGGATTTAAACAAAATCTCCTCTAAAAGCTGCACTAGAAATCTAACAAAACCTCTCTGTGTATTTCAAAGATAAACTCTAATTCACAATATCTGTTTTTAAAATACCATTGACTTGTGGGAAATGTTACAATAATATCTAAATAAAATATTTGGTGTTAACATGGGAGGTATTTTAAGAAACATTAAAACACTAACTGAAGATAATATCAGTGAATGAAACAGGATTTCACACATCTACATAATTCACTCCATGGCAGGCATGAATTCGATACCTTGGAGCTGGACTGTAATACACAGGGAGCCTAGATAACAATCAGATTAGGCACATAGCTCTGAGAAAAAATTAAGCTTTGTTAGATGACTATCACCCTTAGAAAATATTTTTTCTATTATATTAGTTTTGCTGCCAACTAGTTAAAAAAAAAATGTCTGTTCTGGTAAACAAAAGGGGAAGCTTGTGACTTCCAAGCAAGAAAGAAAATTTTAAAAATTAAATCAGAAAAATAAATTACCTTATATTCTCTACCCTGTCTTAGAAAATGATAGACAGATTTGGATTCTATTTAAGACTATAAAATTAGTATGGAAAAGGTTCTTAAAGCAAGTAATTTTGCTGCAAAATCTGAATCACCTAAACTGTAGGGTATCACATGTCTGGTTGAAAAGCAAATAAAATTACAAAGGACAAAATACAGGAGAAGAAATACTTCCAGCAAGTTCAGCTGAATTGAACTGGAACACAGTTAATATTTAGGTTATAAGTATTCAGACCTAAAAATTTTAAATTCATATATAAAATCTACAAATAAATAATTTTTGTAGTATTTCTTTGAAAATCTGGTGAGAAGCTGCAGTCTGTGGACTCTTCAGCAATGAGTCCCAAAGGATTATTTTACATCTCTGATGTCCTTAAGCATTTTGAAGGTGTATTGGGTTGACCTTGGCTAGCCACGATGTGCCCACCACAGCTGTTCTATCACTCCCCTTCTCAGATAGGGAAAAGAAAATGTAAGGAAAGGTTCATGGGTCAAGCCAAGGACACGGAGAGATCGCTCACCGGTTACCATCAAGGGCAAAATGGACTTGAATTGTGGAAATAATTTAATTTATTGCTAATTAAATCAGATTAGGATAATGAGAAAATAATAATCTTCAAATGACTTCTCACCATCCCTCATTTCTTCCTGGGCTCAACTTCATTCCTGAAATCTCTACCTCCTCCAATCTGAGTAGTGCAGAACAACAGAGAATGGGGGCTGTGGTCAGTTCATCACACATTGTCTCTGTCTCCTCACTCTCTTTCCCTGCTCCAGCATGGGGTCCCAATCATTTGAGACAGTACTCCATTAACTTTAAAAAGCAAGTTCAATTAGGCATGCACAATTAACCTCAGGAGGTCACAAAATGCTACTGAAAATCTATAAATTTGCCTTCTACTTGTGCCATCACTGGGATGGTGGACATTAAAGAATCAAGATGCTGACCAAGTACAGGGAGACTGCAACTATCCTTTATCTTTGCATGATAATGTGAGAGAGTACTCATTCATTTATGAAAATATCCAAAGCAACCTAATCTTCAACCTTACAGAGACTTAACCTGTCTCATATGATATTCTCTGTGAAGCATTATAATGTGTAAAAGAATGCTGAATTCCTGAGACAAGATATTATTAGAATTATTAAACATTGTACTGTATACAGAAACTAGCAATGAGCAAACCACGTGCTAGCTGTATTTATTATCACTGGCAGTCATATCTGAAGAATCTTGTGCAACTTGCCAACTACTGATTGTCTTTTTTCTCAAAATAATTTACTGCATTATTGAAGAATGTTTAGATTACCCAGTTGAGTAATCATATATAGCTACTACTTACAGGCTGCAGTCATTTGCATTTGGCAGGATTTGTTGGGATCAGTCAGCACATGCTACACTCTCTAGAGTGCCTGCAGTGAATATGTCTGCTGCGCAAAGAAAGGAGACAAACCAATGCCTCTGCATTTTCATTTCATTCTCCTACGGTGGTTAACTGGCAATAAGTCTTTTTAGTTGCAGGTATGGTAAATCCTGCACAGAACAGGATAGTTCTTATTGCTTTTCCAGGGTTTAAAAATACATACGCAGGTCTGTCTGTTTCAATCTGTCAAAATTGCATTTATCACATAGGATAACTTTTATTTTGATGATGACACATGTATAGTTCTATTACAATTACAATGAAGGATGAGATTTATTGATAAGAATTCATAAAAGCACAGAACTAAGAGGAAGAGATAAGTCCACTGGCACCAGAAGCCCACTATGCAAGAAGGTCACTGGAGAGATATCTAAATTGCTGATGCTTCTCATTGCACAGGAAGCCTAAAGCAAAGCTCCACATATTTTAATTACTCACTGGTTATAACTTAGAATGGGAGCTGGACCACCTGAATATAGGCCAATATACAGGCAAAATACAGTATTTCTCAGATCAGGAGGAAGAAGCATGACTGTAACCAAGTGGTGACGACTGTTGCGGAGTATGAGGAAACTGAGCTGCAGTACAGAAACTTTCTACTGGTGTACAAGAGGTAGGATGAGGTATACTGACTTCCACAGCTGCACTGGCAGTGGAGATTTTTTCTATTTTAATGCACTGTTGTGCAAAGAGAACATAGCACGAGATGTGAGATTATTCATGACCATATTCAAGATAAGAGTTGCATCAAAGGCTTATTCCAACATTAGGTGAGGCAGAAACAAAGAGATACAGCGAACTCTAGAAATACAGGCTCTAAAACTTTACTAATCTTCATCTACTTAAAGCAACTGAGCACATAATTCAGAAAAAACCACTAAGTCATGCTTCTAAGAAGATCATGACTTTTTAAATATAATTTGGTTACCTGTATGAATTCAGTATTCATTCTCTCTGAATTACACTACAGAATACTGCAAGACATAATTTCTAATAAATCAATTAGTAATTCTCAGTGTAAAAATAATATTGGTAGTAATATTCAGCTTTTAAATTAGAGAAGTTCTCTGCTGATAAGAAGCTGTGAAGATAGTAACACAACAACACGTGCAAAATTTCTGAAAAAAGAGCCTTTATTTTTATTAATTTTTTGGGGTTGCCTAAACACTGGTAATGCATAGGCTACAGAAGAGATATCTGCATGACTTCAAAATGCTGCACTGTGCTGCAGCCTGTTTCTACAAAAGTGTGTTGCTGCAGCAACACGAGCTATCACTTCTAGGCATGAAAAATTAATAATATTCATAGAAAGTCTAGAGAATCAGTGAAGTAGTGGACACGGTACTACATTTCACCTTTCTAATGCTAGAGATGTGGCAGCTGAGCTGCTATCAACTGATTACTGACTATCCTTGTTCATTACCTTTAGCTTGGTAATGGATTTCTGAGAAACACTCCTGCTAGAAAACAACCACTGAATTTCCAATTATGAACCTTGGGATCACCTATGGATCTAAAACAGCTGCCAAACTGTCAGAAATGGAAAGGGAATAGGATTCACAGTGAGGACGAAGCACAGTTTAAGGAAAAATCTTGCATTTCTGTTATTTAAATTGCCTAAAACTTAAAGAAATACTGCAAAATACTATCAGAAGGATGAGAAAGTATCTCATATGACAAAAAAACCATCTCACAGAACTGAACCTAGAGCAGTCTCAAACTTTCAAGATTATAACCCATAGTTTATAGCTTATAATCAATGCTATGGCAGACCAGTTCAGCAGAATGTGAGTTTACATGTAAATGCACTCATTATCTATTTCCCTTCACACAGGAACTCTGAGTCTATTCTGATTTTCAAATATTAGCATTTTTAACAACTGCAGAGCAGATTTTAACAAGTTATGCAAGCACAGCTGAAATAATAAAAATAATCAGCAGTCTACAGTGAATCTGAGAGAAACAAACGCATCTAAATGGATGTTTATGTAAATGATTTTAAGACAAAATCAATGAGAGATACGTTTAATCTTGGAGCATGTATTAGCTTTGTATCAGACAAGTTCTTCAGTTCATCCTATTACCTTATGCAGCTTCATCCTACTCATTTGTCTTTACATATCTTTATGCTTGCGTGTTCTAAAGACACCACAAATAGTTTAACAATACAGCTAAGAATTTAAGTGAGCAGAAATATTTAAACAAATTTACCAGTACTATATTTGATTGGCAACAAATGCAATACTCAAAGGCTTTTCTTTTTTTTTTTCAGTAGATCAGAGGTCTTACACCAATAGGAAATTACTGCTTGGAGACCTTTTTAAGTGACTGCTAGCAAACAATTAGATACTTTTCTAAAAAACTGCAATTCTTAGTTGTGAATTCATAAGAAATTCCAGTTATAGGGAACTTCCAACTGATTTTGCCAAGAATTTTTGGACCATATGATCACTGAAGTTTGATTCTATATGATTCTATGATTCTATAATTTAACTTTTTCCCCTCTATAACTTGTCTGTACATAAGACATCACACCAGGGCTGGGCAGAAAATTACAGAGCACCTTGATATATACACCACCTCACTTCACAATTCTGATTTAAGAGCCTCAAATCCATCAACTTTCATATTATCTGACAGAACTAATTTACCAGTCAAATAAACTATGCTAATGAGTATTTAAAAGATTTGTACTGTTTAAATGCACCTATACAGTAATTGTATGCGCTCATTCAGACTTCACTTTAAAAATCATATTTCTAATTGGAATGGAATTTTTGATTAATTGGAAGAACTCTGGAACTTCTGGAAAAATTCTTCAGAATTTCTATTTCAGCAAAAGCATAAAATCTTACCTATATTCCATGTGCAAAACTATTGTAGCACTTTTCAATGTAAACTGAATAATACTATTGGATACTTTCTCAAAAATTAACTGTTTATTTAAGTTCTAAATGTACACGCCGGTAACTAAAGATTAAATGTTATTATATTAAAATATTTTATGGATAAAAGTCAAAATATTAAAAAAATACACCGATTTACTCTGACTTTCTTATGGAAATGGCATTTATGAACAGGGGGTTGGGTTCTTCATCTTAAAATGGCTGCAGAAAAGATTCAGAGGTCAATGAAAAATGCTAACTATACCTGGGAACTGACGATACGCTGTGATGAACGAGCAATATTAGCTGGCAGGCCAAAAAAGTCAGGTTTATCATCTTCTGGGAGGCTTTCAATAATGTGACGATAATCCTGCATAAGAAGAAAAGAATGGACAGAACAGAGGGAAGGTTTATTCTGCTCATGAAAATTAACAGCATATGCTAAAAAGAATTTCATTAAGTGCAGAGCACAATACAAAGATTAAAATAAGTATATATGACATGATATATTACGGTACTCTTATAGATGTCTTCATTTTATTTATCAGAACCAATCTTCTTTTATATAAGATTTCCACTCTAAAAGACCAAAAAGCAATTCTGATTACAGTAATGCTATCAAATGAAAACAAAAATATGACAAGAATGTCCCTGAAAAGTAGGTACAATATTTCTGTTGAAAACTTAAAGGTAAGATTAATGACAATGCAGAAAAAAAATACTTTGGTATTTGGAATTCTAATAAGAGTATAATACATATTTATAAAATTAAGATCACTCACTTCTATTTAAATCTACAAAAATGCTCACTCAAAGAAAGTGAAATAGTTTAGATAAAAATAGGTTTGCATAATCATTGGAGATGCAGAATAGCATCGATAGTGGTTACATTGTAATAGTGTAATAGTCACTAGTGATGCTCTTGCACAAAACAGACAGAGCCTTGCAGACTAAGTTAGACTAATGGTGTTGGGCATCTCTTTTATTGTGATCTAAAGGCAAAAAATTAAACTAACGAATCATAGGTTGGAAGAAACTTCAGTGTTTACAATCTGAAAGTCTGGCTACACGCAGTTGCTTATGTGCCACCTGCATTTTGTCTTTGCTTGCAGGAGCACGCGCTGGATATGCACAATTCACTTTAACATGAAATTTCACTTCAGAGGTAACAACAGTAGCAGAACTCTACACCAAACACTGAGGAAATACTACTTGAAGACACAGAACCATAAATTCTTACATACATAATCATATAAGATATTGAGAGATATTAAATGCTGTGCAAGCTGGAAAAAAAGATTAATCTACTTGACCATATTATCTACAAGAACAGAGAACAGCCTGGTTTGTTTATCCCTTTTGTTTTTTATGATATTAACTCAGCACATCTATAGTAAATAAAAAAAATGGTCATAATAAAGTAGTAAAAAAAGCCCAAACCAAACCTGAGCAGTCAGAATCCAGGTAAAGAATGCCAAATCACAGCAATTTACTTTAACCAAGATAATACTATTTATATATGTTCATATTAGAGGTCTAGGCTGGAGTCCTCCGTTAGAATGCAAGTGAACCTTAATCACAGTAACAAAAATAATTATATTGGGAAAGGACAGGGGGACATCTGTTGTTTAGACTGTTGAATTCCCTCTTTTACACTAGAGAAATACTGAAGGAGAATCAGAATCCATTTTTATGACCAAATAAAATGCCATATACCCTCCATGGCCTGTCAGCAGATTGTCAAAATGTTGATGTATTTTGGAAACAAGAAGGTATATTCAGATATATTCAGGTATATTTTCCTGTTTCATCCAGAAGTTGTAGGAATATTTAGCAGTCTTTAAAAAAAACAATGTTATGTTAAAGTACTAATTATATAAAAACATAATTCTATCTTTGTCATAAATTAACCCAATTTCTTTTACACAACTCTTCACAGCTAGGCTGCTCTGCACCACAGTCCAATCAGAAACCATAAAACAGAATAGTAAACTGACGGAGTTAATGCTCTGCACAAAAGAGATACTTTTCTGAAGAAACAGAGGTATCCTTTGGATTGTAACTTGGGTTTTCTTTGTGGAAATATTTCCAAAATAATTCTTGAAAATGAATTATTGTTTAGGTGATAGAAGATTGTACCTACCAAAATGCTGCAGGAATTCGGTAAAGAGATGGAACATGGGAAAGTACTCATCTTCTTGCCTCTGGCATTTAAACTGCCAATGACTCGTGAATTGAAAAGCTGCTCCAAGTAGGACCGAAGAACTCTCATATCAAAGTAATTATCTACACGACCTCCATAAATTGCATTTTCAAACAAGCCATGAACAAATTCCCACTGAAAATCTTTGGAACCTATGAATTAATTAATTAGTATTAGTTTTGTATCACTGAATAGCATTGCATTGTAAGCATTTCTTCTTGTCACTGCAGTTCTTTAGGGTAATAAGAACAGATGAACACATCAAATAATTAAATTGTAATTGTTTTTGTATATGACCAAATAGTAAAAGCCGCAGGAACTTGAAAGAGTTTGTAAATATTTGGCATTGAAAAAATGAACACTTGGCGTGTTGCAAATGAATTATTAGAAATTTTGCTTTAGACTTGAAGTGGTTTTTGAACTAATTGGTTATATGCATTTCAGAAATTATGCTATTAAAATTTTAATTTTTTGCTCCTTTGTCATAAATAAAATTTTATACACTATTTCCTACCACAGTACCACCTGATCTCATAAAATAAATTGACTGATTAAACCAAAAACAGATCATGCTCCAAATCTGTAAGATTACTAGAAATGTCATCTTTCAAACACAAAGAGGTCCAGGATAGATACTTTGCAAATCATTATGCATCACCCATAGCAAATAAATTTAAGGATGTCAATAATAATTTCCTGGTCAGGTTGACGTTCCATTAGATTACTCTGACTCAGATATATCCCACAAGTTCAAAATAACTTAATTTTCCTCCATGCTATCATCGTTGCCCAAAATAACTACATGGCACAACGATCTACTTGTATCCTATAGCTTTCATGTGCAGGTGAAACTTGATCAGAAAGGTACTCCCTAAAGTCCCTTGAAAGGGAGAAGTGGCAATCACTGTAAGTGGGGGTTTACTGTGGTAACTGTTGTTTCCTAATGCTTCATTCATTCCCTCACAAGAAAAGATATTTTTACAGTCATAATTAATGGATTATCATTGACAGTTGATGATTCAATCTCTTTACCTCTCTGTGTGGTTCAAGTCTGCACAACTAAGGTCTGATTTCAGAAGTACTAACCATCCACAAATCCCACCTAAGTCAACAATCATAAATTATCTCTACATATCAGTTCCTAACTTTACTTTGAAATTGTACAAAATGCAAGGAGTTAAAAAAAATTACCTTTACCATATTAACTAATATTAGAAATTCCTACACTGATTAACAGAACAATGAAGTGGGATTTGACACTGAATTTTAATATGAAGAATTCTTTCATATTCAATTCACAGTCAATTCATTTATTCAATATTTAGGGGAACTCACACTGAGAAGGAATGGACACACAAGATATCATCTTACAGGCAGCCTTGAATTTCCGATTTCTTCCTCTGGACTCAAGAAGCTGAACAGCATACTCCCTGGGCACCAAGAATTATTGGCTTACCCAATCACCCAAAAATGGATTTATGATTCACTCTGTTTTACTACTTTTGCTTTACTGATGATGAGCTCTACAGCATCTCCACTTTTATATGAGTGTTATAGAAAGATAAAACTCTTCATGCAACATCCCTACTAACGGGACTTTCCTTAAGAAGTGACTTACCCTCAAAGAGTCCATCAATAATGTCAAAGCCAGCACGGAGATCAGACAAAGAAAATTCATAAAACTTGGTCCAACCCTATCATGAAAAGAAATTCAAAGAATTTAAGTAGTGATCATTTAATCAGGTATGATCACGAAGTAAAATACCAGTATCATGTGGTTACTGAATGCTGTATAATACTTAAGGAAAAAAGAAACAACCTGTGTCCTCTAAAGGGCATTTTTTGAAAGATTCAATAGAGGTAGTATTAAAAAAATTCAGTTGTAACTGCGCATTTAATTTTATATACTTACAAAAACCAGAATCCACTGAGTATGAAAAATATAAAATTAAGGTTATTTTATTTCCTATCAATATTTACTTCAACTAAAACTTGCTGACATCTGAGACTCGACCATGCGTTGAATTACAATTTTTTATTTCTGAGGGCATTTTTGTACTTCAGTATACAGACAGGATTTTCATAAATAGGACTGATTCTTCAAACACAGTCTTTAAAATACTCCCATCACCTTACTCCTTAATTAATGTCACTTCTTGTCTGACTGAAAATATTATCAATTACTGCTACTATTATCATAAAATGCTGACCACCATATGCGTATTTCAATCATTGCACTTTGTACCTCCTTTTTGTTCCTGGGGCATTAGTTTTCATGCAGCAGTAATGCATACTGTGTATGTAATTCTCACAAAAACTTTCAGTGTAAATGGATAAGTGTAAATAAATACTGATATATGAGAAATCATTTAGGAAATCCAGATTTCGATGGTATGTCCTGTTGCTCTATCTTTTTATGGTGTACTTTGCATATGAATGATAGAATAGCAACAGTGCACATGATTCATGATGAGAAAGGC
Organism: Fringilla coelebs; assembly: GCF_963513975.1. Taxonomy (NCBI): domain Eukaryota; kingdom Metazoa; phylum Chordata; class Aves; order Passeriformes; family Fringillidae; genus Fringilla; species Fringilla coelebs. Next base: position 76,571,053 of record NC_140029.1, read on the forward strand.
AAATGTGTCAGCAACATGCACATGGTCCAGTGAGATGAATACAGACTGAAGTCAAGACTGTAGCTGCTCCATAGATCACAAAAAACAATCAGCCAGCCACCCTGAAGGTCATACACTGGAAAGATGATCCTAACAGGATCCATATTGGGGATTTTGAACAGATCTGTACATGAAGCCAAAACAACTCAAAATTCATTATAAAATACAAGAGCTTCTGCCTGAGATTGACTACTGTCCATCAAAGTCAGATATTGGCAATCTTGAAATATAAACCCATCACTGTCTGCATATTTGTGCAGTGGAATTAAAGACAGCACCAATCCTATCTGGGGTTACTTGAAAAACTGGTGCCAAATGAACATGAATTTGAACAAGAAAAAAGGAGAATTCATGTGTCAGTTTAATACGTAAATTATTTTCACCTATTGTACTTCTTGAACACCATATTCAAGAGCCTGTTACTGCAACTGGCAAGCAACCTTAAAAAATCACTAAGTCAAAACTAGCAAAAAACTCTCAAACATTCCAGACTATGTCAGATCAAATCCTTCATATTACACAGTAATTTCATATCTAGTCTAAATAGAATAAAATGAGCAAGATATAAAGCAGTTTCCTGTTTGGTAGTTTTTTTTGGTCTGTTTAATTTAAGCATCTCTCTGCCAGAAAAAAATGTTCACTTTAATCAAAAATTTAGCTAAGGCAAAAGCACATCTCTGAAAATCATTATAATCCTCACAAGAAATTAATGATTTCCCTTGTTCTTCCTTCTCCTTGAAGGAGTTTGTATAAAGAAAGTGTAGACAATGTCATCTCCTCCTTCCCTCCAGTGTCTCTTTTCATTCAATTAAGTTTCCATAATATTTTTGTCTGTCCCAAGCAAACAGGATTCATAGAATCTTTTCCACACTTCTGTAGCAGTATCACTTAGTCCATGAATCACAAAATAACCCCATGCAGGCAGAAGCAATTTTCAGAGGGATGGGAACTGCGGTTATCAGGATCTTATTTTGCAATAAATTCAGAGACAATAAAGGCACCAGAAATATCCAAGTTTTTCTCATTTATGAATATGACCCAACATATACGTGATGAAAAATACTTCCAAGTATAAAAGCTAATAAATGGGGCAAATTTTTTACAATATAGCAAATAAATTACTACCTGAGGGATATAATTTCTTCTTTCTTGGCATACAGCATGAAACCATGCTAAACAGAAGAGAGAATGTGCTCTAGACAAATTTCCCTTTTTGTTGATTTGCTCTGGTGTCCAAGATTCATAAGTTCGCAAGAGATTTTTTTTGAGGCCTGGAGGTGCCTGAATTGGAAGGAAAAACACTGTTCAAGACAGAAAGCCTGGCATTTTTATGTGCTATTTTCTTAGATTATAACCTGGAATTTGTAACTTAATGAAATGACAAACAGTACTTAACAGAATACAATTTAAGAAGAAAAAATAAGTTTGTAATAAATGCCCTAACAACAAAATGATTCTATGGTGAAAATAGACATACTGAAGGAAATGGTAACCAGGACTGTACTAGACTAAAATAACTTAGTGAAAGCATAGTACTCTATGAAAACACATCAGCATAAACTCAATTGTTTTCAACCAAAAGAACCATTTTTTCTGATTTTACAACCTAAACTACCAATTACTTCTGATATGTGATGAATGTCAAATTGCCCTATGCAATCCCCACACTCTGTTAGCTAGCATATTAATATGGTATGTATGTATGATAAAACACCAGTTCTCAGATTTAGTGGCAGGTAATGCTCACAAGCACTAGAAATAACTGCATTTAAGGTGTAGGCAGTAGCCAAAATCAAAGTGCTTAAAAGTAAAAACAACTGCATACTCAGCCATTCTCAAATATTTACAAGTGTGAAGACAAACATAAATTTTAAAGATATTGAAATTAAAATTTTGTTTTTCTAAAAATGTTCAATGTTCTTTCTTTCTTTTGAAAAATGGCTTTTGGTGTTTCCATAAGATTACCATTGTTGCTTCTGACAAATAATTGCAAAATACTGTAGTAAAATGACTTTTTTTTAATATCTGTATCTTCATTGGTAACATTCTACATACATTAGAACATACTACAACCATACAATAATCAAATACTATTTGCCAAGTCATTGCCTGTAGGTACAAAATATTAACTGCAATTGGAAAGGGGAAAAAAATGATTGAGAGTATTGCATTTGCACAAAGTTCCAATCATTCCAAAGATAGTGGAATAAGTAACACAGTCCTGCAGTTTCTGTACCATTGAAGACCTCAATAAGGTACTGCAAAAACTTTAAAATACCTGCAGTCAATGTAAAAGTGTAACTATTTCAGCTTCTATAAAGTCAGCAACATTGGACTCTTTAAGGTCAAAGTTTCTTGGATTAGCTGCAGGCAAAATCTCCAAACTGCATTATCAATGGAAGACTTAGAAGCACTCCTGCTAATGATTTCCATTTTGGACATCACTGCTTAAGTGCATTCATGATTAGGCTACTTTCCAATCAGCTGGAGGAACACAGTCCCAGTTATTCCTTAAGCTGAGCCATTTCAAATGCAAAGCTCTCAATTTTGAGAAAAGGCTTTTAACTGTATATTGTGCTGTATGGAAGGAGAGCCAGTTTTGTTGAAAGAGTCCAGTGAATATAAAGCTCTAAAGCCAAAAGGAAAATAAGGAAGAGAAAGTGGGATTCTGTGATCTTCAGATGAAGCTATTCATCGAGGAGAAATTCCTTGTTTTCCATCCATGTAACACCACTTGAATAGATTTTTGTTTTTAAGAAAAAGTGATTAAACACACAAAATAATCTGGAGCACAAAACAGAACAACTAGTTCTCCAATGTAAATATATTTTCAGTTCATTCTTTCATTTGTAAAAGCATCTGGGAAAAAATAATCTTTCAAGGTAAACTCGTATTTTTTGTATTACATGTAATTGAAATATAAGGTAAAACCATTTATACTATCTAAACATATAGTTTGCTATACATCAAGGTTCATTCAATGTAAGAATCTAATAAAAGGTTTCCAAACAGATCTTACTTCATAAGTTATCTTCAGACTTGATTGAAGCAAAATTGGAGTAAACTTAGGATGAACTTCCGTAGTAAGCCAAAGACGAAAGTTTGGTTGAGGATGTAATGTATTCAGTTCCTATTAAAGAGATGTTATATATTGAAATAGCCTTTGAGGTGATTTGGGGTTTTTATACATACAACAGTATTTACAAAACTATAATATCTTGGATTAGAAAGTTAGATTTATTTAAAAAACTGACAGTTGCTTATACACATAAGGTTATAGTTCAAGATGTGTTGCCTCTGCACATTCCATATCATTGCTGTGCTCAAATCTGAAGTTCATCCTAGCTGTGTCAAAATATTTGCACCTTTCTCTTCTATACTAAATTCAGGACATAAAAATATAGAGCAGTTCTTTACTTCTTTTAAGTACAATAACACCAGAAGGCTACATCAAAAATGATGAAGGCTTGCAATGTGGGCTGCATATCAACAACAGATCTCAATGACTTTCAACACCAGTACAGCTATATTAATTTCTTTCTCTTCAAGTATTTGTTGTATGAACCCTTCATGTATAATGATTCACAGAAAACTGAAGATTGGAAAATTGAGTTCTAAGAGAAATACTGTCAAAAGTTATTTCAAATATAAAGGCTTCACAAAAATATATAATTATTGAATATATGGAAACACACTGCTGGTGCTTTACGCTCAGTTGAAACCCACACATCTGTCATCAAAGACACCAAAGTTACCTGACAAGCGGTTTCAGAACAAAGTCAAGAGTTTTGTGTATGTGTATTGGAAGAAATTTAGCTCAGAAACCTCTTGAAAGACTTTCTCACAAGCCATTCATTCTGATAATCTCTAGACCATCATTACTATAATTTTGTTTTCAGTGTTTTTAGTAAAGAAAATAATCTGAAAAACTGTTACTTGTTCAGCTATTTAAGTAAAACGACAACTCTAAGTGGTACATAGTATATTGGAATTGTGAAGCTTGGAAGGAAGCACCAGAGACTTCCTAGTCCAACACTGTGCTCAAAGCAGCGCCATATACAAGTTGCCCAGACCTGTAGCCAGTCAGGTTTTCAGTATCTCCAAGGATGGAGACTCGGTAGCTTCTCTAGGCAGCCTCTTCCAGTGTTTGACCACCCTCACACTAAAATAAGTTTAATCATATATTTAAATAGTATTTCCTGTGTTTTAGTTTATGCCCACGGCCTCTTGTCCTGTCATGGGATACCACTGAAATGGGTCTGACTCAGTCTCCTTTACTCTTTCCCATCAGCCAATACACCAAATTCTAAGATTCCCTCTGAGGCTTCTCATTCCCAGGCTGAACAGTCCCAGTTCTCTCAGTTTCTCTTTGTATGATACATGCTCCAGTTCCTTCATCACATTTGCAACTTTTTATTGAACTGGTTCCAGTATGCCCATTTCTCTCTTGCACTGGCTAGCCAAGTAGTGGACACAGAACTCCAGGTGTGTCTCACCAGTGCTGAGGGGAAGGATAATCTCCCTCCACCTGCTGGCAACACTGCCTAAAACAGACCAGGATGTCAGTGGTCTTTGCTGCAAAGTAATTTTGCCAGCTCATTGTCGCCTTCTTACCCACCAGGACTCCCAGATCTTTTTTGCCAAGCTGTTTTTTAGCCAGCTTGTCCCCACACTGTTTGGGTGACTGGAGTTACTCCTTCTCATGGGAAGCACTTGCCATTTCCCTTTGCTGATCTTCACAAGGTTCTTGTCAGCCCATTTCTCCAGTCTATCAAGGTCCTTTTGAACGAAAGTACACTCATCTGTTACATCAATCATAAAAAAAACCCTCAGGTTTTTAATCATCTCTGCTTGCTGAGGATGCACTTTGTTCCATTATTCACCTCATTAATTAGGATGTTAAACAATGTTGGCCAGAGTATCAATGCCTAGAGCACAATGATGATGACTGGCTTCAACTGGATTTTTTGATGCTGAAAGTAACTCTTTGAGTAACACAATTAGACCAGTTTTCAATCTGCCTCACTTGGGTCCATATTCAAAGACTGTGAGAACTGAATTTCTGTACCTGGATGGAACTGACGTATGAATATGCAGCAGTGTCTTGAGAGGATGTTTAAATGTAAGAATTACATAGCCTCACACTTGTTAATGGTATGCAAAACAGGCAAGGGGATGTGCAGAGTCAAACATCAGCAGATCTTCGTCTATATTAAGCTCAGCAAGAAGTTTAACATATTCAGTATTATGTTCATGTGGAAAGAATAAGACCCTCCTGACACATATCCATATATTAATACTTAAAAGATCTGAAATTTTGTATTCAGCAAGGAGCTTACAAACATTTCATTACTGTTGACTGCCTTGTTCAGACTACATGACACACACATCAGTGCTATCTTGCTTTGCCTTTACATTTTTTCAGAATGGATTATAGGAATGCTGAAGGTACATGCCACATGGTTACTGCAAGACAAATGACAGACTCCAAGCTCATGTCCATGGACTATGCTTTACAAAAATCGTTTAAAACTGGGAAATTGAGACTGTAGTAACTGTTGAACGAATGCCATTATTTTCTTCTGACTTTACTTGTTTTGAGGATTTCATGGTGATGCACATGAAAAGTATATCATATAAAATCAATTTTAATTAGCAAGTTAGTAATTTTATATGCCATAAGTGTGTGTTTCTATAAAATATGCAACATTTTAATTTCAAATTAGCAAAAACCTCCTAGTGACTCAGCCTAAGTCTGCACTTCAAAAAAAAAACCAAACTACTAAAAAAGTTCCAGAACTAAGGGAGAAAAAAATTAAGTTCAAGCATACATAGATTCATAGTTGAGGAAAAAACTTGGGTAGTATCCCATAAAATACCAGAAGTCCTAACTGGAACATTTGCTCACTCACTGTGGTAGAAATATTGTACATTGTATGAAAATTAAAGCACTCACACAAAGAAGGGAGCTGCTTAGATCTAAAGCAGTTCACCTTATTCACGACTCAGAAAACCACAAAAGCATATTTTTAAACTGCAATTTTAAACATCACCATGGAAATGCCTGAAATGCTTCTGAAATGCATTAGTTGCATACTAATTTTGTCTGGTTTCCTATATTATCTTCTCTATTTACCCTCACCTTCTCCAATACAGGAAGCCAAGATGTAACAAGATGCAGGTTCTTCAAACACAGCCATTCTCCATTCTGAGCACATTCTCTTAAAGTTTGAATAGCCAGGTCAGCTTGGCCCTGGCCCATGGCAATCTGAAATGACAGACACAGTTGTATCAAGAATCTCTCATACCTCATTTAACAGTTAAATACAAAATCGTGTTTTCAAGTTAGGAATACATACATTAAAAAAAAAGAGTGCTAAAGACAACTAGAATTTTCTCTAATGTGATAGGTTACTAAAGTAGGGAGAAGATTAAGGAAAACAAATTTTTCTTTGCAACTTTTCTAGCCACTTTCTGTACAAACAACGTTACCTAGTCTTTTAATGGAAAAAAACATACATCACTTGGTGACAGTGATTGTATTCTCTGGGAAGTCAAAAAATAATTTAAATAACAATGACTAAAGTGCATTACTGCAGAAAAGCAAATATAAGAGAGAAATGAGAACTAAGTTTCTTTTGAGTAGAAGTTAGGAGTACTTCCTTTGAAGAGAAATACTCAATTTTGCTGGGATATATGAATAATTTACCATATATTCCTTTCTTCACTTCTTATACTACCATATTAGTTTTAACTTACAATCTATTTGGAAGATAAAGATAACAAAAAACCCTGAACCAAACAAGTTGAAAATAAAGAGGTCATAGCCAATGTGAAAAGTCTCATCTTGGCATTATGATTCTCTGACTAAGTAGAACTGAGCATAATATCTTATAATAATTGAAAATAGCCAAAAGAAGACAACTGGAAGTCACTAGCAATACAGTAGCAGACAGCACAAATTTAGCGCTCTGTTCTTTATCCCACGTGAGAAATATATCAACAGAGAAGAAAATTCTATCTTCATGTTCTATTCAAATTACATGAGAAAGTGTAGGAAATAAACTAAAAAATATTCTCATTAGTGTAACAACTTTCAGGTGATTTAACTTTGAGTCCTGATCCTTAATTGAATACCATACTATGTTACATTTTGAAAGTCCAACATATAAAGGATATTTAGCGATAAACATGAAAATCCATGCAGCAGAGTAAGAAATATGCATTCTGCAATGTTCACAGCTAGATAAGATAGCAGTAGGATCTAAATATTTACAGTTTGATGGGAAAAATATATTATATCAGTTAATGTTCCAGGAAAGGAACAATTTCAAGGACTATTTAAAAGCAACATTAAACTTGACATTTTCCATTTCTATGCTAACCAGTTATCACCTAGATAACAACTTCCCTCCCCTTAATATGTCAAATGACAGAAAGAAATAATATTTTTCAGAAAGCTATAAAGCATATTGGTATTGTGCATTGGGAATATTAAAAACCCACTTGATTCATATAATAATTTTAATTGGAATGGATCCTGGATGGTATCTAGTCCAATCTCTGGCTCAAAGTAGGGCCAGGTATGAAAGATTAAATCAGGAGCTCACGGCATTGTCCAGTGGATTCTTGGAAACCTTCAAGGATGTAAAATTTCTCAAAACATTTTACAGAATTTCACAAAATACCTAAGTGTTCAAAAACACTGAACACCTGATTTATATTTTCTATTGAAGAAAGAAATGTGCAAATCCTATAAGCAGAGAAAATGACGAAGTTTAGTTTTTAGTGGGTTTTGTTTGTTTCAATTACTCCACACTAAAAAAGATAATGCTGCAGCATTTATAACAATTCTCAGCCTCTTTTGTTCTTTTCCATCCATCTTCTCATTTTTTCCTTCTCCAAACTGGAGGAATGTCTCTTGTTTGGATTCTGCTTCTGTGAGCATGACTAATTGTGTGTCTCTTCTCCAGTCCATTTTGCCAGTGGAATGAGAAGTTAGTGTCAAGACAGGTGGGAACAACAAAACACCACAGACACCAAAGTATGATTTTACTTACTAACTTCCTTGGAAAACAAAGTAAAACAGATACAACTACAGCAAAATTTTACACATTGTGGTTTTTAATCACTACACTTATGTAAGACTGACCTGATGGTAGCACTCAGTATTTCTTTCAACACTGGCAAGTTCCTGTAATTCTTGAGAGGGATCAGCACCAGGAGAAATTATTATCAAGATGGGCTCAATTTCCAGTGTCTCTTTATACAGACGTTTCATATTCAGAGGTGATGGAGATAATTCTTTTATTCCTATAATTAGAATTAGAATTATTAGGGAAATAAGGCAACTGCACATGATGGAGTGCTTCATTATCCACTCTAGTGTTCATCTGGTTTGGAAATGAAGAAAATATCCTACAACATGCTGGTAAGGTATAAGGTGCCCCATATTAAGAGAAAAAGTATTTCTGGATTTCCAGCTTGACAAATTGCAGTCTTTATTTAGAGTGTAGTCTTGAGGAAAATGTAGAAAAGAGAGGAGTGGAATGAGAAGCTATGCTATTTGCTAAAAGTAGTTGCAGTGTCTATGTCCACATGTAGAATTTCTCTCTTTACTGCCTTGAGAGCCTTAATTATTCAACTTACATGGTTCTTGGTACTATGATTATTTATATCTATTATTTGTTTTATTATACAACTTAAATGTCTAGAATGTTGACCTAGTAAAGGCAAGGTATTTATACATGAGGCCAAAGACACATGTATATTAAGTGTATCATAAATTAAATAGTGTTAATATCATATTTTCATGCATCTTTAGACCAGCATCTAACCAGTGAAGCATTGAGTGCAACAGGAAATCACAACATACAGTAAGACAGAAGAGCCCAAATCAGTGACATCTATCCCACAACTACTATAAGATGCAATGTACACTTCCTTGAGGATACAGTCTGGATGCTATTGTATGTTGCACATAGAACAATGCCATATCATTTGTACAATAGAATCATGGAACAGTTTGCATTGGGACCTCAAAGACCATCTGGTTCCAATCCCCCACCATGGGCAGGGGAACCTTCCACTAGACCAAGTTGCTCAGAGCCCTTTCTAGCCTGGACTTGAACGTTCACAGGAATGGGGCATCCACAATTTCTCTGGGCAATCTGTTCCAGCGCCTCCCTACTCTCACAGGAAAGAATTTAATCCAAATATCTAATCTAAATATACTCTCTTTCAGTTTGAAGTCATTCCCCCTTGTCCTGTTACTACATGCTTTCTTGTGAGCCCCTTTAAGTACTGGAAGGCTGTTATGGTGCATTTCTGTACAGCATGTAAAATAAAGAAATAAGCACGCTTCAGGTATTACAAAATACATTTGTAGATAATTCTTATTAACATTATCCTCAAAATAAATTATTTTACTCTTTCTTCATCCATACATTTCAAAATATAGGTAAAATTGAGAAAAGAAAAAAATATCTGGATACAACAGAATTGAAAGGCTTTCTTTTAGGATATACAGCTCTTTTGGAATTCATTTTTTCTTGCAGGAAAGCTGCCAAATGAGATTGGAAACTTAATGGCTTCCTTTAGAAGCCTATGTCAAAGAGTTTGTTTAAGTTGTTTCAGGGCAAGGACACTCAAAAAGACAAGGCAGAAAAAAACTATGAAAAAATATTTATATAAGCATGACATTTTTTATTGGTTAGAAAGTGCTAGTCAGGATTTCACTGATCTCACTGACATGTATGAAAAACCTGTGGACGATTTGTGGATCATTTACTGGTTTTGAAAACCCAAATGGAGTCAATGGTATTCTGCCTTCCTTGGTGAGGCTGTAGCTTCACTCAACAAAAACATTCCCTTGCGCAGTGTTCCTCCAAGGAACTGGCCCCAACACAAGTAATTTATGTAATACATTAAGATTTGGAAGCCAGTAAGCAAGCAAATATATTTACTCTGCATTCAGGTCTCTGTTGGTTTTTGAGCCACACACACTGCAGACCACTCTTGTCATTTGAGTCCAGCAGGCAGGGACATTGTCAGCATAGGCCATGTCACCATGGCCAACATACCCTCTCTATCTACTAATAATGTTTGACAGATAAGCTATACCTTAATGCTGAAAATCCCAGTCTGGCTGACAGATATGGAGTCAATTTTGAGCAACAAATAATGTCCACAGACAGCATAAGGAAGTAAGATAAAGTGACTTCTAAAACTTACAGTGCTCACCCTGATGAGACACTCAAAACTGCTGAAAACTGAAGGCAGGTTTTTGTGTGCTGTACTGCAATATTAAGATTATTTGGCATACAGGTTTCAAACTTTGGATATAATAGATATGAGAGAGGAAATTGACTGACTAGAATAAATAGACAACCGTAGCATTGAACCACTCTAAATCATGTGTATTTTTAAACAGTCACTAAAAAGTATTACAGACCAAGAGCTCTACAAAAATGACTGATACTAATGAAATAATCTTTTAAGATTCAATTTATAAAATCTCAAACCTAACAGTCCTTAAATGGTAAATTACATAAAATAATATTTATGGAAAATCTGAGTCTTAAGGAGAGTGCTGCAGTGTAAAACTTAGAGAAAACCAGTTATCTTCCTTTCTTGACTACTCCAGTGTTCAAGAATTAATTAAAAGAATTTCACAGATCTTTTTATTTTATTTTAAATCACTGTGCACTTTAAAAGCACTTATAAGAATATTTGACAAGAACAAAATCAGCAAACCATTCACAGTATATTTTCATATACTAAAACTTCGAGATTCCATAAGAACTATAATATAAAAGAGAAACACAGGACAAAAAAAGCTATTTAATTGTTGTGCAGAAATACCCTGGTGAAAATTTAACTTACCTAGAGTTTTACATGCAAAAAGAGCCATGGCACTCTGCAGTCTGTCTGGTCTGACAGCCTGGACCACAAGTACCTTAACAAAAAATATATTCAGGGGAGATGAGTTGATAAAAGTATATAGCGATAATTTAAAATGCAGGACTCTTCTAAGAAGGATGAATTCTTTGAATTTATCTTCAGAACAAAGTTATTTGCTCTGAATATATAGAGCTATCTGATCATTCCTTTCCAAGATAATCAACTGTAATTGTCCTTTTGTAAGTAGCTTGTTCATCAATAGAATCAGAAGATAGATCTATACCTAATGTCTACTTGTAAGCTACAAATTTTTCTGCAATATTTTAGAAGAAAAGTAGCTATGTGGATAGCTGGAATGACAGAAAGCACACTTAGCTTTATACCAGCATCTAAATTCTATGCACATATATAGGCAGCAATGTCCTACTTGGAATAGAAATATTTCTGGTTTCAGTTCAAACTAATTTATGAGTGGCATATCAATCTAACAATGTAGTTTCAGTATATTTCATAAACAGAAAATTCTAAATACTTTCTGTACAAGAAACAAGATGCACTGATCATTCCAGATTTACTTTCCTATAAATGGAGACATTTTCTGACAACACACTGCACACATAAGAAGTGGCATTTCATTGAATCAAATATGACTCAGACAAATTTCTTCCCAAAATGGTTTGTTCCTAAATTGCAAAAATTTTCCTCCTCCACAAAAAACTCCAAATAGACAGTAGCTAAGAGCCAATCAACATGGAACTACATTGTCTAATACCCCATCCTTTCTCTGGATGTTTTCACATAAAGTAACTTCAAAAGAAAAATCACAGCATCATTTGAAAGTAAGTAACAACATCTTTTTTTCATTAAACACAGAAGTGATTATATTTTTCTCTTCCAGTGGAAAACAAGCTTCAGGTTGAGGAAGGAACTTGCCTTTCTCATATTCTTGGTGTGTTCTTTATCACCAGGTTTTCAGAAGTCATTTTTCATTTCTTCTATTCTATAGAAGCAGATGCTGCTACTGCATTTTGTGTCAGATGTGTGAGCTTGCACATTCAGTGAAATAAGATGCTCAACAAGCTGACACATACAGCAGCAACAAAGCAACCTGAAAGAATTTTAATACCTATTCATAAAATTAATTCTGTGCGTATTTCTGAAGAACATGTTACCTTAGAGGCTATACTCAGTTGCAGCTAATATCAACACTAAAAAGACACAGAGGAATAATATGCACTATGGTAAAAAAAAATCTATAATTCTTAGATGAAAAAAATGAATTAAACTGCAGGACAGTATGGATACTGTCACTACTTATAATTCAATCAGGCCTTGATGTAAAATTTACTTTCACTGATGAACTCATAATTAATATTATGAATGGAAAGATTACCTGCTGAAACAAAGAAATTCTTTTTACAACAGGAGATGGAAAGTCTTGTTCACATACAGAGCTCTGAGAAAAAGTGCGCCACAGACTTTCATCTTCAAAGCAAAGTGTCTGATAGAGATCTGGGAGGGAAAGCTATGAAACAAACAGTGTAGATTTAACTGTAAAGAAGAATAGCCATTTGGGCATTGTATATTTTAATTTATTTCCAAATATCACTATGACTACTACTGTGCAAATCACAAAATTCAATTTTATCCTTGGAGATAGAGAAGAAAAGAGTACATTTTCAAATTAACCACTTGTTTACCTATTCCCTGGAAAGACTAAATCTATATTTGCACTCTAATTTTAGTTTTAAACCTTAAGGTTCTTTGATTTTAAACTTTGGGCTTTACCTTTAAGTCCTTTCCTCTAACGATGATCTGCTATCTGGAATCAGTAATGGCTTGCTATCAGTGCATGCTACTGATTCACTCAGTTACTCAATTTCTGTTTGTTTGTTTAAACCTCTATTATGCTTGCCACACCATTATTGTGATTGTTCCTGATTTCTGGTTAGAGAAATTAAACAGTGAACTCTGGGTGTAGCAAAAAACGTCCTTACCAAAGAGCAGTCAAGGGTTTTTTCCTTGCTGCTGAGTTACATGCAGGACGAGAAGAGGCTAAGAGAATTTCAGGACTAATATTTTCCTTTAGTTCCCTTCAGGATCAGAGGACTTAAACACTGACCAATGAAAGAAAGAGTTTTTGTTTTAGTTCTGTCTGAGCAATCACAAGCTCTATAACATCTAAAAAGATGTACAGAGAAATCTGATGAGGAGACTATTAATTTCTGAATTAACAGTTTATGGCTTTTAATACACTATGAAGTGATTTCTGAAAGTCATTACACTGTAAAATCTACAACTAAATACTGCTTGCAATTTTTCTTCTATCATCCTATCTATAAAAATTGTAGAACTTGGATAGATTTGCAGTAGTTTCTAAACTCAGTAAGATGACAGGTTCACTCACAGGCATTTAAATTCATTATAGATGAGGTAGAAATGTTCATGAAAAAGGCTCAGAAAAATGAGATTAAAATAAAAACAAAAAACACCTTTGTTTTTTTTTAGGCAACTATATATTAAGCCATAGTTTCTGGAAGATAGAATAAACAGCTTAAAACTATGACATCTTTTCATCTGACAAATACATATCTGAGTATTTAAGTCCAAATTGCTATCTGCCAAAACCAAAATTTTTTAAATTTAAATTCAAGAGACCACACGATGTATACCTTCAAAGATGCTACAGCCCAGACTCGGTCCTGTTCTATCCAAGAGGGAACCTGGTCACGAGCGCTTCTTTGTGAATCCTTATGGAAGCAAGTTATATCACACATGTAACCAACACAATCTTTCATGAAACACTATATTCAGTAAGAAGGTTGTGAAACCCATGTTTTTTAATAAAAACATTCACAACAGCAATCTTTCTGCTCTCTTTTGCTGAGTTCATAAATGGCATAACAAAAAAGCAACCAAAATATTTAAATACAAGGCATACATATACCAAAATATTTAAATACAAGGCATACATTAACACTTGCTCAGCTACTTGAGCCTGAAAATACTTTACCCATTTAGAGTATCCTTATAACATTCTCAATTCTAAGTAATTTTTTACTAATAACAAGTGACAGAAATGATTGGCTATCTGCATAGGCACTCTGAGAAACTGGCTTCAAAAAACAACTCCATTGCACATATTCACAATCATCAAGATGGTTCTTCACACAAGGAGCCAAACACCAGAACATCTCTGCACTGGTAATTTGGCCACAGCTCTATCTTTCTGCTCTTTAGATGTTTGGCATGGAGGAAGTTCTAAAGATGAACAACAGTGCTTAAGCTCCAGTGGAATTTCTGTATTCACTATATCATATGTTAATGAAAGATTGTACAGTACACACTAACCAGTCTGAGGAGTCTCTGCATGGAAATGTATTTGGATCTCTCAAGGAGTGAGCAACTTCAAGAGTAACCTTAAATGCTCAGCAGAGAAAAAAAGAAGCTTTCTTGTGAAAGGGTATCTCAGTCATGAGTTACAAAGTCTGAGAAAGAAAAAAACTAGGAAATTTGGAAGCGATTGTAGGAATAAATGTGACATGTGTCTGCAGTATACATTCCATTTGGGCTGAAGGGCACACAAGTACAGTCCTTCCAAAACCCATGGATTGTGCCTTAGGTAGGGTAGAGGTAAGACTGGTATTAAATTCCATTATACAATCAGATCTCATATTCCTTGAAAATGGCCGACAGCAAGAAATACTTAACAATCACTCAATTCACAGACATTTAATTGAATTACAGTGACTCCAGACAGATGAAGGGGGACTTCTGCAGTCACACTGAAATCCAAAGCCTGTGGTTGAGCCATCTAATGGCTAGAGAAACTGGATTTCAAGGATCATTTTAGCAATCAGCTGCCTGAGAAAAAGCACAAAAAGTGCAACTCATACATGACTCTCGGAGAAGGAGGGATTCAGAAATACTGGTGTTAGTTACAGAAGAGGGCTGAAAACCTCCTCAAACATGCAATTTCAAATTGTCATCCCAGTCATAGAAAAACTAAAATAAAATACACAACAAAGGCAAAAAGATTATTCAAATTTAAAAAACTACTTGCCATGTTCAAAAATTTTTTAATAATTTTTTATCTTTATATTACTATATGAAAAGTTACTTTTTTCTTTAATGTATTAATACAGATAATAAAACAACATAGTAAGAATAAAACTTTAACTTGTTCCTTATTTCAAAATATGAAAATAAATGTAGCTTACTGATTTTCTGATGGTGTCTCCAATGATCACACCTGTGAAAGTCTCCCATTCCTGGGTGGAATAAATGAACAACTCAGATAAGTCACGAGACACCTTTAAGAACTAAGATTAATATGCAGTAGCATGTAGGCAGAGCAGGAAGACAAACAAATTAAATGCTAGATTCTGAAAGAGTTACAAGACATTTTTCAAATGCTAAGTGATGCTATCAGAATGTAATTCCTTTTGCAGAATCCAAGCTAGGTGGCTGCAGTGCTTTATAAGAAAAAAAGCAAAGGGGTAGTTCTGTACTTTCTCAGCACCCACAGCTCCTACCCAGAGTGCCCATCTACAGACTATCAGGAGGTAGGAAATGTAGCTGGCAAGGGCACACATCCTGCCTGGTGGGGCATCAGCAGCCCACACAGAACAGGTAACTATAGAAAGCATGACTGAATTTATGTATGATTAAAACTTTTAGACTTCGTACAAGTACCCAGGAGGACAATTTTAAATAGTTTAGACAAGTATTTAAAACCACTAGAAATTACTCAATCCTGTTTTTGGAGGGGGCAAGAAACAGACCAAAAATTCCTTATAAGTATTGAAATTTTGCATAAATAATATCTATATTCTATGATGAAGATTTTTTCATTAAAGAGAAAAGTAACATCAGAAATTTACAAGTCAATTGACTAAGAGTAATACTGCTGATACAAATCCCAGCATAATATTTTGCAGCCATCAGTCTCACTGAGTCTTGAAACAGCTCTCTCTTTCAGTTACAAACTGATTCTCATCTCCCAGTTACAAAGAAAATGCTTGTGCACACAAAAATGCATGGAGTATTTTTTGGTTTGTGCAATATTGTTATGAAGAAAAGAAGCACAATATACAGGGAATATAAAACTACCTCAGAAAAATCTATACATATTGATTCAGGAAGAGAATGTCCCTACTGAGAACCAAGGCATTCTACAGTATATTGTTGAATTTGTACTATAAATTCCATATTGCTATGCGAAAAAATATTTAAGCGCAGAAGGTTCAATTCTTTTGGGACAGGGATTTAGAATACTAAATTCTCTAGCAGCGTATTAAGCAATTCCTAGCCTCATCACATTAAAAGCTTTAGAAGAAATCATTTTAAAAGAATAACCACTTCAGCTTCATTTTCTTCACTAAATATTTTGTATAAGCACTCTTCTCTTACAATTTAATGAAAATAACTTCTACCTTTCAGAGAAGTAAAAAAATTATTGGTATTATTTTCTCTCTTGAGTATTCAGATACTGTAGAAATATGCATTATATATAACCTAGATTAAGCTGTCTAAGAGCTATAATAGCTGATGGAAATGCAAAACAATAGAAACCAACACTTAGGGCTGTACTTTACAAACACTTAAGAAGCCAGAATTTAATTTAGTATAAAAACTATTTGTAGGTTGCTGTCTTCATGACTTTAGAAACTCAAGAAGGATAAAGAAAAGCATTTTCAGAAGCTCAAATAAAATAATAAACATCAAATAGCGAATTTTAGATAATGAAGAGCAGCCAGGATATACTTCTGCTAACAAGATCAATTATTTTTATGAGGCCACATCATTGTTGAAAGACTGGGATTTCACTTTGTCAATCTATATGCCTACAACAAAACAACTCCTTCATCAGAGGGCTCCAGACAACTTTTTTTGAACCTTGTACCTTAAGCTCACATATTTCATATAATCAAGTGTATTATCCGATGTATTCCATATATTCAAATGTATTATCTGATTTTTACCTCTATAATGGATTCTCCTCTATTGAACTGACATCTGCTATCATTTGATGTCTCTTCTGGTCTCCAGCTTCTAGTACAGAAAGCCATAGTTTTGTCTCTCCATTTCATGGAGGTCCTTTAGATAATTAAATGTGTCTTGACTCAGGATAATCAGCCACGTTTAAGCAATTGTATTAAGTCAATTATGCATACGTTTTCACTGCAGGCAGACTTAATAGGATTAATCTGACTACACTACAGACAACTATAACTAAGTCCTACACTTACTGACAAAAAACTTTTTTATCTACTTATTTAGTCTTCATATTAAATTTGAGTAAAATACTTGGGGATTTTCTTCTTTAGCACTTACATTCTCTTGAAAAAGTTCAGGGTGCATTCCTCGTACAAAATGTAGAGCAAACATTAGCTGATCAGCCTGAAATAAAAGCAGTAAAAATGTATTTATATACTCAGAGAAAGTCCTATTTCTGGCTCTTTTTTATAAGTAACATTTCTTTAAAAGACCACCTCAAGTTCCATATTAATGACTTAGTGACATATATCCTAATACAAAATTGCTACATCCCTTTGCAAATTAGAGAAAGTGGGCTTTGGAGTGGAGGCTAAAAAGGCCCTTACTAGGAATTAAAATCAAGTTTTGCAAGGCATGGAAGTTCTCATTTTATTGATAAATATGAACATCATACAACATTGAGAACAAACCACACCATTTCGCTTTTTCATCTTCTCAGACAAGGTCTGAAGCAAATCCATATCCCAACTGCCTATCAGGATGCTCCCTGGATAATCTAGTATCCAAAATTTGAACGAGAATTGTTTAGAAGAACACTAAGTGGCCCAGACAAAACCTGCTTTGACAAATTAAAGAGGAAAGATGGGCCGGTTCAAGTGCTCAGGTAAATTTCTTGGCACCACTTCATTTAGCAGCATTCATGAAGCCTATGTACACATAAATAATAACCACAGACAGACAAAATCCTCCTTGATTCCAACATGCTTCAAAAGGGTATGAAGTTGTATCAGCTACAGCATTTATGAAGACACTAGTAAAGCCTCAGTGCCATAGCAATCTTTAAAAATTTTCATGGATAAAAGGAAGAATTAGCAGTGAATTGTGGATGGTGTGAAGAGTTTATTTGTTCTCTCCACTATTACAACACAACAGTAAACTGGAGGGACCATTAGTTTGAAGCTGCACAGTTAACACATTTTCAGTATTTTCTAAACTCCAGTCTGATAACACTTAAAATCTTTCCTACTAGAAATCTCTTTTCTGACTTGCATTTGAACTCTCTACTCTTCTTACATATAAAAATTTCTGCCTTCCATATTCACAAGGTGTAATGACTTAGTGGAAGGCTTCACATACTTATGACTTCAAAGACAAACATTAATTACTATGAGACTATTTCATGAGATTCCACTTGGACTTTGATAAACAAAACCGCTTAGAAAGAACTGCTACCCCTGTATCCTCAATGCAGCATTGCTAGATTGGGGGACAGAGGTAGGAGGTGGGGTAAAATTTTCAAGATCTGTCCATTCTCACAGGCCAAACTACAGACTTGCATGATTTTTACTGCTCAAACCATATATGCAGATCTACTGTGCTTTCTTCAGCCTGGTCCTGTGAGACAAACACCTCCTGTTATGACAGTTTCATGTGTAAGTAAAAATTAAAACTAAAAATGAAAGGCTTAGTTTCCCTAGGTTTTTAGTAAGAAAGTAAGAAGTGAAAAGATGCCTGACTGAAATTAAGAAGAAATACACTAAGAACTTTTCTTGGAAGAAGAACAAGAAGCAGACAGAAACAAAAAAGGTAGCAGGTAGACCTTTGGAAAAGGCCATGAAAATAAAAAGGCGAATATACAATGTAGGACTTACAGAAACATAGAAACATCTAGGTTGGAAGAGAACTTTAAGATAACAAAGTCCAAACATCAACATAGCAAACCCACTTCTGTTTTCTTTCAAAAAAGAAAAAAACAAACCAAAAATACAAAAAACTCCCAAATAACCACACAAAATATTTAGTATATATATATATATATTTAGTAATGCAATAAATAAAAAGGAACATAAAATGAGTGCTCAGAAAACTGTGATGCCCATGACTGACTCTGAAGCCAGAATGAGGCAGAGAGGTAGAGGTAGAACTCTGTGAAGAAATGTGCATCAGCAATATTAATTTGGTCATAAACTGATTTTAAGTCTTCATTTAGCATGTCAGTTACTGATAGTGCAATGTTTTGCTTCTATTACACAATACTGCTCATTTGAAGTTGATCAAGTGCTGGTTAATGAAAGAAAACTTTCAAACCCAGTGCACTGTATAAAAGCCAAAAAAAAATACAATCTTACCTTAAACAAACAACGACAAACGTATTCATACACTGTATGTTTCAATGAGCCAATAAGCAGCTTGATTCTTTCTTCAGTATTACCTGAATCCTAAAAAAGAAATTTCAGATTTCAAAAATTCCTGTGGAAGTAAAAAACTTTCCAAGCACTTTGTAAATTTCAGCAAAATGACATAAATAATCTGGACTCTACGCGACACTAGTTCTAATAACACATTAAATTCAGCTGCAGCTATCAATGATTCAGTAGGAAATTCATGTTGTAATATTAAGAAATAAATATTTTAGCATTGAATATTTTGACTATGAACATGACACAACTTTGTGTATAAAGAGAAATACATTGAGAATGAGAGTACATTTCCTTCTCCTAACATTAATATCATTAAAATCTCATAATTGTCACTTGAAAAAAAATTGCTTATTAATTGAATTACTATATTTAATACTTCTAAACAAGTATATTGATCTTTAGTGTAGTTAATAAACTTCTGGTCAAATTTGGCCCAACTGGAATGAACACTGTAGAAAACAGTAAGTGTACACTGTTCTTCAAAGCTCATAGATTGAAAAAATAATTCCAACAGGGAAAAATTTGAAAGATAGGAAAAAAAGAAGAAAGGGACTGGCAGGTAGGGAGTGTGTTACAAGTAGTATGACTTTATTTCTACCATGCTGGAATTTGAAGAGACAAGTTTAAGATGGGCAATTGTGCAACTGATTTGCCTAATACCTTTCCCATGTCTAATAGATTTCTTGGCATGAAAAACTGGATAGAGGAGAAGGAATAAAGAAAGCAAGCAACAAAGGCAAAACCAGAAATTGAGCTTTAAATAGGTAACAGTACAGGCAGAAAAAAAAATTATGAAGGAGTGTGAGTAAGAACAAGTTAAAACATCATGTTGTGGAAAAGAAGTAATAGGAACTTCAAAGAGGGCCAGTTCACACAGTCAGAACTGTGTTCCTAGTAATGACTGGAGCTGAAGGAGAGTTGTAATCACAGATGCCAGAACAAAGGGGAATCCAAAGGAAACACGATGAAAGGCTGCTGAATGACTTTCTAAGTAAAAACAAAGAGAAATGTGAAGAATTTTGGAGATGCTTAATAAAAATAAAATGCACTATTACTCAGTGTGGGCATTTTGATCTAAGGAGTGAGGTGACAAGGGATAAATCCATTCTTTGCTTCAATAAGAAAATACTGGCCTAAGAATACAGAAGAATATAAAATAAATTTTAAACAGGACAGGCTGCAGGCATGCTTACAGACTGTAAAAAAGTAGATAAAGTTATAACCTTCCTTTGGGTAAATGAACCATGTAGAAATAGAGGTATTTTCTTATTCTACCCCTTGTTGATAAAATTAGCATTTCAGATCATTAATTCATTTAAATAAAGCCCTCAGTAAACTTATAATCAGCCTTTGTTCTCCTGATTCACCATAGACAAAGAACAAGCCTGAAATCACAAAGATGCTTTCAGATGGTAGAGAAATTCTGTAATTTATATACAACATAATTTAGAAGTCCACGTGCCTGTATTCCGAACATCTAAAGCACAACAGGTCAGCATCACTACTTACTATACACTTCATCATCAGTTATTCTAAGCTTTTTTTTAAAAATGTCCAGAGTGACTAATAAATTCTAGGGATCAAAGCAGATGGACTCCTCTGCAGCATTAGCGCTTCAGAAGAAGAGCAAATACCTGCTCGCTTTGCAGAGCCCTTTGGAAAAGCCGCAGGAACGCCGCCAGACTAAAGCGGTACATATTGTTAATTTTGGACAAGTCAGAGATGATGAAGTACATCTTGCTAGCACTCTCAGCCAAAGGGAGATAGGCATCCCTCTCCTGTGGAGGAAAAGACACGCATAAAAAGCCAGGTGCATTACTGCCACCTACTGATTAGTGCATAAACATTTACTCAGCCCACTGAGAAAACATTCCTATGACTCCCACTGATTTAGAAAACAGAATCCTTTCCAAGCCTTCAAATTGAGGGATCAGCACTCCAGACTTCAACACTGCATTGAGATTTCAAAATTGGAAGAAAAAATTTTTATCAAAAAATCCTTTAGGGATTTTTTTATGCAGAATACATTGGAAATTAATCTCTAGGGCACTAAGGTCTTTTCCCATCACAGAACACATCCCAAAATTCAATGAGAAATTTTAAACTAAACAAATAGAACACAGAAGACAACTCTTCAATCTGTCACAAAAACAGGATGTCACATGAATAGCATCAGCAATGATCTACACTTTTCCAATAGCAAGGGGCATATTAAGCAAAAACACCCATATGAACTATAATGTTTACAATATGGCAAAAACAAAGTCAAAACTCATTACTTGCCAAAATTCCTTTAATTCAAACTAGTAGACTTTAAACTAAGTACTCAGCATATACAGACCAAAGCACTTTAATTACTGAAAATATTGCATGTACTTTCATATCCCAAATATCATTTACCCAAAAAGAACTAATATAATATGTTACTCATCCTATAACCCCATGGATGTATGTATCTTCTCTAGATAAAAGATGAGTATTTTTAGCAGGAGAAAAACAGTACTTTAAAGATTAAAATATTCTTCTACCTTGTCAAGGAAACTCTGTAGTCTGAAAGATTCAGCCAGTGATTCTTGGATGAGTGCACTGCTTGCTTTAGTTTGATTCAAAGATTCAATCAGCTCCTTATTTTCTAGTATATTGCCTTGTGATGTGGCAAGTGTCTGGAAAAAGAAAGTCATCTATGTTATATTAAAAAAAAATCCTCTAAAGTAACCATTTTGGAAGCTATCTTTCTGATCTGTATGTATTTCTGAATCATTGAATGCATCTCAAGAGTTCTCGAAAACAGATGGTTACTCCAAAAACTGTGACATTTTTTAAAGAAGTATGGAAAACACAGTTCAAGAACATATTCCAAAAATCCAGACTGCCATATTCTGGAACATAGGTTATCAGCAGGCTTTTGAGAATTATTTCTATGATTAGAGTCTTAGGCACTAACATTCCCATGGTAAATACAGATTAGGGTATTTCTTCCATGTGTTTAACTTCTCATTTAACCTGAAGTTGGTAACTTGTAAAAACTTCCTATACTCAGTCATTCATGAATTCATTTTCCTTCAAAAGCATTCCAGTTCTCACAGAATTCTCATCTCCAACTGAGATGAATATTCACATTACAACAATTTAAGTTTCATAATCAATGACCACTTTAAAATCCTTGGGATTGCCTCACATTTTTCCTGAGTTCTCCTCATTAAATTAAGCGATTAAGCAATTACTCTCACTTCTAAGAAGTGGGAAAAGCTTGAATAGTTCACTTATATCCAAGGTTTTTTACTAACCTCCAGTAAATACACATCAAGATATTTATTTTGAAAACTGGCTGCTTGTCAGTCAAATCAGACCTGTAGGACATCATTTTAGAATATTTGGAGGCACAGATTCACCAGTTAGAGTAGTAGAATGCACTTAATTCTCTACCTGAAACAAGTTTAGAACAAGATCACCTACTTTTTCAGGTAGTCCAGTTTATCCATGAGGAATCATACTGTGAGCTATGAGACAGCACCCACGTCTTTACTCTGAGGCTTTTAGAAGGAAATCAGTACAGTACTTCAGAGAGAATGGAAATGTTGCTTTAAGATTAACTTAAATTTAGCTAGACCTCATCCAACATTGACTTCTTTGATAATGAAGTCCACCTGCCAGTTTCCACTGAGCCTCAGGTTTCTTTTTTCAGGGTCAAAGAGTATCCTGATTTCAGGATAACTTGCTAACAAGAATTCCAAAAATTTAAATCAACCTTGCTGTTACAACTCAGATGCTTTTTCTTGCAGTTATCTTAGGCATCAACTTCTTTAAGTTTTATACTCGATTATTCAGATCAGACAAATGAAAATGATTTTGAGTTCCAAGATCCCATAAAAAGTGTGTTCTAAAGTGAAATTTGCTTTGCTGTATCTCTGAACCCTCAGGTTCTGGTAGACAATAAGGTGTTAAAATGGTCAAATCTGGATATGGAATTTTATTAGAGAGCAAGTTCCCCTCTTCCTGTAAGAGAAATCTGCCCCATGAGAATTTTAAGAAAGGGCTGACCTTAGTATTTGAGAATAAATCGGGAGTTCAATAGGGACAGTAAATGTGGAAATTCAAATCACATAAAATAATTATGTACAAAATTCTAAAACTGAGCTATTAATCACAGAATTATGATTGGATGGGACCATCTAGCTCCAACTCCCCTACCATGGGCAGGGATGACCCTCACTGCATAAGGTTGCTCAAAGCTCCATCCAAACTGGCCTTGAACACTTCCAGGGATGAGGCATCTCCAAGTTCTCTGGGGAACCTGTTCCCAGAGGTTCCCAGAGGATCTGGTGCTTTACCACCCTCCCAGCAGAGAATTTCCTTGTAATATCTAAACTAAACCTAGCCTCTTTAAAATCCATTCCTCCCTTGTCCTGTTGCTGATTATCCTTGTAATAAGCCCCTCTCCAGCTTTCTTGTGGGCCAGTCTAACCTGCAAAACTATTATTTTATGCTAACCCATTGCACTCAAAACTGCAAAGTTCTGCGACTTAGCTATTGACTGAGGGGTTTAGGGCACCAGGTCAACCTCGCTGCATCTCTGACCTTTCAGAAAGGCAGAATCCAAGGATCCATTCTTACAAGCATGAAGTACAATTTCTGTGAAATCCATGGCTAGAAACAAACAAAAAATAAAGCAGTCCTTCCTTGGAAGCCACCTTTTTTTATAGAGGTGAACATCTGTTTCTGAGCATAAGTACTTTCAATAAAATAAAAAGATGATCTGAAAATTGAGAACATTCATTTTAAATGCAAGACAGGGAATGTTAACTGTAAAGAATATTACAGCTCATTGCTAACAGGAAACAATTGTAGAGGTTTAACATTTTAAATGTCTTTCTCAGCAATCTTTCCATTTTGTAGGGGGATTTTTTTCATTTTTTTCACAACACAGGATCATTTCTCAACTTGAGAAAGAGTCATTTGATATGATTCACAGGCTTAAAAGTGTGGCTTTTTAAAAAACTCATAATTTCAAAATGAAATAGAATATTTTTGAATAAAGTTTTCCCTTCTTGGTGTGTTAAAATGACTGAAATTTCTAATCAACCTCAATCAGCCTAAATCTATCTCACCAAATTAATAAATTTAACTATGAAACTACTTAATGTATTGAAATACTACAGTTTCATAATAGATGTACCTTCATATTTACTCTACTCTTCCAACAGGTCCAGGCAAATAATGCCTTTATTTTTTCTAATCTAAAATCCCAACGGCTCATTATTCCAACACTTCCAGCATCTTCATTCAAACACACAATAATGTGATTATCATCTTATTGGTCTAACAGATATTAAAGAAGTGAATTTGTTTTACCTCCAAAAGAGAATCCTCAAGTTTAGCTAACTGTATCTTCTTATCTTCTTCCTGTTGTAACAGCTTTGTCTTCTGCTCTTCCAAATCAGGCTTTTCATGCTGAATTGTTAAAGCCAAAAGCTAAAAACAAAGAGAGAAAACAAAAAGGAAGTTGTTTGGTTTTTTTTTTGAATTTCCACTTCAATAGAGGTCAGTTTTTATGGATACATTGTATGATGCCAATTCCATACCTCCAGAGGAAGGAGGAAATCCATATGGTTATCTATACTTCACATTTTGAATTATAGCTTACTTATCAACATCTTATCTACATCCCATTCTAAGCCCCTTGTTAGTGTAGAAAAACTAGTTTCATACCAAATAAGGAGGGAATTTCTTCCCTTAATTGATCTCTTACTTTTTTTTGCTTTCTTCCATTTATGTTACTTTTTGATTCCTAGACTTTATAGATAAAACCTCAACAGCTACTAGCATTTTAAAGGAAATAAAATACACAGTATTTTGGTTCCACTACATTTTTTTCTGTACACAAAGTACCTTGATGATACCAGCATTATTCTCTAAGTAGGACACTGGAGAGCTATAACAGAAATGTTTCCATGGTACCATAACTGCATCTTGAACAGAAACCAAAGGCTTAGCAATTAATCTGTTGCAACTGAAGTCAATGAGAACATTTTCATTTTCTTTGCTGGACTCACTCCTTGGTTCCAAAGCACATAAAAATTTTATTATTTATATTTGTGAGCTTGAAAATACCTCCATAACCATTAACACAAACTGCACCATAGGGCTTATTCCAGGGACTGGATGCAGCTATGGATGTTCACTATACATACACTGGTTTTATTCTAAATGCCTACCTGCCCTCTTAAGCCACTTGCTGTTGTGGTAAAGTTTACTTCCGTAACAATAGAAGAAGCGTCAGGTGGAATGAAGGGATTTGGGTTCCTTGTTGATAGAAAAAGACGGAATTCTTCATTATAATCTATCATTTTTTCACCTATCTGTACGGCATAACGGGGTCCTGTAAACAACAAGCAGACATTATACTCACTCTGATTGGAACATTCTGTAATTATCTGAAAACAATGGTATTTGTGTAATATTTTATGATCAATGGATCTAAATATATGTTACAATATGTAGTTATAAACTGATTGGAAAAAAATACAAATTCAAAAAAGAACACATCCTAACCTGCATTGTTAAGAGACAGAAAATTAATAACATAGCAATAATATAGGAAATTACATAGTAAGAATATTTAACACACCTGAGTAGTTTAATTATCCTTACCCAGAACACAAAGCATCAAGGACAAAAATGCATTTGAAGTAAAAGTAATACTAACAACTTTTTGAAATGTTCAGACCATGAATAGGAGACAAAACACCACGGAAGATGACCTTGGGAATCCCACTTATGTGTAAGAATTTTGTCATCATATCAACATATTCCTTTACCTTTAAACACTGGTTTACCACTCTACACTAGACATAAGTATATACTGGCTAACTAAGATGGTTCAATATTTCCTTATCCAAACCAATTAGATTTAATTTCTGGATCTGTTAAATTTATTTGTAGAAGGTTCATGTTGCTGTATAATCATAATGCTATTAAGATACTATTTTCTACAATAACTGTTATAGAGCAAGTCAGTGGAACTGATGGAATATCTAGACAGCAGAATGAAAGAAAAAATATTCCATCAAGAAATATCCCCCATTGTATTATTAGAAATATATTTAATTTAACCATATTATGAAAGAAACAAGTGATTTATTATATAACTGAAGTCATGTTTTCAGTCTGTTTATACTCCTAATATTTCTCTATATGCCTGTTACA
This sequence comes from Fringilla coelebs, assembly GCF_963513975.1. Taxonomy (NCBI): domain Eukaryota; kingdom Metazoa; phylum Chordata; class Aves; order Passeriformes; family Fringillidae; genus Fringilla; species Fringilla coelebs. The sequence continues at coordinate 76,597,620 of NC_140029.1, forward strand.
GAATAAAACTACATGTACAGCCCCCTCCACCCCTCTTCCATAACAGGTTTCCATTCCAGCAGGGTTAGAAAAGAATAGACTCAGACAATGAAATTATTAGAGTAAGATCTTGCCTCCTGATAGCAAAAAACAAAGAACAGAATTATAAGTTGAAAAGTGAAAATTTCCATTCCAGAAAACTTTCCAAGATGGCATACTTAGGTGCTTCTCTATTTTTAGCAGTGGGTGCAGATCAGAAATATAAATCTCTTGCTAAAACACCAGTAGAGATGAAAATCACATACCAATTTTCCTTCTATGCCAAAGATCAGAATAAATTTTAAGACTACCTTGTAAAAATGTCAAACAGAAAATGGAAGCTGTACGAAGACGAATTTACTGCAGCATATAGATTCATATTTTTTCTTAACATTTCCTTCCAAGTAATGGAGAGATGTACAGTCGTCACAAGCAAAATAATGCAAACAGGTCCCCACACCCACATTTTGACAAAAAAAAGGAGTGCATGCTTGCTTATAACGTGATGGAAAAGATTCAAATAGTGACCCATTCTTCCTTTTCCAACAACAGCTCTTTAGTTTGGACCTGCACAGACTTGGCATTAACATAGCTCATTAAAAATCAAAAGGGGATGTCTGAGTGTTACAAGCAATTTTCCTGAGCAAACTGGTATATTTGAATTTAATCTGCTTTCTCCACAGTTCTGAAGCCACAGTTGTCTTTCATACTGTATCTCATTAGCTCTCCAAAATTTGGCAGAAGATAGAGGGGCAAAAAAAAAATTGTTACAGTGTTCTACCTAACCCTCCACAGATCCCTGAAATCACTACTTTGGTTTCATTCTTTTAATGAAAATAAACAAGCAGGTGCATCTGCAATGGAAGACTGATTTAAAATAATACTTTCTTTTCCCTAAACAGATCTTTCTTATATTGGTGATAAATGTATATATGAATCTTGTGGTATTTGCATTTAATTTTAGCATGTACTTACATTTGAAGAATTACTGCTACCTCACACATCATTAGATCTCAATAGTAGATGAAATGACAGCAAAAATAGAGTCTTAAGCTACTTTTAGTACCCAAAGTTCATACAGTAAATACATTGGCACATGCTGAGGAATGACCACTTGAGGCAGAAATACAATCTATTTTAGTTACTGTAGTTTAGAAAATATTTAAAACACACATTGCTGTACTTTTTCATTCACCAAGTTCTCTTGATATAATTTCAAAATATGTAACATAATTCAACAAAATTTATGCTGAGATACTTGCATAATTTCTATTTATTTTTGCCATGCTCTCATCACAATTTTTCATATTAAAAAAAAATTCTTTAAAGCACCTAAGTCCAAAGCAGTCATACAAACAGGTAGAACACATTATCTGTCCAAACCAGAGATATTATATTGCAAAACCTAAACATTGTGATTTTTCACTTTTCTTGCATTGGTTAAGGGACTCCTTTCACAAAATTCCACCATTTTGCTGATCTCTATAACCATTCCCCTTCTAAGGACACATCAGGAACAGACCCTGTGTGTCTTCTTCAGGTTCAGAGAAATCCAAGAGAAGCAGGAACACCAACATTCTAAACCTTTGATTCCTAACTGCACTAACAGTGGTGTAACTTCAGGTTTATTTAAGGCCCAAGTTTCCAATTAAAACTATGTGTTTGAAATGATCCCAGGAAATCAACTTAAAATTTAATTTTCTAAGAGCCTATAAAAACACATTTTTGTAACTTTAATTTAATATTTTTAATTTACTTTTAAATAACTTTCAATTTAATACTTTCCAATATTTTTCCACTTACTAAATAAGAACATATCTCCAGTATATTTCATATACTGAAGGGTTAGTAGCAGGTTAATACTACAGAGGAAAAAAAACTACACAGTATTACATTTTCAGAAAAATCAAGTTTTATATAAATAGATCCAAACTACAAAAGTTTTGAGCAAGCATATGCAAAGATCTTGGTGATTTACCTTGAGCAGTAAGATCTTTTCTTAGCAATGGGTAAAGCACAGGTTCCACTCCATCCATTTCCTGTATAATAAGTGTCTTCCCAAATCTCACTGCCAGCTCCAGAGCAGTCAGGAAGTTGGTGTCCTGGATAAATAGAAACAAATTCCTTTTTGAAAAATACAAACACTTTAGGATGAGTAGGAAGGCATTACACCAAACAATCCAAATCTAAAAATCAGTAGTATAGATGAAAAATCCTATTAGAGGCATATGATATTTCAGGGTTTAGCCACAAATGCTTAGTTTAAATAAACTTGATCAAGAAAACCTATCTAACATTCCTAGATCTTCAAGTGTTGCATCAGAAGAGAGCAGGTTCACTGTCATGTCTGCCAGGTGCACCTGGAAGTCCTGGCCAGGACTCCTATCTCAAATTTTAATATGTAGCTACGTCTCAAAACTGAACCAAGCACAGAATTCACATTATTAAGAGGTCTACAGGCAGTCTCTTGTTGCACACAGGTGTTTAAACAAGCATGTGGTGCTTATGATCCCATTAATCAACAGAGATCCTGGACAATATAGGCAACAGAGGTTAAAAGGCAATCAGACCAATCAGCTAGCAGGACAAACTATCAATTACCCAAAAATATGTTATCTACTACTGATATGTTATCTACTACCCTCAGAGAGTATCTACAAGGGTTCCACAGAGCCAGCAGGGATCTGTGGAAGACCTACATGCTGTTGAAGCAATATTTTGAGGCCAGGTGGGGTTGAATAAGGGACTTCTGAACAGCACCATGTTCCTGCCTGTGTGTGTGCAACTGAGCTGCACCTCACTACACAGGGAAACAGTTACAGGTACACAATGAATTTCAAGTACCCTGATCTCAAACTGGAATCAAAGTTACTCTTCCCAATGTAGATAATACAACACAACAATCACAGGGAATTAAGTGTATATATACACCTGAAATCCAGTGAACTTCAGCCAAGTATACAAAGGACTTCTCTATTTGAAAGTCTTTTCTATCTTCCTCTTAGCAGGGAATATGACATTCTCAGAGACAGTAGCACAAAGAGGCAAACTTGTAGAAATAACACCAGATGTTGACCCTCCTATTTTAAATAACCTAGAACTCTGTGGGGAATTGTATTCTTCACACAATATTTTTGGTGATTTCTATCACAAACCTTTAAAGACTACATTGTAATAGAATAGAGAAAGCTCTTGTAATGGAACAGAGAAATCTCAAACAGAAAAGACCAAGAGTAAATACTGCACCTGTTGGTTAATAACTTCCAAACGTGATTCCTTCAAATGTGTCTTCAACCATTCAGTAGCCCGGAAAGAAGGGTCTATCAAAAATGGACAAACTTTACTCTAGGGAAAAAATACAAACATATTTATTAATATCTATTTTAAGAAAAAAAAAAGATTTTTTTTTATTTCTGCAAACTAATGGAATATGTATTTTCAAATCTTTTTTAATTAACAAACTGTTTAGAGAAACAATAACAGACTAGGAAATTTAAACCTTTCATTTTATCACCTCTTTAAAAAAAACAAGGAGACCACCCAAATCCAAAATTCTTGGATGCTTGTCCTGCTGAAGTTAGGCAGTTCTTCACCTTCTCTTAAAAATAGGATTCTCTATTCAATGAGCGTAATTCACAGCTTTTGTTATTCACAACTGATTTTAAACTTAGAAGAATTATTAGTTTTCCTTTTTCTTCCTCTGGTGGGAAAAGGTACAATACTTCTGGGTTTGGACATAATGCATTTTAGAAAGAATCATGAATACAAGTATTTTGCAGGCACAAAGCTACACTCAACTCAGCCCAGTACATCCATGTCTCTCTTGTGCTGTGGATCACACAACTGGACCCAGAACTCCAGGTGAGGCCTCACCAGCGCTGAGTGAAGGGGAGGGATCACCTCCCTCAACCTGCTGCCAATACTTTGCCTAAAGCTGTCCAGGACACCATTGGCCTTCTCCTTGGCAAGGGCCCATAACTGCCTCATGGACTACCTGGTGCCTACCAGGACCACCAGGTCCTTTTCTGCAAATCTGCTTTGCAACTGGCTGGTCCTCAAAACATATTGGTACATGGGGTTGTTACTATCCAGGTGCAGGACTGCATAATTCGTCTTCCTGAACTTCATGAGGTTCCTGTCAGCCCATTTCTTCAGTCTATCAAGGACCCTCTGGGTCTCAGTCTTACCCTCTTGTGGATCAAAGACTCAGCCATAGTATGGCTTGGGTTGAAAAGTCCCTTAAACATCATCTAGCTCCAACATCCCTGCCAAGGGTGGGGATGCTTCTCACTAGATCAGGTTGCACATGGTTCCAATACAACCTGACTTTGAGCACTTCCAGGGATGGGGCATCCACAGCTTCTCTGGACAACCTGTGCCAGTGCCTCACAGCACTCTAAGTAAAAAAATTTTTCTTAACATCAAATCCAAATATCTCCTCACTAAGTTTATAACTATTCTTCCTTCTCCTCTTATTATCTGCACATGAAAAGACTTGTTCTCCCCCTTTTCTGTAAGTCCTCTTTAAGTACTGAAAGGCTGCAGTGAGGTGTCCCCAGAGCCTCCTCTTCTCCAGGTTGTACAACCCCAGCACTCTCAGCCTATCTTCACAGCAGACATGCTCCAGCCATCAGGCCATCTCCTGTATGGCCTGATGGCTGGATATACATCAGCATCAGCTGTATCTCCCGGTTTTGTGTCAGCAAACTTGCTGAAGGTTTAAACATGTATTTTCAACAATTCTCTAGTTCAGTCGGATAGAAAAGCATTTCCAACTTTGGGACTTTTTTTAGACTAAGGTCCAGTATTCCAAACTGAGTAGCTACGCAGATCTCAAACTGAAAGACAGGGGAACATGATGAGTATTCAAGCATCAGATCAAAAGATGATCAGCACAAAAGGCTGAGAACTGTATTGTAGACCACTGGTAAAATATCATGTCTAATTTCAGCTTTATGAGGATGTACACAAGGAAAATTATTTGACTTGATTGAATGTTTCAAAAACCTCTGTACACATGGTGAGATTTTTAAGAGCTCAATCTATTCAACTAATGAAAAAGATAAAAATAAGGTTTTATTGTAGCATATAAGCATCTTTAATGGTATAAGACAGTGTTTGTTGAAAAGCTTTTTAATCAAACTGAGAAAAGAATATATAGATCTACTAAAAGGATAAAGTAAGATAAATTCAAACTGGAGAAAAATCATTAATTAATTTGAATCATAAATCATCTAAGCAAATCACCTGTAGCAAATGCAGATTCTCCTCAGGCCATTAAATATTTACTTGTTAGTAGATCTAATAAATGACTAGAATATTACATACATAATCATATATTATGTATTATATATATCTATAGATATGATAAAACTGGATATTTTCCTTTTCTCAAGTATTATTAGACAGATATATATATAGATATATATATATAGAGAGAGAGGTCTTGAAGGGTATCTGCACATAGCCTCTTCCTTTTTCTGAGAAAAAAAAGCAATAGAAATTATATGCCAAAGTGAACATATATAGGGCATAATCTTCCACTGGTTGTATTGGTGTTAATGACTATTTACACTTTAAAACTGAATAGACTGATATGGAATAAAACAGTGGCAGCAAAACTGAAAACTTGTATTTTCTTTTACATATTTTTTCCTTTTGCTACAAAATATCCATTGTTACATAAGTACTTATTTCTGTATGTGTGTGCTCTCTGTGATACCAATAAAAAACACAAATTAAATAGTTCAAGTTGCCATGTTACTGAAATTTGTAAAAATTTAAATCCTTTCAAGACAAGACAAAAAAGCAAATTTACCTGCAAGATGACAAGAGCATTTTCTATCGAAAGGTCATCTGAAGGCAAACCTTCACTTTTCCAAACTAACTCCTCACTTTCTGTACACAGGAACCGTCGTAAATCAAACTCTGACAAATGAAAGTGTAAGTTTCTGTCATCATTTACAGTCTGCATAGTTTAAAAGTATTTACCAGTCTATACAGAACAGAGGCTTTGTCTATTAATAGAGTGCAAGTCTGTAGACTTGCCTTTAATCTATTATTTTATTACTTTTATTGAACTTATTATTAATAAGTAGCAGATGTCATAGAAATATTTTATAGTTTTGCTAACACACAGAAAAAAATGATTACTGAAAAAGCAGAAGCAATCAGAATGCACTGGCAAATTTACAACAGTTAAGTGAACACATTCATTTTTGTAAACTATTCTTTTTAAGAAAGGACTCTAAAGATACAATTATTTATAAATATGTATAATCTTAATAATTTTAGAGAATGATTCTAAGAAATTTTCAGTATCTAGAAATATTTATTGAGCAAGAAAATGTCTCTTCTCATTTGGGAGTACAAATACGATTGAGACAGTTCATTAGAACTCACTGGCATTTCTCACTTCCTCAATCAAGCTTAATTACTTGCATGCAGACACTGACAAACAACACACAAAATTACTTTCAAGGCCGGCTGATTTGGTCCATTCATCCAAGCTGTTTTTCCTCTGATCCTCAGGAGCAGCAGAAAGATATGTAATAAATGCCGCTGCTAACTGAGCTCTTTTAGGCAATGTTGCCAGCTCATCTGTTATCTCTGACACCTTCAAAAAAAGAAGTACAGAAAGTATAGGTGTTTTGCAAACAAAAACTGCATTAATAGATCTCATCGGTTACTAAAATGTCAGAATTAAGTTTGCCTGCCATTGGTAATACAGTTGAGACAGTTTCTCTTCTTGCATTTCAGGTATCTATACCCAGCTAAGACACATGGAAGTATGGGAAAAATTCCTTTCAGCTCTGGGCTAGAGATATTTCTGGGCACAGATCTGGGCACAGATATTTCTGAGAATGTAGCTGATAAAAAACCATTAATTTGATGAACAGTTCAACTTATAAGCCAATGGATAAATGGTATTATAGTAAGAAAGATAAGAAATATGTGATCCTAGTCACAGTCGGGCTGTAAGTATAACTTATAATATGTACACAGATAATAAATACTATATGCAACTTTTATACTTACTGTTACTCACTGCACGCTTACATGATAAAATAAATTTATCATATATCTTCAAATAATTTATCTTCACTAAATCAACTCTGTTTTGAAATGTTCCAGTATTTTGAAGAAAAATACAGTGTATCAACCTCATATGTGAATGCCATAATCGACTTCAAAGTCCTGTCACTTTTACTTTAATCAAATTGATATTAAAAATAAATGCTGACACACAAAATAAAGGCAACTTTTTATTGGTTCTTCCTCACTTTAAAGGGAAAGAAATACTGACTTTTTACTGTCTTCATTATGGGATGAGTTCCAATTTATCTATTTGCCAGTTTAGTCTACAGCATACCATATAACAGATAGTCTGAATTTTCTAATGTACCAAGATTAAAAACTGTGAGGAATCACTTTTACAAGCATTTAAACGCTGGGGTTCAAATATACCCAATCCTTACTATAGCAGTTAGCTGTATAAAGCTACTTTCAGAGGAAAATCTTCCCAATTTTTCTAGCATGGTGGTCAACCTACAAGAAGGATTCATCTAACTTTAACTTTGGTTCTCCAAAATGCAGGCATTTGGTCTAATTGCTGAGGCTTTTTTCAGTATCAGTGGAGACACAGAATCATGTATCTCAGCAAGAAGATTTCTTCTGACATGATCTTCTGACCCATGAAAATTACTTAGGGCTTTCTGGAGGTGACAATTATTTTCAGCTTATATGTATATTCAGATTTTCCTTTTTGTTTCAGACTGTAGAAGGGCCTGTGTCTCCAAAGGCTTGTCAGTTTCTCTCAAATATATCATTTGAGCAAGTAAGATATGCTTACCTTCCCTACTTCAGCAGCAGAAATGTTTCAAGCATTAAAGACTTCAAAAGCAAAACAATATTTTGGCTCTACCTATATGCACATTTACAACATAAATGCCACGAAAGTGATACATTTTTAGACTGTAATTGTTTAAAATCTGTCCCTTTGGCTGTATCTCAGGTTGGAGAGCCCAACTGCTGACATGTTCAGCCACCATAACAATTACATTCTTGGGATTGAAAACTAGCACAGAATTTTGTATGTTTTCTATGAAATACTGGGGGATTTTTACACATTTGGTAGCAAGGTTATAAGTAGGATGAAGTAAAAAGAAGTTTCAGAAAAAATAAAAGCTTTATTTTCTAACAAGAAATCAAAAAATGTGCACTGGGAGACACACAGAATGGCAGTAACTCACATTCTCCAAGCAGTGCAAAACTGTATTTTCAACTTATCAGCTATAAGATGTACTTTTGAAAATTTTCACTAACCTGAGTACTCCATCTTTTGTGCTCCCTATCAAGTTGATTGATCAGTACCTCTGCAGCTTTCAACGTTTTTTGAGCTTTACTTAGTTCTGCTTCAAGTTTTGCTGCTTCTGTTGTTCTGTTCTGGAACCTGTAAAACAAATAATCTTTGTAATTGCCATCATGAACTACTAAACCTACCAAGAGTTATTTTCAAGGAACCTTAATTGATTGAATTTGCCACGAATGCCTGGCTTATTGTTATCAAAGAACACAACTGCAGTAGTACTTTTTTTTATACTTTCTGCTTCTAATCGGTAGATGGGCTTGTTAGACTTTTAGCTAACAAAATTAAGATGGACGCACAGGTGAAATTTAAAAAAGGATTTGAAATACAGACCATAATGTCTGAAAATCACTCCTTCTATTTAAATAGCCTGACAATTTTAGTGATCATGTAAAGTTTTGTTCTGCATGTAGTCAGAACAACAGCAGGCTCAATGCCATACCATATATTTGTAACAATTTGATAAATTTTATCTATCAAATGTTTAAAAAATACTATTAATAATTCACATGGATGATTCCAGTTTAATTCACAGTAGTCTATTTTGTAAACTAATATGAAGTAAGAACACACCCTAAAAACAGGCATGGTTTAGGTATTATTTCATACTGTTCAATATCTATTTAGTTTGACTAATATATAAAATAATTAATACATTTACTCCACCTATTCAAAGTAATATATTTATATATTAATTTCTAAATATATACTATAAAATTATAATATATAATATTTAACTCTAATATATAGTATTTAATTAATCTAACAAATCACTGTATAGTTGATTTACAAGAATTCAAGAATTATCCTTTTTTTATTTGCAGACTACGAAACATGACTTTTAGTAATACATACATATGTCAGGTTGCAAAGTATCTCCTATACTAAATACATAATAAAAACATCAAACTGAAAAACTTAGATTAAACAGAATCTGGAGAAGTATAAATGTTTACCAGATCTATTTTTATGCCTCTGTGAGTCATATACTTGATGAGAGGCTAAGAAAAAAGGAGAGAGCTAACTAGTTAACTGTCAGAAAAGTAGGCCATCCTAAAAGAAATACTGCCTCTCTTCAAGCTGTGATCAGTACAAGTTTTATAGAGGAATGTTTCCAAAGTCCTAAGGAGTCATTGAAGTCCTCTGTGATTCAGAAGGTGATAAACACACTGTTTCCCTTTGACATCTACAATGCCTCCAATAAAGGCTACCAACACAGTCAGTAGTGAGAAGCAGGTACTTTTAAGGAGCATTTATTTCATCTGATCAAGGAGATGAATTATGGTCTAACAATATTTATCTCCACTGAGAGTACAGACTGCCGAAGCATCACTAATTCTGATGTAAATATCTTGCAGGAGAGGAAGTTACATTTCCTTACATAAAACTCATTATTCATACTGTAAAATCATCCATGGTTTTATTTATATCTTGAAATAAACACACCCAACTTACTTGTCTTTCAGTTCCAATACTTTTTGACCAACAGAGTTCAGAAGATCCTCTAACTTCTGTTTTCTGTCTTCAGTTTTCCTGAGATTACTAGAAAAATGTAACATTTATTTTAAGACTATGGAACCAAGGGAAAAACAAAGAGTAAATATAACAGGAAAGAAATTTGCATAGAGATAGTTCAAAAAATATTCTTCATTGTGCTTTATATTGAAATACAGTATTTTCACATGTAAAAACTTTGAGTACTTCTCATCACATAGTTTTTTAAATGGAAACCAAACACCCCATTCCTAAAGATCAGAACAATTTCTTCTCATACAGAATTTTAAGACCTGGAAAAACAATCAGTACAGATTCCTCAGGTTATGGATGGTCATAGGACTATGTCTTGTCTTCCTGATCCCAAGGAGAAAGTGATAATGCTTGGTGCATGCCTGAAAAAGAGGAACTGTACACCTCATAAAATAGCATGGGTTTTACTGAGAGAATACATTTTAATCATACCTCTGATGCTCATTTCTCCCTGACAGTATTCAGCTGAGACAAGTGACTCATGATTATACAAAAAACATTCAAGGTGTAGCTTCCATGAAAAAGAAACTATTGCACACTTACTTCTTCTGTCTCAGTATGTACGTTTTATTGCCTCTGGATGAGGTTATCTTTTATCTTTTGTTTTTAATAAACTTTAATTCACACAGAATCTCAGAATGGTTAGGGCTAGAAATTACCTCTGGAGATCACCTAGTCCAACCCCCTGCTAAAGCAGGATCATGTCCAGGCACAATTTTAATATCAGAGAAGGAGACTCTCTGGCAGCTTGCTCCAGTGCTCTGTTACCCTCAAGTAAAGAAGCCTTTCCTCATACTCAGATTCCTCCTTGGCAGCTTCAGTTTCACCCACCACCACTGGAATTAACACCACTGATTTTGTAATAGAGTCTAACTTACGCTTCCAAGCCAGCCTTTTCTTTTTCCAAAGGCTGAATTCGCTCTAAGACATGGGAATACTGGATGTTGGCATTCACCCAAGCTGCTAATGGAGCAGCGGCAGCACTGGCTCGTTTAGCATTCTGAAAAATTCAGTACAAGTAAAGTTGTTATAAGAAAGTCCTTGAAGTATAATGTAGAAGACATAAATACAGGATAAGTAACAGCAACAGATTTTCTAGTTACCAACTTAAATATGCTAATAAGCCAACTCTTCTAATGAACTAATCTTTTAAATTGTTACTAAGATTGTACTGAAGGCCATCAATCCATGTAAAACACCCCAGTGGGTATTTTCACAATTATGAAGCTAAACTGAAATTAACAAGTTTTAAGTCAATGAATGATTTATTAGACTCTTACTGTTACAAGGACGCCAAAGGAGCCAGTTAGAATTCCTTGGTCTGAGTTTTACTTTATAGCAGTAGGAAAATCTTTGAATACTCGACTCCATAATGACTTCTTACCCCACCCCTTCACACTCACCAACTAAGTTTTCACTTTAGAAGGCAGTATGCAACAGAGTAATCTATGCAACACCTTTATCTGTTTATACTGACAAATTCTGTAAGCAAAATTCATCACTTTTTCACCAACTGAAGTTCATCCTGAAAATTTTGCTGGCAAACTAGACAATCGTGTCTTTTCTTTTGGTCTTTTTTTGGTCTTGTTTTCATTTTACATAATGCAATCAGGAATTACCTTTGGATCAAAAGATGCTCTGTTTTTAGAAAGAAGTTCTTCAACACTTGCTCGTATTTCTTTTGGAATATTATGGGCATCAAATGATTCTATGTCCTCCCTTACACTTCTTTTGGCCAAGAAACTGTGAAAAGAATGAAATAAACAAGTGAAGAAGAAACAAATGTTAAAAAGGTTACTTCCATATGAAACCGAGGAATTCAGAGCACAAGATTCCTGAATACAACAGAAAGTAGTTCACACTGTAACTCAGTGTTTAATTTTAAAGGTTAAATAAAATTCTCACCTCTTCATGCTCACCCATGATGTATCAAAAATCCCCATCAGGCGCAGAACTCCCTCTAGAATGTCTCTGATTATGTCAGGGGGCATCCGTAATGACCGGATTTCTAACAAAGCCTCTGGCTTTATATTTCCAACAGCTAGTTTAGCTTCACTAACCAGTGGCTTAAAACATGAATGAAAACACATTAAAAAGAGAGATGAGCATACAAGAAACTGAACATTTCCTATTCATTCCAGTTTTCACACAATTTCTTGTTGCTTTTAAATACTTTATTACCTAAGAAACTAACATTGATGCAGATTCATGTTTACCAGTTACTTAAAAATTGCCATGTACTTACTAAGTGATAATAAGTATACTTCCATATAAAACAGTATAATATAATCTTGACATTGTGATACAGGTATCTTTTAATAATGATGCTAAGTACTATTTATAGGCATGACTGGGGATCTCTTTGTAAACATCCATAGAAGTACAGGCCACAAGAGCTTTCTATTTCCAGTATCTAAACAAATCCTTCACCTTTATCAACAAAGCAACAAGGTGAGGAAACAAAGTTACAAATTATCATTAAAGACTGTGCACACCTTGCACATCCTTCATATTTATCAAAGACCACAAAATGGGTCTAATCCTGTAGCTCTATGTCTCTTTCAACACAAAGATATAATTCCTTCATATTTATAATTCCTATCATATTTAAAAGGAGAAAAAGTTAAGTTGTTGTACTGTTCTCTTAGTCTTTAGTATAAATTTTAAAAGCATAGTATGAAAAATACAGACTAAAAGCAATGAGTGAACACATACCTCCCAAAAAACCTGGTGCTTAACAGCTGTAAAATCGCTTGAACAAGCAATTTGCGGTAGCACCATTATGATATACACTTTTCAGGATTTGGTAATAACTATAAATTATCCCCCACTAAACTATGTCCATTCAGCTGATCATACAAAGCCCTATATTACCAGCTTGATCAAAGCAAAATAATGTAGTTGGTTTGTATAAAATATCGGTAATTGAAAAATATTATATAAAATCAGCAGAACTCAGCCAGAGAACATGGTAGCATAGAAGCAGCAGGTAAAGGCAAGATTTGGCTTGAAAACTCTTTCTGCAATTACTATCTAACAGAACACAAATGCCAGAATGACAATCTCTATTTGCCACATGGCATACTGTTTTCTAATGCAAAAAGTTTTAATATCAAAATAATTTAGAGTAAAATTTAAGAATTGTAGGGATAAATTCTGCAAAACCATTTTGCACATCAGGACATAAGTTAGACAAAATCAGACTGCAAAATATTACTTTTCCTTATCAGCTCTTACCTGAACCTCTTTCAGTTCATCTTCAATTTTTCTTTTTCTTTGTTCTATTTCTGCAGCCTCTTCTGCTATTCGGTGTTTAATTTTTTCCATTTCTGCTTTTTGCTCACTAGCACTCTGTAAAAAAAAAAATCCTTTAGCTTGCAAATTTACACAGACTTTATTCCTTTAGGTCTCTTATTTCTTCTAGTCTTCATTATAATAATTTGCACAATACCAATTACAATAAAATAGCCAAGTCTATTCGATATTAGGTAGGCTGGCTAAGTAAATAAACTATATGGAATAAGCATAATTTGCTTTTACAGTGTGTCCTTTCCTTTCTTTACCACAGACCAGATCTTTATCTCTATCTGTGAGGCTCATTATGACTTTTTTCCCCTTCTTTCTGATTTTCCATTCCTATATCAGCCTTCCTCGACAATCATAAGGGTGACAGCCTCTGTAACATTCTTACTACATTTGGAAGTACTATTTTTCTTTCATCGTCTTTGTCCTGATTCCATTTCTTTTTCAATTTCTTTCACAACACCATTTTTTTAAAACACTCTTTTTCTAGCATGTTCATAAAAGCAGAAGTACTGGAACTATAGCTTATTAGCCTAGAATTCCTAATTACTTGCAATTTTGTACCAATCTGTCAGTAAGGATAACTGTCATGTCATCCACTTATATCGTAAATTGTTTGGGTTTACACTTTTTTTCCTGGACTTGTACTGTACCTACCAGTGTCTACAGGCAGACAGTAGCTATTAGACATCTCCAGGAATCCTAAACACTTCAGTACAGCAATTAATAGCTAGTACATAAAACCACAATAGAAAGGACCTTAAAAGTCTTTTATTCATTGAGGATAAAAGTATAACATAAAATATCAAAACTCTAGGCTCAGATCACCTAAAAGATAAAGACTATGAAGCCCAGAGTTTGTGTTTTTCCAATATATAACACATTATCATCACCAGCAATTGCCAAGCTGAGTTGAAGCTGTAGCAATAGGTAACAGATGCATAAAAGCAGAGAAAATCTTTAATAATAATCCTCTGAGCACTTAACCCAAGCTACAGATCAGCATGTTATTGAAGATTACATTCAAATCCATAAAACATTAGCTACATAAAACTAGATTAGACATTTCATGCAAATGAACACGTACTGAATGATCGCTCTGAATAAGAAAACCTTAACTTTCAGTTGTAGGTCAAAAGCTTTTCTCTGAAAGGAGATTAAAAGAGTCTGTGTGTATTAGAGTTCTCTCTGTTATATAAGCTAGATCATTTGAAGTGACATTAAAATGTTAGAGGGCACCTATACTTTATGCTAATCTAAATAATCAGACTTCCACTGTAATTTTTCTGATGTCAGTGGGGCCATTGTGTTTCATTGCTTTTGGCCTATCCTTTGATTTTCTCCTGGAGTGTAGTATGTGCTACCCACATACCTGTAACACTACTGGACAACAGCAGATGCAGATTTAAAACTGAAATCATCAGCACACCAAGCCAATCATCATTATTCAAATTCATGTACTAAAGACAGATAGAGCCTAAAAGTACTAAAAACTGCCTACAGGAAGAGACTTACAAAGAATGGAAGAAATGTACCATTAAAGCACTATGAAACAAATGGCTTGAAAGACCAGGCATTCATTCTACTGCATACAGAGAATGTCTTTGATATCAAACTGCAGACTGACCAGATTAAACAGCAACAAAAAAAAAAAAAAAATTAAAACAACAGCGCAGTGACAGCAGACTCATTACAGTTTATCCTACATTTATAATTCCAGGAAGTGTCAATGTAGAGACCTATTGCCTACACAATTATTTTACTTGACTGAGAAAACAGTACTAAAGAAAATTACAGAATTTTGAAAAAAAAAAAAAGTCTGTCTCTGAGCTGAAGAATAAAAATTCAAAGAGTGATGAGCATAGAGATATTATCTAACTCTCTCAGAGGTTAACTTCTTCTGAGAAGCAGACCTCATGAAATACATATTTTCTAATAGTTCACAAATTTAATTCCTGGTATTTGTTACTTAAAATAGTGCTACTTGTAAGTATTTCACTGAAATTTCCTGTCCGGGATAAACATAAAAGCCAGCAGTTTGGATTTACAAAGTTCTAGGAAAACTTTCAGACAGACTAAACTTCAACAGTGAACACTACTCAGGTACAAAACTTGCACTGATCTCTTCCTACTCAACCAGTTCTAGCCTGATTTAAACTACATAATCCTCTGTCCTGTTGCAACTTTATTCACATCTCTGGGCTCACACCTTCCCTTAGGCAAATTCTTGTAAATGCATCTGGTTTCGTAACAGTGGAAAAGAACACAAAACATAGGCAGTTACAGAGACCAAAGACAGAGAAACAGCTTTTATTCTTTTTTCCCCCCACTTTTGATGGGATTGTATACACCACCTGCATAGATACTGTAATTTCTTGAAGAGCAGCATCAGCTTCATCCTGCTTTGTTTTGAGTAAAATGCTTTGTTCTCCAGCTTTCCTGTTCAGCTCATCTACCAGGGCTTTAGCTTCATTCAGCTTTGAAACACCTGCCTATAGAGGTTTATAAGAAGCAGATATTTAGGAACACATTTTAAGTGAATTTAAATGACCATTTGCTACAAATAGTATGGACAAAGAATAATGTAGATGGATCTTTTTTTTTTAAATTAATCTTCACATTTTCTTGATATTATTTAATCTAAAAATTAGATCTGGTAGTTCTAGCTGTGTCACTCTAAGATCTATTACTATAGCCGGAAGATTTAAAAAAAAAAAACTCAAAATAATAAACTTCTAATGAAACAACAAGCAGCATATAATCTTTGTCCCAGTAATTCAACAGCACTTCAGTTAACTAATATTAATTCAATGTACCTATATCTCCTCTAAAAGCAAATCAATAAAATTAAACAGAATTAAATAAAATAGATTATCTGATTTATTTGAACACTCTAAAAAACATATATATAAAATAAAGTTTCAATTATGCTTAAAATTAACTATTTTCTTTATTCACACTTTCTACATTGCTTACTTAATGCTAATTACATAATACCAATATTTCAAGATATATTTGAAAAAAAATTATCTGGAAGATATTTTGATTGAGAATAAACATCTCTAATTTTCCAGTAAATTATTACCTTTATTTAAGAGAGCATTTAACAAGAAAACATGCCCAGTCTGATACATTCTTGAGGAAAAGTATTAACAAAAACAAGAAAACCACTTTTCACTCTTTCAGGCACTTGGACAGAGAAGGGCATTAAGATTGATACTATTTCTCTCCTGAAACCACAGCATGAGCATTTGCCAATAGAGGACACATTACATAACCATGCTAGCACTACAGCTCATTAATACAAGAGACATTTCCTAATGCAAGAATATATTGGAAAACCGTATGTTAAGGGTTTTAAACACATACCTGCAAGTGGTTCTGCCTTTTTATTAGCTCTCTTCTTTTGCTGCTATTGATGGTGCTGTACACACGAAGGAATGTCATATACCTGCTAGGTGTTGCTCCATACGTTTTACATGATTCGTGGATTGCCAAAAATGACTTCAGAAAATCAGAATGATCTGTACAACATCAGGTGTTATAGAGAAAAAATTAAACTGAATTTTATCTCACATTAAAATAACTAAGAAAAAGCAACAAATATACTTGCATTTCGAGATATGAATTAAGAGTATTCAAGACAGCACAAAGACTATAATTTTTTTAAGTACTCTCAGGGAAACAACATGTAAATACATTTGAAATGCCTATTTCTCAGAAGGAAATACACTGAAATTGTTTGATGTTTGGAAAAGCCAGCAAAATTAATTGCAGACTCCTGAAGGCTAATTGTGTCAGAAACTACTTCCACAAAAATAGAATTTTAAAATACTTGGGACTGTTTTAGAAATAAAGCCCATGTGTTTTTGTCTTCTTCCTTATCTCTGATGACAAACTAAAAGGTTTTCCTGCCATTCAGTTTATTGAACAGTTTCTCAAAAAAGCCCAAAGACACAGTAAAATAAACTGCATTACCCTACAAAATAAAAAATTGCTAAAGCATATCTATATCTAAATGAATGCCTCTAATAAGTACTGTGGCCTAGATTAATTATGATGATCTAGGATAAAGAGGGATGGTAATGTGAACACCAAATAATATTTTTGCCCATTATTCTGATTGGTCTATTAAAAAGCAATATAAACCAAGAAACTCCAAGTGATCCACTTACTATCTTATATTCTGTAGTTCCATGACCTCCAAGTGCTACTTTTATAGAAAGTGGCTAAAAGTAGTAGTCTGCAAGTGAGTGTTGACACTGGTCTCTTAGATTATGTTTGAGACACTCTTTTCAACATGACTATATTTGAAGCCTTATGATAAAAACTAATTATTCGGAAAGAGGGGAATTACTTACAACAAAGCAGTTTTTGAAATTAATAAAGTAAAATGAAAATCTACAAAAAGAATAATGAAATATATAAACTGAAAAACTCTCAAAACATCAAATTTTCAGGTTGTGAAATAACATCCACATAGAAGGAAGACACTGACCAAAACAAAATACAGCTAAATCAGTGTATAAAACTGAATATATACAGTGACTGCTTGTGACAGAAGAGACTACATTTGATCAGGATGCATGATCCAGACTAATGCTCCCTTGTGTGAAACGCCTGCCATGTGAATAACACCAAAGTCTGTGAATACGCTGGTAAACACATACTCAAAGTATCTATGTTATTATCTATGCCCAACAGGGAATCAAGTGTTTAATAACAATAACTAATAGGTCTACCTAAATATTACCTGAATGTTTTCTCTTAACTTCTTTATGTGTTTTTCCAGTCTTTTCTTGTTCATCTGAATCACACAGAAGCATTTCAGGTATCTAAAAAAATCACATGCTTTTTGCATTAAAATTATGAACAATGACAATCTGAGTTAAAATTAGAATTAAAAAAACCCCATAAACCTTCAATCTAGTTTCTCTATTGAAAAAACTGAACATGATACACTTAGAATAAGGAATCTACAGAATACTTTTAGCATTAGAAAGATAAATTCTGCCTTTCCATGCCACTGATAACTTCCTATTCTCTCAAGTGGAAGATATTTATCCCAGAGGCACTGCCACCACTGCTGTTGGGCTCAGCCTTGGCCAGTAGCACATCCTTCTTGGAGCAGGCTGGCATTAACTCCACCTGACATGAGGGAAGCTTCTGGCAGCCTCTCACAGAAGTCACCCCTGCAGGCCAGCCTTACACCAAAACCTCGCCACACAAACAAAACACATTTAACAATTTGCTTGTAGTCTGTATTTTGTTCTTAAATACTGTGTTTGATTGGAGTCATAGTAGTCAGCATGTTGTTGAAGTGAGCCCGCAGAGAGAACAAAACATAATGTTACAGGTAAAATAACAATGCTAATAATACTTCACTGTTCCGTGGAATTTTCCACCTTTGTATAAGTGTACAAAGGGATTAAATAAGTACAGTGATAATTATTCCTTCACAACCTTAAATATCTTGACCTTATTCACCAGAGCTCAGTTATATTTAGAGATACTAATTTAAGTAAGTCACAATTAATGCAACTTACCTTTTTCATACTGTCTTCTGACCAGGTTTCCATCCATAAAACCTGACACTTCTTATACAGTGCTGGATTACTTTCACAGTTTATTGTGAAATTTGAATTGGTAGAATCCATGATCAAGACAACATGCAGATTTTGTTGGATCCCTAAGAAAATGCAACAATTTTTAGTAAAGAATGATCTGACTGCATGACGGTAGATTTATTGCAAATACAGCATAATTTACATTTTTTAAAATATTTATCACAAGGCAATTTCTGAAACAAAAGAGCCTATAACATCAAATCACACTAGGAAAGGAATGTTTGTAAGTAGAAACTTATTAAATACTATGAATTCTCATTATCTATACTACAGTGCATTTTTTAATTCTGAAGAGCTGGCGGTATTTAAGTAGAAAGTACAAGTTCTCATTCTAATTCAAGCAGACCAACAGAACCAATCAGAAGGAGTTCCACGGCTGGCTACTATGACTGTATTCTTTCTGTCATATTCTTTGATTTATTCCTAAACTATTTAATCTTTCTATTGGGCCAAGGAAGAAACATAAATAATTAAGAAAACTATCTATAAATTTGCTTATAATTACTCAGAATCCAAAGTGATTGCTTGGTATAATTAATCAATAGAAGGAATCTCTGTTACAAGATAAATGTAAAAGCTATACAAACCAGAAAATAATGAGAAAAAAAAGCTTTCTTCCTTCTTATTACCTTCAACAGCAGATTTCATAACATTTGTAGAACATTCATCAATACAAAATTTCAGACAGAAAAATAAATCTTCAGCTGAGGGTTCTGTGCCCTCAAATATCACAAATATTATTCCTGCCTGCTATTCTGCTATTTGATTACTAATTCAAAGTAAAAACTGCACACAATAAAAAGACTATGTTAGAAATGATTTGTTCATCATTATACCACTTTTTAAACTTCATATTTAATTATAACTTATAACTCTGTTGACATACGGTATGTGAAGTAGTTGAAAATTGGTCCTGTAAATCCATCTTGCGAAGCCTGATCCTTCAGAGGAGATAGCAACGCTTCTAATTCTTCTATTTTATACAGCCCAGGAACTTCTCCTGTTTCAAGAATGAATTTGAATCAGATAAAATACACGAAAATTCTTTAAATTGCTTTGAAGGTCTCCCTTGAATCTTCTGTATAGAGAATTCAAATTTCATAGTCTTCACCTCTACTTTCTTGACTATTATCCCACATACTTAATAATTCTTTTCATGATATCATGAAAACAAAAAACCAAATTACAGTGATTCTATTTAATAGTCTACTTTGTTTATATTGCTGAAATGTGGTTGAAAAAAACTCTTTCAAATTTACCCAAAGACAGTGACCCTGTACTGCATACAAAACAAATCAAACCAAACTGTCATACACCAGGACACAGGAACATGAAAGTGAGCAGTTGTCTAGAGTCTCAGACAAAGTTTTAACACTGGATAATCAAGATCTGATACTGTAAGTAGATCTGGGGTAGCACGTGAGAGACAGGAAAATCTGGTGCCCTTATTAATCAGCTCTTAAACTACTGCAGTTCCAAAAAAATAATTTAGCAACTTTGACTCAGTCCTTCAATGATCCTCTCTCTGATACTGGAACAAAGCTGGACAGTAAAATAAAGTCACTTTTGTTATTTGTTACTGTTGTTTATCATCTCACTTCAGAAAAGTGAGCTTTGCTGATGACTATTTAATTAAAGAACTCAATTATACAATCGAGTAAAGCATTGGAAACCTCTCAATTTTGAGTTTTATAATAAAAGGGAAGCAGAAGAGTAGAATGCATTTTCATTCTGCTATTACACTGCTATCAAGAACTCCTTTGAAATGAATTAGAAGAACTGCAAGCAGTGTACCATATGGTAAATTAAAGGACAGCTAAGTGGACCTTGAGTCATGTTCTTACGTATCAGTACTCTAATTAAAACAGCATAGAAAGCTAACTACAGTTTCTGATAGAGACATAAATTTAGAAAACATCATCTCATTCTGCCTCATTGAGCTAAGTCTGTGTGGTAAAAGTAGTACCATACTCTCTTTGGACTTGACTCACCTGAGGACAGTAAACTGTTGACCATCTCCAGGAAAGTGGAATGAACAAACTGATAGTCTTCCAGCAGCAATACCACCTGCTGGGCTTCAATGCCTGCAAGCTCCATCACCTAGAAACAGGGAAGACATTTAAACCTCAGTGTATTGTCCAGAAGAGAATGATAATCATACAATATCCTGAGTTACACGGATCATAATCTTTCCGTGACTAGATATTCCATAAGTATTTTCTCCACAGCATCTACACTATTATATATTTACAAAATATTTCCAGGTGATTCAGTTAAAAGAGATATCAAATATAAGGAACATTTTACCTAGATATACAGCTTAGTAATGAAAAAATCATTAAACAGGCTCTTTCACAGAGTATATCTATGTATATGACTCTATGATATAATTGTATCACTCTTTTGTGTAGGCAAAGATCTAGAATTTTCTTTAGCATAGCTGAAGGTAATGAGAAACTGTTGATTCAAGGCTTGCATCTGGTTTTAAATAATATGTATGCTTTCATCAATCACTGAAATTTTATTTGATTTAACTACTATTAGATCATTGTAGAGAGAGAAAATAAAAGTATATACCAACATGGAAATATATACATGAAAAAGCCTTTCATATAAATATTCATATAAACTTTATAAGTTCTACAACGATCAAAAAGAGCTCTGGTATTCCAAAAAGTGGATTTTCAGTTAGTTACTCTAAAGAACAGTACAAAGATCTAGAGTGACAACTTCTAAAAAATTACTTGTTTAATTCAGACTGTCATTGTTCTTCTTGCACAACCTTTTGTGACCTTCAAAATTCCCATATTCTTTTTTTTTCTTTAACATACACCTACAGCATTACCAAATAGATCAAACTGAGTGACTTACATATTTAAGATCAGTTTTGAACTGCTTCAGCTGATAACCTCTGGAAATTTTGGGAGTAATCAGAACAGCTCCATGCATATGACTGACTAAAGAAGTAACTGTCCGACGACCTACACCACTCCGTCCTGCCAAAAGAAGTGATCCTCCAGGAAAACTCAGCACCCTGTCCACCTTGGACATATAACTGAGGACTTCATGGAACAGTAAAATGTCTATCTCTTTTTTGTCCCGTCCATAATGAATTATACCCTATTTTGAAAAAAAGAGGAAAAAAATTCTGATCACTAAAGCAGTGAGATATACAAACATCCAACATTTAAATGTTTAGAAAAGAAGGGCTTAAAAGCCTAAGAGAACACACACACGGCTTCACTCAGAAAAAAAATATTTTTGTCACAGAATTTAGAAACCTCACATACCCTTGACGAGTAATAAATATATCAAAAATTAACATACCACACTATGCCCAGCACCAGAACACCTTGGAAGTCTTTGATATATTGAAATAGGAATCTACCACTGAACTAATTAAAATTGAATAATGGACCAGAACAAAGTCTAAGCTGTGTCTCTGACTACAGATTAATTAATAACTCAGGAGAGTGTTTTAGGCACCTAATTGCTGCATAATTGCAGATTATGGAAGTTCCTAGTGAAAGACACACAACAACAGATCCTATGATTAAATTATGACCTTGATATACTCATCAAAACCTCATCTTTGAAACCAAATGCATCTGTGCAATCAGGAAAAAAAAAAACCAAACAAACTCTCTGCTTATTGAGGCTACTGGATTTCATAATTTCTTATATAGTGTATTGGTCAGAAGTTGGCTCCTAAGGAAAGGTGGTAGATTCCCATCTGCAGTCCATCAAACACTATGACTAAGGGTGACAATCTCAAAACTCTCATCCTAAAAATCAGATAGCCTGGAGAAGTTTAAATGTTTGCATTTCCTCATCAAGCTCACTTTTTTGTACTTTAACTGCTTAAAAGCATGCCAAATCTCCAGCAGTTCTTCAAACAAAAATTACGTTACCATATTGCAAATTCAAAAAGAAATCATTTAATAGAACACTTAGGAACTGAAAAAATACACAAATATATATGGGCATAAATGTTTCTCAAAATGTTGGTTCATCAAACTGTTGTAAATCAGCAGCAAAGGCAACTGATGTCCTTTCATCTACCTAACCTTGCTACATACTTCCTACTGTCTGCCACAAGTCTTCCCTTCACCAAATGCAAAAAGTGATTCTTTGAACAGGAGGAAGCCCCCACCATAATCCTGGTTGCTTGCATGTTACTCTTACCCAAAACTCTCTAGAATCATTGCTGTGTATATTCTTTAATCGTGCCTCACCTTTTGAATAACATCTTTCAGGTCTGTTGAGTTTAGTCTGCCAAGTGGCCTCCCATGTGGTGGTAGTGCCTGGCCTGGTGTGATGAATGCCTCTTGACAAGCTCCCCAAGTTACATAAAAGGTATCTGTGAAAAAAAAGGAAACTTTTGAAACTTCAGGTGTTCAACTCATATGGTCCCTAACTTGACTAGGTATTTCCTAAACAAATATTTCAGGTTTGTGTGGTATGCTTCAAATGGCTTACCTGCCATATTGTCCAGAACATCTGAGCCCCAGTCATCTTGAAACACGTTAGTCAAAATGTTATCAAATACTTGAAGTTCTTTCGTGCCAACAATTCTGTCACGGAACAAGCAGCGTGCTTCATAAGCAATAACTTCCAATACAAAGTCTGCAGTTTGTATCAATGAACCTACAAAATTTAATGAGAGAATTAATTTTATATATTTGCAATAGATTTTCAAATTTCTACTTTAAAATATGAAATTGAAAATGAGCAAGAGAAATTACATACCAGCAGGAGAACATCGGTAAGGAAGAAATAAGAGAAAAAGTAAACATTATGAAGGGCTTTTTAATAATTTCTTTATGGATCATTACAAGATAAAATGAAATATATTCTATTAAAGCAAGCTCTCTCTATTAAAACAAGTGTCAGCTTTTAACAAGGTGTTGCACACAAAGGTAAAATTAAAAGTCAGTTTTCCAGGCAATGAAACTAAGAAAATCCAGAAGACATTTTTAAAAGGGAAGAGAAAGACTGGTAACAAATACTAAAATAATAATAAATACCCAAAACAGTCTGTATTAGAAAATGCCAATAGAGACTCCAAATCTTAAATACTCCTCATAAAAGTAAAAAGTAAATAACAAGCCTTGCTGTTCATCACTGGAAAAGCACATGCACATGACAATGTTAAATACAACTAAGAAGTCCTTAAACCAGCTGAGAGTACCCATTCATTGATTGTCAGTGCAGGTTTTCTGACATCATTCAAGATGCATTTACCATCTCATGATCCCAGAAAATGAGTGGAAAGGGAGCACAGCATTCTTATCACATTTATCCTCTTTAGGCAGCCCTCAATGCAGCCTTCTAATGAATGTAAGAGCTAAAACATACTGAGTAATTGCTCTTGATTTAGTAATAATACCAGTTTCAGAAACAAAAACAAGATTAGAAAGCCTATGAAGTATGTGTATAAACCAGGTTTACACAACCAAGTCAGCAGGACAAGCTTGAGAGAGAGGCAAGGCTCTGGGAATACAGAAAATAATACACATGCTCAAAAAAAACCTCAACACAAAACACAAAAAAACCCAGAACAAAACAGTGAAGAGTAGTGGGAACAGTTCAAATTCCCACAGTAAGAAGGCAGTCCCAACTTATTAAATTCCCTTAAACTATAAATAGTTCCCACATATATTTTAAAACATCACTGGATTTTTTCCTAACTTGTTTACTCTTATGTTATGGAATGAACTGTCAGGCATTTTTTTCCCTCTACTGAGTTTCAGACAGTTCACAGTTTAAAAAGATCAATGTGGAGCCAACAGTAAGACTGACATCAATAATAATCTAGGCCATTTTAGAACTACTTTATGAAAGAAAACCAAATAAGTGACTTACCACCTTCTAAATTGTATCTGAATAAACCAAGAACCCACTGAGTAAGAACACATGGTGTAAAAATGTAATGACTGTGATCATCAATTGTGAATTTTGCTCGTACCTAAAAATGGGAGTTAAGGAAAGGAAAAAAAATGGTATTGTAAAATGTAAAGTACTTTTCTAAGGTACCAGATAGATTAGTTTTCTAGTTGGTGAACTAGAATTTAGACATTCTATGAATATCAATTTAGATATTTAGATATTGATTGTAATTGATATGCTATGACTATCAATTATATTCAATATCAATTTATATAATATTCAATTATATTCAATATCAATTGAATATAATTGATATTCTATGAATATCAATTTAGATATTCTATGAATGCACTCCTTGTATAAATCTCATTTTCTGAACATGAAAGATTTTTCTCAGAGCATTTTTTCTGTACCATTTTTTGATGAAAACAACTGTACATCTCACCTAGGACTGTTAGTGCAGTATGACTAGACAAAATACTTTTTTTTTTTTAACAATACCAAATATGAAACACAAAGGCAATACTGAAATGTAATAAAAACCTACCTAAATTATTAACATTTTATCACTAAAACCTACCTAAATTAGTAATACTTTCTCAGAACAAAATACTTCATATTACTCTTCTCACAGAGAGGGTATTTGAATTTACAACTGCATCTTTAATTCAAGGAATAACTGCTTTCATCAGTTATTTCTCACAGTGAAATGAGACCTCAACTCATATTTCTTGGAATACATCAATAATGTCATATGAAACTCCTGCTAAGAGGTGCATGCCAGCCAGTGACTAAGCCCACATCTCAGTCAAAAGGATCAAGTCTATATCATGCTTCTGCCTGGATGGGGACATTCATACATTCTACAGCAAGCACCACACAGTACCTTCCCCAGTAAGGTTATGCACTGATTAAGAAGAGCATGTACTTAAGCATTTTGCTAGACAGAAGTTCTTAAAATTTCAAGTGGGAAGCTAAAATGAACTTGTGTCCAGCTGTAAACACCTGCTTTTAACAGTGTACCATTGTAATAGGTAGTCCTTGATGTTTGTAAAGGATGCCACCCTCATACCTCCTGTGTTCATAACAGCATCCATAACAACTAGACACACAATCATCTGTTGCACTGTCTCCTCATCCATTTAGTACTAAAACACTACTATCCACATTTTATAAATCAGAAACTAAAAGTACAGAAGTGTTAAGATGTGAGCCAGAATCCTAAAACAAATCTATGGGAAAGCAAGAGCACTTACTGCTTACTCTGCTTGCTTATAATACCTAAGATTTTCTGAAAATAAGAAGTTCCAAAATTGATATAAACTTTATTTAAAAGATATAAACTTAGATTTAAATACTGATAAACCTTTTTACTTGCTTGTTAATATCAAAAGCTTATTATTTTTAATAAAATATCTGAACACTCCACCTCCTTGAAAAAAAGGTTTCCATACCTGTTGATAGATCTGAACCATAGATCCTGCTAACTGATGTATTTTTGGCAAAGAACCCCAAACAGGGTGATTCTTTAGGTTTTTCTGCAGTACAGGTTCCAAGTAGGCACTATAAATAGTTTGCAGTTGTTCTCTTTCTGGATAGCTAAAAACGGGAAAAAAAACTAGTCATTATGGACTTTTTCTGTTTAACTAAAGGTGAGTTAAACTTATATACACAATTACTGAGAAATTTCATTGGATAGCATTTCCATCCAGTAGCTAAGAAAAATCATAGTTTTATTGCATTAGGGCACTCTCAGAAATTTTCTAAATACATCTGTTGATGTGGTCAAAGCTAAATAAATAAACTTCAATTTCTCTAACTTTATAACCAAATGCCACCTTAACAAAAAGCTGCAGAAAGCAGTTTACTGCAAGCAAAATTATCCAACAGGAAACATTTTTCAAACACTTCACTACCAACAGGCACCCATAGATTCCTCTTAGCAGGACTCTGGTGCCAAGAGGCACCAAATAGCACCAAATCTGACAATCACAAACTGAGAGAAAAGATGAAAGACTGGAACAGTTACATCTTTGCAAAGACTAAATTGACAAGAGGTCCCTACAAAGAGAGGCTGAATCTGAGTTCTGAGAGTTTGACTAATTCACATATACTTACTCAATTGCACAGAGACGAACAATAGAAGTAAACCTGGTGGTAAGTTTATGTCTTCCTAATGTTCCTCCAGCTGACATGGAAGCTACAATTTGGATGTTTTCTAAACCAACCCATTCCAGATTTTCATCATAAAATCCTTGATATGTAAGAACCTTTAATAATTAAATAAATACTTCATTAAAGGAAACAAAGTGTCATAAAAAATAAAATATAATAAAATAGTGAGAAGTATAGCATTATTTCTGTTGTCTTAATTGACTGAAGTGTCCTAAAACTTACAATTTTGTCATCTGCAGATTTGCAGGACTCCATTGTCCTGATCATCAATGAAGATGCTAAACCAGATCTTGGCTTCCAAATAGACTCTGTACCACTGACAATTACCCTCTGGGCCCAGCTCTTCAGCCAGCTTTCAACCCACCTCACTATCTGATTAAACAGCCTGTATCAACAGTTTTTCTTGTAAGGATCTTTTGGGAGACAGCATCAATGGTCTTAGTGAAGTCCAGTAGACTCTCTATCCCTCATCAAGCATGACTTGCCCCTGGTGAATTCATGCTGACTGCTCCTGGCAATCTTCTTGTCACTCATATGTCTACTGCACTGTAACTCATCGAGATGAGTGGTGTCTTTACTTGTTTATAAATATCAGCCAAATAAAAACGGTATCTTATTTCTGACTGACACCTACGTAGTCTATTGAAGCACAAACAAAACCAATGCCAATAGAGGATGCAGGATTTTAACACTGAATTAATCAATGTAGGTATTTACTACATACACTAAATTATATCCAGTATACTTGAGTCTCTTTCTAAATAATAGACATAAGTGTTCACCTGCTGCAGAAAAGCCACGAGAGTGCTTGTTCCCCATTTATCAGGTTTGGGTAGATTGATGTCTTTTAGGTACAAAACAAGCCTTTCACAGTCCTTTGGTCTGTACACTCGTCCAGTGTTTGTGCTGATTACAATGCAAGTTTGACTTAATTTCTGTAGAAGATGTTGAGAAGTAGTCTGTGCACTGCAGTGAACAGTGGCGATCTGAGTGGAGCGGAGCTGAGAAAACGCATAGTGAAGCAGCATCCTAGAAAACCAAACATGTACATACATATAGGCATAAATAAATTAAAATGCTGTGTATCCAAAGATATTTTATAGTTTTTGAATTAACATGCATATACTACATCCTATATTAATGGAATAGGTGGAACATGAAGTTTGCTGAATTCAATATTCTTGCCTTGAAAACTGTAATGTTTTCCATTCACAAAATTCAATGGAAGTGTAGTGTATATAGCTACAAAAAACAAACAGCTAATT
Source organism: Fringilla coelebs (assembly GCF_963513975.1). Taxonomy (NCBI): domain Eukaryota; kingdom Metazoa; phylum Chordata; class Aves; order Passeriformes; family Fringillidae; genus Fringilla; species Fringilla coelebs. The sequence continues at coordinate 76,625,792 of NC_140029.1, forward strand.
TAATATCTTGGTTTAGTGACCCCAACCATCCAAACAAGGAATCTAATATAGGCAACAGGATGTGCTAAATTGAGTTGCCTGCACAAGGCATCCAGAACCTCTTGAAATGAGACTGGACCTCTAAGCTGTTGCTCCATGACAGCTGGTTTTCCAAAGATCCTGTTTCATATCAAAAAGGAACATTCACATATGTTGGATGCACAGTGACAGTCTGAACTGTCCCTGTAGAGCTTCATAATTTACTTACTTGCCACTACATAAGGATTTTTTAAATTAATGACCTAAACCAGTCATATCAGAAAGTCATATGATAAAAGCATTATAAAAAAATTACAGATTCTGTCAAACAACTAGAAGTATATTTTACTTAAAGTAAAAACTATTTTTTACCCCTTTCCACATCCTTCAGGGCCCACAAGAAGAAATGGCTGCTTATTATTAATATCGAGCCATGGTCGAAAGTAATCTAAACCTCTCTGCATGTCAGGGGTTTGGATGACAGGAAGGGTTTGGAGATTACTGAAGTCATCAGCTGTTAGATTTTCAGGTTTTTTCAGCTGATACAGCATTAGCTCTCCAGTGTCAGGGTCATAATAGGTGTCCAGGGGCTTCCTCGGATCAGGAGGAGACTCTTGTGCCCAACTGAAGATCTTTAAAAAAAAATTAAAATAAAGTTTCAGTTAAATCCATATTCCTAACAACAAGATCTTCCATTTCAAGCTAGTCTAAAGAATGTTCAAAGACCACTTACATGAAATCAAACACATATTTCTTTGATTTAATAGTTTGAGGTTGTCTTTGAAAATTAATTCATATCATACATAGGCTTTATGATTAAGTCCTTAACTAAACAATAATATATAACTCTTCCACTTTTCATAACATAAAGAAATTAAAATAAATTGTATTTAGAAAAGCTTTGATTTTTTTTTTTATATTAGGCATCCTAATAAGAAGAATACCTAAGAATACCTCCCTGATGAAGAGGAGTTAAAGTCCTGTTTCTATTTCAAGTATTCTGAACAGAAAAAAACCCACAAAAATAAATCTGAATTACATATACAATACATACAGACAAACACAGTGTGCTGCAGTGAGTCCTGGCACTAAGCAGCATGGACAGGGGCATTTCACTGTCTCTTGGTACAGGACCAAAGGATTGCTATCTGGGATGGATGAACTGTACCAGTGACACATAAAACATTCTTTTGCTTCTCAGCTATTTCCCTACAGATTACACAAATCAAAATCAAATTAGTGCACAGAGATTACCTCTTTTGCAAATTCTTGCCGTGACTTCATGTTGAGATTGCCACCAAGACCACGTAACAAGTTAATAATAAACTGTCCACGATCAGTACTTCCATGAAGATGAGACAGTCCATTCATCACAGTTCCAACTAAACTTGTTTCCACTACAAAGTCATTCTGTAAATTGAAATTTGTAGTAGATTTAAATATATTCATCAATATAAATGTGATGAACTGCTAGCATGCCTTTGTTACTCATTGCTTTTTGACATTTACACAAATGAGGTAAGATCTCAACACTGCGATTGTTCTAGAAAATTCACTTGACATTAAATTATTTCTAAGCATTGGTATGGTGGTTTTAATTCCAGACTATGAGTTAATGTAATTTAGGCTAAGCAAACAGAACTTTCCTCACAGATTTTGAGAATCTATAAGGAATAAACATAACTGTACACTGGAAATCTTCCTTTTGAACAGATTATTTATGGATTTTGCTCTTTGGCACCAAAGGGAATTTGCAGCCTCAGGAAGAATGCCATGGCTTTTACTTTGTTACTTTAAAAGTTCAAAAAATGCCATGGGTAAAAGATTTTGGAGGAAAAATAATTACAAGAACACAACAGGACCATGTATGTTCCCCAGGAGATAATGCACATCTCTCAAACACTAGCACACTGGCCACTTTAGAAAGTCTCCTAAAAAATATTTTCAGCACATAACCTACTTGATCAATGCAAATTCAACTCCTCCAGAAGGGGAGTATGGGGAGCAGTATTAATGTGGTCACAGCACCAAGCCTGCCAGCATACAAAAAGGGTTTGGACAGTGCTTGCAGGTGCATGGTTTGATTCTTGGGGTGGTCTGTGCATGGCCAGGAATTAGACTTCAGTGATCCCTGTGGGTCTCTTCCAACTCAGGATATTCTACAATCCTATAATTCTATCAAAAAAGCGCTGAGATTTTATTTAATTACAGTTCAAAACTTAGTCTGAATGATCTATTCAGCGCTAAACTAGAAAAATGGATCATACTTAGCAGAAGCTGAAATTTGATTAAGTATTCATTTACTAACCTTCTTTACAACCCAGTTTAAAGCCTTTTCAAAATAGTCCCCAATCCAATTTTCAAGGTTGTATCTGCATTCTTCAGGCTGACTCCTTATCCAAGACTTTATTAGAGCATTAAGATCTGTATCTTCATCACTAAGTCAAAACAAAACAAGATTCAGATAAATACAAGACAATGACTTCAAACAGATTGTTTTAAAGGAACAACAAAATTCCAGAAAAAGTCTAGTAAAATACTTTAACAATTTCTAACCAATATTTAAAGAATATTGGGCTCTCCAGTAAAGTATTCACCATGTCTTTTAGAAAAAATATGAGGTATTTCAGTCAAACTTTACAACAAACACCACAGAAGGGATATGCAACCTAAAGAAACTTCCCCAGTGATTGACTCCCTAAATGTAAGCAACTAATCAGCTGCTCCCTTCACTTGAGAATACCTTTCTAGTAAGTATATAGTTTCTCACTTAAAAAGAATGTAATGCTCTTCTGGCTTACCTCAGAAAGATCATTCCCATTCGAGATATTGTAGCAGGAGAAGCACAGCTAAGGTCATGAGTTTCAAATATAAAGTTGACATTTGAACCAAACTGAATTCTTTCTCCACTGGGCATAGTCAACAATTTGTTGTCATCCAAAACAGAATTCAAAGATTCAATCCATTCAGGATCAATATCACCATCACAAATTATCCATGAAGTAACATCTATTCCCAGACAGAAAAATAAAATATCAAACATAAGAAAAACAGTTCAAAAATATCACCCCTGCTATCTTAATGTCATTTATTATTCTTTCTTCATTATGACTTACAGTTCTATGAAGATACTCCTCACATGCTTTACCTTCTGCTGCTTGTTTTTGCTTTCTTATAACAAAATGTGTAAAGAATGTACTGAGGCATTTAGCTCCAATTGTTATTAGAAGTTTTTCTTGCCTTATGCTATCCACAAACAATACCACAATATGAAGAAGTACTTGAAAGGAACGATTTCAGTGTCACATCTTCAAGTCCCTCTCAGACATACCTGGGGGCTCTCGCACCACTTGCCGAGCACTATTTGTAAGCACTCCATCAGACCATTCCCTGGTATCCATGTCAATACAGCCCAGCAGCTGATGCCGAGGCATGGCTTTGGGATTCATTGTGTACTGCTTCACCACTCTGCCAGTTTTACCGAGGGCTGTCTTTAACATCCGCCAGAGCGTTGATTTACCTCCACCACTGGGACCCACGATAACTACACCCATTCTTTGACGCAGTTGCTCATATAACTCCAAAGCCTTCTTGATCTAGACAATGAAAGAGATAATGGCAATGTGAAACTGTAAAGCTAAATCAAACATGTTCCTTTACAGTATTTCTGAGATTTACTTTACATGCAGACACTTTCTATAATTTTGGCTTTTTAAATAATAGATAATAGCAGATATATTTAGAATTATGATACTAAGTCTTATGAAGAAATTTATTTTTCATGTTAGAAGCACTTCACTAAATTACTAATACAAAATTAATAGCTATCTTCAGGCATATTTTTAATGAGAATTTAACAAATCCTCAGTCACAAAATTTAATCCAGTTCTACAGTAAATAAAAACAAAGCAGAGAACTGCTTGTGAAAATCAAATATTCACACATTTCATTCTTTCACTGTCCAAAATATTCATTGTCATTTGTATCTGGCTTGAATGAAACTGTATATCACATGCTCACATCTTTATTTTCCTTACACTGTTTTTCTTTCAATTAAATAACTGACCTATAGTGCTTCGAACGCACATCTAATTTTTTGTTTACATGTAATTAGAATCTAACAACCAGTTATTCTCACTTTTTTATAAAAGAAATTTAAATTGAAAACAGAAATTAGTTATAAGAATGTAAAATGAATCAGTTCTAATTCACAATAATACTGTTTTGTTGCTGTAGTTAATGTTTACCTGTGTGCTTATAATTTCCATGTTTGCCTCCTCAAAGACTTGTTGTAAAGCTGCAGTTAACTCAGTATATTCCACATCTTTAGAATCAGTGCCCGGAAACACATCTTTAACCAGCTCATCAAAACGAGTGCAGTCTGCAAATGTAAGCTTTGATGTGGTGTTCAGTCGCAAAGCTTGAACCACTATGTGACTTTCATTAACTGGAAAGAAAAACAAAGAAAACAGATAGGTTTAAGCTGTGTCAACACTGCTCTTACGTTGAAAGTGGAATTGGAGCATAGATTCCAGAATTCCAGTTCATGTACCATTCTACTTGGAAGTTAGGCATAGTCAGGCATACTTCCTCTAAGTACAATATATGCCCAGAAATGCATTCTATACAGATATAAGGTGGTTATGATGCTGGTCATATGCAAACCATTTGTTATATCAAAATCTGTAAACTTTCAGATACATGCTGGTTAAGCAAACAGGAACCAGTTGCTGTCTCCTAAAGATGTGAAATGCTCATCCATTCCACATTCTTTAATTCCCTCTCATTTAACACCTAAACAACAATAACTTTTAAAAAATCTTTTAAAAATCTAGTGACTCTGTCTAGTCCAATATATTTCTATCATCCCAACCTATCCTTATATTTGTCTGTCTACCAATCTGAATCTAGTGCCTTGTGACAATTTTGCAAAACTCAGAGTCAAAAAGGTCAGATAACTAATGAATACTGACAGCATCAGAAAACCAACTTTCCTGTCCTAAGCCAAGTGAAAACAAGACTTTGAGAACCATTTAAAATCATTCCCAAATGAAGTCCTGTAATCTGTATTCTTATCATCATACAAAAACTCAGTCTAGATTACGACAAATATTTGTGATCTCCTAGTGAGGGTGGGCTTTCTTAGATATTTTCTTCTTTCCAAAACTGCCTACAGATACAAGCCATGGCTATTTAAAACTCCAATGAACAAGAAAGCTGGAGTGAATTATATTTGTATAAGATCATAAAGAATCAAAAGTTTGGTATGGTCAATCTTACCTTCTTGTTTTGCGTCACTTTTCTTCAGCTGATGAAGAAGACTGCCACAGCCTCTTAAAACAGTCTTCAGTGCTCGTAAACCCCAGTCATAGTGCTGCTGTGGTGTCAGAAGCTCCCTGAATTTAACAACAACAATATGGCAATAAGCTCTAGGTGACACCATCTGAAATTTTGGGTTGGTGAATGAACACACTTATAATACAGGTTTGATCAAAAAAGAAACTGTCACATACTTGTAGTGCCATCTGAAATACATCTCAGAAATACAGCAATGGCACTCTGGAATTTTCAGAGGGGTTATATTCAACATGTATTTATTATTGACTCTAACAGCATTCACTATAACTTCTGATCTTTGTACCCTCTAATGCACATAGTTTTAACCAAACATGCACTTGCATTTCAACAGTTTTGAGAGTTCAATACAACACAGTGTTTGTCAGCATTCATATGCTCACATTTATATTTAGTAAGATACTAGGGAAGCAGCAATTTGCTCCCTTGAGATTGTAATTGAATTCAAGATATTTTCACATCTCAACCTACCAATATATTGCAGTATTTTAACTTTTTAAGTTAAAAGTATCTGTATTTGCATGGTAAACTACTTAGATTTAAAAGCTACAAGGTAAGAAATTTAGAAAGGTAACTTTACTAAGGAGAGGAGAGGTGGGCGAGTGAAAGCTTACCTTGCTAAATTAAAAATAGACACTAATTTTCTACCCAGTATTTTAGCATCCTTAAAGCCTTCTGAATACAATATAACTTCTGCAATGAGTTCATTGTCTGGATGAGTCATTGCAACTGGCCTGAAAAGTTGCTTGAGGTTATCAGGCAGCTTTTGTCTTCCTCCATAACCTTTTCCAGCAGGATTCAGAGTGATAAAAATTCCAGAATTCGGATCCATTTCAACCTAGCATTAGAAGTGCATTGTAATGATATATTTTTTGTCAGATGAAACAGTATTGAGAAATGCTGGGTGGACTATGTTTAGTTACAGTAGTCAGTTTTTAAATGTGGCCGATGTGAACAAGATAATTAAGTTTTGCTGTACCTTTTTGCCAAGCATCTCACATACAGGACTGTGTTTCTTCAATGCATGTTGAATTGTCTGGACCTGCATGGATACTGCAGACAATACAGCTTCCTCAAGCCTATTGAATTCATCAAAACATCCCCAGGCACCACACTTCACTAAGCCCACAAATATGCGTCCCATTGACTTCACATCAATGCCCTAGAAATTGGAAAGAATGTTGTCAAAATTCAAGTAACAAGAAAATATGAAAGAATGTCTTCCCATCCACTAAAAAGCAGGTCCTTGAAAATATCCACAAATTCCTAATGGCAACTGACAAATTATCAGAATAATTTCCATAATAATTTCAATACAACTACTACTACTACAACTATGAAAACTACTACTAATAATAATACTAATAATAACAATAATTATTAATATTATAATTTTAATATTATTTTTGGAATATAATATTTCTTTATGAAGTATGGGTGTAGATATCCATTTCCTAAATTAAACAAAACCATATTCACCTCATCACAATTAAAGACTAATACTTGTCTTCCAAGAATCCCACCCAAGGCTTTTACTGATTCTGTCTTCCCAGTTCCAGCTGGACCATAGGGATTTCCTCCAAGGCCCATCTTCATGGCCTGAGTAAGAGTTAGGAAACACTTATCTGTCAAAGGCGTATAAACAAGTTTTGGGGAAATCCCCTGCAGAAACAAAACAAATTATATTTATTGGTAAACAGCAAATACTGGCAATTTCATTTTATTCATAAGTAATTAATTTGATCATATAAAGCAACAGCCAAAATTTCTGTCTCATTCAGAATATGAATTTGTTTACAAAGCTGTCCTGATTTTATATCAAATGCCAATGTATTGTTCCATTTTTTCACAACTGCAGATGAAACTGCACTCAGATGCATAAAAGCAAGCATATTAAAAATATGTATATGATAATTTGATACAATTAGTAATTAAAATTATTACCCTGTCTTTTAATATTATCTATGAAACAGCATGTTAAGGACATAACAAAGTTTAGAAAAATGAGAACAGATAGAAGACAATCAGCATCATGTATGAAATGAGGAAGTGTTTGACTCATATATAAAAACCACTATGTAAAAATACCACACCTGATATTCATAAGTATATTGGAGTTCAGCATCTACCATCTGAACATAACATTTTTGGTCATTCATATAAAATCTCAGCTGCTTCTTCCAAGCCCAGTCTTCAACACTGCGAACCTCAGCTTGATTCAGCTGTTTCACCACATCAATGTTATGAATGATATCAAGAATCAGAGCTTTAAGCTTGAGCTCAAGGATTCCAGATTCTACAAATAATCACACCAAAATAAAAAATCACTCTTGTATAGCAAAGAAGACACATGTTACCCATTCACAAGTTCATTGTGCTTTCTATTACCAGCAGATTTTATTTAGATATTGTTTGAATTATATAAAGGGTTTTTTTTTTTATTTTCTAAAGCAAGCAGCATAAAATACGATCCTGAGAGACAATGTAAATCATGTAACTTTAGTAATTTTGATGTGACTTTGTCTAACTCTACATGGTGGGAGGGGAGGTGGGGTTTGAGACAGACAAAGAGGGGGAGAGAGAGGGGAAGAGGAAAAAGAAGAGGGAGAGTCTTTTCTGCAAAGCAATTTATGCCAAGAGTGTTAATAGTCATGCATACTTCAGCAATCAGTGTGGCTCAACCTGCTGAGTGAACTGCTGAGCATCTGAAAACCATACTCTACACACTCTGGAGATTTTACTCAGGATAATTATGGTGATGTGGAGTGAAAGTTCATTAACAGATTGGGTAAATTAAGTATACTCTTAGAGCATATTGTTTCATTTAGTTTCATTGAAAGAAATCAATGTTTGTGTATTTCTATACCATTCCATGATGGGAATTAAATCAAAGTCAGTGAGAATAATCACAATTCACTTCAAAATCCCACCTATTCTCCAAACTAAAACATAAATGTAATGCATTATACAAGAAATGAAATGAACACTCCTCTGTAACTGAGGAAAATTCTCAAACAGCTATAGAAAGAGCACAAAGGGAGCTCAGATAAAGAAACACACTTACATACTTCTGGAGGTAGGTGATATAAATCCTGATTCTAATTAATGTACCAGATGTTTACAGTTCAGAAATTCTAAGCTAAAATTTAATGCAGTAAGCAGCTATACAAATGTGGTTGAAGATTATTAACTGCATATCGAGTCTTTTTATACCTAAGATAAAAGCCATCTCACCTAACCTGCAGTGTAGACTTTTTTATCTGAAGTAGTCAATCAAAGCCCCACCTCTTGTCAAAAGAAAGAAAAAAGCACTCAGAGGCATCATTATTCTAGCCCACTCGGACTATGTAAGATTTAGAACAATCATGTCTTGAGAATAACTAGCCTATTTTGCCTCAAAGGTACTCAAACGTATTAGCTCAGAGGCAGATGTGTACGTCTAATATAGAAAAAGAGAATCACCTACACAGTTGTATAGAATAGACTGGCTTGACACAACGTACCTCAACTGCTGTTTACCCACTTCCTGTGAAACAGTAGATGCATAAGCTAAAAGATAGAAACTTACTAAAAAAGTTCAGAAAACAGGTCTCCAAATATATAAATTCTCCGAGACAGTTTCTAAGATATATATAAAAACCCTTTTGTTTACTCTGAAATATTAATTACTCTAATCTTGGCTGTAATAGGTGACTTTATGTAACTCAGCTTTGTGAACTCAAAACACATTTATATAATTTCTTGTTTAAATAAACAATGTAAAATGCTACATAACTGCAGTCATAATCAAGAATTATATATTAATGATCATTTGTATACCTGTACTCCCAGTATCTTCTATGTCACTACCAATGCTGGTATAATGGTCCAGTTTAGCCGTGAGTTCTAATTCTAATTGTTGCAGATTATGGTTTTTGATAGCACTTTCAACATCTTCAGTGAATAGAATTTGTTCTGCCAAGGAAAGAATCTTTGGAAGAGAAAGTTCAAATTATATTTTATAAATACTGCACACATATAAAAATGAACCAGTTTTTCAATTAATTTGCAATTGCTTATTATGTCTGATATTTAAAATCTTTTATTGTATAATTTTTAAACAAAGCTCTACATTTGTTATGATCCTAAGAACAAATAAAGCCATCCAAAAACCTGGCAAAATTTTGCATTAACTTGCAACCTAATCTAATACACTTTTTCATTAAGTGGTATGTCAAAATGCGATGCAAAAGACTTGAATATTTCAAATGTTTGCAAAGAAATTTAATAAGAGCACATATTTTTAAGAATTTATCTACATGATCAGTGAGAAAAATGGATTTGATTGGGGTTATTTTCTTCCAAATCTAAAAAGAAATAACTTATTTGTTAATTCTAAGACTACACAGTGGCACTGCTGGATCAACTACTACCTGGGAAGGAAAGAGTGATGGATCGATTGAACCCTGCGATTTTTTTCCAGCATCAACACAGTCAATTAACATTTTTTTCAGGGTCTCCTTCATCTCCAAAGCCAAACTGTTTAGCCACACCTGACGAAGAGACAAAAAACCTCAAAATTATATTAGAAATGAATATCTCAATGATGTTTAAACTAGACTAGGATGTGATTTTTCTTACCTCCACATCATTTGATAGAAGAACTTTATTTCTAAGTGGCACAGTTTCTCCTTCTACAGACTTCATGGCAATTATGTACTTAAATTCTTCATCAAAGCTCACACTATTAATGCCTATTAATCAGAAAACATCAATAAAGTTATATATTCTCAAAGTCAAACATTAATTACTAAGTGTCTAGTCATGGAAAGAGATGAACTGCAACATATTACTTGGCTTCAAAGAAGCTTATCTGTAAATAAGTAAATTTCACAAATAAAGATTAATGCATTACCAGCAAAAAGTTTCTTAAGATGAGACTGGATAACCAGAGGATTTGTGGACTGTCCTAAAATTTCTAACAAGTCATCATCTCCAACAAAATAGAATCTTGGAAATGCTGAGCGCTTTTCCTATATAAAAACAGAATAAATCAATTTTGTTGATTTAAACCCAAACTTACTGACTTTCTTTATAAAAAAATGTATTAATGTTCACTGTACCTCTAAAAACTCATTCAGAGATTTCTGACACCTCTGAAGCTGGTCAAGTATGGTAGTTAAGGTATTTTTTATTCCTGCCCGGGCATTCAGTGATGTTATCCTATTGTCACTCTTAATATCTGACATAATGGATCTTGACAGAAAAAAAATCATAAATTAATTATAATTTTAATTTAAATATGACATATATAAAGTTAAGTAAATAAAAATTAACACACAAACAAGTAATATAAACAGCTGATATATAACTTTTAGGTTTCGGCACTAATAATGAAACATTTCAGAATTTACCTCAACATCTCTCCAATGTAATTTAAGAACAACAGTTTCTTGCTAAAATTTCTCAACCCAGAATGAAGAAAATTAAATTCTTGACTTTTATTTCCATTTAAGTCATTTCAATTCAAGCCAAAACAGATAATATTTTTCCATATTTCTAAAACCTACTCCCTTTTTATCTTTTTACTTGTTTGGAACAAATAAACCATCTGTTTCCTCCAAAACTGCGTGTGCTTTCTTAGCAAACAAAGTGATAGTCTTCAACATGATTCTTGAAAAAACAATTCCATCCCCTCTACTTCTGCTGCTAAGACTAACCTTGTGCTTGCCTGCCTTACAATCTTTGATGCTTCACATCATTCCTTTCTTCACATGTGCCCCATTAAATGAAAACATTGCCATCGTTATTCAGATATATGTTGCCATCACACATATATATCTTCTGAATTCCTGCCACTGACCTTCTTGTCCATACATATGCCAATCATTCCATATATTTTCACCAAGAAGAATGTTCCAGACTACATGTCAAAGATAATACAAAAGGAAAGCTGCATTCCATAACACTAACCTAAAGTTTTCATCAACTCTGTTAAAACGAGCTTGTTCTTTGGGTAGAGCTCCACGACCAAATATTGGTTCCAAATAGACCCATTTCCTCTGAATTTGGTTTAAATTCTGCAGGTACTCATCCAAGTCAGCTAGCTTTTTTTCCCAGATGGACACTTTATCTTCAAAACCTTTGTAATATGGAGAGTCCTTAAGAGACTGTAGAAGACAGCGATGATCTCCAACTTGATTGACTGTGTCCTTCCAGTCTTTAATAAGCCTGATAGTCTTGCCTTGGCTATCTTCATAATCTGTTAACATGAAGACAGCTCCAACTCCCCAGAGTTCAAGCTCACGTAATGCTTCTCTGATTGTGATTTCACCTTGAGCTCGACAATTCAAATCCTATTTAAAGGCAAGAATAGATCTCATATGAAACTACAATAAACTCTCCATTCAAAAATATAACACAAATTCTACTTCTACCGTATTTAAAACATATGCATATGGAACAACACATACCACATAAAGTAAGCCATAAAAAAAATATTATAGATCCCGTATTTAAAATTATTCATACCTTAAGTTCCATTGCTTTTTCAATAATGGCATCTGTCACTTTTAATAGATCTCCAAATAGCAAACCCTCAAGTGTAGTACCTCGGGGAAGACCCAGAAGACGAAAGAGATCCAACCAATGGTCTGGAGAAAGATGGTCTCCTCTTACATATTTTAGGAGTGGAATTATCATCTACAGAAAAAACACTCAGGTAAATCCATCTAGTTGCTATGAAAATTCCATCTCTTTGATTATGGGGTGACATGATACTCAAACAAAAATAAAATTTAAATTCTTAAACTGAGGTACAATTTTTCCAGTTCCTGAATTTAAAGTTTGGGTGTATGATTCTGAAGACAACTCACTGTAAATCTGTGTCTCTGTAAGCTGTAACGACCATTCTGTTTACTGCAAAGAACTAAAGGTTCCCAAAAGTAAGTGAAATGTTCAAAACACTATCAAAAGACATTTTGTTAAATATTAACATGGTTTTATTGTAAGAAATGAACAATGAGGTATACAATGGAGTACATTACCCAGTAATACCATAACATATTTTGTTTCACAGGACTTTTTGAAATTCATAGAATCACAGAATTATTTGGGTTGAAAATGACCTTAGAGATCACCTGGTTCCACCCCCCCCCCAATGTGGGCAGGAACACCTTCCACAAGACCACGTTGCTCAAAGCAGCACCCAACCTGGCCTTGAACATTTCCAGGGTAATCAGCGTCTTACTTTATATTTGTCCACTTCTTTTTGCAACTTTACTGTCATTACAGTATGTTCTTCCATCTTCCTCAGTCTGTCATGCCAGTTAAACAAAAATTCTTCAAATAGGTATATCTTACTTCTGCATGAAAATCAGACATAAAAAGGTCATAGAAACATAGTACTACAATCACACCTGTATGCCCATTAAAAATAAAGTAACAAAATGTTACCTAAAAGTAATCCAGTCTTCTTTGGCTTTTTCCTGAAAACCTTGATAAAACTCTTCATACAGTGCCCAGACATCTGCACAACTCTGAATGTCTTGACTTACAGCTTCTGACAATGATAAGTCAGGCTCTTCCAACTTAAAATGATGGCATTCTTCACTGCATAAAAAGATCATTGCATTATGCATTACATTATTCCAATGTACTTTTATGGGTTAAGAAATGATACCATACAGAAATCATCATACTTTTTTAAGAAAAGTCACCGGCTTTATTGAAGAATATTGCTGCCAACTGCATTTTCCTTATAATACCCTTCTTGAATAGAAATAATAAAGAAATATGAGTGATAACTCCTTCACACAATAACCTTCTCCCATATTCACAATTATTTTCCATAAACTTTCATTTATTTTTTATTTATGAGAAAGTTGAATTAATTTGTGCCTTCAAAATCAAAGCTGGAATTAAAATAATTTTGAATTGATCATTTCTTCCTGGTGGTAAAAAGAATATGCTAATTTTATTTGCCATCATTTACATGCCAAGGTAAGAAGTTAAATAGAAAAGATCATCCTCAAGAGCTGCAATAATGAGCACAAACACTTACTGGGAGAGCTGAGCTCCTGTCCACTTAATTTACAAGAGGTTCTTTTTGGACCAATATCCCAAAGTTTCTCTTAGTGAGAATTTCAAAAGTCAGAATTAAGCCTTTAGTGTACAAACTTCCTTTTGCAAGACCCTTGAGAGATTTCTCAATTTATTTATCCAAAAAGCATCTAGAAAAACTTAGCTTAAGAAATTCATGTTACGTAAAACCAACAAAAAGGACCCTGAAAAGCTAATGAAAAACATGTAATACAAATTAAATTACTTACAGTATCTGTTGTGATAAAAATTAGTGAACATTTTTTGTGATACTATTGCTGTATCAAAGATCAATACATTAATGAATAAGATATACAGGTAAATAAATTCACATACATGAGTTTTTCTTTCATGATTTTAAGTTCATCAAATTCTTGTTTTTTTTCTTTTATCATCTGAGCACTTTTCTCGAGCACATCTTGACCACCTGTTTCAATGACATCATCACTTGGCTTTAGCTGATCCCAGCGAGCTTTAAATTTTTCCAGATCTTGAAGATATACATTGATACGTGAGAGCACATTTCCTTTCATCACTTCCATCTGCAAAGCAATAGGCAAAATTACATTCCTTAATGGTTTGTATCTACAACCGTGATCGAAATCAAAGCATCAACTTCAAAACTTGATAATGACTACTTGATCAAAAAGTACTCAAAAAACTTCTTGTATAATACCTGAAGAAATAGTTCAACTTTATTCTCCTCACTCTGTTTTTCTTTTAAAGGGGGCACTACTTTTTTTATTATACTAGTACTTGAGACCTATTTATTCAGCCTATGCTACCTACTTAGGCTTGCCTCTTATAGCATATAGAAAAAATTCTACATATATGTGGCAAATTGGTATCTTCAGTACAACTTAACAATGAGTTAAGTAGTTTGCCTATGGACTGGTATTACAGGACTGTGCATAGGTTAGCAAAGTTAAGTGAAAAGAAAATAAAAAGCTTCAATACTAAAATCATGATAAAGAAATTAAAATGCTATCTTTAAACTGTAATCCTCTTTTCCTCTGTCACCCATTGCATTTATTAAGCCATTTCTGTCACCAAAAAGTTGTTTTGAGACAGAACTCCAACAATACAACATTTATTTTAGCATCAGTTTAACAAAATTTTCCCCTAGTTACCACTTCAGAGTTAACAGTTACTGCTTAAGAGTCTAAGTATTCTTCCTTAGACAGCTCTCCCTCAACTCAATAATGCCCATGTTATTATTGAACTGACAATATTTATGGATTTAATCTAAGAAAAAAGTACTTTTCCAGACATATAAAAAATAATTTCAACATTTTCAGGTATAACTAAGCTTTCATTGCTACCTGTTCGGCAATCATAAGCTGGTGGCTTTCCATCATTAATTCAAATTTATCCCACGTAGCTCTTAGGTTACTGATACTGTCCAAACCTGCACCAGCCACAGTTCGCAGAAGTTTGTTTTTATCTTCAGCCTCTTGAAACAGAAGAAAAACCTAAAGTCAGAAAGATCAAAAATAAGTGTGCATGCAAAAATTCAGCAAATCCTGTTTATCTAAAGCAAGTACATCTGAATCACCAATTCTGTATGCACAGATAATAAGCTTATATACAGCTGCTTTTTTAATACTGCTTATAGAATAATATTAAAATATTTGAAAAAAATAGTATCTGAGGTATTTAGAGAAATTCTGAACGTTGATCCTATCATGAGATATACAGAAGTGTATGTTAACTATGAAAGAGGTAAGAGCCACCTTATATAGTGCAGAGATCAACTCAATCAAATTGGAGAAGAGCAACAGAACAATGGATTGTGATAAATCTGTGTGTTTGTTTGCTGGCTTTAGCTGGGATATAGTTAATTTTTTTCTTAGTACCTGTTCTGGACTGCTCAAAGTGCTTATAAAAGAATTGGAAAAGGCGACCAGTCTGTGAGATGATAAAGTTTACTGATGATACTGTGTTATTTCTGGCATGAAAATACTTCACCTGAGAAGAACTACAGAATGAATGTATAAGGAATAATGACTGATGATACTGGTGACAAGCAAAATTCAAGTAGATAACCATAAAGTGACATAAATGTGAAAAAATAAATTTCACATGTACAAGTTGAGTCCTAAGATAAAAACTGCACTTGACTGCTATCTTAGGGTTATGACAGCTAGTTTTACCAAAATGTGAGCTTAATCTAAGGAGTAGGAAGCAAAACAAATATTATGAGTCACAGAGACCAAAAAGATAATAAGACATAATATTATAATTTCATCATGTGAATTCATGGTTTATACAGATCTTAAAAACTTAGAAAAATCTGTAGGTCACACAGAAAATGAAATAGAAAGAAAAGACTTATCAAAGGGCAACAAGGATAATCAAAGTTATGAGTGGCTTATGCATAAGAAAAGATGAGACTAACACTCTTTAATCTACAACAGAGATCACTGATACCAGACACAACAAAATAGAATATAGTGTCAGTTGCAAAAAAAAAAAAAAAAAAAAAAAAAAAAAAAAAAAAAAAAAAAAGGGGTTCTACATGTAATGGGTAATTGATCTACACTTTTACAGAGTATATTTTGGATGTCAAACAGATGTTTGCTCTCAAGAGAAGACAAGGTAAGGCTCTGGAAAAGAAATTCACTGAGTGTTACTATATGATCAGGAGCCACATAAAACTCCACAAGGCTCAGGTTGAAGGTTAGAAGTAAAAAGTATCAGAAAAGCTACCCTGATTTTATGTTTTCCCCTAAATAAATCACTCCAGTGCTGGACACAAATTACTGTGCTACATGGACTACTGCCCTGACCCCATGTAACCTGAGCATGATCTTTAATTATTAGTTATTATTAAATGTAAGTTTCCATACTAGAAAATAATTACAGTTTTATAGCTGTTGCTCTGGATAGAATAAAATAGTATCTTACCCTCTCTTTTCGTTCATGTAGGCTTAAGTATTTTAAATTGTCTTCTGCTATTTCCTCTACAGTCTGGGGCCTAATCACTAGTGTTTCCATGGCATCAGTGAGAAATGTAGAAACATCACAGAGGTGAGCTACACAAAGATGGAAAACAAAGTTACCGTGGAGAGAATATTTTTAGTTTTAAATATCCAAGTCAGACAAACGCACAAGGATACAGCATTAGTCAAAAGTATGCAAAGTAGTTGTTTAAAAATTGCAGACTCCAATCTTGTCTACTACCTGAACAGAAATTGTACATTTGTGCTTACAAGTAGCTTTCCAAATGTAATCCACTGCGTTCAGTGTATGATTTAGACCATAAGGATCAGAGCTCCTTCTTAACACTAAACACAAATACATGAGGCACTTATTTATATGCTTTCGAAGGTTGTAAAGGCCTTTTTTTTTTCAGGTAAACAGATATAAATTGCTTTTGGGTTCTTTGGGGTTTTTTTCTGTTTATTTTGGTTTGGGTATTTTAAAGAGGCTAACTAAATAAGCCACCTTGCTTTACATATTGAACAGACTCACAAACCAATGCCTGCATAAGCTATAATGTTGTATTTACCTACCAAGGTAAATCTCTTTTCATACTGAGAAAGGAGCTATACAGCTCCAGGAAATCTTTCAGGAAAGATTCACCTTTCAGGCTATGAAATAATTCACTTTCTTGCACAATCCCTGTTATATGTTTCCTGTGACAAGCATTAGATTTAAAGCACAAAGCACTGTTATTTCTCATCATCTACACTTTATTCCAATTTGTCCTGCTGTTCCATATATAGGTCAACCACCCAAAACAGGGAAAAGTTTTGTATACTTCAACACCGTTTTAACAGTTTTCACAATCTAAGCGACAAGCAATTCTATGGAGTAAGTCCAGATTATTTCAGACTCTTCATGAAGTATTTCAATTTGTGAAAGAAAAATCTAATAGCATTTTTATTGCATTTTATGACACCTTCCCAAACAACTAGGAAATTTTCCTCCCTCAAACATTAAAAAAATTTTCTTCTCTGAAGCAACAAAATTTTTTGTCAGATAAAAGAAACAAGCAAAACAATTTTCTTATGTATTCTTTTACATCTGTAACAGAGGTGGCCCAAACAACAGGAAAGATACACAATAGACGTCAAAGGGTCCTAGGTTACATCTGTAGTGAAAAAGTAATATTGAGGAATACACAGCTGTAACAGATTACTTTCTCGCATTGTGATTTCTGCAGTTCACTGTGCCTGAAAGTAAACTATTTCAATAAAAAAGTATTTACATTAACTCAAATGTGCCCAACAGTACAACAGAAACAAAAAAATTAAAATACTGTTCATTGATATTATTTACCTTGAATGGATTTTCTCAAAGAAACAACTAGAATGTCATACAACTTCTGGATGAAATCATCGATCACAGTTTTCACAGGGTTGCAATTCACAGTTAAACAATCGATTCTGATCGTGCTTTAAAGAAGAGATTAAAAGACAGCAAATATTCAGTAGCAGACTTACATGTTAGTATCTCTAGATCTATGCACATCTATAGTTTACCCTAACTTCATATTTTAATGAGAAACTTCCCTTAAAATTCTCCAAGTGAAAGTCATAGATTCTTGGGAAATTAAGCCATAGTATTGAAATTTTTACAACAATTATGCATATATACTTTCACTTTTATGGGAACTGAGGTCCAATGCTCTCCTTCTCCAAATAGTTAGAAAATGGCTTGATTTTATATAACCAGTGCCATAAAATTCTGAAAGGCTATTACCATACTCAAAAGAAAAATACTTTCATTATTTGTATATTCATGTCTTTAATTCTCTGATTTCCATCACAGTTTACTAACTCAGCCTTCAATAGCAATAAGAACTAAAGAAAAGCCATAGAGAGTCATTTCAAGGCCCCATATCTAATGTATCAGTGACCATAAGTAGATACTTAGAGAACACTAAGAAAAAGGTCTACCTTACTTGATATCCTCCTGACTATCCTCCCTCAACACTAATATTTTCAACTCATGGATTTCTTAGCATCATGTTGCTTCTGGCTATAAGGCACATCAGCCAGCTTCTCTTCTATTCACCTCAGTTTGTCCATGAACTCATGGAAATCTTTACTATTCAGAGTATCACTAGCCAGCAAGTTCTACTTCTCCAACATGAAATGTCACATCTTTCTCCTTGCTCTAAGCATGATTCCTACCAGTTTTACTTTAGAATGCTAACCATACAGTACAATAGGTTCATGTGAATATACATAGGAATAAAAGCCTACCCTACCATACTACTATAAGTTATAAGAGGCAATCAAATGTTTCATTACAGGAATTACTTCATGACAAACATTTGCTATGTCTGTTCCTAACTCCCATATAAATTTCACATGTACAGGACTTAGCTAGAAGATTTGTTAAAATACTATATTTTGGAATATTTCAGAACTAGCCCTGAATTCTGAGGAAGTTTCCCCTTATATCAAGAGGAAGTAATTAGTTTTCAGAGAAGGTGACACAAATAAAAGAGAGTATCTAAAAATAAAAATGAAAAATCAAAATCTAAACATTTAAAAACTACATCCACATTTTAAAAACACTTGAAGTGTGAATCTATATCTTCATCTCTATTTTACTATTACCTTTAAAATATCTGATAGAATACATTATTAAAACAAAAGAACAGAGTTACACTCTACCTTGGAAGACGTTCTGCTTCTTTCCCTCTCACTTTTAATGCCTTGAAGTTTTTTTCCCAGTCCTGTTTGCTAGAAAGGTGTGTCTTCACCAAAGGTTCCATATCTACTTGGCCAATTACGACCCATTCCTTTCCAATATTATTTTTTATTCCATGGAAAAGAAATATTTTCCAGATTAAAAAATTGTTTTTAAATAACATTAAAATACTCTAATAATGTTTTCAAGTTACATTCTCTTTAACCTTTGTGCTTCTTCACATATCTGTAGATTTTCTTAGTGCAAAAATCAGGAGGTAAAAAACAGTTTGACATGTTCACACATTTAAGGATATTCAAAACAGAAAGACTGAAAAGTCAGCTACTATACAGAGTATTCAAAAGGAACTATACATATACTTCAGTCAGGCATGCGCTTAACTGGTTGGCTTAACATGATGGATGGACTCGCTAAGCTTTTGCTTATATGCCTTGAAGAAAAGGACAACAAATCACAAATGTCATTGCTCAGCTACTTCTAGAATGTCCAAAGCACAAAATGATACAAATCTAAGTGAAAAAAGGTATGAGTCAGTCCGCTGTTGAAAATACCTTGAATTGATTAGAAACATCTGTCAGCCTTCTGAACAAATCCTCTGCTTTACTGAAAGCGGTCAGAAATCCATTTGCATTTCTTTCAGTCATAACAGTGAATATAGACTCATCTTCTGCCTCACTTACTCCCCTAAACTGATTTGGAATAGAGATGAATCTCTTCATTTCTCTGTAATATCTAGCTCGTACTTCTTCAAAAGGAGGTCTGAATTGCAAGCGACCTTGCCTAAAAATTGAAAGAGATAACAGAAAAACTAGTATTTTAATGTAATCTGCACCTGAATATTTTCTTTTAAGGAAAAAAAAAATCTTACTTGAATGTTAGATCAATAATTATCTCTGGTAAATTCTCATTGAGTGCTTCTAAGCCCATTTGATACTGATGCTCCAGAGCTTTGTAAAGTTGATGATTCCAGTGCTGTCTCCAAGCTTTCATATCACTCGATTTGAAACCCTAAAATTTAACAATATTTATTTTTATTTTATTCCTCCATAATCAAAAGGTGACACTGCACACTGTATAAGATCCAAAGACCTGCATCTTAGTAAAATTCAGTAATCTCACAGCTGGCACAGACTGGGTCATGGCACCAAGTTGGTCAGAAGTTAAGGACCATCTGGACAACATACTTTAGTCACTTTGTTTAGTTTTAGATAGTCCTGTGAGAAGCAGGGAGTTGACTTGATGGTCCTTGTGGACCCCTTCTAACTCAAGATATGAGTTTTTGATTTTGTGACCAGTTATTGCATTTATTGCATTTACTTGAAATTAATATAGGAATAAAAAAAAATCCAAATCAGTCTCTGTGGCAAATCAACGTAGGAACTTCACTGATGTTCATCACCCATTGGTTTAACCAGAACGTTCTTCAAGATTACTTTAAAATGCACAGGACTCTGTTGGAAATAACATCAAGAGCTGGCTGAATATGACACTTAAACCTGTCTCACAACTTCTATTTTCTTTTAATATGTAAGCTACCTTTTAAGTATTATTTATAAAAATTCTTGTGTGTTTCCACAGAACAATGTTAACTAATAAATTAATGTAAAATTTTACCCCAAATAACTCAGTTTTCCATTGAAATCTGCTACACTGCACTGTAAGGACATGGAAAGCCTTATCATAAAGTCAAGTTCTGTAGATCATAGAATATTCTGAGCTGGAAGGGACCCACCAGGTTCATCAAGTCCAACTCTTAAGTGAATTGTCCATACAGGGATCAAACCCATTACCTTGACATTATTAGCACCCTGACCAACTGAGCTAAATGGTCATTTGCAAGTCATGGAGGGATTTGCAGGAGGACAACAGAAGCTAGGAATACATTTGGTTAAGTTTTATCACTTCTACTCAAAGATTTTTGAAGAGTGACTGAAAACAGTTTAGGTGATTTTCCATCTAAAAACATTTCATAATATCAAAATAATTTTCAAACAAATCCTAAAGGAAATCTAGATTCTTTTCATAAAATATACTGACTTAAAGATAAAAATCTGCAAATTAAACTTGAAAAGAAAACAAGCCAGATATTTTTATATTGTCTTGAGAGAATGAAAACAAAATTAGAAGTAAAATACTGTAAAGACACTGCATTTATTTGACTAGCAAATACTAACGAAAGTAATCTGCATTTGCATCATAAAGGATAAGAACAATATATCCATCTAAGAATATACTCCTTTGATTGCTGAAGGCAATAGGAAAAAATAAACTGGCTTGAATAATAACTGGCTTGAAAAATAGCATACTTTGATAATATGGTATTTTTAATCAAAATTGTTATCATCTTAATGACACTAAGGGTCTTTTCCAACCTTAACAATTCTATAAGTCTACTCTAATAGTTGTCAGTTAATAAGTGAACAAACAAAAGTAAGTTTTTCTCATTATTTCAAGCAGAAATACATTTTAATTCCAAATTTTATACATTTGTTTTATTCTGTGTGTGGATCACTCATTAACTGTACCAATTTCTTCATTTTACCTTGCATTAATGGCTCAGACACAACTGATCTACATTAACCAAGGTTTTCCCATTTCCTCATCTAACACCTGTCATTGACCACAAGTTCTTCTCCCATTGCTAGTATGACATAAAAAAATTATCTACATCCTCCTCATCTGTGATTTTATCTCACATCTGGCATTAACTAGGACACAGATGTTTTCCTAAGACAACTAGTAACTCCTTAATCAGAATTAATTCAATCATGCTATGTTTGAGTCTTAAATCTTGATTACTGTTGAAAAGTCAAATGTTCAGTTTGCAATAGGAAAATCAAACCCTGCCTGTGACTCAAGGCTGGCAAAACCAGTTCTGAGCTCCTGAAGGCCATCTTTCCAACGCTGCTGCTGCCGCAGTAGATCAATATTCATAAGCGATATGACCTGTTAAAAGAATTTTAAGGAATAATAAACACACTCATCCTCATGTAAATTAAAGAAAGGTTAAGCTTAGTATGCTCTAACAGACATGACTTCAATTTCATCTAGAAAATATACCTTTTGAATGAAGTTTGTATGCCACTTTCTTAGTTTTCTATTTTCAGTGGAAATCCGTTCAGCAGCTCCTTGGAGTTTTTGGATATAAGCCTCCAGTTCTCTGGGATTATCCCATGTTATTTGAGCTTTTCCTCCAGGACCTGATTTTGAATGCTTTAAAAACACACAAACTTTGTAACATTTAATGACAAGAACAGTCTACCAGCCAACATCCAGAAGTGATAATACAAGAAAGATGGTTTTAGTCCTAGCAAAACAAATGGAGGATCTCCCTTTCCCTAGCTGCACTAGAGACAAAATAAACTGGCAAATCACAGACATGTAGGGGCATAGCATTGTAACTACATCAGTGCACTGGAGAGGGATTAACGACAGACTCATAACAGAGTTTGAAATAGATCAACTGATGTTGAGACTGCTGCTCCACAAATATAAGCAGACATCTGAAGATGAGAGGGCACCTTAAATGCCTCTCTTGGTCTTTGTTCTGCACAGATGAAAACCAAAAATGTGGCATTAATAACTGCTAATCAACTTCACCTGTTTATCAAGAAATATTTTTTTTTAATAACAATGCAATAAATGTAGAAAAAGCAGCACAGAATATGTACAGATACCATTGAAATTAAAAAGACAAAGATAGGGGAATTCTTTCACCTTAATTATCTGTTCAAATGCTAGAGCAGATTGTAACATCATTGGCTTTTGACTCCAAATCATTTGTTGATCAATAGAATTATAGAAATGCGCCACCTGTAAAAAAGGGAGAGCTTAAATTTATAAGAAAACATTAAAAGTCACATGTCACCTTTGCCCTAGCTGTAGGGGTATCCCAGATATCAATGACGCCTCATGTGAAATTGAACTGAAATATAAGCCAAACAAAAACATATGTGGCATTCAGTGCAACCAAAAAAATAGACCACCCACCCCCAAAAACCCCACACATACTTCCATTAAAATACTTGCTCATATATTTTCAGTTGAAAACTAGCAATGGTGAGGACAAGTTGCTACATTTTATGAGAATTCTCTTCAGTCATAATTATAAAAAACTGAAACTAAAACCAGGTAATCAACTAATTACTTGTCTTATTTTTGTATATTCATACAGTAACTTCATTGACTTTAATATTATATTTCAAAAGAAGACACATTCTGAAATTGTAAAGCATATCTTTACTTTTCTTTTCTTTTATGGGCTTCACTAATCGTTCAAGAAAGAAGTCACTTTCATACAGACAAGGACAGTGAAAAGCTTAACCACACAGACAGAAAAGACAGCACTGTAGAGAAGTTCAAGCAGGGAAGTCAGAACAGGAAGTTATTATGGCATAATCTTATACCTGCTTGAGGATGACCGCCTGCTTGCAGAATTTTTGTGCAGTGTTTGCAAGATGTTGTATTTTAGCTGGTATAGCAAACCCAAGTGCTGAAAGCTGACGTACTTCTCTCAGCAGAGTCACCAAACGATCTGAGTAAAGTATGTTTAATGTTCCAGAAATGGGATCCAACTCCATCACAGGGCTATTAGCTTGGATACTGAACCAAAATCAATCATATTACTGAATATAATTTGATATTCATCCTTTCTTAGGTGCATTTTACCATAATATAACAAACTATTCTAAACAGCTTGATGTCTATTTTGTTTTTCTATGCATATTAACATTTTAATTTACTCAGAAATTAATCCAGTATCCTTTCCTTTGATTCAAAGCCAATGATAACTGGCTTTGAAAAAAATTTTTGATAAAAAAGCCATTTTTGCTTACAAAGTTTTTTAGGTTTGTGATGATAGTTAACATGTAACTCACAGCTACACGGTATTCTAGATTACACTGTATCCATCACAGTGTCTCAAGCAGGAGCCTTACCAGCCCCAGTCTCCAGCACAGCAAAAGGGGGAGAAAATAATGAAGGAACCAATTCTAAGAATCAGAACTTGCATCAATGGAGCATTTTAAAATATTCATCCAGATGCTAATAAGAACATCAGCCTATCTTCAGACTTTATTCTTTTTTTTTTTCTACTTTAGCAATGCTTCTACCACCATCCTTTCATAAACACTTCAGCCTTACTCATTTTTTGCTCTTTTTCTTTCCTCATCTCTTTTTTAGTTCCCATATCCATTGCATTCCCCTTTGCAGGAGCTATTTCTTTTTTGTTCTTTTGATTAACTACTTTGTATCTTTTAAAATCTCAAAATAACAAGATTTTATAGTACTAATAAATAAGATGGCTGTTATATATTTGAGTATTCCCATTAAAATAAAAGTTTTTGCTTATGTATAAACTCCTGTATCCCCTGTAACTGTGGACAAATTCTTTTCAGAGGAATTTTGCCACACTCAAGAGTTGAAGACAGAGCTATGTGGCCAATCAACTAAAATTGTTAAAATATATTTTAGTATCCCATACAGAAATTTTATTACTTTGGGGGAAAAAAAATTCCTGAAGTTTAAATTGATCTCCTTACCCTTCTTTCATCTACCTTATGTAGACTGCAGAATTTCTTGTGAATAGCAATTAATTTGTTATCTGTACATTACAGCTATACTCTCATCTAGTCTCTATACATTATTAATGTAAGGATTACAACACGTAACAAGTAAAAACAACAAGGAAACAAAACATGTCTTTCATTCCAGGTGCCAATATAAACTTCAAGATGAGTTAATGATCTCCAATATTGGCTATTAATTAATAATTAATAATATTGTCCTGTATACTTCACCTTACAAAAAGACTGGCAGGATGATGAAAGTACAATAAATTGCTCCATTTTGTCTCTCCCTTCATTCTCAATCCTGTATATTTTTTTTATTTCCTTTGTCAAGTTCTAATGAATTACACCACACTACCGATTTCATTATTTAATAAACATTATTTAAACAAGAGTGTATTTACCAAAGTCCTGACTTGGGATTTGATAATTCTGACTGGATATTCCTAGACCAATCATCAAATTGTTCTTGCTCATATACTTTCAACTGTTCCAGAAAACATTTTGCACTTTGATGAAAAGTTTGAAATCCAGGTAAGTCAGACAGAAGAGCTTCTGCCAGCTTGATAGAATCCTCCACCTTAAACACAATAACAGAGAAAAGAAGGTTAACTTCCCAGGATTCAATTAGAAAAGAAAAATCATCACAATAAAAATCAGTATTACAAAACATCCAAGTGGGATTCAAAAGCTGATAAGGAAAAAAAAAGTGAATTCTGAACTGTGCCCCAATGTCTGAATTCTCTTTATAGTAAATTGGTTTGAATAAGCTGTTCACTGACAACACTGACAATGGCATCCAGCCCTATTAAGATACACCAAGATATCCCACTTGGTCTTTAATTTAAAGTCTCTGTAAAGGTACAGATCTCCCATGAGTCTTCTGTTGTATCTATAAGGTCCATGACAATACGCAAAGGTATTTGAAATGGAATTTCACAACTACAAGTGCACAAATTAAAATCCTAGTCAATACAATCAGTGGAGAGCAATTGAAGAGCAATTAAGAGAGCAATTATAACATTCAGCACAGCCTCAAGTAGACATAAAACAGATATACATCAGCTGAATCAGGCTAATAGTTATTCTGGGATAAATATCTTCTACTCTTATTCAAATCTAGAGTTATTGTAGAGGGCACTTATGTTCACAAAAAACATTTTGGTTTTCACTAGTCAGTGTTGTCCAAAAAATGTTTAATATTTCCTACTAAAGCGTAAATACAAATTAAAACAGAATTGTTGTACATTTACTAAAAATTCCCTGGCAGGCACAAGCTCAAAATGCATTACTCTTTGATTTCAAGAAGACACTACAAAGGTTATTAAAAACAAGTGAGGATTAGGATTTCAGAATCTGGGTATCAGTGAATCCTAAATACAATTTTAAAATGCAAACTGGAGAATAAAATTCAACAAAAAGACCTACTGTATGATTTATTTTTTTTTAAGAGGCAGTTCAGTTTACTACAAAAAGACTACATTCTGGGTCTGCTAATAACATTCAACTAAGCAAGTAGCACCACTGATAAGGAACCTTGATTATATAACTCTTGGGAAGCCCACAATTTTTCTGTGTGGAATTTCCCACAGAAATGTCAAATACCATGTTTTACATTCTATGAAAAAATGTGTGTAAACAGTAACAGAATCTGTTACCTTCAGCTCCAGCTGCTGTACCCATACAATATTATTGACAACTTCAGAAAGGTTCTTGCCTGACAGCGGTCCAGAAACATCACCAGGAACACCATGGCATCGAGTTCCAAAGTCTGTCTCATAGTCTAACACATGCAAAAGATTCATTAGAACAGAATCTAATAGAGCAACCTTAGATCATTACTGCAGTTATAAAAATATACTAGGAAAACTGGCATTATTCTAGAAGCAAATAAAGATCCTAGCATGCACAAAAAAACTAATGCAATTAAATACCTTTGACATAATCTTGAAGTGCTGCCAGCAATGTTTCCCTCTCAAAAAGCAACTCTTTGCTTATATTTGGATGCTTTATCAGTTCCTTATGTTTCTGAAATATTTGAAGAAGCTGGAATGTAAAGATTTTTAAAAGTTATCACTTTCTTAGGAAAAAAAATTAAACATAGGCTGATACCACCCAGTACTGCTGTCTTTGGCTCTATGTACTCACTCCTATATGCACTCACTCCCTAAACTGACTACTCAGGAATTAAATAACTTGATCTTCAGGAAAGTTTTCAGAATAGAGAATTACTCATACCTGCTGTGGACTGTCCTGAATTTCTGAAATAAATTTCTTCAATTTTCTTGCTATTTTTTGTTCCACTGGTGCAATAATTCTTTCATACTGAGAGACCGCTGCTCTCCATAATGGCTAGAGATAATGAGTTCATGTGTTAGTTCAGGGCTATTTACATTGCAGAAAGACACAGAAAGAATGTGAATAAATTAAAAATAAACATTATACCTCTGTGTAAGGATTATAGTGTACAGGATTTAGGCCAGCAAAGGGCTCAAACACATGGGAAAGATGTAAAGATTTTTTTTCTCCAGCTGGCAAAAAGAACATAAGTTTTTCATGAAGCGTTCTAACAGTTAGCACCTATGAGGGAAAGAAAGTATTTGATATAACAAATGTATTTCTACATAAAATTTATATTTACAAGGACACATCTCTCTCCTTTGTACAAAAAACTTTTGAAAGACTCAGACAAACAGATTATAGAATACTATCTGATTCTGAAAAGACAATGGAAGTATTTTAATTCCTTTTTTTTAACTTGAAACAATGCTGTTTAATTCTGTGTCTAATGAAACTAATGTGTATAATTCAAACCTCTACCTCATCAAGACGTTGGCCAAGTTTGGCTATCAGTTCAGGGAAATATTTCTCATTTTTCCATGGATGTAGAGTGTACTGTTGCCACAGTTGTCCGGTTAGGTATTCACAAGCTGACACCCACTGTTCACAAACCAAGATGCCAGCCTGTATATTTTCTTTAACACTGTGAAAAGTATCCTCCCACAAATTCAAAGCTGCTAGTTTTCTCTGAACAAATCTACCTAGTGAGCCACCTAGAAGACAAAAAAGTATAAAAAAACCAAGATACTTGTTTAAATAATTCCTTTAAAGCTACACCACTTTCCAATCTCATTTTAAAAAAACCCAGTGATGTGTCTTGATTTCAAACCACACAAATGCAGCAATAACTGATTATTTTGCCACAGATTCAACAAATCTCTTGAATATCTCCAAGTTAAACAGAAGCTGGTCCAACATGTGAAGCTGATGGATTTGGATTCTGAATTCCACACACAAGCACCTGTCTTTATCAGCAGCAATGGCTGTATTGGCTGCTCCCTACAACTCTTCCTCTCTCACACACCCACACATCTGGCAGGAGCACACAAACTCACTGTCCTATGCCTGTCCCCAAACATGGGGCTGCTGTCAAGAGAATGAGAGAAGAACCTGTCTGCACATCCTGCTCTCATCTTCACACAGACTGAACCAACCTTTAATGGGAGTTTATGTAAATCAATTTTCTCCTCTGAAAGAAAGACAGGGAATCAAACAGAAGCATGATAAATCCAGTCCACAGGCTGAAAGATATCCAACTCCATCTTCTAACCATCTATCACCTTCTCAAGCATGTGTGAAGGCATCTACCAGAACTGGCTGAATTAGCACATACTAGAAGGCAAATAATATTCATGGATCATAATTACAAGAAGCAAGCACCTTCATGCTGTGGGCTGTTATTAGTGCCTTTACAAGGAAGAAGGTCTCTGCTCAAGGAATCATTTTACTTTTCTTGACTGTTCATATCATAAAGACTGCATAGAGGTTTACCTGTCACATCCAAGAGATTATACATGCGAGACTGTGGATAAGGATCATGCTCTGTTTGTCTCCACACACTATCAACAGTGTCCTTGGTAGCCTCCACCAAATCCACAACTTCAAATAATGAGAGGGTATCCAAGTTGTAATAATCCTAGAAAAAATATCCTTAATATGTTTACTTTGCAAATAGTATTGTCAAAACATTTACACTTTCCTGAAGCTGGCAAGTGGTGTAGTTTCCTGAGGTTTACTGCATAACAGAATATGTCATAATCCTCTTGAAAAACCAAGCATTTGTGTAAGTTTATTCATGTGAAGTATTCATTGCTATCTGAAGCACTATTCAAGAAAGTGCTTTGAGAGTGCCTGAAGTGTTGCATAACAGCATTAATGGTGTCCTTTTCATCTCATGAGTCAATCCCCAGTTCACAAACTGTAGCGTACAGCTGTATTTCCACAACAGCTCTAGTATTCAATGACCAAATCCACTCCCAAGTAAATGCCGGTATTCCCACACACCACTGTCGCTACAAGCTACGTGAATATCATTTAAAGTAAAATTCTGCCTAAGAAAAAAATAACTAAACAGTTATATATTCATGTATTTGGAAAGAGCATACATATACTGACATAGATTTCATAGGAAGACTGGTTCTTACTAAGTCTAGAAATATTTCACTGATCGCACAAAATAAAACATACTTTTGCAATGTCCTCAAATAGGTCTCTAAAATATGAAGCTCTCTCTTTACTACATCTTTTATTTCCATGATGAGCACATTCTCTCCAGAACTGAAATTCATCTGTTGGTGTAAGTATAGCTGCAAATAAAATAGAAAATATTTATATATGAAATGAACGAATGTTTATAAAATACATGCAGTCAGAAGGTACTTTCTAAAGCAAATTTATACATACAGTTATGTAAATATCCTTTAACTTCTGATCCTGACTATGAAAGTCAACTCTGCTCTTCCGGCATGACCATAAGTAATTCCAGTCTACTAACAACAGCCAATTATATTTTACACAGTGCAATCACTGGGAAACCTGAACTCTCAACTTGTAAATAAATTATTTAGTCTGAATTCAAAAATTAACTGTAGAAGACATAATTGCAAAACTAACCTCGCACATCATCTTCACTGAATTTTGTTCCTGTGTAACTGGAATCTGATCTTCTGAGAGCAGTACTCAAGCCAGCTTCAAGCTCACTTAAAAGCTTCTGGAGCTTAGGATCAAATGCTTTACTCCACTTCTCATCCTGCAACAAAAATTTTGAAAATTATGACTCACATTATAGAGCAGTTAGTATTTTCTTCCCATTAATCTTTAAAAAATACAAAATTCAATTTAAGTACCAACCACACAGTGGGACAATGTAGCATTTTTTTTCCCTAAAGTCAAGGAAGAGCACCTCATTCTTTTGATTTAACAATTCAGAATACTATAAAAAACATTTTTATCGCAAAATCAAAAGTCAGTTGCCAGGTTTATAAAGGCACCCCAAAAGCATGTTAGCTGTTTTTCCACATTAACCACCAACGGCCAGTGTATTCCACATTTCCAGTCAGGCATATGCATGACCAGAACCTTCCTCTCATCCTTACTGATAGGAGCTTAAGGATTTTCTTTAACTTAGCAATTATAGCTATCACCCATTGCTTAATCTCCTCAAACATTTTGGTTTCATAACATATTTAGCTCAGAATTAGGTAACATCCTATTGAATTTCAACGTCTCAATATAAACCTGCAAAACATTAAACTAGTATATTGCTCACCTTTAGTAATACTGGCGCAAAAACTTGGCGTACAGCTTGATAAAGGGTGTTGATTGGTGAATCTAGCATAGATGACACAAGAATATTACTGTGAAGATTTTCTTCAGTAATTACGTCAGGTCTCAGCTTAAAGAACACCAACACATTATTCTTTGAATCAGTAGCTTCAATCTGTAATAATCAAGAAAACAGGACTTGTTTAGAAAGCTGGTACTAACTGCTAAACTACATACACCATTTACACAAACAATTTGCATCAAGAAAAAATATAAAATAGCCGTATTACTCCCTCTGGGCTCTGATAAAATTCTGGGAGCATTTGATTTGCACAGAAAATTATAATTTTTATGGTACTCATTTCTGAGTCCATAGGAGCCTGACTTCCAACATCAAATACGTAAAGCCTTCTCCAGCATATGTCTGTAAATATCATCATTTCTTACTACATTTTGAAAACTCCACTTACCACTTTCTCTGGACAAAACAGAAACTCTGTCTTGTGCCTAGAGAAACTAAGCATTAGACCTATTTTTAATTGCATTTTTATGCTACAAACTTTTGGGAATATTTTTCTATATATTCTAAATATTTTGTATGGCTCTCCTGAGTTTGTAAATACATTATTCATAGATTTCTCCAGAACAGAGACAGGAATGCTCCTTCATCACTGAAATCATAAATTGCAGCATGACGAACGTTCCATCCACAGCCCAACTTGTGGGTGAAGTTCCAAAAATTGCCATAAAGTAATTACCAAAATTATTTGTGGCTGAGGAGAATTCATAGAACCCGAAAATTTATTAAACATTTGATAAATTTATAGCAAAAAGATATGCAAAGTGAAATCCCAGATCCTGTACAATTGCAAACATTTGTTTACTATTTTTCTGTAAAAAGAAACAAAGGGTAGTAAGAACAGCTTTCAGTTTTATTGGACGGTATCAGTTTTACTTTCTTATCAAGTGTTTAGCTCAACTTTCACAGACATAGCTTCACTGAGACAAGTACAGAGTATAACACCAATATGCATCTGATCTTCCACACTTGCTGAAAGCTGCTTTGTATTTTAGACAGTGGCTCAGCAGCACCCTCAAAAACTGGTAGACATATATGTTCATTCTTGCCTGAATAGAGCAGGCACTAGGCTCCAGAGAGGATTCACCAAGGAGTTATGTAAGTTACAGCTCCACACTCCACATGTTGAGGACTCCTTATGTCAGAGGCTTCTTCCATGTGTGAAGCCACTGACATAAGAGACACCAAGTCCCTGGTCTCACTGCAGAACAACAGGTCCCACTGTCAAGACCCCCACCTTGCCTGTACACTCTGAGTGGCTGGCCCCACACCATGCCCTCCCTACATGGTGACACTGAGGGCACATCACACCCCATGGTAGCAATCCGAAGAGTCAATTGCTGAACACAAGATTCAAGACAAGACTCAAGGCAGGACATTTCACACAAAGAACCTCAGATTTGCTTACAGCTGGACCCATCAAATTGAAAAATGCATGCTTTGGACAAACACCCACCTTGCATTTGTCAAATATCAGCCAATGGGCCACACATTGGGTCCCATTCCCTGCACAGACATTGCCCATGCAATCCTTTGGGCCATGTGCATGCAACCATGCCCAAGAAGAAATCATACACCCAACTCCATGCCCCGGGCCATTCACAGAGAGACAATATACAACACGCTAAAACTGCACCAACGTGGGCACAACCCACTAACAAATGTGCCATCAGTATGGTCTTCATGGACTCTGGGGACAGTGTTCTTGTTACAGCAAGGATAGAGTTAATTTTCTTACAGTGCTGTATTTTGGGTTTAGTATGAGAATAATGTTAATAACACGCTGATACGGTGGTTGTTGCTGAGCAGTAATTACCCGAAGTCAAGGACTTTTCAGTTTCCCATGCTCTGCCAGTGAGGAGGGCACAGGCAGCAGGGAGGCAGCGTGGCCGGGGCAGCTGACCCAAACTGGCCAGAGGGATATTCCGTAGCACAGAGCATCCTGCTCAGTGTATGAACTGGGGGGAGCAGGTCGGGAGGCACCGATCACTGCTGGGGGACAGGCTGGGCATCAGTCAGGGGGTGGTGAACAACTGCACTGAGCATCTCTTGTCTCCCTTGGGTTTTAAACCCCTCTCTCACCCCTTTCCATTACAGTTATTAACATTATTATTAGCGTGTTAGTAGTTAGCTATTATATTTTATTTCGTTTCAGTTGTATTTTATTTCGTTTCAGTTATTAAACTGTTCTTATCTCAACCCACGGCGTTCTTCTCTTTCCGATTCTTCTCCCCACGTCGAGGTGGGGGGACAGTGAGTGGTACTTATCTGCTGGCTGGGGTTAAACTACGGCAGCCGCCAGTAGCTTGCAGCAGACACAGAGACCTGCACAGATATTCACAGGAGGGAGGTGTCTCCCAAATCTGACACCAGTTTTTACGGCCACCAAGCCTGGGCTGACTCCGGGCTCTGCCTCCCCGTTCGCAGGCCGGGACGCGACGGACACGCGGGACCCGCAGGCGCCGGACACCACGGTACCTTGTTGGAGGCGCTGAGCTGCGCGCCCGAGTGCTGCACCACGAGCAGGAACTCATTGCCGTCGTCGAGGAAGCGGCTCAGCTCCGGACGGGAATGCAGCCCCGCGGCCAGGGCAGCGGCACCGGCCGCAGGGTCCAGCCCGAAGTAGTTGGCAGCCGTGGCTGAAATAAAGCGCTTCCTCCTGTCTCCCTCCCCGGCCATGGTAGCGGCACGCACCCCGCCAGGCAGGATCAAGGCGGGGGCGGATCCAGAGCGCCACGGGAGCACATGCAGGCGCTGGCGGGAGAAGACCCAAAAGGCTGACGGCGGGAAGGACGGCGGCTCGCTCCGGGGCACAGGGGGAGAGGCCCGGAGCCGTCCCGGCGTCGTCGGCACCCGTCACTATGGTGACCGGAGATGGCGGCCCTGGCGCGCAGGCGGCCTAGCTGCGGGCGGCGCCGGGCAAGGAGGAGGCGGTCGACGCTCTCGGAAATCAGCGGAACGGGGCGGGCCGGGGCTGGCCCGGCGGGCGGGGCGGAAAAGGTGCCGTGCTGCTCCTCACACGGCAGCAGCAACTGGCAGTCACCCGGGGCTGGGCCGGCCCGATCCGCTGCCAGGCTTCCCCTGGGTTCACCGAAGCAGCTCTGCTGCCATTAGCTGCATCACGGTGTCACGGCCGCCGCAGTACTTGGGGTGTTTCCCTCGCCCCCGCCCCACTCCGCTAGGGAGCCCGTGGTGTCCAGTACGGCACGGCGGAGGACTGCGGTCCCGGCCCCGGGGAGCGGTGGAGAATGCTCACACCGGGACTGGGAATGCTCAACGCCCACTGGGACTACAGGCTTGTGGTTGCCCGTGGTTTCGCGGGCCAGTGCGGACGTAGTGAGCCGCGCCCCGCTCAGCGATCCCAGCCGCTTCTCTAGAGGGTCTCTAAAAGGACGGAGCGCCTCCCGCTCAGCAGCTGCCCCTGAACTCGGCCACCGCTCGCGGTTCTCTGTCCCAGGCCCGAGCCCGCCTCCAGCGCTGACGGAACACCCAGCTCCCCCCCGAGTGTGGGCTGTGACCGCGCGGGTTCGAAACCACTGGAAGGGCTGGCGCTTCCCCGTTTATTTCGCTGCAAACGCCGGGCCGTAACCGGCATGCGCGCGGCCCCGCTCCGGCCGGGAAACGCGCGCGGCAGCCCCGCCCTCCCGGGGGTGGGTCCCGGCGCGGCCCCGCCCCGGCGGCGCTACCACTTCCTGCCCGGCGCCGTCTGTGTCCGGGTCGTTCTCGCCGTTCTCTCCGCAGCCGATACCGCCCGCGCTCGCTCCCGCCCCCGGCACGACACCCGCTTCTGGGAACGGAGCGGCGGCGGCGTCTGCCCGCGGCTAGCGGGGGGCGGCAGCGCACGGTGGGGCTGGGGAGGACCAGCAGGAACGGGGTCCCCTCTTGTTTCCTCACCGCCGGTCTTGGGAGGCGGCGGCGGCCAGGGGAAGCGAGCCCGGGGGGGCCTCGGCTGCGGGCCCCGGCAGCGGGGCGGCCCCGCCCCGAGGCAGGACGATGCCGGTGAAGAAGAAGAGGAAGTCCTCGGGGGCGGCGGCGGCGGACGACACCGGCCTCAAGAAATGTAAACTCGGCAGGTACCGTCTCGCGGGGCGGCGGCCGGTGCCGGCCGTCACGTCCCGGGCCGCTCCTCCGCAGGCCCCGGGCTGCAGCGGCCGTGAGGCTTCCCGGGGCGGCGGGCGGGCCGTGTGCGGCCCGGCGGGCCCCGGTAGGGCCGCGGTCGTGCCGGGGGGCACGTCCGGTGCAGGTGCGGCGCTCGCCGTGCCGGCCGCGGCGGCGGCGTGGTCACGCCTCGGCGAGAAACGCCACGGAACGGCTCACGTTCCCGGCTGGCCGTGCCTTTGGCTCTACCTCAAGGGCCAGTTCTGGCATTTATCCCCATATTCTTTCTATCTCGCTGGGGTAGGCGGCTCTCCTCACGTTAAGGTTGCCAGTACCCAGAGTGTCTATGCTAAATAGTAGTTTCCTCTTTTTCTTTCCGTTTTTTTTTGTCCCCCTTTTTTTTTTCTTTATTTTTTTTTCCGCAGTGAATTGGAAGGATTGGTCAGCACACTGGAAAACAAGAGCAGGAAAGCTTTCTCTAATAAACACAGGAGTTGGAATCATCTTATTCATTAGCTACTATAAAAAGACTTCTTTATGCCGTGATATCCTAAAGTTGCTGTTAGAATGATAAACCATTAGGGCGGTGCAGCGGGAGCTTACAGTGTGGCTTCCCCGAAGTAACTGCCTGCTTCATCTATTAGACCTTGTTAAGTGTGCCAGTAAAGCAGTAGTTACGACTGACTAACGTCCTCAGGACATGTGGATACAAAGGACTTGCGAAATGCACACAACGGGAATGGCTATTGCAAAAAATTGTGGTGGATGGCCTTTCTCGTTGGCTGGCCAAACTTGACCTCTTAGTTTGTTATGACTGTTCATTTTGGGTAACAATTCCACAGCTCACTTTTGGTAGTCATTGACGGCCTTTTCGTTTCAGTGTGTTATTCCTTGCCTATAAATCTCTTTCTTGTGCCAGAATTATCCTCTGTACCGCTCTACTCCCTCATGGTTCTGCCTCAAAGTATATTTAGAGAGAACACTTCTGTTTTCTCATACTTTACTTGTATACTTTAAAAAACTAAATTATTCTGGTTTGTAGTACCAACTTTCAGTTTCTTGCTCATCTTAGCACTTGTTTGCATGTGTTCACTTTCAGTTTGTTTTTCTAGAACACTGTTAACCGAAATTTTATGATCTTAATTTCTTTTATTTAGTGTTTTCATAGCTTAGGGAAAAAAAACCCCACAGATTCTACAGGGAGCTAGTTGTTGGGCAAAAACTATGACGCAAGTGAGAGTTCATGCTAGGTGATCAGAAAATGTTAGATACACGAACATTTTTGTCATTATGTTCTTACACAACAAATTATTGGTAATATTCTTTAGTAAAATCAGTGATTACAGATAAATCTATGTTAATCTGGATAAAGCCAATAAGCAATAGCACACCATATGACTCTGCCTCTTTCTGGTGACTTGTGTTCCTAATGCCAGTTGGATGGATGGGTGAATGTTTGTAGGACTCCTTTAATTCTAGCTTTCAGCACAGAAGGCTTCTTCTTAAGAGTGTTGTGTTCTTTTCCAGTGAAGCTAAAAACGATACATGGGAGTTAAAGTTGTTCACCCCTCTCAGAATTGAACTGTTCTTCTCCTGCTTGACATTTTAATTTTAAAATTGCAATGTGGGAGCTGCATAATTTTAAACCCTCTCATATTATTAGTGCTCACCTCATTGTTAGAAATAACCTTAGCTTGTTTTAAAAGTCTATAATTTGTGTTTGAAAGGAGGATGCATTGAAAAGGTGCTGCAGCTCTTTACTGACTGAA
The DNA here is from genome assembly GCF_963513975.1 of Fringilla coelebs. Lineage (NCBI taxonomy): Eukaryota > Metazoa > Chordata > Aves > Passeriformes > Fringillidae > Fringilla > Fringilla coelebs. The sequence continues at coordinate 76,662,028 of NC_140029.1, forward strand.
GATGCCTTTGTGTAGTCAGTGTTTTTACTGGAAGAAATTCTGTGCATTCTTTTAATGAATGATGAATTAGAGAATTCACTTCCTAGGCAAACTGGGTTGTGTGTTACATAATGAAGACAATGATGGGGGAAGCTCTGTGTGCTGAGCAGCTTCAGTCTTGCCACAGATTGCACACTGCTATTCTGGTATACATACCAAATATCTATAGAATTTGTAGATGCTTAATGACATGTATAATGTAAACCAATTGACTGAGTGTTTTTCCCAAATTTGGATGGTTAACTATAAATAGCCTGACTTTTAAATATGTCAAACTCTGCAGCTTCTGTTGACCTTAATGGGATCTGTGCATGTTCAGCACTCTTGAAAATCAAGCTGCTTATTGGAGACCTAACATTAAATGCCTGTATGTATAAATAAAAATAGATAATAAGGCATTTGAATTACTGAGCAGTGATATTTTGGCCATCTGTGTGGGTTGGTTTTTTTTTTGTTTAATATCTACAAGATAACAGTACTGCTGCATTTCAGAAAAAGTAATAGTTGCAATAAATTGAGCTATGAGATGGTTGTAATCTAAAGGTAATTTTATGTTCCAACAGGAGTTGAGGATGACACAGTTGCCTTTTATGAAATTCAGCATAACTCTAGATGTATACTGACCTCATTAAACAATTTCAATAGATTCATAATTAATGTTGTGTAATTTAATTTTTCCTGGTTTTCACATGTGTCATTAAAATAACACTGTTCATCCCTGTGTTTCTATTTGCTACTGCAGATCACAAGCATCTGGTAAAGTAATAAGTGGAGAGGAACATTTTTCAAGCAAAAAGTGCCTGGCTTGGTTTTATGAATATGCAGGTAATATGCAATGCATTCATGTTTGAAACCATATGATTTTTTTTTTAAATAGAGCAATACATAAAATGCTACTTGCATTCTGCTTTTTGTATGCTGATGTACACATAAAAAATATGTCTGTATTTGCTTCCTTATAATGTGCACTTGAATTAGGGTAGCTTTTATTATTAGCTTCTTAGTATTTGTTCTTTTTGACTTATTTTTGTTCACTCTATACTTTATAACTTTAAAATGAAATAGCAGATATTGAGCAGTACAATTTTGAGTCAGGATATACTGTGTGATTCACTTCTTGCTTTGAAATTGTCAGGTAGAAGTCAGGACATTGAGAGATAGTTCAGATTGATGCTTATGTGTCTAGCTATATCTTTTTGTGATCATATTGGAAGACTAATGATATAGGTCATGATTTAAGCTGCATGCTTTGTTTTACAAAGCAAAATAATAGAGGTTTATATAGGTTTTCCATCTGAGAATTTGTATTAACATTTTTTATATTCTAAATATCAGTGTTTCATTACAGAAGTATTTGAAGTATCTTCTTTCAAATAACTCACAATTGCCATTGAATAGCTGCTTTAAGTGAATGTGCAGTGTATATTGCTGGTATTTATTTACCAATTGCATGGTTTCTGAACTCAGGATTTCTGAACTGTTACTAATTTCTTGTCTAGTCACTATTTAAGGTCTATCAAAACTCATTAATTGTCAGATCTTAGTATGGAGAGAGCTGCTAATTTATCTGCCAGCAATTGGTTTGAGTATATTTATCAGGACTGATATTTTCCTTGCAGTCTTTTCACACCAATGAACTACTCTTATTTGTAGTAATCTGCTCTATACTTTAGGTTTGAGGTATACTCTTTGGGAGTAGAGTCTTTTCTAGGGAAATAATAATTCAAAGTTAATTTTCTTGTGATAAATTTGTTTGTATATTCTTCAGAATTAATGTCTGTAAATTTTGGCTTTGTTATTGAATCAAGAATTGAATGGAGGAGATTATACTTTTAGTTAACCAGCAATCAAAAAATGCTGCATTTCCAGCACGAGCTAGAATTCCAGTTAAATTATATGCAATAGAAGATAAAATGGTTCCATTAAAAGATAAAACTATACACACACACAGAAGTGTAAGAGTTTTATGTATGATTTCTGGACCAGAAACACTCATTCAAGCTCTTACTTGTCATTACCATTGAACCCTTTTACATTCATAACCCTTCTCTTCATAACTTGCTTTTTGAATATTTCCTATCTAACACTGTTTGGCCTTGCTTACATAGGCAAAATGTCCTTTGCAATATTTTTCAGGAGGTAGGGATTCATGATGCTAAGTTTCAGTTGGATTTTATTCTTCTGCAAAAGTAACCATTCTCAACAGGTTTTATTGACAATGTTCTTGTCTCACAGTGAGTAGTTATTCAAAGCACTTTATCCAAACTCTTAAAGAGGCTTCTGCTTACACTGGCAGCAGATAAAGTGGAGACAAATTCATCAAGGACTCTGCCTGTTATAAGTAGCAAAATTGGCCAAAAAGTTGTAAAGTGGTATGTTGTTTTGGAAGCTAAAACCTTTGCCTTTTACATTAGTTCGTACTCTCTAAATGTTAATGTAATGATCCAGGACACATTAAAATACTGTGTTAACAGGCCTTTTAATAATATTTGAGTGCCCAGTAGGAGTCATTTTTGGAGGCTTAGTCAAAATAACTGAAGCCAGAGAGATTAGAGGAGCAAAACGCCCCAGAGTGTGTGTCCTCTTTAAAGGCACTAATTTGCTGCATTTTAGAGACTTTCCTGTTAAAACAGAGCATAACACTAACTGTTGTGGTCCTAATCAATTTGTTTTTATTGCAGCCCTGAACCTTTTTTTTTTGCTTTGTATATGGCTAACATGCTCAGCATTTCTTCAATTTATTGTTCTCATTTTGTTTATTTTACTCAGCATTGTAAAACTCATCTTACATTGTTTGCAGATTCACCTTCTGTGTTAATGTAAACCCATAATATTTGCACCATCGAAAGAATAATATCTGAAATAGTAGCTCAGACAGAGTTAGATATTTTGTTTTGATAAAATAATTTTTGAAGAACATTATTCATAAAGTAACTTCAGCAGAGAGTAGCAGTACCCAAATTGTCTTAAAACAATTGACTGCCACAGTTACTGGAGTTGAGCTGCATCACTAGGAAGCTCAATGGAGTCTTTTGAGAACTCAGATACAAAACTAAAATGGCTCATCTGCTATCACAGAGAGGCAGTGCACAGCATAAACAATCTGGTGTAGCACATACGTGTCTACACAATTGCGCTTGATGGAATAGGTCTTGCTTAAAAACTACTTAATAGTGTAATTCAATGTTTTTAGAAATACTTTGGATGCAATGTAGCCTAATTATTATTCATAACTCTTATGAGCAGTGAAAGTTACTTGGATTTTACTCTGGTGTGGTTTTTGCTTTGAAGGTCCTGATGAAGTTGTAGGCCCTGAAGGAATGGAAAAATTCTGTGAAGACATCGGTGTTGAACCTGAAAATGTAAGTTTCTTTCATAGTGTTAATAACACCTTAGGGGATATTTGATAAGGTTAAATTCTGTGTGTAACTCTTAAAGCCACTAAGCAGAGAGTTTTTCATCTTCCTGCTTGTAGGAGCTGCTCTAAGATATTTCAGCTGAATACATCAATTTTACTTGGCTGGTGTGTGAGATTTTTTTGGATGGGTTTATTATAGTAATACTTAATTGTCAAAAATTGAAATTGAGGGGAAAATTTGCATGTAGCTAATTTTTTTTAATGGTAACAAATATGAAGACCAAGCATGTACCATGTAGCATGTTTGAATGTTTTAGAGTTTTGTTCTTGGACATTAGTAAATCAGCCTTTTCCTATGGACTGACTCCTTTTCCTCCCGTTATCTTTATTTTGTTTTCCCTAGATTATTATGTTAGTTTTAGCCTGGAAACTAGAGGCTGAAAGCATGGGGTTTTTTACCAAGGAAGAATGGTTAAAAGGAATGACCTCATTACAGTAAGAGTGTTTTTACATATCTAATAGAATGTTCTAATTTTATGATTGTATTATAACTTAATTATTCTTGTTCTGTTTCATGTATGTTGGAAATAAGACACAAAGAAAGCTGGCTTTTAGTTCTTGTTTTGGTCCACAACTGCAAAATTAATCTGATGAGTTCACTCAAAGCATTAGTTTATTGTCTAAACCTGGTTAATTCAGGTTTTGGTGGCTTCCTTTTCTTGCAACAATATGTTAAAATACCATTCTAGTTAGCGGATATAAATAAGTAGATCTGTAGGTGCACATAAGCATATCTCAGCACTGATATTATGGAAACATTTTAGTGATTTCTGAGCTTTATAGATGAGGACTGCATGGATAGTAATTTTGGTTATTGGTGTTATTTATTAGATGGACATCAGAAGCCATGCTTAATGCTTAGGTTAAATAACATCTTTTCAATTTATAAATTAGCTTCTTGCTCTTACTGTTTGCATTTGAGTTTTTGATTAGTTAGTGCTCTGCCTAAAGATATTACTTTCATGTAAGAAACAATCAGCTTTTTGTGAGGCTTAAGTCAGTTGTTACTTTTTGTTCATTCTTTGTGTAACTACTTATGGTACCCTAATGTTTTAAGGGTGTCTTGTTATGACACTGCATTTAATATTACAAATAGGGAACTACTATTGCAGCTAGAGCACAGTGCCCTGTCAGTTGTGGATTGGTTTGGGAAATTGTATCGGGCATATACCCTCTGGTTACTCAAAACTATGGAATAAGTGACTCTGGACTCTCAACTCTTACTTGAATTGGGATCAGGCTTCTGACAGGTGCCTTGATTATTTTGTGACTATCACCAGAAATTAAATTAGGAGCTGGAATTATTAAATTGCCTGAAATTCAAGATGACAGAATAAATTCTGGGTGTGTGATTTTTCAGATGCAGTGAATGGGTATTGGTCACTTATCTGAAGTATTTAATTTTTATGCTCAAATAAAAGCTTTCAAGAGTTAGCCAGTCTCGCCAAATGCGAGCACATAAATGCATGAAATCAGGCACCTGTTCAGAGCCGATGTTTTAGACTTTGTTTCTAATAATTTGCTGACTGGAAATCTTCTGGTTGTTTTCAGAACAGAGCTGGTCATGCTGTAGTCTAAATGTGTTTAATACTGAAAATAGGCTGCTGCTGTGTGCTTTCATAGAAAGAGACTTCTGCTGAGAGCACTTGCCTAAGCCTAAAGCAGTTGATGTGTATGTTTTGCTTCCCCTGTTGCTCTCTAAAAAGCTGGCTAAGCAGCTGAGTGAAGCAGAGATGGTTACATAGCACAGCTCAAGATCCATTGGCTAAAAAATAGGTGCAGGTTTTGGCTGGGAGTGAGCAGGCAGCTCTGTGATGTTTAGCTACCATCTGGGGTTAAACCATGATGAAAGAAAATACAAACCTATAGACTTGTGCTGTTGTTGCTTACTGGGAAGGGAGGGTCCTATTATGGAATTCCATCTGTAATGAGGTTATCAATTTTCTCTTGGAAGGTTTGACAGATGTTTGAAGGAAAAGGGTTTTACACTTAAAACAGTAAAATATTATTGCTTGCTTGCATAGTTTATTTCTTTTCTTTGTAGTTCTTGCATGAAGAAATGAGATTGAAATGCATTAAAACCCTAGAGTGTATTCTACATATACTTCTGTATAGAATCTTTATTTCAAAATATGTGAAATGTTACACAAGATAATTGCATAAACAGTCCTGGCTGGGATTCAGCTCAATAGTAAGATACCTAAATGTTTGGTTTATATGCAAGAGCTGGATTTCTTAAACTCTTACTGCAATCTTTGGCGATCCAGTCAGTGTAGTGTAGCCTAGGGAAGTATCCAGTTTGCCCTAAGACCTAATGACTGGTCACCTGAATTGCTCTTAGAGGTTGCTTGGCTAGTCCTGTATGAATGGCAACACCTGAAGCTTAGGACCTCTCTAATCTACAGTTAGATGGCAGCATTTGGGTACCTGCATCTTGAAGTGACATTCTCTCTGCATGTTGTTTCATAATACACCGGTGAAGTTTGCTGTTTAGAGATGAGAAAAATAAATGTGTGGTGAAGTAGATACTGTCAAAATGAAGGTGAATTCAGCCCTAAATATCATCTTATGAGACCTAAGCAGCTTAGGCTGGAAGGTTTCCAGTATGTTGTGTGGGTGGGTGAATTCTGCCCCAAATGTGTGTGTGTGTGTGGGTGGATGTGTGTGTGTGCGTATACATATATGTGTATGTATATATGCAGACTCTCTTCATAGCAGAGAGAATCAAGTACCTCTGCTAGGCCAACTATGATGAAATGTATATACTAACATTAAATGCTTTTGGTTCAATGTTTGTATACATCTTACTGATTTTTCTTTTTAGTAAAAGACAAGTATATGTGAATAGCTATGAAATATAAAACATTGGAATATCTGAGTAGGAGTTAATGAATCATCACTTTGTCCATGTTAGCTATGCCTCAGATGATCTCTCTGTAGCTAACAGAAATTAAAATGCATTCTCTTTGTGGTGCTAATTTGAGTTTTGTTAAAAATGTGACATAGGGATGAGAAGAGACTGGGGTAAGCTAATGTCTGATTTTGTTGATCTTGAGGTAATGCTATTCAGTGCTATCTTTCAGTAAAGACAGTTTGAGAAATCACATCTTTTTCTAATATCTGTACAGGAGTTTAGTGTTAATTCACTTGTGCTAATTAGAAGGTTGTTTTGGTTATTAGGAAGATTATTCCAAGTATGGGTGACCTCAGTCATCTGTTTTATGGTGCAGCCACACAGGCACCTGTACCTCTGTAAAAGAGGAGTTTGATAACTCCTTGCCTCTTTTTGGGAGTAAAGTCAGCGGCTAGGTACAGAAATGCCCTAAACAGCTTTAACCAAAACATGTCTTTGTGTTGGGATCCAGAGGTTGGTGCTGGTCTGAGCATGATCCATTTGGCTTTTTGGTTATAAGTGCACTGATAATAAATTGCTTAGGAGTCGTGACACTTAATTATTGCTGATTTTCATACTAACTTTTTCAAAATAATCAATTGTGTATTAAAATAGACATAGCCAATAGTATTGTAGACAATAGCTGGCTTTTTTCTTGCACTGAGATTTATGATTATTTGAACAATTTTAACAAAGTAGTTTGCAAGAAATTTAAACGTACTGAAATTTGAGTTTACCCATTATATGGTAAATAATCTATCAAATTATATTTAACAATGTATGATAAACCCACTATAAATATTTTATATGTCACTAGTATAGTTAAAACTTAAGCATTTAGGTAGATTAAATAGGTGGATTTGTCCTCAAATGTGTAGAACATTCTGGTGGAAATATGAACCTTTGAATGTTAGAAGAGATATGAATAAAAAACACAATGCCTTTCTAGCATAGCATAATGCCGTTTTAAGGGTTAAGTAGTAGAATACAGACCAATTATATGGCTGAAGACAAAAAAAGTAATTTTATTTTTAGTTAAATTTATCAAATCTCATTTAACAAGAGTTCTTTTCAATTCGTTATATGGTTTAACACAGAATATACGAGTTGTGATCTGAATATGTAGCATAATTAGCCAATAGTTTTATTTATTTAGCACCGGTGTTGGCTAGGACTTAGTGCTGCTTTAGGTAGAGGCTCCTAGGGACAAGAAATAATAAAAGGTTGCATCAGTTGGAATTGCTACATTTCTCTTGTCACAGTCTGAAAGAGACTGACAGACAGCTGTGCACGCACAGGCTGGCAGCTCTGAGGAACAGGAAGTATCAGCTGAGGGCAAAGTACAGCATAAAAGCCCAGCATCTCAGCAGCCTTTGCTGGGGGCCTGTGTGACAAGTCCATGTGCAGCTGTTAGAGGTGCAGATGTATTCTCTGAGAGGCAGACTGCTAAAAGGGGGACACATGACCAGAGGAATTATTTATGTACAGCTGCAGTTCTGAAAGTATGCTTCTTCACAAGGGATACAAGGCAAGGCGGATTTTTTAATTTATTCTTTTTTAGTCATGGCAGCTTTTTTATAAGAATAGAATGTCCTGTTATAACTGTTCTATTGAGTGAGTATTTTCTGGAGGATTAGCAAAGTTAAATTGCATTCTCCTTTGCCATTGTTGGTGAATCTGACCCATTTTCTATTTCCTTGCTGAGTAAAGTACACGAAGATCTTTCTTTCCAAAGGGTTATTTTTGACAAAGCTTTATCCTATTGACTAGTGGACCTGTATGTTCTCATACAGCCTTTGATTTTTCGGTTGAGTAGTTACTGACTATTAATCAGGTGATTAAGATTGTATCAGAGCTTGCATTTATCAGTCATAAAACATGAGCAGATTAGTATGTTTTGCAGAGTGCCTGCTCAATCCTGCCATTTGTAAACACACACTTGAAAACTACATATTTAGGGTTTACGTTTTCCCATTTATTTACAGCTGGATTTTACCCCTTAATGCACACTGTATCTTTAAACATTCATAGAAGATAAGATACTGCTGGGTATGAATATAGATTAAAGAGTTTGGAATTAAGACTATTATTTGAGATGTGACGCATGCACTTAGTATTATGTTGCTGATATAGTTAAAACAAAAAGCTTGCTTACAGAAGCCAGCATTCATCATTTCAGTAAGCTGCAAATATTGAGCATATTCAAGATTCTTCAAGTCAGTTTCACAGTATTACTCCTGTATATCTAATGATTGTGCTTTGGTGATTTCAGTTTTTTATGTTTGCTGGCTTTTTTTTGTTGCCTGATGTTGTGTTTTGAACTCCTAATGTTTTGGTTTTGGTTTTTTGTTGTTTTTTTTTTAAGGTGTGACTGTACAGAAAAATTACAGAGTAAATTTGACTTCTTACGGTCACAGTTGAATGACATTTCATCCTTTAAGAATATCTACAGATACGCCTTTGATTTTGCAAGGGTAAGACTGCTGAAATGTTAGGAAAGTTCTTAATTTTATTTATTCAACAAGCTTGTCCTTGATTGGTTTCTGCGCTTTCTTTATTCAACCTTAGGAAAAAGACCAGCGAAGTCTTGATATTGATACTGCAAAATCCATGTTGGCTCTTCTGCTCGGAAGAACTTGGCCACTGTTTTCAGTATTTTATCAATACCTGGAGGTACAAGTTTCCTTGACTTTGTGAATGTTGGCATAGTAGTTGGACTGTTCTGTGGGAATATTGCGTGTTTTTTTACTCAAGGATGTATCCATATTGGTCCCTTTACCTTGCTCAATGTGCTTATGAAAGAGTGATGTGCTTGTATGCATCAAGATCCTTATTTTCCTCCTTGTGCCCCAGCCCCTTTATTTATCAAAGGCAGCTAAAATTCCATCTTGGTTTTACTGTAGATATAAATCTGGAAGTAAAGTAGTAGAGCCCCACTAGTCTCTTCAGTTGCATCTGCACTGCATTTCAGGTTTGCTTTGTACGTCCTTATGAACATAATGTATTGTGCCCTGGAGAAAAGAAGATTTTTTTTTTTTAAAATAGTTCATTCTGGAAATACATCTGAGCTAAATATGCCCCACTTTAGGGCAAGGGCAAAAATATACCAGTTTTTGAAGCTTAGAGTGGTGACTTCCTGATTTCCAGGGTTTGGGGAATTTGATTCTGTTCTGATCTTCAAGAAATCATTTCATGTCATTTCATAACGAGGAAATATGTTCTGTGTAGTATTTTTAAAATGGAAAAATCAAGTAAGTAATAGCCATTGTTACCCATTAAATAGTTTGTTAGGAACTCATTGAAGATAAAAAGTTAAATGTGATGCAGGAGTACCAAATGCCACTTGACATTTTAATATTTTGAAATTACTTTTCCTAGCAATCGAAGTATAGAGTTATGAACAAGGATCAGTGGTACAATGTACTAGAGTTCAGCAGAACTGTCCATGCAGATCTTAGCAACTATGATGAAGATGGTGCATGTAAGTATTCTTACTGTTTTGCTTATTCAAATATTAGCAAAGAATTTAAAAATTGCATAAAACAAATTTCTATAACAGAAACAATACTGTAAGGTACAATTTTTTTCCAGCAATGAATACAAAAACAGCCCTGATAACCATCCATTTTCAAGCTGCAGATGCTAATTTTTCTTACTTTTTTTCTCAGGGGTATAGTATGTAAATATTATGATAATTTACTTGAGCCAGCTTGTATTCAGTGAGAATCTAGTGAAGGTGCTTGCTGCATGCAACTGTAGACTTGCAAGCAGAATTATAAATAGCAAACTCATTTTGTACTAATATATAATAAACCATAGCTTAACAATTTTTGCCTACCTGCTGCTACTTGGGGCTGAACTTTCCACCAGGCTGGTAGTCAGTCATGCCATGACTGAATTGCCTAAGTCCCATTTTGGTCCATGTTCTAATTATTCACAATTTTGAAAACTTTGGGAAGAAGGAATTAGTTGTGCTGATTTACAAGATTATTTTTATGCCTTCCATTCAGTTCACTCTACCTGTCAGATATTGGGAACAATTTTTTCCATAAAGTGTTTGTTTTTTTTTCACTTTTTATCATCCTTGGATTGGAATGATTGTACAAAACTATGAGCATTTTATCATGGGATTGCCGTGGATGTTTCCTAGAACAGTAGTTTTAACCCTCATACTTAAAACAAAGGTGTTTGAAACACATTGCCAATCTTAACTCCAAGTTTTGTTTGTTTGCAGGGCCCGTACTTCTGGATGAATTTGTTGAATGGCAGAAAGTTCGTCAAGCGTCATAGCAAGAATTCAAAAGAAAATGCAAAAGTTTTTTTTTGGTGCCCGCCTGTACACAAAGTAATGAGAAAAACAAAGGATTGCATTTTCATTCATAAGAAAGACTTTACAGTAATTTTTTTTCCTTTTTTAAGGAGACTTTCTTGTTACATGTGATATGGGCATTGAACCACACCTCTTCTGAGACTGAAAGTTGGAGTTCTTGTTTTGAGTCTTATGTTTATAGCATTTATTTCAGAACAATAAAGATTCAGATTTGTGACAAAGGCCTAAAAGTGAAGGATGTCCCTTGAATGTGAGTGTGGTGTCTATTTTTAAAACCAAACCTATAAGATATCTTTCTCAGAAGTGCCCTTTGCTATGAATTTTTGAAGACCTTAAAATGCTTAATTGGCGCTGTTGCTTGCTGTTGGTGTGATTGTCTGTGTGGCAGATGTTAGAAAGAATGACTGATTTTGGAAGCCCTGGGTGGGAGTGTGCTTATTTGTGTAGTGAGTATTGGTCATGGGTTGTGCCACAGTTTTCAGCTCCTAGTGGAGATAAAGGCCTTAAACTCCTGCTACTGTTTTTTATTTCTTTGTTTATTCCCCACCCAGTGGTGTGGCATTTAATGGCAGACCCTTTCAAAGTAGAAAGGTGTAGAAGAAATGTCTCTGTGTGCAGAATGGCTGAAAACTAATTGCCTGTACTTCAGATACTGAATGCAGATACTCTTTGGTACAGCAAGGCAGCTTCAAATTTTTACTGCTATTTAGGCTTTTTGGATTGCTTTGTACAAGTGCAATTTATATTTTAAAAGGGAAAACTGGGAAGACTTGGTTTCAGGCTTTTCTTCTTGCATGTTTTAGACTGGAGGCACTCATGACTTTTTTTTCCTCTCTGGATGGTTTTCATAATATAAATGAAGAAGCAACTATTTAATCACCTATGTTTGACCAAGTAACAGGCTGTATATAACAGGATATTAAATATCACCCTGTTACTCTGTGTTCTGAGTCCCAAAACTACTGTGATTTCCCTTTTAGGCATTCAGTATTCATGACAACCTTTAAATATAGTAGAAGTTTCTCACTCTACCTCCATGCCCAGGAGATTCAATGCCAGCCTTGAGAAGGAAAGGGATTTTAATCAGTAAATGTGAAAAACCAAACCAGAATGAGAGAATGAAGCATTTGCAACTTCTGCTTTATTATATAAATGTATTATACAGATTGTGATAATACTGGAAGACTTGGTCAGTGATTAAGGCCTATGTGCCAAATATTTTAACAAGTGAAATAAGAATAGACAATGTAAGCTAGGCATGACTTGAAGATCGTTGCCTCAGGGAAATTACTTCTGTTTTGCACATCCCTTAGTCAGACTAACAAGCGTGAGTTTTCCTGTCCTTAAGGAAAGCTTATTTCCAAGATGATTTTTTTTTTTTTTTTTTTTTTTTTAAGAAGGAGGGTGGAAAAAAGAGGAAAGGTATGAAGAGAAATAAGGGGTACCTACTAGTGCTGTGTGCTCTTTTTCCACTACCAAGGACCACACTTGCAGCTTCTCTAGAGATGTGCTTGCTGTGGGCTGCAGGACACAGTGCAGTGCTGGGCTATGGGCTGTTCTGCGAGTCACCTTGATCTATAGAAGCTTGGTTTCACTCAAGTGAGAAAAACACCGGCGGAAAAGATACTTGGAAGATTTCTGCTTATACAATGGCTAGTGTTTGTGTGCATGTAAACAGATGCACCACAGCTGCTCTAAATATTTTTCCCCTGTTTTACAGAAAGTACCTAATTTTAGACCTTGTGTAAGCTGCAGCATTTCCCTTCAATATGTTACAAGTTATCCATTTGCATTGCTGATAATTCTGATTTCACTCATAACAGAGTGCCTTTCATTTAGGAATTGCCCTACCCCACAGAAAGCTTATGCCAGAATGAGATTAATTTCAACAGTCCTAAGACCTGCTGGTACAATAAGGTCCTAAGATGCACAGATAAACATGCACTGTGTACCTGATGTCAAGGGATGTACTGCTGTATGCTAAATCTCTTCAGGGATGCTGATTCTGAAATGACTTTCAAGTTCACTGCAATGACTCTCCTTGCATACTGTATTTAGTCCCCACTAGGGTGTTCTCTTTCCAAAAGTTTTGAAATACTGGTCAGAAGAATCTTTTATAGCTTGATTTATTTTATTTTTTTTAAATCATTGCTTTTAGGTAACTGCAAGCTGTTGTGAATGCATTTTAAACCATTTGGTTGAGGATGATATTAGAGTGTAAAAGTAGGAGTGATGCACCTACCAATCTGAGTCAAGTACTTGCCATTAAGGTGTAAGACACTATGTGATGTATCATTTGTATCTGTTAAGGTTTTATCAGTATTCCTATAATAAATCCACGTTTCAGGGATTTACAATGTGGTTGTGTGAGTGATTGAAAATCATCAGTTACTGTAAAACTTAGGGGATTAATGTATTTAAACTAGTTGAAATAGTTTTTCAAGTTTGAATAAAATAGAACTCTAAGTCCTGTTTTTTTGCTTAAAACAGCAGTGAGGTGTATTGTTTCAGTGTGAATTAATGGCTTGTACAGTTTCAATGTGAACTGATCATGTTTATTAGCTGTGTTTTATTACATCACCTTACAGCTTATTGTGGATAAGTGCCAATAGCTGTTAACTTGGTTTTGTTTTGGTTTTTTTTAATTTTGTGCATGTCCACAAGCCAAAACTTGACTTCTGCTTTCCTTAGTCTTTGAACTTTAATTTTTATTTTGCTCAGGTGTATTTCAGTCTATGGAATTTTTTTTAAAGTTATGCCTTATCTTTCAGTGTTCTAAGATGAAAGTTCACAGGTGAAATATGCTGCCAGAGTATGACAAATTGAAGGTGAAACGTCTTCCAAAATTAAATCACAGTGGTGTCTATCTTAATGCTATAAATTTCAGATTAATCACACTTTGACTTCTTGACATTAGTCTTCTTAACATAATTAATCACTTTAGTTTTCTTAGGCAACTAACAGTTTTCAGTTTAAGATCTGAAAACACCCACCTATTCATGGGAAAAGCCATACTGGTAGATCAGAATGTAGTATTTCTCCTGTGTAAAAATGTGATCTTGAATTGAACAGTTGTGTCTGTTTACCTATGTCTAACTCTATATGTAGTTTTGATCCAATTTCTCTTTACTGTTTAAATTAGCTTCTTAAGTTCTTTACTAATGGCTATAATTTCACTTTTCTATATAACAGACTTTGAATTTTGCTTCTGAGATGACCATGGACATCAGCTTGGTACCTGTTTTGGGTAGCCTGGATGAGGGCCCTGTGGTCTCTCTGGCTTTTGTTCAGGGTTTTCTGGGGGTTTTTTGTATCTGTCAAAAGCTTTGTGCTGATACATTGATCATGACTGCACAAAAATTGCAAAAGGGACCATAAGTTCAGTGTTTCTGATATTTTCATATTTTGAGCTAGTAAATAGTTCCTTCAAACAAAATGTAGAAACTTGTACAGGTTTAGCTTTATTAAGTGTGATGAATAAAATGGTATGTAATAGAGCAGAAAACTTACTTTGTCATGCTGCCTCTTAGTTTTTCCTGATGTGTTTTTGTGTATGTATAATTGTTCAAAAAATCACTGAGGTAACTTAATTCCAGCAAGATGGATCAGTCTCATTGTTAAGTCAACCTTATCGAAGAGTTTCTTTGCTTCTCTGTGTGGATGTAGGAAATAGCACTTTATCACAACTGCGAGTAACAGCAAACACTATTCTTGATTACATCATATGTTATTAGGTGCTGATAGAACATCATGATCTTGGAAATTAACTGTCTTTAATTATGCATTGAATGAATACAGTTCCAACAACCTGTTGCAGTGAATGTGAATGAAGAGGGAATGAGCTTTCCTATCTTCCCCAGCTGCATTCCTTCACTCTCCCCCAGTGTATCTCTTGGGTCACGTGTGTGTTTTTTGGAAAGGACTTGGTGTTTCCTAATATACTCTTCCATAGGGTCTTGAGCCCATTTCAGAAAGGATCAAAGACAACATCCTGTCATATGGTTGCGTTAATAGCACTGCTTTCCCTGCAGTTGCAGCTGGCTCCACTTTTGACACTTCCTAGTTGTTGAGGTCTGATGCCATACCTGCCTCAGGACAGTCTTCCCTCAGTCTCACACCTGAGGCAATGCCTGTTTATTGCCTCCACAGTTCTGCTTTGTATTGGTTTTGACAGTGAAGTTCCTGATGCCTTCCTGAGCCAGTAGAAGTTTACTGGTATACACCCAGCAGGCATCTCATATCTACAAGTGATGGCAAGAGTTTTGTTACTTCTTTACCCATCTGTATTATCATTCTTCCTGTAATTTTTCCTGTCTCTGTGAGAAAGGGCCCTGAATTAGTAGGTAGGTGAATTAAAGCCTGAACATGCGCTGCAAGGTTATGTATCCTGTGTTTCCTTAATTTTTCTTTTAATTTCAAGCCACTGCCAGGTGTGTCACCAAAATGAGATTGGTGTATCTCATCATCTGGATTCTAAACTCTAATCTTGTTCCTGTTTTTGTCCTATTTAATTAGAGTATGACACTCTACGTATTTGGATCTCCTTGGCTTTTTCCCCTGAATAGTGACCATAATAACAATGACAGAAGATGTAAGTTACTGAATTTGTTTTATAGGCCTTAGATTGGACAGATGTTTGTTGTGATGAGCCAAATTCTATTTCTTTAATCTAGGTTGGTTCTTCTGTGTTTCTGTTGAATTACTTACTACTTTATAAGTTATGAAAATTTAATGGTTGTGTCCTGTATCTCTAGAAACTGTATATTGATAAAGTTGCTTTCAACACATAAAGTTCTTTAGCTTCTTGAATTAAATTTCTTACGGAATTATGACAATTAAAAAAAGAATCACCCTATGTTTCAGGGATTTATCCATGAGTGTATTTTTGTCAGCTTAGTTGTGAATTAGTGCTGATTATAAAATAAAGGTATTTTTGGTTGATTTCAATTCTAGCTAATGTGCAACTTAATTTTTTTCTTACTGTTTACAGAATTACTTTGTTTACTCTCGCTCGTCATTTTATGGTAGTAAATTAAAGGGCTAAGGGCTAGAACACAGACTGCTAGCTAATATTTTCTGGTAGTAGCACTAAGGTGAGAGGTTTTTTTATGCTTTTAAATATTAGGATATTCCAGAAGGGTTTATTGTGCCTATTATAATAATTAAATTATAAAGTGAAATGGTAGATGTGGTATCTAACCTCCTAACTATCAAAGGCTTAACGTGAAATTATTTTAGCATTCAAAGTCAGTTAACTATAATCAGTTTTTTGAATGAAAATAGGAGTATCATCTCTCAATGATTAAAATTTACAAAGAAATATGATTAACAGCTGTATATTTCATCCTCATAAACTGCTCAACATATGTCAGTTTGAAGACAGACAAAATGTTAGGACACATCTGAAAAAAAATCATTATTAATCCATTGCACATATAATGGCTTTAATTTTTTTCAGATTACAGCAGTAGGAAGAGGAACATTTGTTATATGAAAAATAGGCTCTCTGCATACCTGACACTTGCATTGGAGTGATGCTTTGTGTAGTAGTTACAGGTGTTGGTTCTGCCTACAAAACAAAGGAAATGGTTTATTCCCTCCTGCATGTTGGGCGTTTTTTGCATCAGGACTGAGTAGTAATGCACTGTAGTAGTAGAAAGGCCACTGCTGGAGCTCTGAGGACTGGGCATGAGTCATGACCTGGTGCTTCTGCCAAGATGGGAGATGGAAATATTGATGGCACATAGGGGAAGGAATAGGAAATATATTTCTAAATAAAACACAGCCATATCCTGCCATTTTCCCCTGTATTTCCATGATTCTTGGTGTAACCAGGGCTGTGCTCTCTCCCCCTTTCAGATTTGTAGCCTCTATACATGCACATGCATTTTTATACATGAAAATAAATATATAATTGTTACCCATCTAGCGTTGAATGTGGTGGAAACTGCTCAGAAAGATTTTGAAGCTAAGATTTTGAAGATTTTTGAAGTAAGGAGAAGTAGAAAGGAAAATCTGTTCTGCTCAGCTTTCCTAAATCATATGTACTTCTTTGAGGTTGTGGAAGTGGCTAGTCACCTTTCTGTCCTGTGCAAATCTACCCTGATGGTGTTTTTTCTGCCTTTGATTGGTTCTGTCCTAGGAGGGAGCCTGTTTAAAGTTCTGATAGGGAAATGCTGTTTCCTTCCTGAATCATCAGTAAACTGATTCCAGACCCAGTGACTGACTTATGGTTTGGGGTTGGCTTGTTGTTGTTGGTTTTTTTTTTCCCTTGGTATGGTGATTACTGGCTTAGAGAATGAATATTCTAATGTGGAAAAATGTCTTTATAGAGTTGAAGTGTTCATGGGAAGACACTAATTATTACTGTCACTTGAGTGAACCACTGCGATATTTATATGCCAAGGCCCACCCTTTGCCAATGTTTCTGGCTTTCTTTTATTTCTAATTGTTTGTGGGGCTTTGATTTTAGGTCATTTATTAAATCACACACCAATATTGCTGTGGCTGTGCTGTACAACTGAGTCTATGCTGTACTGAAGTTCATTACAATGTGTACTTCTAAAATGCATAGCTTATGGCTTTAATGATGTAATATGTTACAGTTGTGAGGCTTCTTCACATAATTTTGGAACATAGTGAGTATGCTTCTTTGCTCAATGGAAAATGGTTTCTGAAGTCATGGGTAAGCACCTGAAGTGTTAGCAGCTGTGTGAAGTGGGAAAAAGTTTCCAAACAGAGTTTAATTTGCTGTTTTATTTTTTGATGCTCGTTTTATTTTCCTAAAGGGTCACTGTTCATCAGGGAACATGTTCATAGTCTTTGTTTAATACCAAAATATTATTTTTCTGTCAGTTTGAGAGTTTGCTGGATAGCTAGTGCACTAACATGTAAGGCTTCAATTTCTTTGTACTGGGTACTGTGTTGTTAGTAAAACTTTCATTCCAACCTAATGATACTGCTGTCCTACTAATACTGTGCTTCTGCTTTGCATAGTGCTTGTCTTTTAACTAGACTACTTCTGCAATTGAAATAGTAAATATTTTTTCCATTTAAGTACATCATCTATAGTTGCTCAGTATTCATTAAAAACATCATTCAACCAAGAACTTGTGCGGTTCTTGTTGTCTTGGTGGTAACAAATGCCACCAAGAGAGAAAAATCACCTCATTCCCATGTCTTGCTTAGTTTATATGTTCACTGAATGCTTTTGCCTTTTTTTTAACTCAAAGATTTGATGTGTATTAGCATAGTTAAATTCACCAACGATTATTCCAATCAAGCTGTACAATTATTTTAGTAAAGTAAATAATGGAAATACATAACAGAGACTCGGTTCTCTGAACATTTTAAGATTTCATCTTTACAGAAATTAGATTCCTAATGATTGAACAGACATTTATTTTATGCCTTTCTCTCTTAGATTTTAATAGGTATTTGAAATGAATTTTCTGCTCTCCTTGAAACAGTGCTGTCATCAGTGCACACTAATTGCTGAGCTTTTGCTGCTGAGCAGTTCCAGGTGGAAGGCAGAGGAAGTGCTAACTTTTAGATTGCAGGCCACTTTAAGAAGTGCAGGCCATCCCTCCATTGGATTCAGTATCCATCACTTGGGTTACAGTTTGAAACTGGTGTGAGGTGGGCAGTATCTCTTTCTGTTACACTGCAGTGAGAAATGAACACTGCATTTGCCATGTCTTCACAGAGTTAGAAATGGGGTGCAGTAAGGCACAGCAATACCAAAGGAAGATCCAGGCAGTTTGGGATAGTTAGTTAGCTTTTGGCAGGTATACTGTTTTATGCAAAGTTACCTGGTCTGGATTTTCAGGCTTTGGATGTTTTTATGTTTGCCATCAGTGCAACCCACTGCTGTAACCAATACAGAAATAAACATCTCCTTACTGTCTATTTTTGGCTTCAAGGAAAATGGGTTCTGTTTTAGAATACTGAAATACAACAGGTTATTTTCAGTTTTAATGCAAAGAGAGGACTTGGAGCTTTTAACAGTGCAGCTGAGCAAGTTGACTTTAGGTAAATATAACTAGAAAAGAATCAATCATTCATCTGTTGATTAAAGGCTGCATTTAACAAACATCTTATATATGCTGCCGTGCAACAACACAGTTTGCTTTTTTAAAAGCCCATTTGTTTTTTAAATTGAGACTAATTTCATTAACAACTAAATCCACACCTAAATTCTGTTACACAGAATCTCAGATCCTCTCAATGGTACCAGAGTCTTCAGGGCTGTCTCCTTGCAAAAATACGCGCTAGAAAATGAGAGAAGAATAGCGAGAGTCCTGCTACATCCTCCAAGAAGCCAATATCAGAGACTTATCAGTAGGACTACAACTTTAAAATACTGTTTCCAAAAGAGACCTGGAAAGGCTATCTATAGGCTATCACAGTGATACACCTATGATCACAGATAAAGGAATACACTTGGGGCAATATTATTCAAGTCTCGATGTGTTAATGCAATACATGCACAAAGATTAACGAACCGTTACCATATAGAATCCTTAAAAAGAAGGGAAGCAATACTGTTTCATTGTATTTACAACTTTTACAACCATGTGATTTTAATGCCTCTTTCTAGCCCTTTAAATATATATACTGAAGTCATTATTGTGTCCTATAGAACTTCAGGTAGTGGATGGAGGTGGGTTTGCAGAGTGCTCTGGTAATGCAAAAGCAATATAGTTTCCCCATGTCCCTGAATTGGACCCTGAAACTCTTTATCCATCTATAAATGAACCTTCTTGTTTCTTCCAATAGTCACTGGTGTGCAAGGTGTGTTGGGGGAGGTCCTGAGAACACCATTCCCTCAACAGACACTTCAGTCTGAAGCAAGCTTTGGAGCCAGCATCCAGATCCTCCTAATGCTTCAGGCAGACCTTGGGCACCCATGCAACATCTAACCACAGAGGTGACTATAGCTCAGAGGAGGCATCCCAGAATATACCTAATTGTTTGAGCCCCTCAGGAACAGCAGTCACAAACAGAGAAAGCTCCTCCTTTTGTCCAGGAGCCTACTAAGCTTTTGTGGCTTTCAGAAAAACTCAGGTAAATGTTATAAACTTGAATATTCATTTTAGTCGGGCTTAGATTTCTGATAAGTGCACTCTCTCCCAAAGGGAGTTTAGGCACACTCTTAAGTTTGCTCTCCAAATTCTCTTAATATCGCTTTTTGCTCTGACTCATTGGTCCAGTTCAACAGAAGAAATAAGGTTTATAACTGAACATATTCAGCATAATCTCTCAGCTGGTGAATTAGAGGCGCTGGGAGAGTTCATCAGACCCCACTGGAAGCTAGAGCAGATGGGTCACAAGCCAGTTCCCACGGGAGATGGCATCACTACCTGTCCTGCGACCAAAACAAAGCTGGGGACCCTGGGTCAGCTGAAAGATCCTCAGAAGAATTTCTGCTCTGAAACTCAGAAAGAGATCTTTCCCCTTTCTCAGAAGAAAGACCTTCTAAAATTACTTTGTTCAGCACTTAGGATTTCCTTAGAGATCTGATCCAGTCCATCTCAGTTTAATGGTTTTCATTAAACATACGGCCAAGGCCTGCAGAAATTCAGAAGGTGTAATGAAAATGGATTTAACAGATTTAAGGCACAGGTATGAGAATGAACTGAGAGGCTGGGCCACCAGGGAGAAAGACATGGTTTAAATTTAAACAGCAGTAAAAAAAGTGTGCTCAAGCACATTTCTATTCATCATTTTTGTCTTGTCTCTTGCTATTTTGTTCCATTTGAAGAGACATACAGACTTAGACAAACTTTTAAGAATTTGTACTTTTTTTTTCCTCTATTGTTTGTAGAAAATAGAAGAAACAAAAGCAGGTTTAATTACTTCGCATGAAGAATCACATCTACACAGCCCCCTTCTGCTATTCAGATTAGCCTATTCTGGCTAGGCTGAGTTTCTTAACACTGCTCCAAAATGAATGTTGCTTAAGTGTGACTTTTACTTGCTATCCATGTAGGATGAAGTGTCAAATGCTCTTATGACTTGATCTGATATCTACAAAAAGCTGATTTCAAAGAAACTTCCAACTTCACTTTGTTTGTCCATATAAAATTTGAAAAATCTATGGACCATTTTGTTTGTGAACCTTCTCAATGAATAGAAATTTCAAATAACCTGTCTTGTAAAATATCAGTAGTTCTTTTATCTCATGCAGATTTTTCTTCCTAAAGTGACATTATCAGGGAGCTCCTTATTTTCCTGTTCATGAGGTGAGGGTTTTTATTAAAGGGACCATACTGAACACAGACCAGGTAGATCAGCATTTCTGCATAGACTGGACCAGCATTATTGTTCCAGCTATAGGATAGAGGCAGTGTTAGTTCTTGAGGTCTTGGATGTGCTCTGAAAGAATTTTTTCTCCCTCTTTCTGTATCATTTCCTGTGGAAGTCATATTCATAACCTCATCTGAAGTGGACTTGATGACAAAAAGGTCATAAAATTTATCAGTTACTTGTTATATTTTAAGTAAGCAATGATGCAGTCCCTTTTAAAATTCATACCTCATATGAGATGCTCTCTTGCAAATATTTCATGTTTTTCCCAGCCTTGACATGTCACTGATGTAACTCATCAGTCTTTGCTTTTACCAAGTATTTTGTCATGGGAAGTGTTGTTTATAATGCATCAGCCCTGTGATAGGTGAGCCCAAAAAACTCAGAAGGCTGTGGTTCTTTGGGAAATTTTGGATGAAGACTTCTACAGCAAATGTTGTTAAATGTATATAATTTAATGATGTGCTCTATTGATTTTCTAGTCTGTATTCTTTATTACCTTATATGCACATCTTCTGTAAGAATGACACTTTTCTATTACTTGTTTTGTAAACTGACCAGTGACTTCTGACTGATTCAGAAGTCACTGGATAATATCATGTGGCCCAAGAAATTTAGAAATAAACCACATTAGTCCCACCCTGTCTTAGCATCCATGCATCTATGAATGCAGCAGTACTGTGGGCCTGACCTGCTTAGGTGCTGTACAATTTTATTAAGTGTTCTTGGGGTAGCTGCCAATTTTTTCACTTCAGGAGTGGGTGATGTCTGTATACAACTTGCTTACAATAGTGTTATTTTAAGAAAGTCCAGTTACACATGTCAATTTGCCAGTAGTGCCACACTGTGATTTGTTACTCAGCATTAACCCATCATGGATTATAAACCAGAGGTTTCTTGTTGCTTTAAGAATTACTGTAGTTGCAAGTCTAAACAAATTTAGAAATAGTTTATATCCATTTGATAGTTTTATTCCAAAGCACAAAGTTGATTCATATCCTGTGTCACCAAAGTTTTGGCCTTACCAGTTCTGCTCTTTTCCACCAAATGTATCCCTTTCCTGTCCCAACTTTTGTCTGCTATTCCTTCCCTCTTTTAATCAAGACAGCTGAGAGCCAGGAAGATTCATCTCTCCATGGTACATGCCCATTTTCTGTGTTAAAACTTTGAATGAATCACAGGCATGGAATATGCTGAGCTAGAAGGGACCCATCAGGATTATCAAGTTCAGTTCCTGGACTTGAGCAGGACCCCCAAGAATCACGCTGCGTGCCTGAGAGTGTTGTCCAAAGTGAAACTCTTTCATTGGTCCCAGAGATGGCAATTTCTGGATTGTTTTCACTCTTTCAAGAGTGAAGTGCTGACTGGAAGCCTGCAGAAGGCCTGCCGTGACAGCAAGTATTTGGTGCGACAGGAGTGGGAGTTTCCCAAAGCACTGTGAACCTAACTCCTTAAACACTCACAGATCTGTCCCTAACATTCAAGAAACAAACAAACAAAACAAAAAAAACCCAAACAAACAAAAAATAAAAACAACAAAACAAACCAAACACAAAACCAAAAAAAAACCAACAACATCAGCAACGATACAAGCAGAAAATAAGATTTAGAATGGAAGCCTCTTTAACCTATAGCTGAGTGGTGTGCACATAATTTTGTTCTGTCTTACACTGTCTTATCTGGACACAAAGAGTAGCATCTTGTCCCACAGAAGTAGCATTTTGTTCATACCCATACTTGGAAATGCTGAAAATTTACCAAAAAAAAAAAAATTCAACTTTTATTTTTGTGTAGAATATTGATATGCATTGATGGCAATCATGAGTTAGCGAACATGGTCAACTCCAGTATTTTGCTTAACCATAAAAATAGCCATAAATTGTCTATACCACTGGGAAACACTGAAACTTTAAGGGCTTTTGCTAAATATTTTCTGCTAGAAAACCATGAACTTCATGCATTTCTTCTTTTATTCGTGGTTTCTTCCTTTGTGCATGTCATTTGCTTCTGTGAGCGGGAGAGATATATTTCAGGACAGGAGCAGCCAAAATTAACTTACCTGTTTTTAACCTCTGGGTGACACTGCTATAGATCTTTGCATCGCAATTCCACCTTCGGAGGAAGACTTATTTTAGCTGGCTGCCCCTGGACAGGATCAGGCGCTGCGCGCCGGAGCGGCGCTGCGGGCGTTCCCAAGCCGCGCGTGTTGTGCTGTGAGAGCCGCACGGTGACAGCGGAGCGCCGCGAGGTGGGGCCGTGTCCCCAGCCATGCCGGGGCCTCTGCCATCGCTACTCCAGCTGCCATCGCTATTCCAGCTGCCATCGGTATCCGGCACAGCGACACGGCCCAGCGGGAGCGGAGCCGGGCTTGGCGCGCTCCTCCGTGCGGCGCCGAGAGGGGAAACTGCGCTGTCCCGGTCTGGCGCACGGAGCGCATCGGCTGTGCCAGCATCCCATGCTTATAAGGCTCCTCAGGCTCTGCGCTTTCTTCGAGCCACACGAGGATATGGACAAGGTGAATTTCTGGATTGTTTTCGCTCTTTCAAGAGTGAAGTGTTGACTGGAAGCCTGCAGAAGGCCTGCCGCGACACCGGGTATTTAGTGCGACAGGAGTGGGGGTTTCTCATACACTGTGTACCTAACTCCTTAAACACTCACAGATCTGTCCCTAGCATTCGAGAAACAAACAAACAAAACAAACAAAACCCCAAATAAACAAAAATATAAACAAAAAAAAAACCCCCAAACACAAAATCTAAAAACCCAACAACATCAGCAACGATATAAGCTGAAAATAAGATTTAGAATGGAAGCCAATATCCCTTTTTAACCTATAGCTGAGTGGTGTGCATATAATTTTGTTCTGTCTTACACTGTCTTATCTGGACACAAAGAGTAGCATCTTGTCCCACAGAAGTGATTTTGTTCATACCTATACTTGGAAATGCTGAAAATTTACCAAAAAAAAATATTTTTCAACTTTTTTTTTTAGTGTGGAATATTGATATGCACTAGACTTTTATGAAAAGATTCTCCCACTCAGTGATGTAAAATGTCTCGTGTTAATTCCTAGGATTCTAGTCGAACTCTGCCCCAGCTGCTACAGTAAAATAAGAATTTTAAACAATCTGGAAATTTGAACACTTCACATCCTCACTGTATACCTATATATGGTAGGCTAAATGTGCCACTGCCACTATGGGGACTGAAGTAAACCATTAACCCAGTTTGACCAGCCAGTTATACCACTATTCTGTTCCTATCTATACAGCCCCATTTCCTGTTGACTTTCATCCTGCACTTTTTCATATGGCATATCTGTTGCACAAATATAATCAAAATATAGTCAACAATCATCTGGCTACTTTAAAATTCTAATGCTTCTGCAAACTCCCTAGCAGAGTAGAGATTTTATTGTTTTAGAAAACATTCAATAACACACAACTTGTGAGCTGATTTAAGTGGTCAAACCATGCTGCAGTAGACAATTTCAAAGGAAATGGAACACAGCTCTTTCCCCTGCTGATTCAACTGCTGAGCTATGCATCTTGTGATGAATATGCAAGTGATTCCTAATGGAAATGAGAAACAGATAGGAAAACTGCATTGTTTTTGTGATTCAGGGAAGTTTCCAAACAACAAGCAGTGCTACTGTACCTGGATGGCAGAGTGAGGTGGAGCTCAGCTTGGGGTGCAGACAAGCAAATGTGGTGTCTCAGCCCCAGGACACCACTGAGGTGTTTAACAAACAGCCCTGGTGCTCCCTGGGCTGTCTCACAGCCCAGCATCCTATGGAGATGCAAGGCACTGGCACACAGGAAACGGGACCCAGAAAAAAGGCACAGGGCTTTTCTTTTCATCTCAGTTGGGATGCCTTGAGGTCCGCAGTCTCTGTACATGGACAGTGAGCTCACACCTGGCTGCCCTGAGCAGGATTCAGAAGTCTGGGCACAGGCCCTCCAGATAATTAATCCTGAAGCTGTCTTTCTTGAGCAGAGTTTCCTTTTCCTAGCATTTGTATATAAACACTTTATATGTGTGTATATGTTCATAAAGTGTTTGGATAGCTTACATAGAGAGTATAATAGAACAAATAGATGTGGTGCACTAAAGATTTTAGCTTGGAAATACCTTTATGTACATATAACTTCTGTATAGGCCTAAGAAAAAACAGAATGCATTTACAAGAGTTAAGGTGATTGAAAACCTTAGTGTAAAGAAAAAACACTCCAGAAATTAACTTGAAGTACAAAAATAGATATAATGAATCACTCTAGATTATTATTAACAACCACCAATTAGAACTGAATTATTTTAAGCCATATTAGTCAAAATATTGGAAATGTAGGATTTGTTTGAATGAGAAACAGTCTCCCCCAGGGAGTCATAGAAGCAACTTCACAACATTTAAAAGTCGACTAAATAAATTGTAACTAAAAAATCACAATAAGAAATCCTAATGACCGTGTAATAAAAGGCACCAGAAATTTAATAATGTGGTCTTGAAGTCTGATTTCTAAGATTACAATTCTATGATTACAATTCTTTCTATGATTACAATATATTCTGTCTTCATAGGTAGCTAGCTACTAAGTCAGACAACTTCCTTACCTACTTACTGGTTTGTGTTCCTACCACTATAGCATTCATTTTATTAAGAAAAAAATGTCTAAAAGAATCTATTTTTGTGTTGTATTAGCCATATTTTCTCTGTTATTGTTGTAGCAATATGACAGTATTGTCTGGGACATTTATTCTTCTTAAAATAAGCAACTAAGTAACGTATAAAGAGTATGGGAGATTAAAAGTTAGTATACAAGGGCTCTCTGAAACCAGCAGGGCATTCAGGCAGCAAGGTGGGCATAATGTAGAGCTGCTTCCTAGTGAAGCCATGAGCAGTTAGGATATCCTTTTTTCCTAAGATGTACAAAATATTAATACTTCCAAAGGCTTTTAAAGCTATCGTAATTCTGTATAGACATTCCAGCTACAGACACCAGTCTTTCCTGGAAATTTCTATTCAGTATTTCACTTAACTTGGTAACTCAATTGGTGAGCATGACTGATCTTGAAAACTTGTCAATGTTTTCCTTGCAACTGCGTGTTAAATGCATGGAGAACTTTAGTACCTAGCTCACATGGCTGTCTCCACATTTTTAAAAATCCAGATACCTTTGACAAGGTAGCTCCTTCTCCTGTATCAGAAAAAAATGTCAGTAGGAAATTGATCTGTGTCCATGAAGTCTTATAATTCCAAAAAACAAAAGAGCTTAGCTCATAGGTCACTGCACAGTTGTTCTTACCAGCTCTATATCTTGAGGCATGGAATATACAACCACAAGTACAACTTCTGGTTGAAGCTGGATAATCAGCTAAGTTTCACACCACTGAGAAGAGAGAAGATACTTGGACATTCTTTTAATGATTGGCATAGTTGTAATTGGCAGTGGTATTACACTATTGAAAATTTAATCTGAAAAAGAAAATAAATATGGTATTTTTTCCAGAGCAAACCTTACAAAGCTAAGGCTTCCTAAAAATTTCTTCACACAAAACCTCTAATTTGAGATTAGAATAGGGGTAGATTTTAGAGGTAGATTTTAGAGTAATTAGATTTGAGGTAATAATCCTACATTGGCAAGGAGGATGATCAGATGACTCATCCCCATCTCTCATTTTTATAAATTACGTTAAGATTCAAGCAGAGGGCTACCTCTTAGTTGGCAGAGAAGCACATTGGCTCAACTGCAGAATATCAGATCCAAGTTTCTGCATCTCCAGGTACTCTTAATGAAGAGAAGACATTGGCAGAAGCAAAGTGAAGCAAAGCCACCTGCTCGTTATTGGTGGGCAGCAGGGCTGGGCGCTGATTTGCAGTCAGGGAATTTCTGTCTAGCCTGGTCAGCCATGAGCTCTCCTAACCTGCAACTGCTGCAGCTCATCTTTTCTTTTTGCATGTAGAGCCAGGAGTAATCTGGAGCACAAACCACAGCAATGAACAGACAAAATTAGTTCTACATTGTGAAGGGACTAAAGTCATATTTTACTGTTAGATTTATGCATTAAGTAATGGGCACTAGTCAATGCTCCTTTGGTCGCTTTGTATCTTCCACCTCAATGCAAAGGCACGCTACAGCCCCCCTGCTGCTTGGCAGCCCATTACAGACTCTTTATAGCTGTGCTTAATGACTGCTTTGGTTGTCTGTCTCTAATTGGAAGGATCCTTTTCTTCTGAATACCAGAGAGCAGCAAAGTCACAGCTGTCAAGGTATAAACAGTCAGAAATCAAGATTTACTGCTAATTTTACTACTCATTTCCTTTTTTTTTGGTGAGATGTATCATCATTTTTCTTGTTACCTGAATGTAATATATAAAGTATCTACTTCTGTTGCCATTTTACTAGTCTGTATTATACCATCTCCTCATTCTTCATTTCTTTGTTCTTTTTGGGACTACAAAGGATATTGATGATATCACAGTACACCACATACTGTGAAGGACAGACAGGATTAGATTGAGTTTGTGAAGCTCACAGAAAGGGATCCTTCTCTCTTGCATGACTGTATAGCTGTGATCACACTCAAATTTATCCTAGAAACACTTTCAAAATAGCTTTTTTCAGATGTGTCAAGAACTATCAACCTTGCCCCTAACAACCTAATTCCAGGAACAGCTGAGTACAAAACAGTGTTCTTTTCTTCCATCTAGAAGTACTTATGGCCAAAGAAGTAGATCCTGCAAATAGAACACATTAGATCCTTCTTGGCTCCCTTTGATGGTTTCCCAAAGCAGAAAAGATATAATTAATAGCACAAACATTGGGAAGCTCTAGAGGCATCAATAAACACCTAATATAGTAATCTTTACAGTTATTCTTAGATCAAAATTTAGCAAATGTTTGTTTTTTAGTACAACTCCTGAACTTGCTTCAAAAGTATGTGATGAGAATGAGTTCCAGGGAAAGAACAGAACAAAAGAAGTTTTCAGCCCAGATAAGCTACAGTTAAGGTAAAATCTATTTACAATACCCACTGCTAAGCAATTAAGTGTTCAGTATGACTTTCATTAATTGAATAATTTTATAGATTGATAACTGAGGAGAAAACTTTCCCTCTTGTACTTCTGCTCTTTGTATTAATTACATTGAATTCTAGTGCATTAAAGATTAATTAAGGATTGACGATAGGACTCACGTTATATCCAATATGCAGTGTTCATCATAAAATTCACCAAAAGGATAAAAGACAAAGCTATAACCCAAAAGTGTGTGCCTTAGCAACCCTTCCTCTCAGCAGTTGTGAGATAATGAAGCTGTCAGCTTCATTATCTCACAATTCTGAATCAGCATCTATGTATTGAAACGAAATCCTGAAATCTGAAATCCTAAGAAGACCAAATATTTACTATTTTCAATACTGGTGTATTTTTTTACTCAAAGCCACTGACAAAATCAGATTCTAACAATTTTGTTACTATTTTGATTTGTATAAATATTTGGATTTTTCTCTGCCAGCTGGGCAAAGATATTTCCATAAAGGAAGTGTTAATACTTCTTGACAGCATATTAGCCATACTGTAGGATCTATGTAATTAAAAAAGAAAAGTAAGCACCAGCAGCTTCCATAGTACACTGAGAGACTGCTGAAGTAATTTTTAAATAGAGCTGACTTGCAAGTACTACTCAGCATGGCAGAAAACAGAAGCCAGTAGTTGTTTCTAGAAATACAAAGGTCCTGGATCCAAAAGGGCTTCATTTCACTATGACTGAGAGTTTCTGAGAGGAACCATTTCATGTAGTCATTAGTTTATTCTGGCACAACAAGTAACCACATGTTTCTGAGTGAAGTGAGAGCTTATGATCTTAGAGATGGTGTACAGCAATCTAGGCTGGTAAAGATGTAAGAAGTCCAATAAATCAAAGTTCATCTTTATGTTATTTCATAAGAAATGCTTCAAAATTACTTTGGGAATATTCATAAATTGCAAAATAAGGGAATTTTTAGTGTCTGTAATTGATAAAAGGGCAGGAAGCAGCAGCTGCTCACAAGTTAAACTGAAATCCTAGTAAGAGGGTGCAGAAAAGGTTTCTCCTTTGCCTATGACTCCAGTTTTGCCTTCAGATGTCTGGTCCAGCGGCTTGTGGTCATTCTTCCAGTATTGCCACCAACTCAGGTCACCTAAAACAAGCCTGCTTTCAGTTCAACAGCTCTATACTCTGAATCTAGATCATTCTGTCCCATCTGAATGCACATATTTTATGAACCTGACTGGGAATAACTGGTGTTTGAGCATACAGTCACAGGTAAAAATGGAACTTGCTTGATGATTGCTTTTTTCGTTAGTTATGTGATGACATTTATTGGTATATAATGGAGAGTCTAGAGACCCCGTCCTGTGAGGAGCAGCTGAGGAAACCATGGTTTAGTTGACAAGGTGTTGTTCAGTGAAAATTTGGACTTGATGGTCTTGGAGGTTTTTTCCAACCTTAATGGTTCTGTAATTTCCCAGAGATCCTATACTGCCTTGTTAATCTTTTAGGTTCCATCACAGAAAAACGAAGGAGTAGCATGTTTCAGGAGTAGCTGGAACAACATTGCTGCTCCTATAGCCTGCTCATCCATGCATAATTATGTGGAAGCTTAGACACAAAGGTGCTCATGATTTTGCCTAATCCTGCAGCACCTCAAGTGTTTACTGTACATTGCCCCTGAACCTTGACAACAAAGAAATACATTCTTGTACAAAATAAAAATAAGCAAATAAAAAACCACAAACAAACAACCCCCCCCCCCCAAAAAAAAGTGCAAATAAACAAACAAATGGTTTTCTCTAACTTTCTCTTCTCAAAAAGAGAAAGTTAGAAAAAGATGGTCAAGTTCCTTGACAAAGAAAGCCACCTAGCACATGTATAAACACATGCTGTCATAATCCCCATGCTTCCATCCATCTTTTGGTGCAAATGCTGAATAAAAATACATGGAATTCCTGGTCTCACTGGCAGCCCCTTGTGCTCCCACATGGTGATGTTCATACATTGATGATTCCCTTCTCCACATGGCTCCTTCACCTGCTAAGCAACAGAATGAACTTTCATTCATCTTTCTTTTATTTCTAATTAAATTGTATAATCTCCACTTGTTGCTTTATGTGACCCCCATCAATATTTAATGTCTTAGTCTTCACCCTAATCTTTTTCATTTTATGCCCATATGCTACTGCTGCTGCTCTATATTCATACTTAATAGTGTTTTTACTTTTATTCAATTCCTTCTTATTCTCAGCTATATAATGGTACCTCTTTTCACCTTTGTCTTACTTCAGAAGAGTTTGCCTTTGCACAATTTATATTGTTTTTCTTGCTTCTTTTAGAGGCTACTCTGTCCTACACTCTTAGATTATTTTCTTAGGCTATTTCTTGTACTATTTTCTCAAAAGATTGCATCTACCACTTCCCTGATTTTCTTGCAGTCTCCTTTTCTGAAACCAATTATTCTTATTCCCTCCTTCTTTCTTTCCAAAACCAAATTTATAGTCTATGCAGCAGAGAAAAGAAAGCTGTGACAAACAATACAGAGCAGCTACAGTTGCTGTGTAATGACCTAAATGGTTGATAAGATCTGAGAATAATTTTCAGCTTTATTTTAATTTAAAACATTTGTTTCGTATTCATTTTCACTTATGCATAAGTGGATGAAACATTATATCACTATTCATTTCTCTTGACAATTACAATTATGTTTCTTTTCACTTCCAAAGATCTCTGAAACATTTAAAGGTCTACAAGAGAACCTTGTAAAACTCATTAGGAAGAAGCCATGAGAGTTCTATTAAAATAATACATGAGACGTAGGAAAATAATTATTTACTTTAATTTGCATAAAAAACACCACAGAGGGATAATTTCTACCTCATTTGATAAACAAATTTTGATTTATATTAAATAACTGAATGCCTTTAACAGAATGGTAATGCTACTGTAGCACTAAATAGCAGAATAAATGCATGAAAGGGAGGAAATTCAAACACTATTGGAATTTACTGGAACTTAGGAGTCTTAGCAGCACTTAATTGGAATTTAGCATATTTAGCAGTCAGGTTCATTACCTGAGTGGTAAACGTTAAAATAAAGGAAGAAAATACTTTAGTCAAGAAATCTAGAAGTAAACTGTCTCCTCATGAAGGTTTTGACAGGACTTTTAAAGATTAGAGGCAACTTCAGTTATGAAGATGTCAACTAAACAAAGAAGAAGAAACTACAAGGGTTGCAACTTGCATGTCATGAAAAGCTGAAGGTCTAGAAT
The DNA here is from genome assembly GCF_963513975.1 of Fringilla coelebs. NCBI lineage: Eukaryota > Metazoa > Chordata > Aves > Passeriformes > Fringillidae > Fringilla > Fringilla coelebs. Next base: position 76,693,318 of record NC_140029.1, read on the forward strand.
GTGCTTTGTGGAAAAAGTAATATAAAGGTACTGGATATAGAATATAAAGGTGCTTGATCCTCTGGCTTTAATACGATGGATGAAGAATTATGATTGACTTGCAATTAGTCTCTTTTGAACAGTCAGAGGGTTATTCCTAGCATTCCAGGGCTCAGCTCTGAAATGAAGAATACTGTGTTCCTGTTCCCAGCATATGCAAGAGCTCCACTGCCACCCTGCAAGCTCTGCTGCTGGGCGCCCTGGCAGAATTGAACCCACAGCATATTTGTTTGTATTTGTGCAAACTTGATTTCTCCAGAGCAGTGTTGTGGAACTTAAACAGGAGAGCAAATGACACAAATCTGAAGAACTATTTGGAAGCATACTCAGTTTCCTCCTGCCCTTTAATGCTTTGTGCATTGGCATGTTTTGCCTCTTTTCCACACAGTTGATTTCTTTGTAATTAGTTCAGGTTACTGTCAGCAGCTGCCGTCAGACCTGCTGTTTATAGTGACTAGGGTTCTCAAACTGGGCAAAGTTTATTTGGAGGAGGAAGGTGAATTTTTCATTTAAACCTTAGTGTACAACAACAAAAGCAGGCCAAAAAATGTTCTGTTCTGTGGCACTCTGTGGTCTTTACTGGCAGCAGCAAAACCAGTGTTAGTGTTGTGCTCCTTGTGGTGGACTCTTCCCACGCTAACCCAAACCTTCCCACCAAGGTAACCCAGAGCCTCAAACTTCTTCTCTCCTCTATCCTGACAAGAGGGAGACTTGCTGTCTGTGCCTCTGGATTCCTGATGTAAACAGCAATTTTTGTGGTTACCATTCTTGGCAAAAGTCATGCTTCTAGGAAAAAAAACCCTTTTGTTTGGAAAACAGGAAAAAGCAGCGAGGGCCACTCAGAAGTCTGTGTTACAGCACCCATACTAAACAGACTAGAAACCAATGCTGTTACTCAAAAATCTGCTGAGTTACACAATTCTTAGGAGTAAGATTTACAGGACCTGATGTTGGGTCTGTGCTCCACACCCCTCTGCCAACTCAGCATGCAAACTGGGTTTTTAACTACCCTATACAGATTAGGCATTTATCTTGCAGCAAGATAGTGGGACAAGATTTTGAGATGTCACTAAGAAGAGAAAAAGGGAAGAACATGGGAAGGTATTCTAGTAGATTATTCCTTGGAGAGGTGATGCAGGAGAGCCACACTGCTCCATCAAACAGCCAGGAACGGCATGCCTGGGGCACGCAGCACAGATGTGCCCACAGCACCACAATCAGCCCCATGTCTCACAGCCCAGCATCTTCACCCCCACATGGTGGTGTTTAAGCCTTTGCTAAGGTTTGATCCACATCCTGCAGGGCTTAACTGTAACCGTGATTTTGGAGCTGTGAGGCCACTTCAAGGCAATTTTCATGATTAATTTATTCAAGTTAATTTTCTGGTAAGATTCATAATCAGAAATCCAGTTGGAAGTCCAGATACTGCTAATGAGAAACAAACTATACTCAGAAGCCATAAACAGGAGTAGACATCACAGCAAAAATATGATACTCAGAGGGAGTTGGAGAAACCCTCATAAGACGTTGGAGAACCCTCAGAGGAAGTTAGAGAAAGCAACCCATGTTCATTAGTAGATTAAAACATAGAAAAATAACATTCTAGAGATAAAAGAGAACATAAGATTCCATGGGAAATTGATTTTCCTTGTTTATGTAATTTGTCGTGGCTCCTTGCAATAAAAATTGGTGCTCTTGGGTTTATGTTTTTATTATGCATGTCCTTCCTTGCTCTCAGAATCATAGAATATTCTGAGTGTACAGGGACCCATACGGACCTCCAAGTCTAACTCTTAAGTGAATGGCCCAGCCAGGGATCAAACCCACAAGCTTGGTGTACAGAAACCTGTATTTGCTGACTTCCTTCTAGTACAACATCTTAACCATAAAATGAGTTTCTTTTCTGCTTCCCTTGTTGGACTATCCCTCAGGAGCATCCTGCCCCATGATCACGATGAAGATGTCTGTCAGAACACAGGGATCTGCTGCATGCTCTGGCACTGTCCCCCTCTTTCCAGGTTTCTCCCTCTCCATCTCAGGCTTTCCAGGAATGGAGCTGTGTCTCAGATCTCTGGGTATGACCAGGAGAGCATCAAGGCCTTCCATAAAGAAAGCCTTCCAGACTCTGCTGTGGGACACTGGGGGATTGAAAAAGGCTTTTGTCCTTGTGGGGAAAGTACCTTGGAGAGAAGTGTGTGTATATATTAGTGCACTTGGATGAATGATAGGCATATATTCCTCTCAATTTTAATTATGAGAAAACTGAGAAACAGGGCTGGGGAGAGGAGGCTGGTACCCTCAGCAGGAAAAGAGGACAGAAAAGGGGAAATCAAGATAAAAGTATCAAGAAATGATTCTTGGAAATTACCCTGGAGCTCCCCTAGGTAGGGAGTATGTTTGTGCACTGCAGTGTTGCAAGAAGTAGGTCACAGACTTGCACACAGGCTGTCTGGAAGGCATTTGAGCCATTCCCATAGCTGTGGTTTGGCTCAGGCTGCAGGCTCCCTGTCATGCCCAGCAAAAGCAGCACCTTCTGGAAGCTTCTGCCAGCTGGGCTCAAAGGGGCTGGGCTGCTCCAAACCTCTTCTTCTGGGGCTGAGTTTAATACAACTGGCCATAACTTTAACTTTATTTTCTGCTAAGATGACGTAGCTGCCCAGTTGTCCTCCTACTGGCACAAAATAATTTATTTTTATTTAACTGGCTGAATATTTCAAGGCAAACATTTTATTTACAGCTGATATGGTAAGACTTCTGTAATTTCCACTTCCTGAGTGGAATTCCACGGGGAAGTGGCAGGGATGTTCAGTGATAATGGCTTTCTCAATCATTTCAATCCACCCTGCATAGTTTTGCCAATACCAGTGTAGCAATTCAGGGGAAAAACCAGAGCTAGAATAAAGAAAGAATTTAACAAAGTGCCTAATGATGTTCCCTTCCTTCTTAGGTCCGATGAAAACAAGATAAAGTTTGCTGATTCCTTACTTCCCAAAATGAGTACTGAATTAATGGGAAAGCCACAAATAGCTTCTCTTTCCTGTCACACTCCACAACTGCACATAACAGAATCATCCACAGGCAGGGGGAAACCAGCAGTGATGCTGTTCTGCAGCAGCTGCTGGAATGACATTGGGAGGTAACTTGCTCTAAAATTATTAAAATCTCTTTTTTTTAGACTGTACTCTCGCTGTCTTTCATTTGGTTCCAGAAAAAATAACTCCTCAGTATATGATGGGGAAGATGCTATCCTGATAGGACTCCAAAGAAATTACTACAAATAAATTTGTGAAATTAAAAAAAAAAAAAAGAAGACTGATGTAATAACTGTCTTTTATTTTAGCAGACAAAAAATGAGTTTGTAAATCATCTGTTCTTTTTCTAATATATTTTTCCAAAATATAGATATGAAAGATATCTAGATAGTTCTCAATCTCACTTCAAGTACTGTAATTATAAATGGGAGACTAAAGTATATTTATCTTGTGATTCTTTGTTGGTTCTGAACAGCAGAGAGATGTGATATCACAGAAATATAGGATTATATATGTGAAAAAAAGTCCAACAGGCAAAGTACTGATCTGAAGAAAAATTATTTAATAATCAATAATGTTTTTCTTGTGTAGCTGTTGAGACTAATGCTCTGTAAAATTTTGTTGCTCTGAAAAATCTCCCTCCTATTTCAGACTATCACCTTTTTTCACTTCCAGGTTTTCATACAAAACACATTGAAGGCACCCAAGACCTTGTCATGTAACTTACCTTTTGAGGCCAGGTGTCTTAAATTCTTTGTGGGCTTCTGTTCATGACCGATGTAGAACAGTGTAAGTATCAGTAGTAGTATGTGCAAGTTTTACCTACAACAATTAAATGTCCTCCACACCCACCATGAATCAAACCCAGAAACTCAAAGTATAACCTATATTTTTAAATTATCTGGTAATGGAATAGAGAATTAAAATATTTGAAATCTCTATTATTCCTAGAAGCATTAGTTCTAAGGCACTGACAATGTTATTAATATTTAATGCATTTTTTCAAGTCCACCACATTTCAGTTTCTCTATTACCAAGCAGGTGTTTGAGACATCATTCCCTTGATTTGGTAAAACATCCAAGAGGATCTGTCCTCATAGACATTTTGCAACCTAAGACAAGAATTTCAGACTTACCTAAAATGTCCAATTCTATCCACCAAAACAGCTATGGGGTAATTAACCTGTACTTGTGTCCCAGATACCACAGGCTGAGCGCAGCTTTCCACCTCAGTAGTTTTATATTCCCTTGGGCCACAAAAGCTCATCCTTGATGTCGGTATCTACACAGCACAAATCCCTTTATTTATAAAGAGATTTTTCAATGGACATGTACTTTCATGTGCTGGATTTTAGCTATGGGCCCTACATGCTAAACTTGAATCTACATTTTTGAAGTTTTTATGCTCCTTTGTGAGCTACACACCCAGAGAGAGAGAGAGAGAGAGAGAATCTGGTACATTTTTTTTTACAACCCCTGATCACTTGTGCTGCAGTAAGTTCATCTCTGGCTTTATGATGTAGGAGCTGCCAAGTAGTGTTTAACAGCTGCTCTGCTGCTCTAAATGTGACTGCTGTAGTTCCTTTCTTTATCATTAATTTGTGATGACTAGTGCTGTGTGTGAGATGCAGGGATTTTCACATGCAATGTTTTTAAGTATCTTGGTTTGTAATAGGCGATAAACATTTCTTCACTGGAATGTAAAAAGTCATTCCAATTGAGGACAAACCAAAACAAGTTCAAGGTACATTGGAAATCAGGATTTGCTGCTTCATTAAATATTTTTTCTTATTCTATTTATATCTAGCTGTCTTGAGTTCAGTACCAAGATGTGAATCATGTGTTATGTTTACTTCACCTTTTATTTCAAATTCATTTCCTGATATAATATAGACCATCAGCTCCAGCACACCTAGGATTGCAGATATTAAACCAAATTTTGGGCCTTCTACCCTCACTTTGTTCCCTCTTTAATTTTAATAATTTCACACTAATAAGCTTATTAATTCTTCTTATAGAGGCTTCAGACAAGGAACACAATTACTCTGTCTTTTGCTATTATTAGATTTATGTTTCTTTAGGAAGGGGTTTCTAACAAGAAATGGTTAATTATGAAGTTTCCTCTAGATGTCTAATGAAGCAAAATTTCTTGAGCCATCTTTCTCAAAAAGTCTCATTTTTAACATGCTCATCTACAGTGAATTACAGCTTACAACTGGTTTGTACATAATTTCATATAAAAAGGGCTGGTCCTTCAAGAGAAATGAAGAGGGGAAACCAGGTATATGTGAGGAAAATGTTTAAACCCAGAAATCAGTTTTTCTTCTGTATCTTCTTTTTCTGGGAAAAAATAAATACATTGACTAGCAAGACTGCTGCTTGATTAACTCTGCTTGAGTCTGAGACTGTAGTTGAGACAACATGCAGAATCTTTTACAGGAGGAAGAGGAATTAATTCCATCAAATCTTTCTCCCTTGGTGCCATGATAATAATCCAACTAAATCATCCAAATTAATTGCACTAATTAATTTTGGAATCTATGCCCCTTTATGAACAGTGTACACAGTTACCTCTGTTTAATCTGAATGTCTTGTGTCCTTAATGCCTAAATCATGAGGTGTTGTCTAGTTTGCAAATATGGTCTTTCTTATTGCACCTCTGTATATTTTTCAGACCCCAGGCCTGTCTAAGATCCAAGTTTATGACAAATGAGATAATCTCGAGAACTTTCATTCTGCATTAGGGAATTTCATGTTTATAAATACGGTGTGGAAGGCAGATGAATACATTTCAGGAAAGTCCCCTCAGCTAACCATTTAATTAGATGTCACAGTATAAAGACTGTAATCACTGTTTTATTCATAACTGTTGTGTTGCTGGCTTTTATTCAGAGGAATGCATGTCTGACCTCTCTTACTAATGCTGCTGTCAAAAATTTCATTAACTCAGGTTGAGTAGGAGTAAATAATTACAGTGAATGTTATTCATTCTCCTCTGTGCCGTGCCCATTCTAATAGTGTGTGTATCACTTCTACTATCTCAGGTTTGGGGTTTAGCCTTGAGCTGTTCAAGGCTCAACATTTTACCACTGGCAGTCTGTCCCTTGTTGATCAAGACAGGGGTCATTGCATCGGAATTTAACCACTTACTCTGTAAAGATGACTGGCAGTAATGTTACTCCTTGTGATGGTTTGTTTTGGTTTGGTTTCAGTCTGAGTCAGACAATACTCCAACATCTAAACAAAAAGCCCCTGGTATTTAGCAGCTCCTCAGAGAAATCAACATCTCTGTAGCTTCATTTCTATCAGCAAAGAATGCCCTTATTAAAACATTTTGCAGCTTCTGTTATCAATAATGTCTTGGCTGAATCACCAGAATCTATGAAGAGAAACAGAAGATGATTACTCTGAACAGAATGTTCCCAGATAAAAGGCATTTGGGGCAAACTGAGCAGGATTTTCCCCATGACACATATTCAGCGTCTGCATAGACAAGTCAAATCATAGGGAGAGAGATCCAGATTTTTCAGAAAATACGTCTGAATAAACATCTAAATAACTGAGTATCTAAATATCTGCATAAATATCATGGTGCTCTTACTGCCTGAACAGTACTGTGTTAGAAAACACATTTTTATGTGTTAGAAAACACAATTTTTAACCATAAAAGTTTTAGATCTAACAGAACCCTGGAACTATGGAACTATTCTGATAAAGTGAGAAAGTTGTTTACATTTTACCAAATACATCCAATATAGGTTGTCTGAAAATATGGTGTGAATAAATTAGCTATATCTTTCAGACATTTTAACACCATTTTTCACTCTTTGTAAAAAATTTAGAAGTTCGGAGGAGTGTCTGTCTGCAACCATAGACTTCAAAAAAGGAACACTAAAAATAATATCATGTCAAATGAATCATTCAGCTAAAGTATTCGCAAAAATGACAGCACACCATTGTGCTTGGACAGAGTTTAAATCCGTATTGTTTAAAGAGAAATAATTAATAATTACAAGAGGGTAATTTGAGCCTTCTTTAACTTGCAAGTCATTTAACAATTGGGCTGCTTGTTGTTATTCTTCTAGTTATTTTTAATAGTAATTGTGGAAAATCCACCCGTGACTCACAGAACAGACCTCTGCCTTCAAGTGTCTGTGAAAAACACCTTACACTTCATTCCTTAGGTAAACAAGGAGTTCCCTGCCTCAACTGTCTCCCCATTTTTTAATAATCTAAAAATACTGACTGAGTTTCAGGCTCAGACTTGAGTCATAGTTTAGGCAACTCATAGAACCATTAATCAAGTCTTATCAAATCACAGAAGAACAGTTTCAATTGTCTTAAGTTAAAGTGGGCACAATAACACCAGCATGTTGGCTTTGGCAACTTACCTACTCTTTGATGTTCCCAGTCATTTTCCAACACTCATATGCATGGTGTTCACCCACACAGGTACATTTCAGACTGAAAGGATTAAGAACAGCCCAATTTGAACACTTCACCCTCTCACAAAGCATTTGTAGATAGCATTTTTACGAATTTTTTTAGCCAGTCGCTTTGACTTTTTTTTCCTTCAAAGGAATGTGCTAAGCATATGAATCAATAGAGAGACTGGCATAGAATTTAAAGGGAGAAAGCTTTATATACCAAAGGCATATGTATATTTTGGGTTGTCAAGTTGATATTTATTTGGAGCTGGAATACCAATATGCTGTGATTACATGGAGATTGGATTGTGAGACCAATGGCAGTGCATACATTTTTGTTGTATTTATTTGTTGAATTAATTTGCAAAATTCATTTGAGCATCATGCACTAGAATTTGCACTATGACTGTCATTAGTGAGTTTGCTGATGTTATTGGTCTGTAAATTAATATTTATTGAGGATTTCACTAATAGCTTTAGGTTATTCTATTATACACCTACCAGTGAATTTTCATTGATCTGGATTTGAGGACCAAAGTGAGATGCCTAACAAACTCTTAGAAATAAATGGAATTGACAGATAACTTTGAAGTTAGGGACCAATTTTCTCAATTCTACTATACATACTGCATAAAAATGCTTAGTTGAGTAATAGATATATATGAGGATTAATCATCTAATGCTTGTGAAACATTCAGAAGCTAGAAGACTAGTTTTTAGAATTTTATTGTTGACTCACTACTATAAAATTGGAGAAAGTTCAGAGCTTAAAAACATTTTAGACAAATATTTTTTTCACAACAAAATAAAATTTCAGTGGACCTGATAATATTCACAAATCTGAACAGGGTGGAAGAAACATGATCCAGCCTAGACAAAAGCCAGCAAGCCAAAAGCAATGTGCTGAATGTTGTTTCTCAGGAGCTCAGATATAAAATACTCAGATTCCTTCTGAAAGGTTTTCCAATCATCTACTGGATCAGTAACAACCATCATTCAAAGAAATGCAGAAATATAGGTTAATTTAATTTGGAAGGATCCTTGAGAGGTCATACAGGCTACCACTGCCTCAAATTTAATTAAACCATTTTACTTGTGGATTTGACTATATGAATTTTGAACATCTCCAAGGACAAAGAACCAAAACTCAGCCCTTTCAAACATTTTACATTTCTCGTGATGGAGAAAATTTTCCTAATATCCAAGTGGAATTTCCAATGTTCAATTTTGTTTTCATTGTCTCCCGTCCTTTCTCTGTGCACATCCAGGGAAAGTCTGCTGCCATCCTCTCTGCATTTTCTTGTCAGGTTCCTGAAGATATCAGTAAGGTTTCCTCTTTGACTTCTGATCTCCAGCGTGAACAATCCCAGCCTTCTCAGCCTTTCCTCTTTGCCCTGTGCTCCTGCCCCTGACCATCTTGATGAGGTCCTCTGTGCACTAAATCCAGATCTGGTCACACCACTCCAGACGTGGTCTCTCATGTGCCAAGCAGAGTGGGTGATCACTTCCCTGGATCTTATAGCTGCAGTTACTACCAAGGGTTTTAAACTGGGCTTGCTTAAGCCTTAGCTCTCATTAAGGAAACATGAAATATGGGTGGTTTTCCCTTCTGACAAGAAAGATAAACACAAAATACTTCACATGAAATCATTGGGGCTTTTAATTTTTCTTATTCTGACTGAACAAAACCATCAGTTATTCACACAGTTTTAGAAAAAACCCACACATTTGTCTAGTGTACAGCACATCATATATCCTATAATTTATCTTACAGTTTGTTTAGCCGCATGGGGTTTTTTGGTCATGCCAGCTTTGAATGGGAAATTGATCTTTTCTTCCTGTTATTTATTCTTTTCCTGTAAATGATAACGAAGCAATGCAGCCAAAAATGCACCATAAGGTAAAACAATCCTTATGCTGTGATTAAGTCAGAAGACAGTGTGCACTTCTAGAGGAGTTGTTTTGCCATCAAAAATCTGTAACCATGTCAAACTTGTTTCTGTTAGCTCACATTCTTTCTGCCTTCTGGATTTGGAATTTAAACAGCCCATTGTATGAAAGAAAGAGTGAACTCTATAAGACTAAATCTTCACTCAGAAATCAATGGCTCAGTATGCAGTGGCAAGCAAAAGAAGTCAGCAAAGTACTGGAAGTTTTCAGGATAAGTGCTGAGAGAGGGAGTGATGGGAAGAATAATTTTCTTACTGTATCAAAACTCCCCATGTCCAGTTCTTGAGAACTTAGTGAAGTTTTGTTCTCCAGATCTCAGAAAGGAAATAATGACAGTGAAGAAAGTACCCAGAAGGCAATTTCAATCATTAAATTGAAGGACCAGCTACCAAACGAGGAGTTTGGGCAAGAGGAGGAAAAAAAGTTCATAAAACTAAGATGTGCAAAATCATGAAGATACATCAGAAGCTGAATGTAAAGTGGCTATAGACCAAACTGTACAATATTAGCGGCATAGAGCATTGAATCAGGATTGCAGGAGTCTGATTAAAGAGAGAGAAACTAAACCATCTCTTGTAGAATAGTAAGTGAATATCTGGAATTTGTTCTTACAGAAGGTTGTCAAGACATCCAGCATCAGTCAAAAACCCATCAAACTTATGTTCTCCCTAGATATTGTCTTTAATTATCATTGCTAAGAGACAGAATACTGAGGTAGATGGGTCATTTTGTTATGTGTATGTTAAATAGAGAAACTGAAGCAATTGAGCAAAACTTAATGAAAGCAACTGTATTTAATGTCACAATCAAAGTTTTATGCTATGAGAATTAGGTACACTGTGAAACAGGATTAAAAACTAGATTGATCCATTCTTACACAAGGGCAGTAGAAGCTGATTCAGCCCTTTACTGCATGGTTAAGAGCATTCATCTGGGATATGGGTGAAGCTCAAGTTCCTACTTTGTTAGGTGCATGCATGCAAAATTTTGTCTCAGTCAAATTCCCTAATAACCAAAAGTAGATCTGTCATGTTGTAACATCCTCTTCCATCTGAAGACTTTCAGTTTCTGGAAATCAACTGGATTCATATTGCATAGAAACAATGCTTGTTCTTTTTGTTCAGGTGCAAGTCAGGAGTTGTTACATGTGATGTTTCCTAAACATAAATGATAAAACCTGAATTCAGTTATTTGAATAGTTTCAAGTAGTTATTTATAGAGGAGCAACCTGCTGGGAAAATCTTAATCTTTCATAGTATTTTGTTATATTTTTAGATAAAGCTGAAAAGGATTTCTTCAATGTTCCTCTTTCCTCATCCAGGAATAAAGAAAAACAAGAATACTCAAACCTTATTTTAATCATTATTTGACAGCAATAGAAGTATTTTTCATTGCCAGAGGTTTCTATGTCAACTTTGAACATGTTTTATAAATTATTTTGCATTGAAAAGACAGAAAGCAATAGCTCAACTTAATGCATAAGCTTTGTGAAACATTCAGTGAACATTTGTTATGGTTCACTTTCAGGCAGGAATTTCCATTTTATACGCTAAGGAAACCAAGCCACATACAACACCAGATTTTTTACTAACTTGAAAGATTCTGACACCACTTTGCACAGAGATCTCCTAATTTGTTTATATAATAAATTCCACTTCACATCTGGCTAGAGAAAAGTGGAATAAACAACTGGAGATGCCGAAAGTTCAGGAGCATGTGGCTGGAAATTTTCCCAAGACCTTGGTCTGACTGTCTCATGGCCTTGCCAATATCATGATAATGAAGGCTGAAGATGCTCCAACCATTTTAAAACAGTCAGGGATAGAATCTATTCTGATTTAAGCCCCATGTTATTTAATGAGCTTTTTAATGGTTATGAATCTGCACGTGTGAACCATCATAGAGTAGTTCTCCAAAACGAGATGAATATTGCTTACATTTTGTGTGGTCCTCCTAGCTAAGGTGTGCTGAGGATATGGAGGTGGTGAGTGAGAGCCAGCACAGCTTCACACAGGGCAAGCCCTGCCTGATCAACTCAGCGTGGAGAGACTGCAGCAGTGGGCAAGGGAAAGGCTACAGGTGTCATTTGTCTGGGCTTCTGTCAAGCCTTTGACACAGGTCCCCACAGTGCCCTGCTCTCTAAACTGGAGAGAAATTGATTTGATGGTGCATTGTTCAGTGGATTCCATTCTTTGCAAGAGAGGCGCTCCCTTCCTCTGATCATTTTTGGTTTGGGCAGCTGGGTCTAGGTAATCCTGTCTGAACCATCATCTCCAGGAACCTTCTGCAACATCAAAGCTATTGAACTTAGTTTTTCAGCATTAATATGAACAAGGATTTCTAGCATCACAGATTTTGCAAGTCTTCTTCTCTGAACCAATAATAATTATAATTTTATTTTTTCTGTAATCTTTTAACCCCCACTAAACCAGTTTGAATTACTAGCAGTTAGTCTTTATCACTGCAGTGAATCAGAGCATGCTGCCTGATGAGGAAAGAGAAAAAAGTGAAAGTAATTTCTTGCTATCTGATAGTGCTGAAAAGAAAATGCTGAATACCAAGCCTAGGGGACACATGAATGGAATTTTTCAGCTGACATAAGAACAGAGATTGTGTGATGAAAATTTAATTTCTAATGACTTATCAGGAGCACTGCAGAAATTCTTTTCTTTTGTTGTCATTCCATCCCACAGCTACCATGTGAAAAAGAGGAATGGAAGCTGTTGTCTTCTTCTGAAAGTGAGTACAGAAGGAGATTTATACAGCAGAGGCCAGGGTGAAAAGGGTAGAATGTTAGAATGGCAGAGAAACTAGAAAATTTGGAGAGATGGCTGAAACACTCTGTTCATATCATTCATACAGAGCAGTGTTAGTGTGCAAGATAGTGTTAAGGCATTAGATAGGCTAAGATGTTCAAAATACTGCAAATACTTATCTTGAGAACCCAGTCTGAACCACATTAATTTGCATTTGCTAACTGTATTGGCTGCTTAATTTTTCTAGATCGCTTTCTGAGCAGTATTTCACAGCAACTGAAGATTCACTGATATCATGAAGATATCGACTGATAAATTTGAACATGAGAAGTTCCTGAAGATTTCAAATGGCAGCCAACACGTGGAGCCCCAGATTATTGGTTTATTACTAATTCTCACTCAAAAATCTGTAATGTATGGAATGTGAGTATGCCATATTCATTATGTTTTCAAAATATCTAACTTTGATATTTGGTTACTGGGATAAAGGAAACTTCACCACAGGCACTGGGAGCTGCTGTTAGGTCCCCTGAAGCTGTTTCTGCTCCAGGCAGAGTCCAGCTGTCCAGCCTCTCCTCAAAGAGCAAGTGCTCCAGCCCCATCATCTTGGTGGCCCTGAATTTGATCCAAATGGGGAAGTGAGATTTTTAATTAAATGTAGAACCCCCTTTATTATTGTATCTCTTTGTAATGGAAAAATTTTGACCTTTATTTCTGTACCACATCACTTTATAGTTGAAAACGTGCACTTTGCTAGATAGCACCATGAGTTTTCTTAAACCAGCCTTTAGTAATCTCTCACCAGTTATCTAAACCTTAATTTTAAGCTTACCACTTGCTTGTTGTACTTTCTATAAAACTGTATGCATCAGTCTTCTAGTTTATGCCCCCCCTTACCCTCAAGAGCTTTTGCAATGGGGTTGAGAAAATGCTTTGTAAATAGCCCAGCTGTATAAACAACATGAATGTGGCTGGCAAGCAAAACCCATGGCTTTAAATGTTACACTTCCTTTCCTAAATGTTTTTAAAATGTATGGTTTTAGTCATAAAACTCCTTACAAATCAAAAATTTACAGTAAACTTTATTTCCGTGAAGGACAGGCACCTGTCCAAAAGACTTGTGATGTTTTTCCTTCAGATAATGTCAATGCAACTTTTTAAATTCATTTGACATCATTCTGAATTATTTGTGTGCATATATGAGAAGCTCTGCCCTTGAAAAGAAAATTGTAGCACTCAGGTGGAAGTTCCAATAGATATTGGCTTGGAAATATAAAAGGAATGAAGAATACAGTTCAATTAGGCTGTACCTTTAATGATTGATGCCCCTGGAAAGAGTCAGGTAATGCCTCATTCAGTACCCATGAACACCTCTCTTATGAACAATGGACACAACTCTCATGTTTTTCAGTGGTGCTGGAGAGAGGCTTTCTCTCCACCCTCAAACTCCACACCAAACCTGCCCTGTTCCTCTGTGCATTTCTTCTTACAATACCTAAAAAACAAAGGCTTCATCGGGTTGGGCACCACAGCCAGCCCTGGTTTGACATGTCTAGATCCAGTGGGGGCAGCTATGGCTTGTTATTACTTTAGAAGTGTTGAAGATACAGGGCTCTTGAGAAGTGACCAACAGAAATCCAAATCAGAAATTATGAGTCTTCATTACCAATAGTAAATGTATTAACATATATCAGAGAAAAGGGCTTGTGGAGATAAGAAAAAGACTTGTGTGTTTCTCTTAGGCTCCTAGCCCAAATTTTCAGAAATAGTATGTACTCTGAACATAATGTTTCAGAAGCCATTACATTAATTTTCATTTCACACTCCTGAAGGAGCCATTTGTCCCCCCTGAAGGTGTAGAATCCACAAATTCAAAGTTCAAACTCCACTTAGACATTTAACATGAAAAATTTCTGTTTCCTCTGGGTAATTTATTCAATTCTTGAGTAACCCAAAATTTAGAAAGAAATTAATAAATTAATCGCTTTATAGATAAATCATCAATTGCATTTTTCTTCTTCATGCAGACTGTTTTAACAGCTACAATTAACTAAAATTAACATTTTTTCAGTGAAAAATCCATTCATAGTGAAGGTCTTAAGTTTTAAGACTAAAGTTGCTACAGCAAAGTACTCAAACAGTAAATTGACAAGACAGAGAACATTTTTTATCATGATGGAAGAGCTAAAATAAAAATGCTTTAAGGACATAATATATGTATTTTGGGGCTGATACAAGAAATAAAATACATCAAAATATACTAAGACCTACTTATGGGTGTTGGAGATCCACAGTGCCACCAAGGTAGTCTTTAAATATATTTTTAAGACTGTGTGCAATCTTAAATATAAGAATGAAAAAATACATATAAGATGATGGAAGCATTAAATAAAATTAGAAAATTAAGTTTTTACCTTGAATCTATTTTCCTGTGGTTTCATTTTCCCTTAGTTTTATTGTTGACCAGCTCCTTCCCCTGAGCAGCAAAATTATGTTGGCTAGACACAAACTCATGAACTCGTTGTCTGCCTACCGTTTTCTAGCAATAGAGATAAGTGGATATTTTGTACTTGATCTGGGCAGTCACTTTGCTTGGGCAAAGAAAATTTGGATTCGTGTACCTGTTTGAAGCATTTTCTCTCTTTCAGTTTGGCTGTGGGCATGAGGCAGGAGTCCCTGTTTCTCCCAGGTCCGGTGCAGCTGTGAGCAGGAGCACTGTCCTGGAAGGAATGCACATTGCCCAGCTGCCACCAGCTGCAGAGGTGCCACCTTGCCCAGCAACACAACAAATCCCTGCAGCGTGAGAGCTCCTGGCCAGAAGATGTCACCTGAAGTGAAGAACCTCTGTGTGAACCAGCTGGGGCTCCAGTTGAGTCAGCAGAGCACAGGAGCCCTGAGAAAGGCATCTAATTCCAGCTGGGATGCAGGGGGGATCCCAAGGCACCTACATGGGATGGTCAGATATGACACGGGACAGATGAGATCTCTCTGTCCTTCTGGCAATCTTAGAAATCTGTCTGTGGGCAGCTGAAATAATCCCAAGGTGCCTCCCTCAGTGTAATGAACCAAACTGCTGTCCAGGGATTAGAGACTTTTGGCTTCATTGATTATAATGAGACTTCAGACACAGCTCCCAGGAGGGTGCCCAAATTTAGTTCAAAAAGCCAATTTAGACAAAAAGCCAGTCCATCTCAGGGGATGCTGCTGTTTAATGTAGGAAGTCAGATTGCTGTAACATCCCCTGTCAACCCAGCTCAGTTGTCTTGGCCCCCACTTCTTGCCACAGGTCCCAGAGATGGAGTCCCACCAGGAGAGGCAGAGCCAGAGTATTTCCATGTGTTTGGAACCACTCTGAGACTCCATTTACCCATCTGCACAATGGGCCTCAGAATAACATCCTTTTTCCCAGAGGAAGCTCATCTACATGCGATGGCACAGCCCCAGGCTCTGGAAATGTTCCACTTGAAATGCAACTGCCTTGTGGTAAGAAGCATTAACAAATGGGACCATTGACTTTTGCTTATTTTTTTTAAGTGAAGTGTCTGCTGTTTCAGGGTCAGTGATCATTCACCACATTCACTAGATGCTGTTATTTTGGGCTCCAAACACAGACTGTAAATCAAAACAGGACACCTTTCAATTATTTGTGTTAGCAAAAGGTATGTTGAAATCACATGGTTGGCTCAATTCTTGTTTTCAAATAAATAGTACCTAAATGCTGCTTTAAGGCACTTCCTTTCTTCTTTACACATCTTCCATCCCCCATTTTTCATTTTTCCTTGAGGGGGAAGGCCATCATGATTATTCCAGTCTCTGCTGTGCCTGTGTAAATTACCATCAGTCCAGCTAACTTTACCCACACCCACAAGATGACAGAACTGCAGAAATTTTGCAGTGCTTGTCAAAATCTTACTATTCAGCAGTTTTGTGGGTTTCAGAGCTTTTAAAATAAAACTTTCCAGGCTTGCTTGGTTGCACTGGGGTCAGCACAAGGTCTATGAACCACTGCTGACAGTTTTTATGTTCATTTACACCTCTCTTCATAGTTTTAAATCAATTTTCCGACAGTGGCATCACCTGATCCATAGATTTTACATCTTACAATGCCCAGCACTGGCTGGCTTTGATGTTCTTTTTTGTAAGTGCCAACTTTAAAAGCTTCCTTTGTGCAAGGCTTTAAAGAGTCACTGCATATAAAGGTAAGACCTTCAGAGGTCTCTGCTTAGTTCCCAGCTCAGTCAAGATTTTATCCACCCTTAAAAATACCATCATACACTGCATCTGTGACCCTGTTTCAGAAAAAGGGGGAATAAAGCTCATTTTCTTTGAGCCTTTTATTTGCTTGCTTGCATGGCCTTTCACCATTGTTTCTTCACTTTGTCTACAGAAGACATAAATCCATGCCTCAGTTTAGGCTTCTGGCCACCGATGTAGTATAAATAGCAATAAAATGTGTAAGAAAACATATTGGATCCTGTATTTTTACATTGCCAGGACTCCCAAAGGATTTAACTGAATGTTCTGAAAACATGATTCAGCCATAATACACCCTCCCATGGCTCATTGCACACAGTCTTTCAGAAACCAGGTTCAGGTTTAGCATTTTGATTTAGTCCCTGTGACAAAACAGCTACAGACTCCCTGCTTTGTGTTTCTTCTCTTTGTATATTTTTCTACTCATACTCAGAATCTGTTCACTCCAGTGGACTATCTTCACTTGATCATTTCATTGTCCTACTGTAGCAAAGATCCAGCTTTACTCATCTTTTCTTACACAAAGAGAAGTTGTTTTCAGAAAAGCTGCCTGTTCTCATTTTTTCCTGTAATTACTTTGCCCAATTTTTAAAATATTCCTTGGAAATGCCTCAGGATAGCTCTCTGGAAGTACAAAAAGCAAACTTTTTGAAAGAGATTTCACAGTCAACTTCAAAGGACTTCAGAGCATTTGTGAAAAAAAAAATCACAGAAAGTGGAAAATCATTCTTCCCTGCCTAATATATCATTCTCTTCATGCAAGACAATTACAATGACAATTACTACTGCTTTGTTGACTTCAGCTTAAGCATTTTAAAGAACTGGGCTCCACATCACCTTGGAGCCCTTCTTGGGTGGGCTAACACTGCTCTTTAATTTTACTCTTGAGCCGAGCTAAATATTTTTTTTCAGTTCTACATTTATATCATTCAAATATCGTCTATGAATATTTGGTTTCACCTTCAATTGGCAAGAAGCTGACCTATGTTTATTAAGGTAAACCTGAAACCACTGAGGAATAATTTGGGATCACCTTCTCCTCAAGTGTAATGGACTGATCACATTTTTGCAGTAACAGTTGGTTAAGAAATCTCTTCTGTTCCAGAAACAAAGACTCCAGTGTCTGAGCTGAGAAAGTGTAGCTCTGTATGGACATGACACCGAATAAAAACCTTTTAACTACATTTGGTAAGGGGCAGTGATACACAAATGGCTGTATAAAACTGTGCTTCTTTATGTGTAAGGAACCTAATTTCAGAGAATTTGGAATTCACTGGAATGTTACCCATGGAGATTTAAGCTATTCATGTTACTCATAGGTTTCTGAGCTGTGTCTGGTAAGTGCTGTGAGCAGCAATAACACTCACAACTTCATGGTCTCCAGGAAAGCGTTCCTTACAGCCACAAGAAACATGACAAGGCAGCACCACTGCTCCTAAGCTCCACACAAAGCAAGCAAAACACACTGCAAACACTGCTTATCTGCTGATTGGGTACCCCAACATTAATAAAAGCAGTGCTGCAACTATCAGTGCAGAAGTGTTGGAGGGAAAGAAATGGGATGCAGACATCTGTATCAATCTGGCAGTCTGCACCAGCAAGGAGTGCAGTGCTGTGAGAGCATCAGCAGTATGGATTCAGTGCTTGTCCTGAAGCACTTCAGGGCAGAACATTTCTCAGGACAGTGAAACTAGCTAACAGTGTTTATGCCCATGGCTGGGTAAAAGTCTCAGTGCTGCTGACAGACAATGTAAAGGAGAATATACAAGCTGCTTTAACAGATGTTGCCCGTTCCTAAGTGGTGTGACCATATTTAGCAGTGGCTGAGATGGGCAGAGGGCAGAAACAGCCTACATTACAAATTCTTCTCAGTTTTATTTGCTTTTGCTGTTTGTCATCATACAACACATGGCTATCTTTGTTTGACTAATAGAGCTTTTACACATTCAGCTTCACTGACTTTTGTCCTTTTCCTGTTTTGTCAACAAGGCAACATCCACATCAGGGTAGTGTATTCCAGGATGCCTGTCCCAGTGTCTAACAGAAAGCTGCCTGAGCTTTTCCATACAGGCAAAAAAATCATCCATGAAAGAGCAAGGCAAATTCAGCAGAAACCACATCTCCCCTTGGACCTGTGCTTGTCAGCAGGTGATATGATACAAGTTATAGCAGGAGCTGAGATTGTGGTGATCCTGGGGAGATAGAAATAATCCTTATGTTTGAGGTATAGTAATGACCATCTCTGAGATAATGCCAGATTTATCCTACTATCCACCTCATAAGAAAAAAAATCACATTTTTTAGTTATTCTAGACACACAGATCCATTGCCTATCTGTAGCTGGTAGATTGCCTCTCTCAAAGTATTAGCTCTCCCATTGATCTATGGTTGTCATCCTCTCATAAAGTAAATTAAATTCAGGTTTTTGGAAGATAAATTGTGTGAATTACTCACTCTACATGACCTGCTTTGTTACTAACAAAAAAATGCTTTTAAATGTTCTTAACTATTCCTGATATTTAGCATTTCTGGTTTTGAACATGTTAGACAGTGAAATATCCTTTAGTTAAGATAGAAATTCTCTTTAAGGATCTCTGAAGTAAAATTTTTGTTTATGCTATTGAGCAATAGTTTACAGAAACAAAGAAACAATATCATATTGTATATTCTATAATGTTATTTCACTAAAAATTGCTGTTGAACTAGTGTAACTACTGAAAAGTTGCACTATTTACTTTGAAAGTAATGACCTTTGTTATGTATTTGTACTGTTTATCAAATGGTAAAATAGCACAATTTTTATAGCAAAGGAAAGTAAGTTATTGCAGCATTGTTGCCAGTTATTGCCAGTGGAAGTTACTGCAAAATAATCAACAAGTGTGGTTTGCTTATGCCCATTTCTTCCTGCAGCCTATGTCAATACACAGAGACCTCATGTTTATACAAAGATACAGTTTCAGAGCCCTCAGCTGGAGAACGGATGCCTAAACCACAGTATTGGGGAGGAGAAACAAACCAGCCATCTAAGCATGTTTACTTCCAGCAACGAGGAAGTTCTAACTTGTCCCTGAGTGGTGACTCACTGGGTTGGGACTATAAAAGTAAAGGTAGCTGCTCTCTAAAACATCAGGGCTTCAGGCTTCAGAAATCCAACATGAAGCAATCAGGACTCGCAGCTGTTTTCTTTTTCTTGTTGGGTTTGTCATTTTGCCTGACAATCCCTATTCCCCTTGAAGACAGCCATGAATTCACAGAAAAGGACCTTCAGTTTGCAGAGGTATGGTATAAAATAATCCATTTGCATGTTCCAATAGCAGTAAGCTGTGCAGTTACAACTGTTTGGAAGTGATGCTTATTACTCCTTTTCCCCTTCTTAGCGCTATCTCAGGACTCACTATGATCTCCGTCCAAATCCTGCTGGAATAATGAGGAAGAGTGGAAACACAGTGGCAGCCAAACTTCGGGAAATGCAAGCTTTTTTTGGCTTGGAGGTGACAGGCAAGCTAGATGAAGAAACATATGAGCTGATGCAGAAACCAAGATGTGGTGTCCCAGATGTGGGGGAATATAACTTTTTCCCTAGAAAACTCAAATGGTCAAAAATGAATTTGACATACAGGTAAATTATTGCTGTTATTACCTTCTTTCCAGGTGCATTGTCCAATGGGTTGCTGAGTACATGAGGCTGATGTGAGAAGGGTGCATTTGTGTAAAACTAAAAAATTAATTAAAAATTAATTTAAAAAAATTAATTTAAAAAAATGAATGGTGCAGTTTAAAACCCCTACAGCCTCACTCTTGGAGAGGTGCTCCCAGCCCACATTGCAGCCTGAGGAATAGACATGATTTTTTTCCATTGCACTTTGTCATGTGCAGTAAGCCAGCAATCCTCATTTGGCCTCCATGCAGACACTCAGGACACATCCATGGTGCCAAATGAAAGAGGGGCAGGGGTCAGATCATGCCAGACTTCTCTGGGTCACTCCTTAGCTCTGTTTGGACCTGGCGTAGAGTTTGCCTCTGTCTTGTCCTGGACAGAGAGGTGTAGATGCAAACCAGTCTGTGTAGTGTGACTGTGAGAGCAGGCTCTTCCATTTCACATCCCAGATGGAGATCTCTGTCTTTGTTCAGACAAATCCCAGACCATGACCTCAGAAAAGTTGACCTTGGTAGGTGAAAGGCTGACAGTTCACAGGGTACATCCTTCTCCTTTAATTCTGCAAGGTCACATATTTGGGGCTTTCAACACCTACAGAGTTTGTTTAGCAGATTCCAAATTTGAAATCACTGAAATCTCTTAGTTCCATAGCTAGTGATAAATGTTACTTTAATATGGACAATTATAGCCTTTAAAAAATCACTTTGGATAATGTTTTACTGCTCCAGGAAGTGAGGATCTTGAGATATTTTATGTGTCATGAAAATTTTGAAGTTACTGATGTTTTTATACCTAATACTGAATATATCTGACACTTTCTAAATCTTCTGGTGCATAGAAAACCAATTATTGAAAGCTGTTAGATAATTTCAGATATCTCTGAATTATTTTAGTGATCATATAAATGTTTATTTTTTTAACACTGTATGCAGGTACTAAGCTCCTTGTTATGTGATAAGATCATATAACAAAAGCAAAAACTTTTAATGAGGTGTACAGTCAGATAAAAGTGCATTGCCTATTTCCTCAATTCACACAATTTAACTGGAGATATTTATCTGTTGGACAGAATTATGAATTACACTTCAGATCTGAGACGTAATGAAGTAGACAGAGCTTTCAAAAAAGCATTTAAAGTTTGGTCTGATGTGACGCCACTGAACTTCACCAGGATACGAAGTGGTACAGCTGATATCATGATCTCCTTTGGCACTAAAGGTAACACAGAACCAATTGTTTTCATTTTATAAGTAAGTTATATCCTTATATTCATAAGATGGAGTAATTAATTTAACTGTTTTGAATTTTGCCCTATAGAACATGGTGACTTCTACCCTTTTGATGGACCCTCTGGATTACTGGCACATGCTTTTCCCCCGGGCCCAGACTACGGAGGAGATGCTCATTTCGATGATGATGAAGTTTGGTCAGATGATTCTAAAGGTAACAGAAGTTCCTGTGATTATTTGAAATGATGATAGATAGAAAATTTATCCCTGTTTGATATCTGTAGATGGTTTGTTTTGCCTGTTGACTGTTCATCTGTATGTTCACTGTTCACACGTAGAACAGAGTTTAACCTCCAGTCATAAATGGAGGTTTACCATGTGCTTAGCATAAATTTTAAGATATAACATTCTTAAGTGAAATGATTTTAAAAAATTACTCAAACAAGATTTTGTCATTTTGTCATTTCACTAAGGGCAGCTAATTCTGATCACAGACTGATGGGCATTGCCTTACTGAAGCCTAGAGCAAACACCTCAGCTGCACGTTGTCCACTTGCATTTAATTTGAAGATTCATCACCTTGCCTATTCAGGACAGAGTTTAATAGAACAAAACACTATTTTTTTCAGCACTGGATTAGGTCACCCTCCTGGCATTAATGCTAATTTCTGCAATAATGGACTCTACAGCAGATGAATTCCCAGCAAAATGTTCCTGACTGAAGTAGGCCCAAGACTTTACCCTAGAGCTTTCCTGTTGCTAAGACATTTCAAGAGATCTAAATCTCCCTACATAGTAACACTGTCATGTGAGAGTTAGGATGAATGCTATGAGCTACTAGATCTCTTAGGCCCTTATTAATGCAAAACCCTTCATAGTTCAAAAATACAGGCAATTGTATCTAGGGGAAGGTGTCCCTGCTCAAGGCAGGGGGTTTTGAACTACGTGGTCTTTAAAGTCCCAAACCCTTCTATGACTTCATGAATTATGCAGAATTTTTCCATGTATTCAGTTGTCTCATTAATTGTCCCATATGTTAAAGCAGTGTCAAGTATGGGGATGCAAGGAGATGCACATTTACTTTTGCTGTGGTTTGTTATAGGCTATAACTTGTTTCTTGTTGCTGCCCATGAATTTGGACATTCACTGGGACTTGAACACTCTAGAGACCCTGGAGCTTTGATGTTCCCAATCTACACATACACTGGAAAATCTGGTTTTGTGCTTCCTGATGACGATGTGCAAGGGATCCAAGAGCTCTATGGTAAGTCTGTATAATATATAATATTTATCTCCTGTATCATTATAGCCTGTTGCAGATGCACTGCACCGTTACTGTGGGCTGCAGATGTTCAATAACAGTCAAGACTGATTAAGAATGATTCACTGGAACAGGAGATGCTTTGATTTAGTAGTTGAGAGGGTAAAAAAAATAACTAATGCTGGAGAGCACAATTGGTCACTGACCTGTCTCCTTTAGTGGCAGGTGATGGGGACCAGAGTCCTACTTTTTGACCTGCCTGAAAAGAGAAGGTAAAACAGAGTCTAAAGGTAGAAACAGAACTGTCCATTATGTTTCATTATGAAAACATGAAGTGTTCGGGGACCTTCAAAACTTGGGATAAAGAAAGGGAGTTTATTTAACACCATTGCAGCACACTTGAACTGCAAAGTTCATGAATGCATTTGGCTAGAGGAAAGAGAGAACAGATTTTTCTGTAAAAATGTTTGCCCATTATGTTTCTGTTCATCATGATCTTGGGAGATCTTCCATGTTCTGTTCAATATCATGATCAACAGACAGAAAATTAGCATTGTCAATCTTACATCATATGATATCATTGCAGGTGCTGGAGACAAAGATCCCAACCCTAAACATCCCAAAACACCAGAGAAATGTGATGTAGAATTATCGCTTGATGCAATAACAGAACTTCGTGGAGAAATGTTGGTCTTCAAGGACAGGTAAAGACACTTCCATGTCAAGGATGGTGGGTACTGGATAAAGTCTGAGCTAGCAAAAACACCATTTCAGTTTTTTACTAAAGATTTGGGTAAATGTACATTTAAAAGAGCACAAATCAATATAGATGTCTCTTAAGAAACTGCATCATATGTCTTTTTAGGCAGAATTTATAATGCAACTACAGACTTGATTGCCCAGCAATATGATGCGAAGATAATATGACTGAAGACTGACATTTTTGTACACATTTTTAAATTCATGGGGCTTTCTTCAGCATGCGTAAATCTGCTAACTTTTATTTGAATGAAGCTATACTGCATTCAGGAGCTTCACATGGGACAGCAGTGTTTCTCTTATTATAAATGAAAGAAGCTTAAAAGTTGTTAGAGTTTGAGGTGATTACTGTGTGAGTGACAGAAATGCTCTGCAGCTGATGGCTGTCAGGAAAGGAAAGGAAAGGTCTAAGAGGGGCTCAGTCTATCCAATTTTCTGTGATTTGATAACCATTAATTCACCAGCAATTTATTTTAACTATAGGACGTCAAAGATACTGCTATTCTACAGTATGACAAGAAACATAAAATATATCTCTTTTTTCTGAACCAGGTTTTTCTGGCGACTGCACCCTCAGATGGTTGAGGCAGAACTGGTGTTACTTAAGTCCTTCTGGCCAGAGCTTCCAAATAAAATAGATGCAGCTTATGAAAATCCCATCAAAGATCTTGTGTTCATGTTTAAAGGTGAGTTTTCAATTTTGTTGTTGGCAGAAGAATACACATAATTAATCAAGCTCAACAGGTGGTACAGAGGTAAACAATAGAAGAATAAAACATCCTACCTTCCTTGCTTGGAAAACAATTATTTCACCTCTATATGCATATCTATGAAATTTTCAGTGAACTGGAAGATGTACAATTTAATTAGGATGCCCAGAATCATAGTAAAAATAGTCTAATACCTACTGAGTATGTGACTTAACAATCTGTTTGTTGTCTGAAAATAGGGATAATGGTTTCCTCATTTGAGAACTTACAAAAGACTCACTCATGCTTTGTTTATATTTTCAGGAAAGAAAGTCTGGGCTTTGAATGGTTATGACATAGTTGAAGACTTCCCTAAAAAGATCTATGAAATGGGATTCCCAAAAGAAATGAAAAGGATAGACGCAGCCGTCCACGTTAAAGATACCGGCAAGACTCTCTTTTTCACTGGAAATAAGTACTGGAGGTAAGCTGGATGCAGGTCAGTTTTTGTGCCCTTAGTCATAACCTGTCCAGATGCATGGAAAGATCAGCAGTTTGGTTCAAACCAGGCATTTGGCCAATCTGGTCTGGGGTTTTCATTGGTGCTACAGCTGTGTACAACATGTTGTAAAGGTGTATGAAAGGCTTTTTCAAAAATATGGGCGCAGATTTTAAAAGCTGAATGAGTGCAACGAAATGAGAACAAAGTGCTCTAATCTAGGAGAATTGCTAATGTGGCCATGCCTGCTAGACAAATTTCCCATCTTGCCTCCTTGAGTTGCTTGTGTGATGTGAAGTGAGCAAGAAATCTGTCCCACCCTAGGGTGTCTCTTTTTTACTGTCCGTGACTGGGGCTCACAACCAGGTCTCATGCCTAATTAAGACATTGCCATCCCTTCCCACTACCATTGGGCCAAGCAGCCTCAGGATAGGTTCACCAATAAATCCAGGTACAATGGTCTCCCTATAACACATACTTTATAGATCAGTTCTGAAAATTTAGCTCCCTTTGCTTTATGTTTATTCCACTTCTGGTGGAGGTGTGCTCTGTTTATCACCCTGCATTTTACCATTGCACTGGACAGAAAGCACCCAAAGACTGCTGGCTTGCTTTGGGCGTGGGTGACTTCAAAACATATAAAGGCTACAAGCCAGACTCCCAGGCTGTTCAAATGCCCTGACTTTTTTCCTTTGTTTTCAATATAGTTATGATGAAGAGGCAGAGGTCATGGACGCAGGCTACCCCAGGCTGATAGAGGAAGAATTCGCAGGAATTGGTGATAAAGTGGATGCAGTCTATGAAAGAAACGGTACATACTCTGATAATGAAGCTTCATTTCAATTAATTGCCATTGAAACTTGAGATTAATCTCTTGTAGAAAATTGTGCATTTGTAATTTTAATTTCTTCACATCAATACTTCTGCTCTTGACTGAATCAGTTTTCTGATCTAAATTATGCTCTGGCCAAAAGAGAGCTTCTTGCTTAGGGAACCTAAAGTGACACGTTTAATATAGAAGCATTGTAATGTAATAACTGGAGCCCTTTCCTATCCAGCTTTTCAGGGAGTGTTTCTGAATCAGTGTATTAAAAATTAAAATGCCCTGTGTCTTCCTGATCAAGTGATGTAAGAATTTTACACAGGAACAAAAAATATTAGTCATTTTGAAATTCTGATCCAGCTCTAGTAAATGGGATGAGGATCTTTTAAAAATTTAGCTCAGCATTTTAAATCTGCAAATGTTGCATTTGAGTTATTAAAAATGAAAACAAGAAAATTTCTATTTTAAGGATAATTTTGATGTGCCACCACGTTTTCTTAGTGTTAATTCTTTCTTTCTTTTTCCTTAGGTTACCTCTACTTCTTCAATGGACCACTGCAGTTTGAATATAGCATCTGGAGTCAAAGAATTGTCCGTGTCCTGCATACTAACTCCCTGTTTTGGTGCTAATTGCAGCTGAGTGCCATGTCATAGGCTGCAGAGCAGCTTGTTGTACATGGGAATATTAATAAAGTGGGCATTTAGGTTTACCAAAGGACAGCAAGGTTCTATGAACAAGTACTAGGCTACCTACCACCAAATGTACGCTGTATGTGTGGGCTTACACAGCTGTGCATCAGTCTGGAATTGATTTAACTTAATAGGAAAGGAGAGAAGAAATCCTTATCATTCCAAGGCTCATTACACCATTTAAAGTTTGTCAAGTATTGGAGTGATGCTGGATACATCACTCACTTTCATGAACACTACTAATTCCCAGTATTCTGAGCACATCTAGCACCTTTCTAGGGTCTTCTATCTCAAGAAATAGACCTGGTAAACCCAGGAGCTTTTTGTTATTAAACTAATTCCTCTTCCCTTTTTGAAATTCCTTTTAATATAGTGGGAATTTGGATGTGTAATGAATGAGTGAGGGCTGTATGGTGACTCCCTGAGCAAGTAACACCAAGCAGCAAGGATGAAGTTCAGGAATCCAAAAGTATTTGACTGTATTGAATGGGAATGTCCCCCTGGAAGCAGATGCCTGTGTCATCTTTAGAACAAGAGAAGGTACAGAAGCAGTGAGATGTCATTCCAAAGCAGACAGGAAAGCAGGAAAAGGGAAAAGTACTCCCTGGAGAAATTGTAAACCTGTATGATACTGGGGAAACTGGAAGGGAGCAGCTACAAGAGAATCATGCAGGCTGAAACTGTGCATGATGCTACATCTGGTATCACAGCCCAGATGTTTCCAGCTGGTGTTAACTGAAGTGGCATTTATAGAGGTTATGCCTGTGCCAGAAGAGAACCTGAACATCCAAAGCAGAATATTGAAAAGAATATATTTTTTCATGTTTGCCACTCTTTTAATATCTATATTAATTGTTTCAGTATATTGTAATATTTTGTTCTGTTTTATTTTAATCAACGCAAATGATGTGGGACTGTGATTATTTTGATTTTAAAAAATAATATTAAATAAAATGGAGGAATAAACTGACATTGTGAAATTACTTAATTTTTTTTATGCTCTCTGCCACAGAAGCAATACAGAGCTATTGGGCAAAAGAAATCAGGATCCCTAACCTGTTCATTTTATTCATTAAGACTTTCATCCCTGTTTAAAAATAAAATTTATTTTTTATCCCTTGAAGAAAAATAATTTTATGGAAATGAGGAAAAACAGAAGAGTGAAAAATAGAAAGACCCCTCAAATCTGCAAAATAAGAGCTAAGTTGGAATTAGATCTTATCATTGCAGAAAGAATGAGAAACTATTAAGAAATACTGGAAAAACAGTTACACCTTAGTTTGAATATTAAATATCAGCAATTAATTAAAACTTCATTGTCCTGTTCTGTCTTTTCAAAAACAACCCCTAAGTCAATAAATCATCCAGGCCTGCTAAGCAAAGCTCAGCAACAATTAATATCTTTAAACAGACATAAATGACCAGGCTTACCTAGTGGTGGGCTAGGTATGGTTAATAGATGGTTGGTTGCAATAACCTAACAGATTGAGAGCTCTCTTATAAACATAAAATTGTGAACTAGTGAATTCCAGACTTTATTAGAAATAAATGCTAAAAAAAATGTGGGGATATAGAACTGGAAAAAACCTTTACAAAATGAAAAACTTAAAGTGGACTAAAATCAACGTTCTGTTTTATGATAAAATATTGAGAAAACTGCTGGGGGAAAAGTCAGTACAATTCTCTAAGCATAACAAACATAATTTGGTTCAATTACATATGAAAAGTTTTGACAGAGTGTGCCTGAAAAAAATCATGTTTGATATTGGGCTGAAGTCTCTCTTAATTACTTTGGCAGTGAAATAAGGCTCTGCTCATGGTCCTGATTTTTCTCAGTAAAAAGACTTGCTGAAAATTTGTATCAAAATAATAATGAATCTTCTATAAGGTCTAGCTGTTGAGTCTGAGCCTTCTGAGTTTCAAAGCTGACATGAGCTGCACTGGGTAAGGGAATGCAAATGTGGACAGGGAAGCGAGGAGAAGCAATGAATGTCTTTCACATCTATGTGCATTTCTGTTAACACTGAGCACTTGTCAGGGGAAAAAGGTACTGCATAGGAAGCTGTACCTTCAAAAGCCTTCAGCATGATCATATCCAGCCCAGACAGACAGATTCCTGTTGGCTGCTTGGCTGACTGGAAGCAGCCTTTGGCACAAACCCAAGCACAGCTCCAGCTTCTGTGTCCGCATCCCCAGCGAGAGATGGGAGCTGTTCTGTGGTTAGCCCTAGCCCAGCTGAGAAAAGTACCAGGCTGCCAGTTCCTGGCATTTGGTTGAGAAAAAAAAAAATGGAAAAAATTTCTCGTGCTGTGGAAGTGGAAGGCTGAGATCAGAGCCAGAGGGATCCCGTTGCTGCTGTCAGCCAGAAAGGAAAACTCTCCACAGTACTTTGTGCCCTGGGACCCACTGCCACCACATGAGAATAACATTGCATGGGTGACTGGTGAGAACCAGATGGGATGTCACCCAAGACCATCAAGAATTGAGAATAAATGATTCTTTTTCCAGAGGCAGAGACTGAACTGACTGGTTTCCCTGAGATGTGAGTGGAGAAAGGAGCACAAGGAAGCTGAAACAGCTGTCTCCCAGGATGCAATACAAGCAGAACTAATAACTTCCCACCAGGTTGCCATTTTTTTATGTAGAACTACACAAATTCCCCTAATAATAGGGAAGGGACAGAATAGTCCCTACGTAATAGTAGGGAATTTTTTCAGGGAGGTTTAGGTTGGATATTAGGAGAAGGTACTTCACCCAGAGGGTGGCTGGGGACTGGACCAGGCTCCCCAGGGCAGTGGTGACAGAGCTCAAGGAGCATTTGAACAATGCTCTCAGGCACATGGTGTGACTCTTGGGCTATCCTGTGCAGGACCAGGAGTTGGACTCCTCCCTTGTGGGTCCCTTCCTACTCAGCATATTCTGTGATTTTGTGATTCTGTGATTCTGTGATTGATTCTGTGATTAGTACATGAACAGTTATTGATTAATGTGTCCTTTATATCCATGTTGATCTCTGCTAGGAATGGTCATTTGAAGGGGGAGAAAGCATAAGGCAAGAAAAGGAATCTGTCTGATTCTCCTCAGAGTTTTCTGTGTTGGTTACATGATCCTGAACAAGGAGGATTTAGAGGATATATATATTGCTGGTGAGAAAAAAAAGTGAGCAAACATGATCTAAACTTTTCAGAGAAATTAGGCAACTCTGTAAGAATTTCCATGAACTACATGAGATCTACTAGCAGCTGAGAAACTTGAGAAGGAATTCAAAGTTACAAGAATGGATTTTTTTCCTTAGCATAATCTCCAGAAATCTGTTCTGAAGACACTAGATGGCAGTGACAGCTTTGCTTCTTAGAGATTCTGCACAGAATTAAAAATTGTTATGGTGGGCGAGGAAGCCACAATTAACTATAGTGAGTTTTTATATTATATGATGACATATAAAACCCAACACTAATAAATAGAACTTAATTATGTTTTCTATTGAAATGCACATCTCTGAGTAAAATGTTAGGATATAATAATGTTCAGGAAACTTCTAGATGTATTCACTGTCAGGAATACTAATTTTTTAGTCTTTTCCAGAATTCAGTGCAAAGCACTTCAAACAGTACACTCTTGTCCTAGGCCCAATGCAGCCTCTTAGTCTAACCCCATTCACTGGAAAATTCCATATAACTGCCTGGGAACCCTTCATGGATTCTTACTGAGTCTGGAGAGGAAAACTTACTGTTTCAGTATTTTCTCACATTGACTTAAACAAGGATCTAGACCTCAGCCTTCAGCCTAGGTCAAGGAACTGCACATTCACTTTTGTTGCGGTGAGTGTGTGTTCACCTGTTCTGTTGGAGATGTTTTCTGTTTACACATATACAATTAAACAGCACTTTGTGGAAATACTGATGGCCCATTAACCAGAACAATTATTTGAGGAGTAGGATCCAGACCTTCTGTCAATTATGTTTAGGGGTTTTTGCACAAAATGGGGTGTCTGCACACACTGTGAGACCACACCAATTTTGGGGTTTGATGGTTCTGCTGCTTCTGATGAAAAACTTTTCCAAGGAAAACCTCAGTAGTACTCCCTAAGGTGATGCAGAAGGTACAAAGCCCACACAGACTGTCTCCAGCCTGTGATCCTCTTCTTTCCTGTTTAACACAGGGGATGTGGTTGGCACATCCATTTTAGTCACAGCTTTTCAATTACATACTGCAGTTTGAATTTCCAACCAGTGCTGTTCAGGACTACCTCTGCTCTCACTTCACCTATTTCCCATGTGCTGTGCTACAGAGTGTGCTCTACCCCTGCCCCTTTAACTCACAGAGAATGGATCAAAGAATATCTTCCTCTAAGGAAACTCTCACCAGGCAGCAGACAAGCAGCTTTGAGTTTCTTATGTAAATGTCACATAACAAATTTCCTGCTGCCACAGTAATACAGGATGGTGCATTTCTGTGTGCATTGGAGCGAGCCATCCATGTTGTGTCTTGACTTTTTGCAGGACTACACCAGGGTCCTACCACTGGGCAGGAGAAGCTTGATGGAGAAGTGTCCTCAGAATAGTCATATCCATACTGTGTAGTCCCTGCTGGGCCATACATGCTCTTACATGATCCTGTTCTGCTCTTCTTAGAAGAGGAAGATGAGTCATGTCCAGGGCCAAGTGTTGCTTTCTTTGCCCAAATGACATTGTTACAACACTCTGTAATCTCATCATTACAGGGATTACCACCCTAGAAAGAAAGAGAAATTTCAGTTCTACATTTTTGTTGTCTGAATAAATTCTCCACAGGAACAAAAAAATTATGTAGCCCTCGTCAGAGTCTGTCATCCTAAGAGGAACTTATGGAAGTTTGTTGAGAGTCAGCCATGTCTGAAGGGTCTGGAGCTCACAGTGTCCTTTCCACCATCTATCTAGCAAATGTCCTTTTCAGACTCAGCTTGGACCATTCTATGATTCTGTGGTTCTATGGTTAAATTACTGGTTCTAGGTTGTCTTCATCTAGAATCAGAAGAATTTAACATACAAATCTTACTTCTGGTCCAAATTATGTGCTATTTTGCTATAGCACATTGGTGATATAATGGCAGATAAATCATGTAGAGCTTCATGATGGCGTCAAAAGGCATCAGTGGTGCAGAGAAGACAGGGTGAGACAAATGCCAGAAAAAACTTGGTCATGAAAGCTGCAAGGACCCATGGGATAAAACATCATGTTTGGGGTCTCCCAAGGGAAACTGCAGTACAGGTAAGCCAGGGCCATTGGAGTGCTCTGTGTCACAGAGTGCCACAGAGTGCAGTTTCAACAAGGGGCAGCCAGGATGTGGCCAGGTAGCTGGAACAACTGAGCTTGGTAAAATGCTTACTCCCCTCCTTGCTACATGTTCTGATCTGTTGGTCTCAGCTGATTAGATAACACCCTGCAGGCAAAAACCATAAAGGAAAGACATTTTAATTATTCTGGCAGAGCCTAAACACAAGATTTACAAAATAGCCCATATCAGAGAGTTAGCTGATGGCTGGGCTATCCAGCTGTACTTTCCAGGAATCACCCAAGGGCTCTTCCTTGTGCAAAGTTTGGGTCTGTAACACTAATAATTTAGCACACTAATTTTTTTTAAAAATGCTTTGGGAAGATTTTTCTAGTTCCAATATGGATATTCTGCACCAAAACATAGGGAAAGAAGCTCCATTAGGGTGACTGGCTCACCAGTTATCTTGCATATGAGAACGTATTTCCAACTGAGGTCAATTTCAAATTAAGAGAAACAAAAATTAAATGACACACTCAAAAGTACCACAGAAATGTTCTGCCTAAAATTCTGTTGAAAATCATGGGGCAGGACATAAAATGCACCCAGGTCTATCTACAGTGGTAGAAAACAGTGGATGACATTGCAACAGGGAGATAGAGATCTATAATAGGAAAATGGGGATGTAGTAGGAAATATAAAGCAAGTGATAGTGTCAGCTTATTTCCAATTACTGTATTTGTATAATTAGTATTAGTAGCTGAAGTGTGAATATTAAGAAAGAAATAATCAATAAGAGCCTGTTAGGATCTGAACCATGATTCAAACAAAACAGAAATCTTAACATGGACTTCACTTTGTTTTGGTCAGGGAATAATTGCTCAGATAACAGCTGCTTTGCAAACTGCTTGGGAAAATCGTTGCTCTCATATAAGCAGTCTCAAAGTTAATAGTAATTTCAGAGAAGAGACTACAAACACATGTTTTGGAGCAGCATCTGAATCTGGTACCATTCAAGTATTTTAAAAAAGGGGCAGCAAAAGCCCTTTGGCAGTTTTCTGCTGAGTGCCAAGGAGGAAACACGCAGCTCAGAACTTGGCATTTGGGAATTTTCTGTGTTGTGTTCATGAGACTTAGAGTATGAGTTACACTCTCTGAAACTGAGTCACTTGATGCACAAAATAAATATCGGATGTGGGCTCTTTCTCCTTCTATGAGGCTACACAAGCGTCAACTCCAGAAGGAAAATACTGGTTGAAATTTCAGGCTTAAACAATCCAGTGCTGTGCATGCAGCCTTAAATAAACACCGGAAATTTTAATTGTTATGATTCCACTTGCTCTATTCATAGCTCTCTGCATTAGAATTTTCATGGCACCCCAAGGAATGACTTGCATTATGTTGACATGTGTTTAAACTGTGACATTTCTCCTTGAATCTAATCATTAGAGTCACAGAATGTCAGCAATACCCATCTGTCCAAATCAGGCCATCTCAGATGGTCCTTTTCTTCTCTATCCATAATGGAAACAAGGAGTAAACAAGATCCTGTCCTGTGATACTTCAAGTGCTGCTGAATTTTTCATTGTTTTTGTTTAGTTCTTTCTTGCCTAGATACAGGCGTTCTTAATATCCACATTCTCAACTGAATCTTGGTTTTAAAATAGTGCAGTTTTTCATTTCAAAAAATCAACAGATTTTTTGTGTTCATTATGACAGGCGACTCCCCTATGATCTATTTTTAAACTATTGTCCTTGTTCACTGAATGTGTTCTTATATCAATAAACAGTAAATAAGAGGACCTACTTTCTGTAAGTTGCTTGCTTATGTATATTTAGCAGAGTTCTTATTTGTTTTAACTTTAAAACTGATGTTACAATTTCTTGCCCTTTGATGTGAGCAATATTTTTTATTTCTCCTGAAAGTTTTGGCAGACATTTTTCTTTCTATCTGCTTTGCAAGACTGTGTGACCAGAGCTAGACACAATACTCAGGTCAGAGGGAATCAGGTCATTATGTTTCTAGAATTATATATTAATCTCTTCCTCTACCCTTTATAGCCTTATTTTTTGTAGACATGTATTGGTTTTAGTTGTTCTTAAAGGTTTACTTTAATCTTAGTCAACAGAGATTTCATCTAATAAAGAGATTTCATCTAATTTCATCTAGGACAAGCCATAGGAACACAAATTTAAGAAATTCCCCCAGAATTACAGGAAAATAAGCAGAAGTCAAGGACATCATCAGTATTGCTTCAGTGATTAGCAATCTGCAATCTACCATCTTCTCTCTGTTTACTGAAAATTGGAGATTTACGAGTTCAACTTGTATCAGCACCAACTGCCAGAACTGAATCACAGAGAAGCCCAGGCATCCTGTTATAGCAAAACCACTCAGGAATAAAGTAATAAATACTAGTGTGACACAAAGTCACACTAGTAAAACCAGTTTAAAACTAGGAATTATTTTCCTTCCTCTGATGCATCTTACTAAAGGGTACTACCCGTTCAGATTACTGTGCTAATTTTATGATGCCGGATTTTAGAAAATGAGTTTATAAACAGCCAGAAGGTAGGAAATGCAGCCTGAAAGTACACTTTTGGGAAGCAAAGGATCCGGGAAAATAACCTACTTTATAACAGGGTAGAGATTTAATGAATGTATGGAATGCAACCCTTGGGGTACAGGGTAGGAACAAACTGTGGAAACAGGAAAAGCGGGAAGGTTACTGCTGCCAGTAAACTCCACCAGTGCTCTTATCCTTACAAGGGAGGATACATGAAAGCAAAACTCGAAGGAGCAAGCAATGTCAAGTCAACCTTTACAAATATGTGAGACCCACAGCTTTGATCCAATGCTGAAATGCATGGGTGGATTAAATCACCCGTCATCGCAGATTTGGCTACAAGATTATGGGGCTGTAATTCCAACACCACCACCCCCCAACACACCTTAGAGCAACCACAGCTGTGTAGGTGGCACAGATGTGTTTAGGCTCAGGGTGGGTAGACTAAATTTTGATGAGATGATATAATCAAAACAAGTCTCACCATTATTTCTAGCATTGCAATTCGTTACTGAAAATAGTGTGCTTGTAAAATATCTATTTCTTAAAATATCCTAGTGACATAATTAGCCTCACTTCCTTTGTGTTAGATGACTAAACAACACACTGTGTGTCGGCACAGCCAAGACAGAAGTTGCAAGGCTATATGATAGGGTGGTTACTGTATCATTACATATCATTAGTGACTTGCCATGAGGATGACCAAAAGGGACTCTTGCTCCTGAAATATTAGGGCTGAAGCAGAGGTAGCGTTTAGGGGCCACGTATCTTGAAGTAAACTGCTTTCTGTTTTGGCACAGACATGCTCCTTCTCGTGGACCAGGGAACAGCAGTCTTCATAACTGCAGCTTGGGATGAGTCAATTCCTCTTCCAAAGAGTTTATGCTCCAGGGAGATGGATCGCACCATGAGCTGGCAGGTATAACCGCAGCACCCCATGAGCAGAGCTCCAGCCTGCAGGAGTCAGAGCCAATCCATGGGGTATTTCTTTTCCCCAAATTTGGATGATGTGCTTTTGGTTGGAGAAGGCAAAAACAGAGACAAGGACCACCAATAAGAGGGCCTGCAGGGAGAAGGGAAGGCAAGGCAAGGCAAGGCAAGGCAAGGCAAGGCAAGGCAAGGCAAGGCAAGGCAAAGGCAAGGCAAGGCAAGGCAAAGGCAAAGGCAAAGGCAAGGCAAGGCAAGGCAAAGGCAAAGGCAAAGGCAAGGCAAGAGACGGGCAGGGAGAGAGAAGGACGGGTGACTGTCTTAGACCGCTCAGACTGCCCTGGACTGTGGGGCAGCTCAGTGCTATAATGGATCCCACTCAAATGGGAAATGCTGAGCAGGTCCTTTGCTGCTCAGTTTCCTTCCTATGGCAATGTTATAGTTTGTGCTTCATTTGATTCCTAGAAGAAACTGAAACTGAGAGCCGGGAATTGCTCCCAGACCACTTTGCCTAGATGTAGGGAAGATGCTTAAGTGCCCTGGCTTTGTTAAAAGTTTCACTGAATGACATGACATTTTATTTTCCAATGTTCATACTTACAGTGCTTTGTTGCTGAGTTTTTAGATTATGGTCTGTACTGTACATTTTGTTAAGAAAGCAGCAGACTGCTAGGCAGATGTGGAGAAATAAAAGCTTTCCAAGCCTGCCTGTTTATTCTCTCAGAACTGTTTTCAGAGTCAGGCTGAAATCTTCCTGTTTGAAGTTTCAGAGAATGAAGGATGAGTTATTTTTTATAAACAGTAAATATTTTCCATGAGCTAGCTGGTTTATCAGATCCTGCGTTCTCAAAAGGAGAGATTTACTGGGACTTGGTGTTCAGTTCTAAATAAGATTTCTCTTGCTACTCAACACAAGTTATGAAATGTTGGATGTTGCACTGTCTTCATTGCTTCCTCTTACAATGAAAGGAGAGCAAAGAGCAAACACACCAGTTGGTGGTAGTGATCATGCCAGAGATGTGCCTTCACAGGCAGAGTCATTGTGGTCATTCCCACAGCTTATAACACGCCCCAAAAAAATTGGGGTATCTGAGACTGTTTCAAAGTCACTTAATTAGCTAAAACACATTCAAATTCAAACAACTTTTCTGTGCAGGTCTGAAAAAGTGGATCTGCTCCACATGCTCGGCAGTGTTTTCATTATTTTTCATACTGGAGATCATCGCAAACAACTGTTGGGTTTTTGTCTTGGGAATATCCCGGATTTATTGTGTGGGTGTAGCACTTGTCTAGCATGATCCCACTGACTAGTCTGCTTCCTCACTTTGAATCATTAGATATTTCTATCAAGCAGATTGCACGGTTTTAATTCTGTTTCAGCTTTCAGGTGCCGCAAACCCTTTCTCATTTGCTGTGTCAGACATTCTTGCTTCAGCTGGCATGGAGCAAATAGCAAAGACCTGGAGGGCCTTTCTGCACCCAGCAGAACAACAGATGTGCCAGGCTGTGTTATGTCATGCAGCAGGAAATAATGCCTGCTAGGACTTGAATGGAGATTAATATAGTTTGGATTAGTGTTGAAGGAGCAGCTTTAGTGCCTTCCCTGCTACGTGATTTCTGTAGCAGTATCTGCATTTGGGTGTCATGGAAGCAAGCAGGATTTCCATCCTGATTGGATCCCTGGGCTCAGCTGTCACATAAATGATACAAATCAGGCACCTCATTCCTCCCACTTTGCCCACCTCACAAATGCCTTAAATTTTTCATGTTGTTTAGTTTTAAAGGCTTCAAAAGGAATTCAGGTACCATCCAGCAGAAAACATCTGCAGGTAAGGAGGTGTAATACAAGTGTCCTGAGGCTTCATCAAACACTTCTCAGCCACACTCTTGTCCCCAAACCACCTGGCAGTGAACAGGTGATGACACATGATGGCAGATGATGGAACATAAGGGACTCAGTTCTTGGAAAAAACAGTTGCAAAACAGTTAATCAGTGAAGGAAGATACAGGACAACCTTTGGGGAAGTAAGAGAAAGTAAAAACCCAGAAAAGAACATGCACTTGCATAAAGGCTTTTTTCAGCAGACCTGGTGAAATGCTTCCACAGTGTTCCAGGAAAAATAAAGAAAATCAGCAAGGTATGTAACAGAAAGAAGGAAACAAACAGAACTTCAGGATAAATTGTAAAACTCCTTTTTTCATACTCAGCTGTGAGATAAAAACAACAGAAGAGCACAGTGAAGATTTTACTTCTGTATTAATAGTGAATACTTCTTCTGTCCATGCAATCACTTCTGAGTTAAGTAAATTATTTGCATTCATTGGGCAAGGTTTGACTTAAAGTCAGATAGTCAGAGACAACATGCACACTTCAATTTGAGCTTAAGGTAAAGTATCTTTCAAGTAGAACTGATTGATGGTGAAAGAAAAATAAACTCTTCTTTTGGAAAGATATAAATTATTTTGGTTAAAGAGTGAGTTTGGTTTTAATAAGATTTTATTGATATGAAGGCAAAACCCAGTGGCTTGGCAATTATTTTCCAGAACTCTGGCAGCCTTGCTGCCATGGTCATTTCCATGGGCAACCTGTTCCAGTGACTGACAGGTGTCTCAGTGAAAACCCTTTTCCTGATGTCCAGTATGAATTTGGCCTGATGCAGCTTCATTCCATTGCCTCATATCCCATGGCCGGTCATACTGGCACCGTGAGAGATGTAAATGAAACAATTTTCACCTTTATCACAGAGACAAACAAAACCTGAAACAAAGCAAAAAGATTTTCTGGCTAAATGCATAAAGAAAGTAGAAAGATTTGGCTGTTATTGAAAGTAGATTTAATGCTCTAAATAAGGACAACACACTTAATTTATATTCATAAGTTAAACCTGACTTACATTACCTAAGGAACTCTGGTTATTTTGCCATCTTGTTCTCTTTCTGCCCAATCCTGGGGCATCCAATTGTACAAATTGCTTACTCACCTCCACTGTTCAACAGTGGCTCACTTCCTCAGGTATCTCCTTTTGTGCAGACTGAGGACTGAGCCATAGCAGAGGTAAAGGGCTGAAGCCATCCTGACCTGTTGAATGTGGTGTTAGGAGGAATCTTTCTTCCATCTGGGCTGGTCACATCTTCATAGTAAGCACATGCCAGCCTTTGGGAGGCCAGATGTGCTCCTGTGGTGCTGTGTTGGGGTGTTGTTGGGGTCCCCTTCTCTTTGCATGGATGTCAGTTTCTTATCACACAGTCTAACTTTTACCAGAGTAACAGCCTCTAAATGAAATGCTAAGCCAGATGCAAAATTGTCCTCTGCTTCCCATTTAGTGAATGAGGAAAGGTAGACAGAAAGTGATTCACACCACTAATATCTCAACTTCTGTCTGAAGGCATCTGCTTTTCTTCATTGACTTCAAAATCTATGAAGCTGCTAAGTTTATGAAAGATTTGTCTTAGATTTAGCCAGGTTTCTGACTTTACATATAAACCCCCTGCTTTTGAAATAATTTTTTTTAATCAAATAACTAGCATTCTGATACGTTGAAGTACTTTTCAAAGGTTTTGTCTTGGGGCATCCAGTTTCTTTTCACCTTTAGACCCTCAGAAAATTCAGATCCTTTCTCATTCAAGTACCTGGACATTTTACTCCAGCTAACTTTTGATCAATTCATTGATTTTGCCCAATGAAATTCAAGACACTATGACTTAGTCAGTCAATGACATTTCCCACTCTGTAGTCACTTAGCAAAATCAAAGCCAAAATAGAAATACTTCATAATGGGGGCACTGATTACTGTTAATCACCATGTTGACTATAACACCAAGGTCCATTTGGACCTTGCAGCTGGTTTTTGCTAGGAAGATGGGGTGAAACATAAATGTAAACCCATTCTACCCCCTTTGGTCTTACACTTTTGTTAAAGCAAAGAGACAGAATCTTTCTATAAAGCTCTTTTAATGTATTTTAAGTGTGTACTTTAGGGTGAGATGAATCACATTCTCTGTAGGCTAATCTTTCAAAAGGAGAGATCCAGCACTAAGGGAAATCAATTTCATTCCTGAAGATGACTTTCATAACTTCAATTTCTCTAAAAGCATTCCAATAAGATCAGAATCTACACAGGGATCTCAGTCAGATACTCAACTGCACAAAATTTTGATCCAGATAAATTTCTTTTCTTTTGAAGTGACCTGTTTGTTTTTATTGTGTCACATCATAGGCTGACTGATCAAGGCTAACTGATCATCCCTTTCTTGTTTCTCACATCAGCCCACAATGTGCGCACATGAATAATTATGTTCCACTCACAACTTTTGTTCTGTCATATTATTGTTAACTTTGACCTTGGATTCTTGTTCTGAGATACTATCCACAATATTTGGAAGCCTTCAGCATTTTAATGTCTGTCTCTGTTTAGAGTCAAAAATTAAAGATGAGTTGAGTTTAAAAAATCCAGAGTTAAAATTCAGGACTATTATGCAAGAAAAAAAAATAAATTAATAAGGATCAGGAAGAATATATAAAACAAATAACAAAAAATAGCAAAAAGGAAGATAAGTGATATGTTTGCTTGCAAACAATTGTTTTGAATAAGTGAATCTTCATTGTACAAATATTTTCGAACTACACTTGAAGACATAAAAAATAGATGACGCAGAAGGATTCAGGAAGCCTCTGTGGTCAATAAAGCTTTTGGACAAATAGTGTAAAGTGTGGGAAAAGACAGAAATAAGCCAAATTTTAGCTGTTATTGATAACCGGGAAATGGAGGCAAGGCAAATCTCTGTTGAGGGATTGCTGGATTCTACCTCTTTCAGTCTTGTCCTTTCTCACAGAGCTTTTGTTATTACAAAGAAAATAAACAGCCCAGGATGACCAACATTGTGCAAGTGACAAACCCAGATTAAACCACCAGTTAAGCATTCTAAAGTGAGACCTCAGTAGACTCCAGCTGAGCTTGTAGGTCCATCTCCTCTGTTCTGGCAGTGCCTGAGAGAAGATGAGGGCAGTGGCTTCTCTGCCAAGTGCAGTGAGACCCTGTATGGGGTGGCAGCTGCTCCTCAGGCAGGCTCTGGGATGGGGACTGAGGAACATGGGCTCTGGCACATCACTGGGAAAAGGAAGGAAGGAGCCTTTTCCTGACTTCAGCTAGCTACCAGCTTTGGCAGCTACTATGGCTTGAGGGGCAAATATTACCTGTGATGGTCCAAGGAGACACTGGGGTTAGTTACCCAGCTGGCAGGGACGGGGGCAGGTGACTGACTGCGGGGTTTGGGCTCAGCCCACCCCAGCGCCAGGTGCCACACTGCAGGCAGAGCCTCTGGGCACAGCCAGGCAACCTGGCTGGCAGCTCCAGGGAAAGGGGTCATTCTGGAGCAGGGAGGGCACACAGGCTCAGCCACAGGAGGGCACAAGGCACCCTGTCCTTTCCAGGACCAGTGGGTGACGCTCTTTCTTGACCTGGGTGTCCCCAGGAGGCTCCCAGTGGGCGCAGAGCATTTGCCTACATGACACACACGTGGTGCTGCCTCTCCTGAACTGATCCCAATGACAGTGCCTAGGAAAGTACGTGTGCTCCAGACTCAAGGAGACACACAGGGAATATTTTCTCTCAAGGAAATTCCCTGAACTCTTTGCCTTAGCTACTTCTCGGGAAGGATCAGTGCCCAGGCCTTCCTTAAAGCACGTGTGATTTTCAGAATATGCCCCTGTCCCACTGGTGTTTCCTCATTCCCCCAGACCTGTGTCACCTGGGCTCCGTCCCCACCAGATCTGTTCTGCAGGGTGTGCAAGTGGGTACGTGACTGCTTCAGCAAAATGCAAATTCTTCCCAATAGTTTTCACTCCAGAGCAGAGCCTCCAGCAGATACTTCTAATTGACTCACTGTGCTAAATAAGTTGTAAGCACCTGAGTCATGCATCATTTTAATGCTCTTACAAAAGAATCAGCTTCAAGAAAATTGATACGGATTACTGAGACAAAATGATATTTTAACAATACAATTTAGGTTAAATGCTCCTTTCCTGAAATGCCTGCTGGAAGGCACTGACATATATTGGTGCATTCTATTTAATTCCACAACAAAAGCATGGTACCAATGACAGCACCAAAGAATTTTTTCCTAAAAAACTCCTCAGAAAAATTAACTAGATATGTTTCTTTTACTGCCATGGGGACAAGATGCTATAGGATGATGAAAATCCTATCGCACTTGCCCCGTTATTCTTTGTGTAATAGCAAGCAGGATTTTTTTTCCTTTTTTCATTATTCTACTTGTACCAACACTGTAATTCATAATTGGTCAGATATATGTAGGAATCTATAAATTGCTTGTGAGCAGAACACACTCTTTTTGTGTTTCCAATTCCCTGTGCTAATGAGTTGGTAGTTAACATGACAGCCAGCTGGTTTTGGCACTATCTGTTTACTAAAAGGAAAAATAAAGAATTGCTTGTACAGCTGCATAAAAATGTGG
This sequence comes from Fringilla coelebs, assembly GCF_963513975.1. Classification (NCBI taxonomy): domain Eukaryota; kingdom Metazoa; phylum Chordata; class Aves; order Passeriformes; family Fringillidae; genus Fringilla; species Fringilla coelebs. The sequence goes on from NC_140029.1 coordinate 76,734,606, forward strand.
AACGTCTCTCGTGGAAGGACTTATGTCACTGTTATAAAAGCCTTTTTGTGGTCAGTGGACAAATAGAGGAAACTCTCTAAGGGCTGTTTCACTCTGTCTTAAAGGAGTTATTTCAGGAAGTTTCAGTGAATTCTGTTTCCCAGATACCTCTTAGGAGTAGCGGGAGCTGCACTGCCAACAAAGTCTATCCCTGTCTTTGCACAGATAAAAGTGCAACTGAGCCTCCAGCTAATTGTGCAGGGATTAGTACTAACAAAGGATGTGACTGCAGCAAAATACTCCAGTCCTCTAAAGTTTGCCTGCAGGTACAAAGACCTCCCTTCAGGTTCTTCCTCCTTCAGGCTCTGCTAGTTCAGTGAGAGAATATCCTTTCCTTTTCCTGTAAATTATCTCCCCTCCAAGGTCAACTGTGCATCCAGAAATCTTACTAGTTTTTTCAAGAAACGTTTAGACATTTTGTGAATGTAGACAGGACAAGCAAGGTGTATCAGCAGCTACTGAAGTTGTCCATCTCTCCTCTCCATCTGCCTTTAGACACAAAGACAAGTTGTGCTTAAGCTTCCTTTTGAGCTGTGACAGATGAAATCACAAGTGTTGCCTTAAGTGTTGGTCTTTCCCTGCTCTGATGGATGGGATTATTGCAGTTTGGGGGTTACAAGGCAGTTTTCATCAAAGATTGCTACTTTCATTTTCTTTGCATTAGAGCTGTGTTTCAATCTTTCTGGTGTGCCTGAGAGTGATTATTCATCTGTAGTACAATACTTTGGTAGGGAGGATATTGTCCTGACCCAAGCACAGAAAAAAACAGACTGTGAGAGAGAAACATCAGAGCTCTGAACTTTATTCTTTCACCATAGTTACCCAACTCTATGCCTCTCTTATGGCTGTGTTCCTCTCTATATGAGGCAGGTTCATAAGTAAAGAGCATGGATGGATGTGTACATCAGCTATGGCATCAATGTAAGGTTGCAAACTACATATTTCTGTTTCTGAGCACTTAGCTGAACATTACTGCTCCTTTATATGATGTGTTTCAAGGAAATTTTTTTTCCTGTTAAATTCAAAAAATATGCTACAAGCAATATATATTTGATTGGATCTTAATTTAATAGTATTAAACAGTAGTTGTGCTATTATTAATAGAAGTAGTAATACTATTAATAGTATCAATAGTAGTAGCCTTAATTTAATAGTATTAAAATAAGTGTAAAACCAGAAATCAACATTTTCCAACTTCAGGAGGAAAACTATATATAATATTTTCAGTGCTCTTGCTACTCAACACCTTCTGAATTTAATGTGGTTAAAATTTTTTTAAAAGAAGCCCTTTCCCTTTATTTGTCAGCTTTGAGCAGGAAATCGTTTCTGAATATGTGAAGTAATAAGTAGTGTAGAAGTCTGGGAGACCTAAAACATAATGTGGGGAATTTTGAGTGGTTTTGATTATTATATATTTTTAAGGGAAAGGGAAATTTTGTTGTTGGAACAAAGAAAAACAAGGAGTTGCCAAGCATATTATGTTTGAGAAATAAGGAAAAATTCTCTATTAACAATTTAAGAGTCTTGTTTGATTACTTTTAACACATATTCATGATTAGCTCATATTCCATATCATGGAATTTCCCAAATGGGCAGCAATTTATTTTGCTTTCTTTTCCAACTATGACTTTTATTCCAATTGAGCCGTGTTTGAGCTCTTATTGCAACAGGAGAATTTTTTCACTCTTCCATCACTGAAATCTCCATTAACACCAAAGGAAATTCACACCAGATTCTTTCTCACTTTACATAAAATGAGCAATGTTTCATGTTAATTATACTTTTCTTAATTTTATCCTACAATGGCAAGTGAGCATGGTCTCAAATAACCATCAAAGGAGACAAGAAGTCCTTTCTTTGCAGCACTTGGGAACAAACTACACACAATATTTCTTTTCAGAATAAATAAACCATGGAAATAATTGATAAATGCTGTATTAGAAGATGGTTTCTGATATATTGGGATGAACTCTTTTCTAAACAAATATGTTTTCCTCACCTTTACATTTTCTTGGAATATAAAGATAACTTTGTCACTTGAAGAATGTTGACAAGTCAAAAGAATGAGGATTTTCAGATTAAAAAGAAATCAAGGTTTAAAATGTTCCTGCTTTCCTTTCACTGGATGTCTTCAACTAACATTAATAATACCTGGACAACAGAAACAATTATTCCCTTTATTCTTTTTCCATGTACTGTGACTAGAATGATAGTATCTCTATTTTGTTGCCTGCTTAATTGCTTCACAAATGTCATTTGTGTTCTCAAGTAGAATAAAGAGAGACTATATGACACAGATGTTAGAGAAATGAACTAATGATCCATTTTACACAGCATCCCAGTCCTGACAAAATAAAATTGGATACTGCAAAGACAAATTCCCTGTAGTGTAGGTCCTTTGAGAAATACAGTGTTTGAAAGAATAATGCTGTGCCACAATGCTGTGGACAATTCTAACTCTATATTTTGCAATGCAAGTCCAAAGATCAGTAACCACTTCAAGAACATAAATTATGAAAAAAAAAATTGTAAAGTATGTTCAAAAACTCACAGCCTATTCCCCATGGCCTTTTGACATTTGTACTATTAATCAAACTGAATCTCCTATTTTTTGATGTTGCAGGTATCTATTTGCTGAATTGCATAGATGAAAGAAACCCTTACTAGATAGCAAAATGTTCATGCTGGTAAAAATCATTTTTTGTAGGTTTGAAAGAGAAGCAGATGATTTTAGAATCAAATGCAATATGAGATTATTGTTTAATATAGCTACTGGTGTATTATGTAATGTCTATAGGGAAAGATGGTTGCCATGCGTGGGGCTGAGGAAACTGTTACTAAGACACAGGTAAGGCTAACCAAAATTTCCCAGGGAAAATAAATAATATTATAGTTATTGCTGGAAAAAAAAGAGACAAGTCTTGACCTGTGGACAGAGGGTAGTGACTGGGAGGGAGCTAATGATGTGCCCTGATTGTGTGTGTGTTGAGGGTTTTGGTATTGAGCAGATTTGGTGTCCAGCACACCTGTCAAAGGAGTTGTGTAAGCTCCCCTTAGCTTCCCCCAGCTAGCTGCTGGGAGAGGACATGGTACACTGGATGAAATGTTTACAGGAAGGGCAGAGGAGATGCACTGACAAGCCCTGTGTGTCTTGCAAATGCACGACCTAGGGACAAATCAGTCATTCTGAATTTCACAGCTGCCTGTTACTTCATCCCTCAAACTCCAGGACAACCCACAGCACTTCCTTCTGTTCACATTCACCTGAAGAACTTCTCTTAAATCTGGGAACAGTTTAGCATGTCTTTAGCATGTGAAGTAATCCCCTAAGGCATTTTGGAGAGAAGAGGCAGTGATCAAGTCTTACAAAACTGTAGTGAAGCAACATCCCGATGAGCCTGCCTTGTGTCTTTTAATTAGCTGGAGGCCACTGGATAGTCATTCCCAATTAAGTCACCTGAGTCCAATTGCTTGAGAACATTGTGTGCATGAAAAAGTAATTTAATGTATTATCTGAAACCTAATCCCTGTCCATGTTCATGACTGCACATGCCAGCTTGGCCCAAATGCCACCCTCAGCAGTGACAGCTGGAGAAACTGCTGCCCAGCAGCCTCTTCCTCTGCTCCACAGCAGACCCCATCCCTCCCTGACACATTTCACTCAGATCACTCGGATTTAATTAGCAATTAAAGTTGTAAAGGTTTTACAGTTCAACTTATCTCGGGTGAGGTAACATGAATTCATTTGAATACCTCAGCTAGATATTCAACAATCCCTGTGCAGGCACATAGTGGTGAGCTGAAGGAAGACGCTGCTGGAAAGTGTCTTAGTAACATATTAGGTAGTAATTTCATATCTGTGCTTTGTCCTGGCTCTGCACTCTTGAGATCACAAGTGGTTCTCTGGTTAACTACAAGAATCATATGTTCAAGGTAATTTTTTTCATATAAATTAAATGAATTGTGAATTTAATACCTGCAATATTTATTAAAATGCATCTTTTTTTTAGTCAAGAAACATTTTGAAATTATGTTCCAAGGCAGTTTAATGTGTTAACTGTGATATTTGATTACTTGAGCTAGTATTCAAAATAAGAATATTCTTTGGTATGCAGGAGTAAAAGAGATGTAGAAAGCAAATTACTTACTTTTAGCTTAGCATTTCCACAAATGCACAATAACAGCAACTTCACTAGTCAGCATCTTTAAAGAAGTGGTTTGAGATGTTGACTAGCTTTTTTACTTACAAGAGTTTAAATTAAATAAATATTTTTCATCTTTTAGATGTACAATGAGTATACAAGTCTTTTGGCTTCTTATATTTGGCAATTGCCCTCTGCTCTGTGGCTTCTTGTCCTAGAACATCACTAAAACATTCAATTGTCAATTTTGTTACAAAGCTGATAAATTACACCCTGGTCTCCTATACTAGCATCCAAAGATTTCCCTATTCATCACATTGTTCGAAGACCTCCTTCTGCTGAGTGAAACCTTTGTGGGTGCAGGTGTCCTCTGAGCAGACATGGCTCTAAGGTGAGTGTGGCCACTTCATTCATCAAAATGTAGAAAGGATTGATTGCACAAATGATGTTGATCTCCAGATAAAGAAGGTAAGTAATGGAGGTAAGGTTTATGCTTGGTACTCATGTTCTACTGGCAGCTACTTATGTATAAAATGACTGCCAGTAGTTGACTACATAATTTGCAAATTATGACCGTGACATGTGAGAGCAGGATGGCAGACTGTTTCCTAGAGTGCTTCCTCACTCTCCTTGCTCAGGTCTTTTTTTGGACAGAGAACCCAGGCTTCTCAAGGCGATGTCTTTTGTTTCATGCACTGATAGTGTGTTGGCTAAATATCTTAGGGCTTCCAAGTCAAATTGTAAAAGCTGTCAGCTTTTCCCAGTCCACATCAAAAGGAATTCCAGAAAAGTTAGGAGATTCTTTACAGGACAAAGTTCCCTATCTCTTCCTAATATTTAGTTCAAAGCATTGCAGTGAAGTTCATATAACATTAGCATGTAATATATTAACAATATGACTGATGGACATAACAAAGTCAAGTGTTTAAGCAGTTTTAAAGAGATGGGATGACCAGCCACACATCAGAAATCATCTTCTGTGGACTTGTCTTCTGCTCTACACAACCAAAACACTACAGTAAATCTTCTTGAGTCTAAAAGCCCATCACCTTAATTAACAACTAGAGACCTGGCGGCTTATTCATATCCTTTATACGAGAAGCAGAATCACACAGGTCCTTGACCATAAAAGACTGTGCACAGGAGGAGAGAGAAGTGCAACATTTTACTGGCCATCCCCTTCAGAAGGAAAGGCAGGATCCTGCCCACATTTCAGTTACCTCAGTGGTTTGGTGTGACAGCCTGACTCTCATGGGGGCCAGAATGGTAAAGAGGAAACAGTGAATTAATTGTGTATCACAACCACAGTGCTTCCTGTCACGCCCACTGCTCAGGCCATGGCCATATTCAGAGTATGACCCCAGTACATTGCCACAGATGAAATAAGGGTGATATTCTTTCCAGCTTTCCTATTCCAGTTTAGTTCCTGCAAACCCCAGGGTTCTTGGGCATTGGATTCTGTCACACCTCTTATTCACTGATGGATAATCCAACACCAATGCAATCGTTCTGTGACCTTGCCTTCTAAGCTACCAAGTCAGACTTTGCTGAGAGGAAATGACATGCAGCTTAAGAAACTTGTTTATATACAAAATACAAATACGGAAGTGATTTCACCTTTGTTATTGCTAATAATACTCAAGGATACAGACATCAAAAATCTCTAAATTCCTGTGTAATTAAGATCAGCTATTGAGTCTACCTCTACATGCCATCTCTCATTTGCAATGGAACTTGGACAAAATGCTTAGATGAAGTAGAAAAGTGACAGATATTATTAGTATTAGAAGCTGTGTATTAGAAAAGCAGGATAAGGAGACTCCACTGAAAAATGGAAGTATATGGAAATATATAGAAGTATACAGGAAAAATCATTAAATTCAAGTCAATACCTTTTTCAGGCTCAGTTTCAATACTCTCAAAATACTGTCTTGCAGAAAGAGATTGAAAGTTTCATTTTCAGTAAATATTCTCTGGTTTTTCTGAGTCTTTTAATAGCAGACCTTCCTTTTTCCGAGTCCCAAATTTTCTGCTTGCCTACTTACCCCAACCACTTGCATGCTATGGTCCAGCTGTTATTTATTAAAGCCTGGCTCATAATGTAAAGGGCTTATGTCTTTTTTTCTGTTCAGTTATTGTTCCTCAAATCCCAGAATTTCTTTGTATGAATTTCATTTAAGTGAAAGAAACCAGCAGCTTCTTCCATGTCCAGGCATGTCCAAGACCTTTATAACACATCCTGCTTTTTTGGCACAAGTAGATTAAAGAGGGAGAGTTTAGAAACAGCATGAGTGAAGGGGAGGTGGAAAAGAAGACATCTACAGATCCTTCTAAAAAGTTTAGGAGGTGAAATCATGGTGTGTGTGTGTGTGTGTATGAGAGAGAGTGTGTGTGTATGTTATTAGTTCAAGCTTCTTTTGACTTAATTTGCTGTTGTTTATAGGGTTAATGACAACTGTTTACACAACTGTGTTAAGTATCCTTCCACTTCTTTCCATAAGTCAAACATGCCAAGCAGAACTGGAATGACATTTCTGGATGAAATCTCAATAGGAAAAAAAGAAAAAAGAAATGGCAAATTTCCCTGGTAGAAGTTTGTCAAATCCTTTAAAAACCCTGGCACTTGGACTAGGCCCCACAGGATAACACAAATTGCACTGTCAGAAGACAAACAGTTCTGTGGTGGAAGAATATTAGCCTTGATGTTGGCAGGCTTTCGGTGAAATGCTCTGTTCTCCTGCAGGGGTCTTCCTGGGAAAGCACCCACTCTTGTCCCTGAGTGTGTGGTTAGCTGCTGGCAATAGGGGATGAATGAGTCTGAGTGCTGATGAGCTGAGGGAAGAAATGAGCAGTATTCCTGGACCCATTCTGCCTGCTCCACTGCTGCATAAGCTGGCAAGTCACCCCTGACATCTACATGGTCTCCACCCCAGCAGAAGGACAACAGTGACTTCAGGGCAAAGGAGGGATCCGTTTCCCAGGACTGGGATGGGAATAGCGGCATCTCTTTACTTATGGGACCAAGGCATGAAACAGGCATCTGACCTGCTTCATGCCTTGTCAAGGATTAAGGGATTCTGAGCACCCCTGGAGCAGAACTCACCAACTAGTTGACCTGTAGGTAAGGCAAGAATGCCGTGTGAGGTATCAGCTCAGCTCACTCCATTCAAATTCGAGCCGCATCTTTGCCTGTAAAACTTCACTGTAATTTTCAAGCACTTTAAACTTCTGATTAAAGCTACAGCACAGCTCCTGTTTTTATCCTGCAGTACTTAAACCCAGGTCTGAATACCCACATTAGTTTGAACACTAAGATTGCTATCTTAGAGTTCAGCGTAAGAAGGCAAGTCATCTCTTGGATCCATGTGTAAGTATCACACTTGCTCACAAATCTCAGAGCCATGCAGACTTCTCAGCAGTGAATTTGCGTCACTGGTGCTGCCAATCACAAGGCAAGGTACAGCTCTTCCTCCCAGCACTCACCAGCCCCTCCATAAATGTCAGCTTGAGCATGCAGGCAACAGGATCTGGAAGGGGAAACCAACAGCTGGAGATGCAGCATGTCTATTGGCAGCCATATAAAAGTCACAGAGAAAGAAAATCTCCCTAAACATCCAAAAAGGCTCACTGAAGTGTTTGCCAGACGGGTGTGCTGCATCTCATACTCTGATTCGCCCCTGGACACAGCAAGCAGGGTGTTGACAAAACATTCAGCTGAAAGCAGAGGATAAGTGCCATATGCAAGCTGCTGCTGCCAGGCACAGAGATACAAACACAGTAGTTAAAATGTCCCTGCTCTGTGTCTGGAGTTCTATGTGGAAATGCAAACATCATACCCTATAAATGCAGCTTGGGATGCTCTTCCACAACCAGCAGAGAGAAACCCTCTGTCTTCTAGCTTCTCAGCCTTCCTGGCTGCCTTCCTGCACCACTATTCCCACCCATGACATCCCACCCCTCCTTCATGGAAACTCTTCTCACCCCTTAGGGTGCCAGTGCATTTGCTAACCTCAGCATCAAACTATTTTTAGTGGGATTTGGGTTATTTTTCTGGGCTGTTTCCTGTATCTTCAGCCCTCTGAATTGGTTTATTGAGGATACACTTGGTATCAGATGGGCACAGGAAAACAGCTAGAGCACTGGCCAGGCTGGGGGGAGCAGGAGGACCCAGTTACAGCAGCAGTGGGCTATTGGCAAAGCCAGGCTCATCCTACTGCAGCCTGAGACATAAACATTTGTGCCACTTCACTCAGTAGTTCAGGGACCTGGGCTCTGACCTGGGTCACACGCAATGTGACCTGACTCCAGCCAGGCTGTTCAGTTTCCTTTGGAAGGAGGCCATGCCTTTCCCCAGGCCACTTTGCAGACTGCAGAGCTCAGCTCTGTGGTGCTAGGATTGTTTTTATGAAGTCTCCAATATGTTTTTTCTCACTGGAGAAGTGGTTCCTTTTTTCTTATTTTTCTCATGTTCAAAGAGAAGTGGACTATTTTTAGCTCATGTTTCTCCTTTTGAACTTGCATGTGGGTATTAAGTCAACACAAGAGAATTCTGTTTCCAAAGATGGATGTCTCAGAAATGTCAATAGCCACTCTGAGTGACAGTCACCAAGTGACAGTGGTTCTGCAATGCCTCCATAAGGTGCAGTACACCAGGCTCAGAAAAGGGCAGGGGAACTGAAAGTAGGCAAAATGGGAAGCTTGGAAAGTATGGCGTAAATCCTCATCACCTTCCATCTGATGTTGGAGAAGTTTATTAAAAGGTTCTGCTGAAGACCCTTTATCCCAAACTGCCTGTAGCTCTGTAGGGCGATTTCTGCTGTTTCTTCTTTAGTTGTGAAACCCCCCTTGGCTAATGGGACATGCAGACCAGGTTATATCATCTGGGGTACTCTACTGAGACTTTGTGGTGTGAGGGAGAAAGGGGATGAGGCCATAGATCCATGATTATATGGGCCAGGGAGCAGCACAAATAGTGGTTCTGTAACAATGCTGGAATGTCAGGTTCAAGAAAAGAAAAATGAGTTTTTTGTATAATTGGCTATGTCACAAAAATTATCAAGGTACAATATGGGCTAAAGGAAGGCTTTTTTTCCTGACATGCTGAGGTCCTGAATGCAAGCCACTTCGAGAAAACTGAAGGCAGTTTCTGGAGGGCCCTTCTCAAGTACTGTGAGGAATTACAGGTTGTTGACCCTCACAAAGAGCCAGGTCACTTCAGCACCTCTGAAAAATGGGGTAGTTTTTGTCCAGCCCAATTTAGGAATGAAGAAAAAAGCAACATACTGTCCAATAATATGATTGCGAAATCAGGGGGTTTTAGGCAAGGTAGACTGTCATGTGTTTGCTTGCTTCTAAACCCAAATTTGTTCTCTGCGTTTGTGTGGAAAATCAGAGGATGTTATAAGCTGAGTCATGCCATTATTGACTTTAGCAAGCACAGCACTGATATAAATAGTGAAACACTGGTGCGTCTTAGACAGAGGACAAAGAGACTGAGAGGTCTTCTAGCAAGGGCTGGTAGGACAGGGAGGCAAAGATGAAGACAAAGATCCTCCTTCTCCTTGAGTTATTATATTTTATATGCTCCTCTGCTTTTCCAGTGGCTCCAGAAAAGGAAAAAGAAGATATGCAATTTGCCAAGGTAAGGACTATGGACAGAACTGATGAAATAATTTGTTGAGAAAATGACCATAGTGATGCATTAGTGATGTATTTTATTACCAGATCTCTGCACTTGAAAATAAAGTTTTATATTCTAAGCTGTTGCTTTTTCTTCCTATCAGAAATATCTTGAAAACTTCTATGATTTTAAAGAAGAGAAACACTCTCTGTTCAAAGCAAAGGACCTCAACCACATGGCTGACAAAATACGAGAGATGCAGTCATTCTTTGGGCTCGAGGTGACTGGGGAGCTGAATCAGAAGACGCTGGACATGATGAAGCAGCCTAGATGTGGAATACCAGACGTCCGTGCATACAGCGCCTTCCCACGCAGCCCCACGTGGACGAAGGAAGATGTGACCTACCGGTAACATACATTAGAGCAGGTTTCTCTCTGGGAAACTTTGGGAATGCTAGGCAGAAGTAATGTAAACCGGTTCTTTACTATTTATTTCTGTATTTCTCCATATAAAAGCTCCATTCAGGATGAAAGGGACAGGAATGTGGGAACTATGCAGGCTAACAAACAGCTATGTGAATACCAAAATAGGAGTTTACAGTAGTTAGCTAATAGCCTACTGAATAATATACTCAGGGGATAGAAGGAATACAGCTGAGTATAAATGTTAGGGTTTCTGAAAGGTATAAAAGAAATCTTTATCTGTTATGTAAGCAAATATTTTGAAAATAAACCATGTGAGACGCATAAATAATTGTAACAACAGATTAAAATATTTGACCTTGATACCATGTGTCCCAGTCACATGTGATCTGGTTGCTTTTAATTCCTTTTGTATTTAATTCACAGGATTCTGAACTACACTCCAGACATGCTGCAAGCTGATGTAGATGAAGCAATTGCAAGAGCCTTCCAGCTCTGGAGCAGCGTCACCCCTCTGAGGTTCACCAGGATCTATGGAGGTCAAGCAGATATAATGATTTCCTTTGCAGCTGGATGTAAGGAAACTCTGTTGTCAGGGAATCATAGTACTTGCCACTTTTTCTTAGCAAGATAATGAAAAGCATCCCTTTTTTCCCCCCTTATTTTTAGTTCACGGTGACTTCTATTCCTTTGATGGTCCAGGAGGAACTCTGGCTCATGCCTATGCCCCCGGCAGTGGGATAGGAGGAGATGCCCATTTTGATGAAGATGAAAACTGGACCAAATTTACAACCTATGGTGGTAGGCAAACTTAACAATTGTGTTGACTGTTATTTTATTAGAAAGTGTTGTCTTGAAGATGCTGTAAAGTCACATATCCCATGGCAGTAGTTCCAGTATTTACTGAGACGTAAAATGCCAGCGAAATTTAGTAAAACAGTTCTGCATATTTTGATCTGGGATGCAATCACAACAGTCCCTTGAAGTTAATGCAGACTGCAGTTACAGCTCCAGTGAAGGAAATTAAGTTAGCATGGAATAGCAATGTTGGGTAATCATGACTTCAGAAGATAGGGAATTTTCACCCTCAGAGAATGACCATAAAAGTAATAATATAACCTCTCACATTTGTCTGTTTGCTTTGATTTGGTTTTTTTTCTGATTTAAAGTCATGCTCATCTTTAACTTCTAGAAAGGAAAAAACATCTTGAATTTATTGGCAGATAAAATTAAATATAACAGTGAATTGTTCTGGTTTCCAGCAATGTCCAGGGATTATGTTACACATTACTGGTTTTGTGAGGTAGTTACCAGGCAAATTCCATGTCATTTACTGTTCCCAAAATCTGATCAGGTGACTAAAACCTTCTCACCTGCTTTTCAATTGTTATTAATATTAAAGAAACTTTGATTCTTTGTTGGAAAATTTCTGCAACATGGGCAAAAACTGATCCCAGAGTGATTTTCCAGTGAGAAATCAATGCCTATGATTCAAAACTCATTTCTTCCACAGGAGGCCAGAGACCTCTTACTTGGGCATAGTTAGATTTTGCCATTTTTTTTTAAGACTGTGAATGATATACCACACATGAGAGAATGGTGCCTGTATCCTGCTGTCAAGTAAAAAATTAATTTAGTGTTTGTTCTTTGTGTGGATCTTTTGTAGGATACAACTTATTTCTTGTTGCTGCTCATGAGCTGGGCCACTCACTAGGTCTCAGTCATTCCAATGTTTTTGGTGCTTTGATGTATCCTGTATATATGGCCATGGATACAAGGAACTACCAGCTTCATCAGGATGACATTGATGGCATTCAAGCCCTCTATGGTAAGCAAGAAGCATCATTTTCTGGTGAATAATGGATAACAATTTATAATTAATTTTACCCAACAGATAAAATGTACTGAACTTCCTACTACAAGAAAAATACTGTTATTATTTTTGGGCAAATCTCTTGGGGTTTTTGTGGCTAACAACCTACACTGCAAAATGGAATCTGTAGACCGTATTCATTCCAGTTAGTCAAAAGATCCAAGAGCCTTTTCCCAATGATACCAGAGGAACAGCCCATGTCTGTAGCATGAAACCCTCTTATCTTCCACACAAGGGTGTTTATGTGCGCAGCTGCCTATACACTTGGCTTCACATGGTACAGCCATGAACTGCTCTGAACCACCTTCCAATTCCACACTTATTTATTTTCCAAAGGACCCCCCAAGGAATCTCCTGCACTTCCAACAGAAGCTTTTCCCCCACAAGAACCAACTGAAATGGTACCTGCAGAAGCACCAACTCCAATGCCTCCCCGGGAAGAACCAACAGAAACGACACCCTCCAAACCATCCCAAAGACCAGATGACTGTGACCCTCATCTGACTTTTGACGCTGTCACTACTCTCCGTGGGGAAACACTGTTCTTCAAAGATGGGTAAATGCTTTTATTTCCAGCAACATCTTTTTGTGAGACTCACAAAAGCAAAGCACAAAATGCAGTTCAAGGAATTTATCCTCCCTTGGTTATAAAGGAAAATATTTATTTCTGTAAGTGTTAAGACAACTTTGAAAAATTTTATTAGCCTACCTGTGCTGGGTGAGTAACATGGTTTCCTAACAAGTGAGTTCAAGCTTTAATCCATCATACATCATCATCCAGGTCTATTAACATTGTGCAAGGCTGAATAATTCCAGTGTCACTCCTCAGCCTGCAGTTGCTTTACACGCAGCACTGTCCTCATCACACCATCCTGTGTGTGGGCCACGGAGCTGTGGAAAACATCCCTGGTGATTTTTAGGGTCACTCTGACCTAGGATTCTGCACTAGACCAGTAATGTCTACAGAGAGCCCCTGCTGTGGCAGGGTGGCCTTGTTTCAGCATGCTCTGGCACTCACTGTAGCAAGTTGCTGGCTGGGCCCATCCAGCCTGGCGAGAGCAATCAGCAGGTCAGGGTCAGGCTTCACCCCCTTCTTGGCTTGGTAGTTGTGTTTTGATTAACAAGCTTCCTTTGATGATGTGGGTCTGATCTTGCTTCCAAAACATATGAAGAATTGTAGCTTAATAGTTTTCAAGGAGGAGAGGGAAAGAGCAAATCTTCCTTAAACTGGGTTTAACATGTTTCTCAAGAATTTTTATTTAACCTTTGCAACCAAATTGAAATGACCTGTGCCTACCTACATGGGTCGTGGTGCAGAGAAAGCTGCAATTGTCTGCACTGCCACAGATATTCCAAGTTGTCCTGGACAAACCATTATGGTGCAAATGCAGAAGTCCACAGGGCCACCAGCTGTAGGTGACCCTGGTTGAGCCAAGGGGTTGGACAAGATGAGCTTCAGTGTCGCTTCCAGCCTCAGCTGTTCTCTGACCTCAGAGCAGCCTGCAGCAAAGGGTGAGGGAGCAGGGCAGAGTGAAGGACTGCATCCCAAAAGGGGTGGCATCTCTGCCTCATAGGGAGCACTTGTTCCAGCAACCAGAACATTACCAGTGGATTTCAAGTACATTTATGGGCCCTTGATCTCCTAATGAAGTACAGACAATGAAGCACTGCTGGTTTTGTTTCTAACAGCTTTGTCTGGCGCAAAAGTCCATATTTCTCAGAAATTGAGCACGACACCATCTTCTCCTTCTGGCCATCACTGATAGCTGGCTTTGATGCTGCGTATGAGGTTGACAAGAAGGATCGAGTGCTATTTTTTAAAGGTACTTCTCTTACATTTTCATGATTGTTTAATGCATATGTGAAGTTATAGCAATACTCCTAATGTTATTTAATCATAATGGAAGGTATATTATGCTAATATTTATATTAACTCTAATACTAGTGCTACCACTAATAGAGGATATCCCTAATATTTAAATCCATTTAAATTTTGCAAATTATGTTACTGGCAGTAACTAATGCTGTTTCACAATGGTCCTACATAGACTTCCTTTGGTCAGTGACAGCAAAGATCATAGCTGATAAAAAATTGATTGCTACATTACATTATCTAAATACATTTTTAAAGATGACAAACACACCTAAAAATATATTGACTTTTAATTATTGAGTATATAATACTCTTTATGACTATAAAAAAAAGGAAATCCAGCAGCTGTGAGATATTCAAACTTCAGTGTGTCCGAAGTGGGTAATGTTTTCAGCAGGACATCTCTGCTGTTTGGTGGCATTTACTACACAGAAAGCTCTGGGGCTTTGGCAAAAAGGAGATCAGACTCCTCAAGAATCCTTACAACTTTGTCTGGTTTCCTGCAGATGGCCAGTACTGGGCTGTCAGTGGCTACAGAATAGAGCCAGGGTTCCCCAAGCCCATTCAGAACCTGGGCTTCCCCAGCAGTGTTGGGAAAATCGATGCAGCCGTTCACGACCAAAGTACCAAGAGAACCTATTTCTTTGTTGGCAACAAGTACTGGAGGTAAGGTTCTTCTCTCCTCTGTACAAGAGATAATCATAGCAGCTTTTTTAATCAAGTGATGTATTTCTACGGGATATTCATGTCCTCGTTTTTCAGCCTTCTCAGCTGATTAAAGCCGAAACTCAATTACTCAGATCTTTTCATAAAAAAAAGTCTGTTACACCTGAGTGTTCACCTACTCTTATCAGGCTGTGATTAAGGGGCAAATGAATTTTCTTTATTCATTAAGAAGCAGTTTGAGCTAGTATAAAAATACAATGTATTATAATTAGTATAAAAATATAAATTGAGTGGACTTTGTCATCATGTCAGGTATTCATTCAGGAGTTACTAAGAAGTAGAAGTGCTCTGTGAAATTTATAAATGACAAATCAAGTTATAGAAGGAGATTAAAATATTTACTTCCTAAGAAACAGTTCAGCTAAGCAATAATCTTAGCCTAATAATTAGTCTGTAATACTATCTTGAAAGAGTGTTATTACACCTGAAGTTTGTATTTCTCTTATGAGGTCACTTCATAGATTGTGTGCTGTTAAATTAAAATAATTATGTCTGAATAATTATTTAAAATTACTGCTCAGTATAAGCCCCATTCAGCCTTATTGTCAGTCTCGGGGAATGAGAGCAAATGTTCTGATCTGATATTCTGAAAACAGACTTATCTAGGGTACTAAAGATGTAAATATTCACACAGCCAGGATTTATACAGGTCACAGATTGCAGGTGCTGGATTTTCAGCTGAGAAATAGGCATATTTTGTAAAAAATCCACCTGGTTCTAACTTTGAATGTCACATACTTATTTTATGTTTCCATGCAATTTGTTTTTTTAGTTTCAATGAAAATAACCAATCAATGGAAAGAGGCTATCCAAGAAAAATAGCTTTTGACTTCCAAGGGATTGGCCATCCAATTGATGCTGCCCTTCAGAAAAATGGTAAATAAATTAAAATGTAATTTAAAAACCTCCAAAGACCACCTGCCAAAGGCACAAAAAACCCCGTTTCAATACATATATTAAACTTTTTGTTTGATTTTTTTAAAGTCACCCAAGAAAATAGTGAACATGTAACAATATGTATAAAAAATTGAAATAGTAATTTTTCCATATTTTTTCCTTCCAATTCTAGGATATTTCTACTTTTTCCATGGATCGAACCAGTATGAGGTTGACATCAAGAGAAAGAAACTCATCCGTATAATGAAAAGCAACAGCTGGTTTAATTGCTAGAAATATTAAGTGATGGTACAGGAGTATATTTGTACTAGAAAGAGTTTTTCATGTTTCTTGATTTTAAACAGTGTTATTCAGCCGTTCCTGTGCACCTGAGTCTGAAATGATGGCCTTTGGCAATTCTAATTTAAAACCTTTAAAATGTAAAACCTAATGTACAGTTTTAATTTATTTTCATTCTCCAACTATTTATTAATCAAGTTGTTTTTGAGAAATAAAGTATTTTGCTTGAGTTCAGCAGTTCTTGTGTCCTGATTCAGTCCACTGGAGATAAGGCATCTGTACAGCCACACACAAGCTGAATGGCACCAGGTTCCATCAGGATTTTCAGCAGAGCTCAGTGCCTGTGGAGGGAAAGTTAAAAGGAAGTGGAGGGGCAGCTCTGGCAGGCACTGAGAAATTGCCCAGGTAACAAAGAAGGGAAACAAGGTGCTCAGGAACAATGTGGGGAAGGCATAAAAGGTAAGAGGAGATCCTACACAGGAGTGTGTGAAGGGAGAGACTGGAGTCTGTAGCATGCCATGAGCCCTGGCGCAGGGACAGAGGCGGGGTGGGGACAGGTAGGTGGGCACATGGCAGTGGCTGAGGGCAACAGTGCCCCAGTGCCACTGAGGGTGGTTTTAATGGACAGAGTCTTTGGTACAGCAGGACACAAGCAACCAGAAAGAAGGGCAAGTGTCCAGTTTGGGGATGGAAGTAGCATGCAGGCAGGGTGGGAAGTGATGGAGATATGATCATAGGGTCACAGGGAATCAGTGGATTAGCCCTCCTGAGCTGTAACCATGTGCCATGGAAATGGAGTCAGGGCTGGCAGTCCACCTCACAATGCTTGACAGCAAACCAGAAACAAGAACCATTTTCCAGAGCACACAAGACAAAATTTTAAGAAAAAAATCTAAGGATTTTTATGTAACTACTACAGATGAATCCTCCAGAGGATGAGTGGTGAGACACACCTGTTTCCTCCTTGTTTGGGTCCTGCTCACAGGGCAATAGCTCAGTGATTTTAAACACTCTTGGGCTTTAAGAGAGATTGGCTGTAGTCCATCCTCTCTTTGAAGGGATTTGATCCATCTCTTACAACACTGATGTGATGATGTGATTGAGCAAGGAAGTCAGCTGGCTATTAATCTTTCTGCTACAAAACTGGCAAAGGCAGATAGGCTGGGAACGGCTGACAAGGACAGTATTCCAGTTGCCACAGCTCAAGCCCCATTAGGCAGAGGTAAAATTTGCTCCTGTTCTCCTGCAGTACAGGGCAGTTGCCTCAGACATCTGACCAAAGACATACTACCACCTGTCCCCCCCTCCATGTGGGCCAGAAAAGCCATGTGTGTCCCAGTGTACCCACAGGCCCACTGTGCTCACAGACAAGATCAAAGAAAGGCAGCAGAGATGATGCTGGGCTGGAGGGGCCTTTGAGCAACCTGGTCTAGTGGAAGGTGTCCCAGCCTGTCACAGGTGGGCTGGAACAAGATTATCCTTAAAGTCCTTTCTACCCCAAAAATTCTATAATTTTATGATCTTGGAATTTCTCATCTCTGGCATGCTCTCCTCATGCATGTTTTGTGCCCTGCTAGATATGCTCTAAGTACTTCTAAAGCCAGGTTTAAAACCAACCTATGTTACAAATCAGACCATGTCTTAAAAGTTGTTTTTAACAACTTTTAACAGCAGTCCCTAGTGTTGTGTCAAGTAGGGACACAAGAGCTCAGCATTGCCACAAGGCAGTGGATCACCATGGCAGTGTCATGGACTGAAAAGTGGCTGAGCTCACCTGGCAGCAGCCCAGGCAGGGCAGAGACACAGGGAAACTGGTGCTGCCCCAACATCTCCCAGTGTCTTTCTCAACAGCTCTTGCTCTGTATATAGCCTATCCTGAACAAACACCAGTCCAAGGACTTGAGATGCCTCCAGGCTAAGGCAGGGTGCTTGTGAGTACTGTTTGTGCATAACTGATGCTTTTCAAAAACGCCTACATACTTTGATATCCTAAATGGATGCCTTCTTGTATGTGAAGGCTAACTTCAGAAATCAGGCCTTCAGGCTCTGGTTGCTGTCTGAGACTAGAAAGTGGTTAGGGAGGAACCAAAAGAAACATTTCAGCAACAGTGAAGAAGAACATGGTGTTTACACTGACTCACATTAGATTAAAGTACTTCTCCTGCATAAGGTTAGTACTATTTTTTTAGTTATGACATCCAGGAAACAGCAAAATTAAAATACTCCCTCCACCTTGGAGTGTTAAGTAGCTTAAACTCACAGTATCTGAAAAATGAGTGATATTTACTTAGCTGTGAAGAAAAATGTAGCCTAGAGCAGAAACAGATGAACACATGCCATGGATTTCACGTAGACAAGGAGACTAGTGAGATATGTCAATCATGGAATTTCTGTCTGTATTTTTGCTTTGTTAATGTTTTAAACTTTGAAATGAAGCAGCACTACTTTCAGTTTGGGAAAAGCAATGAAATTCCTGGTAAATGGAAGATGTAGCTCAGATGATGGAAGCATCGGCAGCAGGAGTGCTGGAGCTGTCTGTACTCAGTGAACAAGAGAATATTTCTTGTAACCATGATTTTGTCATCACTCATAAATTATTGCTGGAATTAAAGACCTCTGGGGTGCCAGCAGGGGAAATTTATCCACAAACGTAATTTCAAGTACTTGCCATGTGTGAATAGGAACTTTCCTTGAAATCCAAGAGCAGGCATGCAAATTAGAGTCACAAAATATAGCCCGTTACATTTAAAATTCTTGATTGCAGCAACAGTTGACATAGACCAAACCTCTTGAATATGAAATCTCAAAAATCCCTGAATGACTTCAAGGGTGACCCATGTGCGAGTTGACTGGAACTGGAACACTGAATGCTGCCAGGGAATCAGCATTGTCATGCTGGGGACCCACAAGTGTTACATAAAAGCCAGAAGTAGGTCACACTTTGTCAGCAATAAGATATTTTTGAGGCTAGGTTTGTGCTGCCAGGTCTGAGGGTTTGCGGCACAGCCAGGAAGGAGGTGCCGAAGGCACTGAGTTAAGCAATGCTGGTGGCAGCTCAGGCTGAAGTTGCAGTTTTACAGCTCAGAAGCTTCTCCTGCACAGACCTGCTCTCCCAGGGTTTGGCCAGGGGTCCTACCCTGCTGCCAGAGTTCAGCCTGGCCAGGACACCGAGGGGACATAAGGCAGCAGAGAGGAGCCATTTCAAGCTCCGAGTAATGAAGCCCTTGGCTTTGCACAACTAGCCAACTTAGTTGCATCCTACTGAGGCTCCATGGGGTGCTCTTTTTCTTTTCTCTATACTACATTAATCATTAGTTTTAAAATATATAAACTGTGAATTAGCAATAACTTTTGTGTTAAGGTTAATAATAATAGCAATAAAAACATTGTGTTACCTGTTATATGTCTTGTGCTATATGTCTTAGGGCAGGGCTATTGGAATGCATCCAAGGCAGGAGATTAGGTCCAGAAGAGGAAGGGCAATCCTAGGAGCTTATCCAGACACCTTTACAGGTTGTAAAAAGGAGAGCACAGTAATTTTCACACTGTTTTCTTTAAACCAAAACCAGAGATTGGCATTATATATTTTGCTACTTCTAGGTAAAGTCACCTCAAAGAGGTGACCGACATCAAAGAAAGTCTTTGTGATTATGGAATTTTCTTTATACAGCATATTCTAGGTGATTGATCTCTTGAGAGAAATGGGGAATAGTATCAAGAAAAGTGAGAAAGAGGGTTGACAGAGTAGCAGAAGTATATACTTGGGAAAGCTGATAATCAGAAAACTATATAAATTTCATTCATACCTTCCTAGAGGGTTTTGGTGCCTTTTAGTAGCCCTCTCATTAGAAAGAAAGATGACTGATGAAAATTTAATTACTATAGGCTGGAAAGTTACTTATTCCTTCTAGTACACATGGAGAGAGTGAAGGAGGAGAAAAAAGAGTTGGAAGGCTGTAGGGGGCTGTAAGTTCCAGAAGCTATTTCTGCAGAGAAGTACTGTCAATGTGTGAGCTGCACAGGCGAACTGTGCACCAAGATTTGGATTCATCTCACCCACTCTGGTACACCTCATAACTCTGTGAGTGGAGTCATTACCATAAGTCCCCTCAGGGGATTTTTTTCCCCTTGACTCAGCTGGTCCATTTCTGGGTCATTCCCTGAGCCTGTCCATCTCCTTCCAGGACTAGGGAGGGGTAGAAATAAAGTCTTTGGGCAATTCTCTGAGAACCCTGGAAAAACTCCTGAATTAAAGTAGCATGAAAAAATCTTGGCTCAATTTTTATAATTTTTATATATGGTGGGAAAAGTGCTTTCATTTATTTGTGTTAATTTCACATTTTCCTGCAGAAAAAAAGATCATTTCATCCAAGTGCAAACTGTTTTTAAAAAACTGCATAAACAAAATATTGCTTCATCAAGCAAGGAGTTATAGCACTGACAGGACTCTACCAAAGGCAAAGACGGTGGCACTATAACAGCCTCCAAAAACCAAAAAGTATAAAACCCCCTGAAAAAAAAACCTAGAAGACTGATTTGCTGTTTGTAATCCACATTCATGTAACATTCTGTGATTATTTATCCCTTTAGGCACTTTAACAACCCTTCTGAAATCAATATTATCTTTGAATAGAAAGCATTAAAGAGATATGCTTTAAGTTTTGGAGACTAAGGCTACATTTTAACAATTAAAAGGTTAATAAATTCATTAAAAATAATTACAGGTCTATTATCTTCTCATTAATCATATTTCCATGTTGCAAAACCTGCACAAGGGTGGAGCCGGATGAAAGACAGCACTGATCTGTTTTATGGTAAAACTCTTGTTTTGAATGTTCTGTTGCTAACTAGACATTGTGAGAATCAATGAGTCAGGGATTGGAAAGCTTTATAAAGCAAAAAAAAACTATATAAAGGTGAAGCAGGTGTGTGGCAGACTACAAAAAAGACTTCTATGAAGGCCAGTGGAAATGAGAGTGGGAAATCTCCCATTCCTCCCGTTATTATGTGCAGCACTTTCTTGTGCTTTTCCTGCAAATACAAGGCAGACAAAGGAAGAAGGCATGCAGCTTATCCAGGTGAGGAAGGTAGAGCTCTGGGGAGATGTTTAGCTACTTTTGAGCATCCACAGCAGTCTGTGTAACTAGCATAGAGCAGCCAAACAGAAAGCAGAATGAATAACTGATTGACTAGTCCTCAAAATAGGTGTGTGATGAGAAAGGCTAGTTTAGCACCATCTTATTTTACTTTTTCTTAGAGACCGATTAAATTTGATTATGCATTCACTCTGTGTTAATTTTACAAATAATTAAACTTCTGCTTCAGTCTAGGGTTGGTTTGTAGTTTGGGTGGAAATGTGGCTGCTTATTTGACTTGTGATATTATGAAACATAACTCCTCATGAAGTAAGTACAGTACATTTTTCTGAACTATTACTGTCTAAAATGTGGGGATGCAACTACTAAAATTTTATATTCAGTTATGTATTTCAAATTATTTCCTCTAAAGGACTCTAGGTAACCTTAGGGGGCAGGATAAGTGGAGGGCACATTATCCAAAAATAATCTATTAAAAAAATGCTAATTTTAAATGCATTTCAATAGCTACAAAATATTGATAGTGATAGTACAATGGAAAAAGCTAGCATTAAGAAAAAAATATTCATACAGGCTTTAACAAACTATTATCCATGCTGCCATAGAACAGAAAGAAAAGTAGCAAAGGCTACATGACTGGCTGGTGTTAGTTAAATATCTTATAAGTTTCAAAAGCAAACATCATTGATTGTTCTAAGCTTTGGGTTTGTTTTTTTGTTTTTTTTTTTTTTTTAATTAGAAGTACCTGGAAAATTACTATGGCTTTAAGAAAGATGGAGAACCTTTTGTTTGGAAAAGTAATAATGCAATGACCCAAAAACTAAAAGAAATGCAGGAATTCTTTGGGCTGGAGGTAACAGGGAAACTGGATTCTGGCACTTTGGACTTGGTACAGAAACGCCGCTGTGGATTCCCTGACGTAGCCGGCTTCTCCACCTTTGCAGGAGAGCCAAAATGGACAAAACATGTCCTGACATACAGGTAATCACAATGGAATTCTTCATGTCAAGGCAGTGTGAAGTACAGGGTGAGTGGCAGCGACACAGCTTGTTCTCTCCTGTGTTTTACAGGATAGTGAACTACACACCGGACCTGCGTCCAGCAGATGTCAACGTGGCCATCAGGAAAGCGTTACGTGTCTGGAGCAGTGTGACCCCGCTGAGGTTCATCCAGAAGGACAGAGGGGATGCAGACATAATGATCTCCTTTGCAGCCAGAGGTAAATCTCTATGGAACCATGAAGAGCTACTGCCAAGTTACTGCCTGCATGGAGCAGTTGTTCTGGAATGATTTCTCCCATACATAGGACAGGTGGACGTCAAGGTCCAGTTGAACAAGCAGACAGAAAAATACAGTTCTTGCTCAAAGTGCTATGGTTACAGCTCTTGACAGGCTTTGGGGGAAGGCATAGAGGCAGAAGAAGAGAAAGAGGAAAAAAATGTAGGGACCTGCCAGTAGTTCACTGGATCTATACCTCCTGTGTGTTGCTCAGTGTGTGCATGAACCCCCAGTCAGCTGTGTTTGGGGTTTGCTCCTCAGGTCACAATGACTTCATCCCCTTTGATGGCCCAGGAGGCTCCCTGGCCCACGCCTATGCACCTGGCAAGGACTTTGGCGGAGATGCTCACTTCGATGAGGATGAAACGTGGACCAAAAGCACAGAGGGTAGGTAATCAAGTTTTCCGAGCCCTTCCTGAAGCAAGTTGCACATGGAATCAAGTGTGGAGTGTCTGTCTCCTCTCTTCCTTAAGTGTTTAAATTGCCACTGATTTGAAGAAGCATATGGTTTGCATAGTTCTAAAAAGCCTCTGAGCCTCTGGTTTAAGTTAAGACCCCAGTTCAGCTTCTGCCATGCCCTGGGGGGAGCTTTATTTGTAAGGGTGGCCCACTTCTTCCCACTCCTCAAACCTCTTCCTGCACAGTTACCTCACTTGCACTGGCTCAGGGTCCTTCTTCTACACTGAATTGTGCAGGATCTACAGGCTATTTCTTTGTACTCCCCTATAATGATTCCATTATTTTTGCTTCTGACCATAATTTCATCTCCAACCAAATTTCTCACTAGAATTTCATTTGTTTGGACAAGCAGTTCTGAAAGCTTCTGACGAACCTTATGCCCTTTATGTTATTCAGGACAAATACAAAGACACAGCTCTCCTCTAATGTGTTTTGTTTGATGTTTTCAGGCACAAACCTGTTTTATGTTGCTGCCCATGAGTTTGGCCATTCACTGGGACTTTCCCATTCCAAAGACCCCAATGCTCTGATGTATCCAGTTTACAGGAAATTTGACCCTTCAGTACTCCTTCTTCATCAGGATGATATTACTGGCATACAGTACCTCTATGGTAATTCAGAATTTTTCATCAACTACTGCTTATGATTTCAAAGACTTTGGATACTTTTCAGTGACAGTTTTGTGTAGTGGATACACCTCAATGAGTTCACTCTGTAATTTCTTCCATAAACTGCTTCTTTTAGGATCATCTCCCAACACAAACAACGATCAAACGGAATCTACTGAGATAAAAGACCCAACTGAGTCAAAAGATCCTGCACTGCCAAACAGCTGCAGCTCCAATTTGACATTTGATGCTGTCACCACTTTCCGTGGAGAATTAATGTTCTTTAAAGACAAGTAAGTCAGCTTCTGAAAGAAAAATACCTGAGTGTCACTTTTTAAATTGTGCCCCACCGCACAGAAAAATAACTTTAATTAGAATATCAGCCATTTTAGACAGGAGAACAAGACAAGGAATCAGGAAGAGATGGAAAACAAAAACAAAGAGGTTGGTGGAGAAATGAAGAGAGATAAGTACAAGGAGGAGGATGACCTTTGGAAGAGGGGATGCTGTGAATAGGGTGGGGGAAAATGGCTCTTCTGCAAACATGGGCTGTTTTCACTTCAGGCTGTAAGCAAGTCCCAAGTGTTCAGCATTTGGGAGAGTTCAGCTTTGGCAAAACGCATCACCAACTCTGGAACACTTCACAGCCTCTTTGCTGTCCTTGCTTTGAGGGAGCTGAGGGCTTACCAGCCCTGAAAAAATACCTGCTTGAAGAGCCCCTGTCTTAGTAATCCCCCTGAGGATTTAGTACACTAATAAAAGGAAGGGGAAATTGGGCTTTTGTCATCAAAGTCTTACCGGGCATCAGCCGTGTGAAACAGGTCTCTCCAAGCTCCACTTCTGCATAAGGGGAAATAAATGTTTTGATAAAACAGTTCATCTGACCTATTTTAGATGTCTGCATCAAGAAGAGAGCAATCCTACCATGGAAATAACTGTCTCTACATTAAGTTTACAGGGGATGTAGTGTGACTAACTTGGGTACATAGCTGGGTTTAATCAGATAAATACTGCCCTGGTTGCCATGATGTGATTTCACGCATTAGTGAGTGTGCACGTCCAATTTTATTTAAAACCTGTTCTATACTTACACAAGGCATATTTGGCGCAAACATCCAGCAGTCAGAACAGCTGATTTCGAGTTGATATCTTCATTCTGGCCACGGCTGCCACCTGGTGTTGATGCTGCATATGAAATTCCTGAAAAAGATGAAATGGTCATTTTTAAAGGTAAAATGTTGTCTTTTTATTTTCCCACGTTGTCTTCCCAAGTAGCCTAGAGAGTTTGCATCTGGCTTCAAAACCACTTAAGTACCTTCTGTAGGATTCTCCAATCTTGAATTTAGTCCAATAAATTGGTGTGTTTCAATCACAGAAATAATAAAATTATTGTCCAAGTTAAAGAACTTATATCTTTTTTTTAATATCCACATTGAAAATTTTCCCTGCCAAAATAAATATTTTTCTTCTGAGAAATTTTTTATTGAATTTTAGAATGATAGTAGCATTAGTATGAAGAAAGACTGAAATGTCAGTTTTCAAAAAAAGTAATGTGGAGAACTATTGCATTTTTTTTTTACCCTAGAACTATTTTCAGTTATTTTCAAGTTCAATGATTATTTTCAAGCAACCATCAGCTTTCATGAAACAGATTGTGTCATTCTCAGAAGACGATTCTCACAGCATGTTGTTATCAACTTTTGTTAATAGGGAATGAATTCTGGGTTGTGAGAGGAGACACCATACTTCCTGGATATCCCCAAAAACTCTACACCCTGGGCTTTTCAAAGGATGTTTCCAAAATTGATGCTGCTTTTCATAATGGAATTGAGGGGAAAACATATTACTTCATTGCAGACAAATTCTGGAGGTAATATTTCCTGTGGAACTTTTCTAAATAGAAGCAAACATAATCACATGATCAATATCCTGTCATGATTTAGGATGCATTAGTCAGACACTTTTGGTGATCTCTTTCAGTGTCACAACTGGCTGTGGAAAAATATTTGAAAGGAGGTGGAACAGTGCTTTTAGTTTTCCTTTTCGTTAATTTAACAATTTGTTTGTTTATTTCTTTGTTTTCATTTAGCTGTCTTGGTCATTGTACAGCTCCACAAGTCATCTCAGGAAATCAGGCAGAAGTTCACTGTTTACATATCAAATATGTTTCTGTGGAGTAAGAAGAAGAATGTCATCCACTTTCCAGTTACTAATAGATAGTTTCATAAAGTTGCTGATAAATGCCATGTATTGCAAAGAATTATCTGCTGTGCATGGTTATTATTTTTTTGTTTTCAATCCCATCCCTACTGCTCAAATTTGTCTTACAGGACAGAGTTTTCTAACAGCCAAAGGAGGTGCTCCTGTAATGGAAGCAGTAAATAACACAAATTATTTTAGATAAACAACAAGCAGAAGATAAGATTTCCACATTTTAGGTCAAACTCTTGTAACTTTAGGTTTAAAATTTTGATCATTAAATCTCCTGTTAAGGAAGTTACAGAAGGAAAAAGCTTTGACAAGCCTTCTTATTCCAGCACTGATAGATAAACTTCACCAAAAATGTAATATCTTGCTGTTAGTAACTTAAGAAAATTCATTTAAAATACCTTATAACTTCAGAAAAAGCACAATTTTTTCCTGATAAACCTTTCTTACAGAAATATAATGTGAAAGTAATCTTTTTATAATCTATTTTCACTCCTTTAGGCGTGGTCTCTTAGAAAAATAAAAAAAAAGATTAATGATGATGGTTCCAATATTAGGTATTCTTAGGTGGAGTGAAGAGAACCAATTCACCCATTGCAGCTAATAAACTAACAATTTATTTAGGGCAAATTGTGTCTTTCTGCACTACCAAATGACACTGAAAATTTTTAATGAACTTAGTTATCTGTTGATAAGTAGAAGATAATGAGCTGAGAGGAATTAATCATAAGTTGTTTGTAGGTTTCACTGACTTCTGTTTGTTTATAATTTTTCTCAGTTATGATGAAAGAAGTCAGTCTGTGGATAGGAAGTCATCACTGATAAGAGATGCCTTTCCAGGAATTAAGGGGAAGATTGATGCTGTTTTTCAACATGAAAGTGAGTAACTATTCTTGCTAAAATCTATAAGAAATGCTCCATATTGTAGGGCTGAGAGTGCTTGGGCAGAGACAGGTACTTCTACATGCTGCTCAGAGCCCACAGGATGACCAACAAGACCCTGAAGCAGTCACATAACACTCCCATGCTTCACTTTACCCCCTTGAAAGATGGGGATGGTACACTTTTGGTGACAGCTGCACATCTGGAACGGCCAGCTCCAAGGGAGAGATATATCTGTATTCATGCTGATGTGCACATCACACCATGAAGATCAACACTTAGCACAGTGACATCCCAACAACATAAGGTGCACCTCTCACAACCTGTCCCTCTGACATAAAACAGTCAGCACCAGCTTCTCCTGCAGGAAGGTGACCATTACTTAGACATGGAAATGCTGGACTAGACTTGGGGATGCATTCACACTGCCACATGTCACAGCTTCCCAGTGGCCTCCTTGCTCCTCATCTGCTGCTCATCCAAACCATGCAATTAATTGTTTCATAGCAAATCTTACTTCCTGATCCTAAATGTCTTGCATGTGGCACTGAGACACCTCACTCCCAAGAGGGCAGTGTGGATGTGACTAGCCCAGGCTGGACCTCTCTTTCCCTGCATGGCATCTGGCAGCACCCATCAAGCAAGTACCTGCTCACACCTTGCTGTGCTCTGTGCCACACTCTGGTCTGTGCAATACCTACCCACAGGTGGCTGGAAATGCACCCTTCTGTGGGGTTCAGCCCAGCTGGAGTGTAAGAGCAGATATTTTAAACTAAAGAAACCCACAGGATGCATCCTTTGCAGAGTGACCTTGTGGGTTCATCAAGCACACAATGCAGCACATGCATGGCTGGTTTGCTGTGGAGTGTGTCCCCATGCTGCTGGGTCATGTGTTGCAGTGCTTACACCTGGGTGTAAATGCTGTTGGTGGCATAATTGTATCCAAAGGTTGCTGTGAGCTCCTTGAGGATGTTGTTAAATTGTAATAACCTTTATATCTGCAATATCATCATTCATCTGGGTTTGGGTTTTTATTGTTTGTTTTTTTTTTCTAGACTCCCTTTATTTCTTCAGTGGAAGAAAGCAATTTGAGTTTGACCTTAATAAGAAGAGAGTTACACGCCTCCTAAAGACAAACTTTTGGTTTCCATGCTAATAAAACGAAATCTGTAATGGTGTTGGAAAGAATGTACTGTTCTTGTGCTAGAAAAGCTTTTTCTTTTATGAACATGTAGAATGTAAAGGTATTTCAGCACCAGTCAGCAGATATCAGTCCCTCATAACCTGTGCTTCTTTAAATAACAGAATAGTATTTAACATATCTATGGGTACATATGTCTGTAGTTAACATCAGGCTGCCTAGCTTACCACCAAACAACAATACAGTTTCTACTTTTGATACAAAATTGTGATTGATTTTATTATTTCTGCCATCTTATTTTCACTCTTCTTCATCACCCTACATACAAAGTCCTGCCATGGAGCCAGTAATCCATGAGGAAGAGCATCTCTCTTCCTAAAGCTATGAGTGCTTTCAACCTCTTTTAGATATTTCAGAGCTAAGCAAGAAGACTTAGCTAGTGCTTGTAGTTACAGTGAGACTTACAGGAGTTCCAGAGAGTCCCTCCCAGCCTGAGGGGTGTTGAGAGGTCGAGGTTCTTTTTTACAGTGACTGGAGAGGCAGTTTATGTTGGACACCTGATTATAGAAGGCTTAATTAAAGTGTGATGAATTCTACCCTAAACTATTTATTGATACATGTCATTTCCTGTGCAGTGTGCTCTCAGGGAGGTTGGAGCAGATGACCCTACTGTTGTCCCTCCCAACCTTATCCATTCTGTGAGCAAAGGCTCATTTCCACAGACAGAGGAGGAGGGGGCACCCGGGCGTGTAGGGAAAACCCAGACACCACTGACCTTCCTCTGCCCCTCTCCAGCTTTCCCTGGGGAGTCCCCATTGGCTGGGGGACACCCAACATGTGTCAGTGAGAAGGTCCCCAAGACCTCACCTTAGGAGTTTGGGGGGGATAGGGATCAATATCCTGGGCAAGAGTATTTGTGCATTTCATGCTCCATGGTTTCTGTCTGTGATGGTCTCTGTGGGCCCAGGGGCAGACATGAACCAGGTGCCACTTCAATACTGCTGACAGCATCTACCTGATGCTGAAGCCAGACATTGCTTGGGCCCCACAATTATTCACATGGACAGCTAGCAAGATCCAAGGTATTAGAGAGGGTATCCTCTCTTTCAGGCATGTAAAAATATCTCTCCCAGCACCCATTGTCTCCTCCTCTTTAAACAACTTCCCTCCAAAAAGGTGAAAAACTGAGAAGAAATAGTTATTCTATTTGATTCTGATTCTCCATGAATCACAGAATCACTGAATGACTGAGGTTAGTTTGGCCTCTGGAACTTATCTCAACCTTCTCTGCTCAAACCCACCTGGAGTGGGCTACTGAGTCTCTAGGTGGCTTTTGGGGATACTGCTTTTGCACAAGGAGAGACTCCACCACCTCACTGGGCAACATGTGACAACGTTCTCTCACTCTCACAGTAAAATAAGTGTTTCCTGATGTTGAGAGGGAACCTCCTGTGTTTCAGTTTGTGCCCATTGTCTCCAGTCCTGCTGGGATAAGGTGATTGTATTTTATTTATGCCTAAAATTTTACTGCAAGATTGCAAGGACATATTTCAACATGCTTTATGTAACCTTTTTTCTGATGCATTTTTAAAACCCCTGGTAGCAGGGCTGCTCAAATGGAGCACTCCAGTGACTGAGGAATATTTATCTGAATTTTATCAGGGTCAAAAATGTATAATGACATTGTCAGACTTGCAAGACAAATACTGCTGCCACACCTGCTGTAGAGGTGGCAAACAAGGCTTTGCTGTCCAAGCAGAACTAAAGGTAAAATGATTACTTTTAATCACAACACCTCAGAAAAAGGAAATTAGTAGCTCTGGTCAGTGTCTGACATTCCTGAGGTCAGAGAAGTTGGTTCAAGCCTTGTAGCTTGAAAGTTTCTATTGAATTTAGCAGGAAATATTTCTGTGCTGTTTGTTTATTTCTTTCTTATTAGTCTCCTTGTAAGGCTCCTAATTCTGTATTTCCTTCATGCTTCTGGTATGGCTTTTTGATTGGTCTTGCAGCTGCAAGTCCTAATCAGTCCATGGTCTCAGCTAAAACAGTGAAAGTTAAAGAGATGCATGAACAGCTTGGCTCGCACTTTACAGTGTTTGTTTGTTTGTTTGGGGTTTTGGGGTTGTTTGTTTTTGTTTTGTTTGTTTGTGTCTTTTTGTTCCTTCAGGAAGTTTCTAACTGTTCTGGTTTGAATAGTTTTCTTCTGTTGTTCCTACTGTTAATGTTCTTCTGTGGTGTCTGTGCCTTGCACATCACTTCCATTGTGGATAACTTCATGAGACCATGTTCTTTTAAATGGGATAATCTCTTCCAGTGCTGGTCTATCAAACTTTCTTTAGGAAATATTGTCTTTCAGATGAGATTATAGCTCTCAGAACAGGGCTGGCTGGTCCTAGAACTAAGGGGAACTGGGAGCCCCAAAGCATGTGGATAGGCAGCTTCATGACCTTTCATGATTGTCTGGTAGTTTTCTGGCTGTCCAATTTATCCAACTAGTTCTTCTTTGAGGGGTTTTTGATGATTTCTCATTAGTTGGAGCTCTTTCTTTACCTATTTCTGTGCACACAGATAGTCATACCAATTGTGAATATGAAGTCTTAGATCTATGGCAGAAGTAGATCTTAGCTGACTTTAGAACTGTCTGTCTTAATATCGTTTATCTGGTTTAGTGTCAGAAGTTGATATCATATTTTCTTCACAATTCTTTTAAAGTCTCTGCAATCACTAACAAGACAGCCTGACCATTTGAATGAAAACAGGCTCTTGAACTGAAGGTGATTGACCTGTATTCAATATCCTGTAGTCTTCTAAAATACATTTTGAGACCTAGGCCCAGAGTTAAACACATTCTTTTTCTGTGGTACATTTACTCCAGGCATTCCAGTTAATAGTTTTCTCATCTTCAGATTTCCCATGTTCTAGCAAATTTCTACCCTGTTTGCATAGAAACTTGGGTGAAGACAAAAGTGTCTCTCATATGTGACTCTAGAACACGTGACTCTAGAACTCAGATCACAAGAATTTCTGTTTTCTTCTGTGTTTTGTATATACTGGTCTCATTTGTTGTAGTTTTCACCATCTTGTCTTGGAGGACATTTTGCCTACATCTGAATGTATATATTTGCCTTTTGCTTTTCAAGGAGTCCATAGCATGACCATCAGACACAATCCAGAAGGTCCAACATGGAAGTCCCAACACTATCTAATCAAGGGAAAAAAACTGTTTGGCTCACAAGTTCTTTTTCTTGCTATTTATTGGTTTTCTTTGGTTTCACACACTCATCCCGCCTCGAAGGGATGAATGACCTTTGATATTGCTCTTGGCAGGATTACAAATATATGATCAAACAAGGTAGGTCTGAGGTGCTGACCTGAACTGAAAGCCATTGTGCAGTGATTTAAACACACAGATTAAGAGCAGAGAGTTTAACACCTCAGTAAACCAAACTAAGGTAACTGATAAGTCCTGGCAGAGCAGAGTAAGATTAAAACAAGTCTATTTAAATATTGTCTGCAGGAACTTGTTCCTAGTGAGATGTTTAGTTTGGTTAATGGAAATGCTGTGGGGGGAAAAAAAACCTTTCTCAGTAGCAAAACCTGCAGATTTGTAGGTTCAGAAGTGTTTAAGACAATCCAGAGCTGCAACGATGCATGTCTTAGGTGCCATTGATGTTACAGAGAAAATACTTTAAAGCTGAAAAGGAGCAGGCTTTGTTTCTAGATTATTCTCTGGCAGCCTCTGAACTTCCATCTGGCTGCCAGGAAGAAAACTGCCTTTGCAGGTTCACAAGCAGTAGTTGCCTCGTGGAGTGTTTTGGCATTTGTGCCATGTACCCAGCTGGGGGACTGTGAGCCTATAGGAGCTCCAGTATATCCCAAATGGTGCAGATCCCCAGGAAATATGCAGATTTAGTTTGTAGATAAGTGTGTACACATTGATTTCTTCTTGCTGAGTCTTTCAGGACAAGGTTTACATCTTCACAGCTTGTGTGAGAACCACTAAGTTTAGAGGCAAAGGGCTTCAAGTTGGTAATGCTGGTTCTGCAGGGCATCCCAAGGCCTATTTGCCATCAGGGAAATTGAGACTTGAACACAACAGACCAGATTCCCACCCCAGGTAACAGCCCAATTGCAAAGATGAAGAACGTAATTTGATTTTCCTGTGTTCGGGAAACAGGTGCTTGGCATGGAAAGTGGCACTCCTTCCCTTCTCCTTTTACTGAAATCATTGATGATGCCATGTCTGAGACTGTGCCAGTCACTGAGGTGTAACACAGGTGCTGTCCCACTGTGGGACTGGTCACACTGAATTGCTTTTCTACAATAGGATAATTAGAACTGATTCAGCACCTGTCATCCTGAGCCCTATCACAGTGGCCTTTGGACTTCTGAGTGGTTTGAACTATAGAATTGTGCTCCTAACACTGCCCAGCACTGCGCCCTGGTTTGTAAACTGAGTGACTGATCATTCCCTTGGAGCAGTGCCAACAGCAATTCTATAAAGGAAATGTTTAACACTCAGTGATGTGAAGCCATGAGCTTGTGCAAACTTCAAGACAGCTGATTTGGAGGCTTGCCTTTGGCTGTTTCATCTCACTAGTAAAATGTACTTGGTTCATTCAGGGAAAACTCCTCATGAACCCTCTAACTTCAAGCAAATATCTGGCAATCAATAGAATATTGCTGCACAGTGACACGACTTACATTTTGACACGTTAGACTTCACATGAAAAGTGACATCCTCCAAGGAAAACAGCTTGTTTCATGATAATATTCTAGGTTTTCAGAAAGATTTTTGTTGTTTCAAGATAGACTGGAAAGATGTTAGAAGATTAGGATGTACATAAGAGCACAGAATGGAAAGAAAATACTCCCTGTGGGAACAATGATTCTTTTGTCGTGCCACCTGCTATTGAGAAAGCAGTTGCTAACATCATTGTGACAAATTGTAACAGTAAACAATTCTTTGAATTATGAGGTACCTGTTTTCATTTTTGTAACATTAAAATTACATAACTACCAAACAATGTTCCCTTTTCTACAGTAATTTTGTAGGGAGAGACTTGATTTAGGGAAACCCCACAATGATTCACACTGTGAATTTATTTTTGCATTATTCAGTCAGGGGTGTGGGTGGATGTCATTAGAACATGTTACCAGAGATAGCTATGGGAAAGGGGAAATAGCTTCACGAGTCAAATCCAAGACCCAGGTAAGTGAGGTACAAAGGAAATCAAAATCACTGAGACAGAAGCTTGTTCAAGGCTGGGAAATTCTTCTGGGGAAATATGTCTCCTCTTAACACCTCTGCCTAAATGTATTTTTCAGTTAATGCTGAAAAGGGAAAAAATTCTGGGTAGAACTCTGGCAATGCTTACATTTCTGTCAAGACCTAGAGAGCGAGGAGCAGTCAGTAGAGTACCTAGAAAAGGGACATTTTGAGGTCTCTTGTCTCAACACAAGGAACAAGGGTGCAGTTTTGCTGAGGAAGAAGCGTAAAAATAAAGCAGGATTATTGCTGATACAGGCAGACACAAATCTGTACTGCTTGGGTGTACCCTGGAAAAACCCTTGAATGCACTAGCTTAACATCTGTGCCAACTCGTCTTCCTCAGCAGTGGCTTAGGAGGTGGGTACCAGACCTAGCAGGGTGATTCAGGGTGAGAACTATTGGGGGTAGGTAAATGTAAAGCTTCCCTCTCTCCTTTGATTGCATGGAGACTTTCCATGTAAGCACATCTGGAAGAGCTCAGGCTGAGAGGGCTGGGAAGAGATGGCTTCAGGAACATATCACTGTGGGCTTCCAGTACTTAGGAGGGAATTATAACAAGCAGGTTTAGGGACTGTTTACAGGGGTAGATAGGGATAGGTAGGACAAGGGCAATGGTTTCAAATTAAAAAAGATTTAGATTAAACCTTGGGAAGAGGTTCTCTACTTGGAGTGTGGTGAGGCACTGGAACAGTTGCCACAGAAATTGTGGATGTCCCATCCCTGGAAGTGCTCAAGACCAGGTTGGGTGGGGCTTTGAGTGAGGTTGGAACAAGATGGCTATTAAGGTTTCTTCCAACTCAAGCCATTCTATGATTCTAAATTGCAGTGATTTGAAACAAATTCCAGGCAGGGGCAGTGTGTTGGGAGCTGTCCAGATCTGGTACCCTGATATACTTGAGGCTGCTGCAGCTCCCTGACCCTAGGTGCAGCAGTGAGGTTGTGCCTGCATCCCGACAGGTACATACAAATGTACACACGTACCCACAGGACTTGTGTGCACCCTGGTGTCTTTGCAGCCACAGCACCACTGACACAGGGGTCTCCAGGCCCAGCCCCACCCCAGAGGCTCTCACTGACATCCCCCAGACACGATAGAGCCCCTCACACAGAAAAGTAATCTGAAATGGGGTTTAGTGAGAGGCCTGGCCAGTGCCAGTCAAATGCAGGTGCAGCACAATGGTCCTGTGAGAAAAATGAGGAGCTGTGCAGATCCCAATTGGCACTCAGTAACAACTCTCATGAGACTTCGTCCTCTGAGGAGGTCTCAGTTTCATTTTGGCATTCATTTTTGGTCTCCTTGGTTTCCTTCTCTTGGGATTTCAGCCTTTGTCTGAAGACAAGTGCTCGAGAAGGAGAAGGTGGTGTTGTGCTAGCTGCCACACCAGGGGAAAGCAGATGACTGAAACCTGTCCTTCCCTTGAGTGTGGGTTAAGGGAGCTGTGCTGAAGGACGTGCAGTGGGAAGTCAAAGCAGATGGTGAAATGGGAGATGACTTTGTAACCCATGACCATGGAAATTCCCAAGACAGGGGGGACACCACTGCTTCTGTTTCCTCTTGCTGATGCTGCTTACAGTTTTTTGCTCCTCAAATGCACAAAGAGCTCCCACAGCTAGTGCTGGAGTCCAGGATTTTCTAGTCCTCCCACTGGCTGCCCTGGAAAGTATTTATTTAAAATGTAAAAAAAAAAAAAAAAAATCTAGGAATCCTCTCTGACCCTCTGCTCAACTCAGTATCCTCTTGATCACATTAAAATATGGCCACAGACCCTGCACAGAAATCTCCCAGGCAGAAGAAACTCACAAAGAAGAAAGCCACAGCACAGGATTTCTTTATGTTCCTGTCTCAGCCACCAGATGCGTCTGATTAATGCACTTCCCTTGTTTGCCTGTATCTGTCTGAACATGTCTATGATGCCTTCAGAAAATAAAAAGATGAAAGAAACAAGAACCTAACTACTTTTTATGGAAAAAATTAAGAAAATATATTGAATCAGGACCTATATTGACCATCCTAAAGAAACAAGGAACAAGAAAAATTTGCAGGGTCATAAGCCTAGTTTAGAAAGAGAGCTAGAGAAGTTAAGCAGCATTTCAAAAATCCCAAATTCCTTTGAGTTGTAGCCAAGTCTTTGGAGAAGGATCTAACACACAAAATTCTTTTCCTACATGTCTGAATCAAGATGGAGTAAGAATGCAGTAATTAAATCTTTTTGGACTAGGAACCATGAAGTTGAATTTCTTTAGTCTACAACAGCTGTACTTCTGCTTTTGAAGTGTCCTGTATTAGCTTCAATCAGTCACTCCAGGTGAGCTATGTGACTCACATTGGAAGGTATAAGACCATTTACTTTTCCCAGGAGTGGTGTAAGCTCTGCTGAACCTAGATGTAATTAGGGGGTGATACACTACAGTGAGTGTGGCATCTCATATGAAATAGATTCTTTTTCATTATATTTGGGAAAGTAAGTGAAGAATTTCCCAGCATAATTAAAATAATGACATTTATTTGTATTTTTCCCTCTCACACTAACATTTACTGTTTCTCTTTCAAGGTTTACAAGAAGGGTCTTTACCTCCAATAAGGAGAGAAACATCAAAACCATCCTGAAAGATGTTCAGCCTGTACCTGACAGCCTGCAGAGTTAGCAAACACACATCCCCTTCAGGCCAATTACTCTAATGCTTGCAGTTAGAAATGTTTTCCTCAGTTTAGGAGTCTACACTGTCCAGGATATTGAAACTTTTCTTACCACTGTTAGGACCTGGCCAATACAGTCAATGTAGTGTGAAGAACAATTCTTCTCCTCTAGTAGTCCGTGTCTTGTGGTCAGTTGAATCACTCTAGAATTCATGGTCCACAATGGGAACTTGGAGACCTAAATAACTTACAGATATCAACACAACAAAACACTTAAAGCAAATTCCACCTCATTCTCATTTGCCTGTACTTCAGACACCCACCCAGGGCTGGCTGCCATGGCACAGGAGCTATGGAGACCTGCATCCTTCCAGGGCAAATGCAGATCATTTGTGACTCCCTAGAGAATTTCAAATAACACTAATGTTCAGGCAGCTGAATCCCAAACCCCATATCTAAACTTAATCACTCTCATTTAAGACCACACTAGGGTCTTGGAGACTGGGGGCTTGGTTCTTTGTACTGTCATTTTTATCTTGATATTACATTTTGCTACATAATACTATATAGTCTGTTTAAGATTAAATCATATGTAGCATATGCAGCATGATTTGATTAATTATCATACAATTTATTAATTACATTGCTCTTAAATCTTATTTCTCATTATTTCTCCAGTTTGTCACAACCTTGTGCCATAAATAGTCTAAATTCATGATTCAAAAAAAAACATGAAATGTAGCTCAACGTTTTACCTGGAAAAGATTTCCTTATTTGTTAAATATGCTATAAAATTGCAAAAACCAGAAGACTTGAGCAAAATAAGGATAGCAATATTAGTTAAACACCTTGCGTCACTACCTGATGATGAAACTGCTATGCATCATTTTTACTAATCAGAGGATATTATACAGCATGAGT
The DNA here is from genome assembly GCF_963513975.1 of Fringilla coelebs. Classification (NCBI taxonomy): domain Eukaryota; kingdom Metazoa; phylum Chordata; class Aves; order Passeriformes; family Fringillidae; genus Fringilla; species Fringilla coelebs. The sequence goes on from NC_140029.1 coordinate 76,770,981, forward strand.
CAGGCTGTCACTGATTTACTATCAGCTATATAAACACAGCTGACAAGTGTGCTCCAGAGTGAAACTGAGGCAGACAGCCTTAGATGAGGATGAAGACCTTTGCAATTCTCCTGTCACTATATGTGGCCATCTCATCTGCGTTTCCTGTGGCTCCAGATGCAGAAGATGAAGGAAAAACCCTACAGCTTGTAGAGGTAAGTATTTTTTCAGTGCATCTCTGAGGAAAACACAAGGTATTCTGAGAGATAAGTATAATTGCAATTCACAGAATATGGGTGGAAACTAATGATGTGCCATTTTGCAGAGGTTTTGGGAGAAAGTTTTTCCTATCAGCCTAGAAAATGTGTGAAAATTACATGGAACCTATTTACCCAGAAATCATCTGAATATTATATACTTCATTTTTGGTGTTGCCAGTAAAGTAATAACAAAATTACTGAGGCGTAAGTTCTAGCAGGAACAGTCAAATTCAGCAGCAACTGAATTTCAGAATGTGCTTTGAAACTTGTGATATCACTGGTCTTAACAATATGAGGAAGAAAACTTGCTTGAGGCAGGCATGTTTTTCCGTGTTTTGGCTGAAGAGCTCTCTTACAGAATATTTTGGAAAAAGGGAACTCACGCAGACACAACATAATTTGTTGTAGACAAAATTCTTGAAATTCAGTAGGAAGGCCTGAGTTTCTAGTATCATATTCTGTAGCTAAAAATAAAAGGCATGATTCACCAAGTCTGACTCCCTAGCAGTATTCAACTGCTTTGGTGTGAGTCCCAGCTGTGTGGAGTCTCACTGCCAGCCTCAATTTCCTTCCATGAGACCAGTTATAAACTTCCTCGTAAGCTTTGTTGTTAGAGTAATTGATCACGGTAAATAATGTAGAATTAGTTATTCATAGTAAATATTAGATTTTTCATTTCTTGATATGTTTCATCGGTGAAACAACAAATTCAGAAAACCATAGGAAAACTGTACTGAAGAAAAGAGGTTGTTGTTGGTCCTGGTAAACACAGGGCATGTCAATATGGGAATAGTTTAAGACTACTTAGCAAATTTTAAGTGTGGCCAAAGATGGTACTGATAAGTCACAATGCTCTCTGTTGGTTTTTTTTTTAACTCTGATTCAGAGTTATCTACAGAATTTCTATGACCTTCAAAAGGATCAGCATCCCCATTTAAGAAATGGTGGTGAAAACCCCCTTGTTGCAAAGCTCAAGGAAATGCAGTTGTTCTTTGGACTAGAAGTGACTGGAAAACCTGATCTTGACACACTGGAGGTGATGAAAGAGCCCAGATGTGGCGTACCTGACGTGCAGCGATATGCGTTCACACCAGGGAATCCCAAATGGAAAAGAAATAATCTGACATACAGGTAATCTTTCCGAATCCTGTTCAAAAAGGTATAACTCTAGCACATTGACTTTGGGGTGGGGGCATCTGAAGGAATCATATTATGCCATATATGGACATATGGAATGATTTCGTGATTTCTGGAAGAAAACAGATACTTTAGAAGTCAGTATCTAAAACAAAGCCTTTATTAATTTTCATTCATGAAAGATAATGTCTAAGATTTTTGATTTGTTCACCAGTAATTATATTTCAGCTAAAATGCTGAAATTTCAAATATTTTCTATGCAATGTATTATGTGTTGTGTTTTCTTTGAAGGATTTTGAATTACACCCCAAAGATGAGACGAGCTGATGTAGATGAAGCAGTCAGAAAAGCTCTCCATGTCTGGAGCAACGTGACACCATTGACATTCCAAAGGGTTGAGGATAAAGTAGCAGATATAATGATCTCTTTTGCTTATAGAGGTAACAATGATAATGCAGCATATTAAATACCCATCTGAAGTTATGGAAGTAATTTAGGATTTTATCTAATTTTTTATCTCTTCATTTTAGACCACCGTGACAATTCTCCTTTTGATGGTCCCAATGGACAGCTGGCTCATGCATTCCAGCCTGGTGAAGGTATTGGTGGAGATGTGCATATGGATGAGGAGGAAGCTTGGACAAAAGATGGAACAGGTAAGTTTTGTAGCTGAATCTATATAGCTATAACCTCACACAGTCTTACCTCACATGATGTTTACTATTTAATGAGCCTGGCTACAGGCAGAAAAGTGAGCAAAAGGGACAGAGCTTTTAATTTATAATTGCTTGCCCTTTGTTGTTGTTTTTTACTGCATGAACTTGCAGAAAATTGATTTTTAGATCATAGTGGCATTTGTGTCATATAATTATTTATGTCATAACATTTTATAATGATTTTAAGGTCAGCACTTTAACATACTTTTTTGTTCAGAGGAAAGCTAAAATTTGGATACAGGGAAATCTGTTGGTAGACTTCTGAAGGCAAATTCTTTCTTTTTCTTAACCTAACACTTCAAAGTTTAGTGCTAACTAGAGTGTTCCAATTATCACCAAAATTGTAATCTCATTGTTTGTTCTTAAGGTTTTTTTTATGTTGGATCACTGCCAACAATCCCTCATCATGGGCATGATCCTTAATGTGAGCAGTTTCTGTGAGAGCAGGGGAAACAACTCATGCGTAAGACAAAAAGGCACTAGATAAACGACAGTGAGAACACAATTAAGGCTAGACTTTCTTTACATATTCACACAGGTCCTCTGTAACAATGTGTTTGTGTTTTAATGATGATAGAATTACTTACAGTCTCTCTTGTACCTCTAGTGTATATTAGCTTCCCATTTAGTCAGTCGTGCCGAGTATTGAAAGAGATTTTATGCTGTTTCATATGGTTCTCATCCTACAGGCTACAATTTGTTCATTGTTCTTGCCCATGAGCTTGGCCATTCACTGGGTCTGTCTCATTCAAATGATCCTGGAGCACTGATGTATCCAACTTACTCCTACACTGACCCCAATGAATTCCGTCTTCCTCAGGATGACATTGATGGAATTCAGGCCATCTACGGTAAGAAATAATATATTTAGTTAATATTTCTACTTGGGAGGCTGGTAAATGGTAAAATGAAGGTATTTAACATTCCACCAAAATGAGAAGTTTATTCATTTCTGAAAAATGGATAACAAAAGGGAGAAAATTCCTGGAAGCTAACTTCAGCTGAAGTCCAGTTCTGCAAAAATCTCATTTTGAAAAGATGAACACAACTGGTTTTATCAACTTTAGAATTCTGCATTTAATGATAGACTCTTACTTTGAAAATAGATCCTTTTTCTTTCTGTATAAAACATGTTTTCTGGGTCCTCAGAGAGCTTTTGAACACTCTCCTTATATTTCTCCATAATAAATGATAAGTGTCTATCCTACAGGACGGTCTAATACTGCTGTGCAGCCAACAGGACCTGTGACTCCAGAAGCTTGTGACCCAAATTTGACATTTGATTCTATTACTACCCTACGTGGAGAAATATTCTTCTTCAAGGGCAGGTAACAACAATAAGCATACACATTATTTCTTTAAAATATTCAGTAGTTCGAAAAAATCCATGAGGGAAAACTGTCCTTTTGGAATATAATACAAAAACCACTAGAAGATCCTTCTCAGATCATTAATCTGAAGAGCCCCATTTGTCAAGAGCAAGGATTGTGACAGGAGCTTGTAGGTTGTTTACCAACTATTCTATCAATGTGCCCACCACTGTGACACACTTATCTCTGAAATTTATTCAAATAAACAGCAAAGCAAGAGCACTCACATATCTCTTAGCAGTGTGCCCATGGGTCCCACACTCATCCTCAGTACAGGAGCAGGGACAGAAGTGAAAGCACTGCCAGGGAGAAGTATGTCTGAGCCTTACTGCCCTTAAGAGAAGAAGAAGGTCTTATATTCAATTTGCTGAATATTTAGCACATAATTGAGGTGCTGAAATTACCAGTGTCCTTGCTCTAGATTTCTTTTACACTCAGTGGACAGGGGTATTCACATCTCCTCTCTGTTGTACTCCAGGAGCTATAATAATTATTTTGAATTTTTGATAAGAGTGGAATTATTTTATGACTTAAATTTTGTTCAAAACAGATACATGCTGCGCAAGCATCCCGAAAGGACAGAGACAGAGCTCAATTTTATCTCACTGTTCTGGCCAAGGTTACCAGCAGGAATTCAAGCTGCTTATGAAAACGTTGAGACAGATGAAATCACAATTTTTAAAGGTAATTTAATCAGAAGGTCTCCACTTTTTCTGACCTTTTACTTCCTGCTTCTTATAAACTATGCAGTTACAGAAGTGTTTTTAAGGAAGTTGAACAGATAAACTTACTGTTCTGAAAATAATTGCCAGAGGATCATATTGCTGTAACAAATCTCCAGACGTCAAAATCTAGAAAAATTTCCCCTCTGTTATAGTTAATGCCCTGGAAAAACAAGTTGTGAAAAGAGCTACCCTTCTTCAGGTCTAGTTCTCTTCAGGTAACAGCACTTCATTTTGTGCAGAAGGATTTTTACTGAACTCATTCGACAAATACAGGCATTTTTATTTACAGTTACTGATATGTTTATTAGTATTTGTTGTAGTTTGGAAAAAAAAAGAAAAAAATACGTTGGTGGAAAATTGTACTGTGAGAGGAAAATTGTTCACTGAACTAACAATCAGTCTTTCTTTTTCAAGGCCTCAAATACCCTTTACATATCTCAGATGAATTCAGTATGCAATTGCTATAGTACATGGCCTATTACCATATTCATTACCTATTACCATACGTTCATTGCATCTAAAATTACCAAAGCATTTTTATTAGACATGTGCTTTCCTTAATTGCTTAATTTGATGCACATTGCCTAGTTTTCAAAACATTATATGGCTCTGTAATCAAATAGCATATTACAGGAATTTACCAAATTCAATATCCCAATCCAAGGTCAATGGTTTAACTCATCCACCTCCAGCCCTCCCCAAACTGTTATCCCGAAAAATACCTTATATTCATTTTTTTTTTAATTCGGGGAAAAGCTCTATCCAACACTCCTCATTATGCTAATGTTTTATTCATAAAAAGAAAAACTATTTCCACTGTCTTCATTATGTAGTCCCAGTGTAAGAATTAGAAACATTTTCTAAAGTAGTAAACTGGAAGGAAAACCACCAACACCTAGACACATTGTTTTCCAGACATCTAAAACACAAGTAAATGCTTTTATAAATAACAAAACCAAATGAAACTTGCTCCTCTTTTTCAGAGGATAAATATTGGGTCATCAGGGGATATGATGTTCTGCCTGGCTATCCCAAACCAATCTATCGCTTTGGGCTCCCAAAGACTGTCAAAAGAGTTAATGCAGCTTACAATGATGAAGCCACAGGGAAAACATACTTCTTTGTAGCTGACAGATACTGGAGGTAAGATTTAATGTTCATTTACCAGAAGACAAGTTTCCATTTGCCTGGGGACTGATGTATTACTATATAGCTTGAGTGGGTCAATGTTTAAACCAGGCAAATTACAGAAATTTAAATGCATTTCTTTGGAGTTTAAAAAAAATTAGGCATTTCCTAGGAAGTGTCACCTTTTCATCAGGATTTTTTTCCCAAATATTGGATTCCTGTAGCAGGATTATAAGTACTTCCACATGATTGAATAGCTACCCAATAAAAAAGAGTAAATTTCTAGTAGATTACTCACTTTTGCTCCACAAGAGTGTTGCTTTGTTGTGCTATGCTGTGATAGCATCCACTTCTAATTCACTTTTCAAACAAAATGAATCAGTGCAAAGTGTTTTAATTTAATTCCTCTATGAAGTAATTATAAGTATTCTCCAATTTTAAAGTTGCTTGTATTTCTAATTGAAGCTCATGACAAATTTCAGAGAGCAATTTTGTTCAAGAAGTCCATCGGTGACACTAATTCAGCTAGAGTTCAGGACTGTGGTACTGTCTTCTTCAAAGTTTTATGTTCTGTTTTTATGTTTGACTGGATATTCAGTGCCTAGAAATGGAAATTCATTTTATGTGCAAGTGATGGCCAAGGCTCTGCTAGTCCAGAAATACAGAAATAAATTTCTGAGCTGTGTTTCCAGGGTCCCTGGGAACATTGTGACAAACTTTACCATAGGTAAAATTTTCAAATCTCAGAGAAATCTCCAAGAAAAACTTAATAAGAATCAAAAGCTACTTAATTAATCTCTATGAGAATTCTTAGTAACAGTAGAGTTGCATGTAAGAATTTGCTTTTGACTTTCAAAATAATGTTTGCTTCCTCATAAATTGTAATGACATTTCTTCTTCTAAGATACGATGAAAAGAAAAAATCCATGGATCATGGGTATCCCAGGAAAATAGTCTCTGACTTTGGAAACATTGGCAGGGTTGATGCTGCTTTCCAGAAAGATGGTGAGTGAAACTTACCTTTTACCTGTGTTTATGTGCATATCTGGGCTTCTACAGCTAGAATAATTTTTTTCAAAAAGCTGGAATAACCTTAATGAAAAGGAAATGAAAAATATCTGGTATACATGGACTGTCTATAAAGGGAATTTTTTTTCAAATGAAATATAATTGGATGAAATTTTACTTCTAGGCTATGTGTATTTCTTCCACGGAACAACCCAGTTCCAGTTTGATCCTCGTGCCAAACGGATTGTTCGAAAAATGAAGAGCAACAGCTGGTTTAATTGTTAATTGCGATGTTTTTCCATGTGCACACTGTATATTTTTATCTGCTGCATTTTTCAGCATTTCATGATTCTCAGGTCAGAACAGATTCCTGTTCAAATTCTAAGGCAGTATAGTCTTAATAATTATTTATTTTAAGCAAAATAAATTTATATAATTTATCACAACTTCTCCTGTTACGGTCAAGTTTCCTAATAAATTATGTTTCTCATATAATTTTGTTCCCGATGTCGTTTTTGCCCTGATGCTCAAGAGCAAGTCTAGCTTTCAAACACTAAAAAATGTGTTCTGGAAGGAAATGTCAGGTTTTTTCACAAAGACAGAGAAAGGAGGCCACACTTGTCTCTGAACCCCCCACTCCTCACAAACCCTGGTGAAAATCTGATGGTTAACTAGTTGGGGCTCATTATCATTGGTGTACAGATCTACTTCCACTTTCTGTTCCTCTTTCCCCTTCTTCCCCTCTTAGGCTACTCTCCAGAGTGTACATCTTTACAACTGTGGGAAGAGAGCGGGGGGCAGGGGAGAAGGAATATTCTCCTGGTTTTGAGTTTAAGAACTAGTTTCAAGTCCAGAAATGCAGAAATGTAGATTAGAGAGGATCTCTGAGATAAGAAACAAGTCACTTGCTCTCAAAGGTAGCCACATCATATAATAAAAAGGTAAACTTCTCTTTCTACTCTCTTACTACTCCAGTAGTTACTAAATCCCATTTCATTAGAGGGTTAGAGAATCAAGCAGTTTGCTTAAAAGATTAAAATTCTTGGCCAAAAATACCTCTGACACAAAGATTCATAAAAATGACAGCTTGATTTCCAGCTTAACCACATTTTCTGCAAAAGTCCTCAATTAAAATGGTGGTTGAAGGATTATTCACATTCTCTTCAGTCTTTATAGTTCAGCTGATATCACTAGAAGCCATATGAACAGAACAAAATTTATTATATTTTATATCTGTATAATTCAACAGGCTTCAGAGGAAGATTTGTTAGGGTAATAAAAGTTACTATATTTTGAAAAAATAATGTGTAGTCTCATAAAAACATATATGTTTCATTTTTTTCATTACTTATCTGTCTGTATTAGAAGGCTATGAAATTTTATCCTTCATAAATCCAGAAAAGAGTTCGTAGTTCTTATTTTTATTAAATTCAGTATAGATCAGTCTCAATATTATTCAAAGAAAAGAAATTGTATAATTGGAAATTAATTTGATCATATATTTTATAAAACCTAAGAAAATATTGCTAAATCATACAAATAAATTGCAGCAAATCAAAAGCTTTCATTAAGAAGTTAATTTATGTGAATCCAGTTCTCACAAGATGTTATAGGTTCTAGTTCTTTAATATCAAACCTCACCAGCAATGCTATTGAATTGTATTGTCTTGTGTAAGCCAGTGCTACTGAATGACAATTAAACCAAAAATTGTTTTAGAAGTATATGAATCTAAGTTGTTTGTGTTGTGTTCTGCTTTTTAGCAGAAATTGTCTACAAATATAACACAAGATTTACAAGCAAAGATAATATTTCTTACTAGGACAATTTATATTAAAAAATAAAAACTGGGGGCATATTTTCCCTGCACATATGTAGTGAAAGCACAGGATCTCAAGGTGATGTCAAAAGAGCTTCTCAGATTTTGAGCAGAATGCTAGTCCCTCTCTAGAAGCAAATAGTGGTGAGTACCCATGGGGCAGTGAAAAAGTTAAATGGGAGATGAGGGGTAAGGAGGTGGTTATGTTTTAGAGGAAAGAGAGATAAATGGTAATTTACAGACCATGGAAGAAGTTAAAAATAAGATAAAGTTTCTAATGCAATATTTTTAGCCCGTGTCTCTTCACACCCTGTCCAACTTTTAGTTGCCACATGCAGTTTTGAAATTCACTTTGTGAATTTCCCATGAGCAGGAAGTCGAGAGCTCAACATGAAGTGATTGCTTTGTGAGAAATCTGCCCCGTGCTTATGTGAGAGCACATTTCCTCTGCCTGCAGGAGCGCAGTGATTGCTCCATCCCAGCCACACCGTGAGGAGGAGGGCACAGCCCTCTGGTGCCAGCCACTCTGGTTTCTTCAGGCACAAAGCAAGCTTTCAGGAATTAGAAATTAGGCTGTTTTGTCCATGAAATTGCTTGTCTTTTTCTTTTTCCCTTTTAATAAGTTTACCTCTATTTGCTAATTACTGTACTATCGTAAAGTACTGTACCCCTCCCCAGGGCCTTGCTACACGTGTGGTGTGTAATTGATGCCCATATCATCAGTAAAACAGATTTTCCCAGCCAGGAATTCCATTCCCTAAATGTGCTTAGTGCACTTGTGGCTCTGTAAGGTCTCCTAGCGACCCATGCAGGTATGGAACAGGACTCCTGGGAGCCCATCCCTTCCCAAAGGCCCACAGGGACTACGCTGTCCCTAGAGACCCGGGCTGGCATGGTTGGGTCTTGCCCTCACACGCTGCAGTCTGTTAAAAGTCCATCAAGAGTCAAAGACAGGATGGGGACCATTTGCCTTTGTCCCATGCTTTTCACTCAGGCTGAGTAACAATTCAATTTCATTGGCTCTGAGGAAGGATTGAGCCTGAAGAGCAGTGGCACAACTTTTCTTCCTGAAGAGTTCTCTAGTGCCATTAAGGTGCCTAAAGGTTTCCAGCTGAGTTCCAACTACCAGTCTAGAAGGCACAGGTCCCCTCTAGGTTCTGGATCCCAGCCACCAGTGTGGCTTTATTTTTAGAGATCTATCTTATGTTTTTAACTGGATATATTTGTTTGTCTCAAATATTTCAAAGCTAGAGGTGTTACAGTCTGATTATGTTCATGCATATGTCACAAAAGACAAATGCTGTTCAGGGCTTTTGCACCAAACATATTTTCCCACGGCACTAGAATACATTTTTGGAAAACATGTTTCAGCTGATATGAATTTGATTTTATAGAAAAATCAAGAACTATGTGCAGATTTTATATGAACGGGGAGAAGTGTTTCTCTTGCTTCCCACTGTGGCTTGCTATCAGATCCCCACAGCTGTCTGCCAGGTAGCAGGGAAGGATAGAGACAATACGAGCTGCTAGGTTAAGATCAGCTGCATCTAACTTTATGCATTTATTAATTAAGCTATCTTCTACAGAAAACGGAGAAATAACTCTGGAGAGTGGTTCAAATAACTTAAAATAGGGTCATCTGACCTCTACAGTGTCTTCATTCAATCTGGAGAAGTTGAATCCAGAGAATTTAGACTAAATTTTTAGTTTCAGCTAGCATTAGTGTTTGCTTAGAAGACATTTGAGTGACAAATGATGGAGATCTACATCACAGAAAACACTGCCAGGGTTTTGCAACATGGCCATCTACACAACTCCGCAGCCAGTTCCCACTGCCCAAGGGAGAAAGACCGGAAGAGGTTCACAAGCGATGTTTCACAAGCTCGTCTATAGCTGGCCTTGGGGTCTGGGAAAAGAAGAAGCTGTATAAGCAGCTTCTGGTTATGGTTTCCTAATGCTCATCTTTGACATTTATTAGAGTTCATGGATGTTGAACTACCCCATGACTTCTTTTCTCCTCTTAGAAGGCAGCAGCAATGTGACCCCTGTTTTAACTGAGAAAGTTGACTGGCCATCACATCAGTAGTACTGATGATGTTACACAGAGCATCCCAGGAACCAGAAATAGTGCTTCAGCATGGTCATGACCTTAACACTATAACAGAGGGACTCAACATTCCTAATTGTTGACAACATGGGTGTCTGTTGTGCTGTCTAAACATGCATTATAGCAACAAAAATCTAATCAATACGGTCAAATACATATAAAACTGAATGGGACCCATACAATACAATGATAATAATCAAGAGAAGGGTTTGTTGGGGGTTCTTTTAAGTATCTGAGAAATGTCTTTAACAACAAGTTTAACAACAAGGATATCGGGACAAAAAAAATCACCATTAATGCCTCCAGCTGGAGAAAAATTGGCTGGAAGGGGACAGCAAAAAAGCCAAAAACCAGAAGCATAGATTTCCTGAAAAAGCCACGGTCCAACGTGAAGGCATTGCTTTCAACAGTCTTGTAAAAGTTGAGTATGTGCTGTGAGAGCTCCGCTGAGGTGCCAAACACCTTCATCTCCCTTTGCTGCCAGTGGAAGAGGAAGGTGCTTGGCTGGAACAGGGTGAAATCCCATAATTTGTCATAGCTTGTGTGACTCTTGAAACTTCCCTTATTTTGAATTACTTAAGACAGGAAATAATCATATGTCCTGTGGCTAATGTGGTTAAACTGAAAAAAAACCTTTAGTGATGACATGGCAGATAGATAGATGGATAGATAGATAGATAGATAGATAGATAGATAGATAGATAGATAGATAGATACAGACAGAGATAGAAGATTATTCACATTCTTTAGGCTCAATTTATAAGGTAAAATCAATCTCATTTATGTATATCTTGGATTCCACCAGAATAATTTAAAAGAAATATGCCACTTTAAAAAATTGACAGACAGAGGTGGGTAAGGAATTGGCATTTTCTGTCATAAATCAATTTGAAAAGAAAATATTCTGCTTACAGTCATTTCTCCCAAAGTCTATTTTGTTTTCTTTTTTATGGGATTCATACCTCCTGCACAATCCCCATGTTCTAGGTGGAGAATATAGAGTACCCTGACATTTGGTGGTCCCACTTCACACGGGTGTGTTGGGACGTATTACAAGGTTTTGAATTTGTCCACCACTTAATCTGGCATGAAATTGCCCAGGTTTGTGAAAGCCAATGTGAAATAACTGAAATTGAATGTCAGTTTTGAAAGGGTAGCCAAGCTGCTTAGACAGATTCAAATCCCAACTGATTCAGATGACTGTGAAGTCGCATGGATTCAATTAAGTTTTATTGTGTTAGTCTGCACAGTGTTATAACATGTGTGGAGGGAATCTGAGCATGATGAGCTCTGAGTCAGTCTACAGCTGACTCTCCAAAGCACCCCATAACTGTACGAACTGGGACACAAGAAAGGAGGCACGTGGAGCAGAAAGCAGACAGCTCTCCTACCAGGACAGGGAAAAGAGTAAAAATGAAGGCTCTTTCACTTTGGCTTGTGACATGCACAGCTCTTTCTAGCGCTCTTCCCTTCCACCCAGAGAAAGACAATGAAGAAGATGCAAAGCTTGTACAGGTAACTGCATTGTCCATATCTGGGATCTATTGAGCCCTCTATTTTTAGACTTATTCTGTGTGTTCCAGTTGCACAGCAGCTTGCTGCATTTCTGAGAGAATGCTATTGCATAGAACTCTGCTGTTTGAACTTTATTAAAGTAGGATAAATCTCTACAAACCGGAAATGTCAGGTTAATAAGAGTCAGGACAATGTTGTTCTGTTTCTGTTCAGCTATGATCCTTCTGAAAACATCTGTTGTGCTCCAAAATCACAGGAAGGTTTTGCCAGCAACCTATACAAACAACATCAGTCCTAAGGTATTTATTTGTTCAAGAAACAGATAAAAATGTGAAACTTGCCACTTTTTTTTTCACTAGAACTACTTGAATAAATTCTATGCTGTTGAGCCAGATCCAAATCAACTTGGATGGAAAGTAAATGCTGAATCTGCAGCTGAAAAACTTCAGAAAATGCAACAATTTTTTGGTTTGAAAGTGACTGGAAAACTGGATAATGAGACATTGGAAATTATGAAGAAACCCAGGTGTGGAGTTCCCGATGTGGGTCTCTATGGCTTCACCCTGCCCGGATGGAAAAAAACCAAACTGACATACAGGTAGTATAGTTACTTTTTGAGTTTAAATTTTAGATTTGTGGGTATCCAAATTTTTTATCTTTAAATATAACTTCTACAGCAATTGTTTCCTGTTGGGAATACAAAAATGTTTCTCTCTCCACAGCTGTTAGCTATGCATGCTTCTGAGAGGAATTTCTGAAAATCGAGCTGGGTTTTTTACATTTACTGGTTCGACCATAGTATTTTGCCTGTCATGTATCACTCCTGACAAATATTCTGTAAGACAAACAGAAATGTCAACTGCACCCTGTACAAGCCTCATTAACATTTGTTTAGGTGACAGTGTAGTAGTCACAGAAACCTGAGGAGGTAACTTTCCTCATGCTCAAGGGGCAACCTCCTGGCTAAGGCCCATTTTAAGAAAAAACTGATAGTGTACACAGCTATTATGAAAAAGACATATTGGACAGCTATCACATACTCAAACACAGTCAGTTTTCACATATCAAACTCACTTAGCCCAAGATGAATCTTGGGAACTATTTGTTTACAGGTTACATTGTTTCTTATATTTCCTGTTCATCTTCTTAACCATATTAGGGATTGTCTTTTTTCTGCAAATACTATATATTATGCTTGAATTCTCATAACTGTAGAATTGTGAACTACACACCAGACATGAGCAAGGAGGATGTGGATAAAGCAGTTGAGAAGGCATTTAAAGTGTGGAGTTCTGTCACCCCGCTGATTTTCACTCGCATTCATAAGGGAATAGCAGACATAATGATTGCTTTTGGGACCAAAGGTAAAATGAATACTGCATTCAATGATAAAATTAATTAATATCTTTCTCAATAGTCATAAGCTAAGCTTAGTGCTGTATCAACTTCATGTTATTTAGCTCAGGGACATTGCCCTCGCTATTTTGATGGCCCCCTTGGAGTTCTGGCTCACGCCTTTCCACCTGGCAGTGGTTTAGGCGGTGATGTGCACTTTGATGAGGATGAAGACTGGACCACAGGCTCATCTGGTAGGTTCAAAAAAGGTTTATAAAGTGTTATGCAGATGAATAAATTTCATTCTGATTTTATTTAAGTGAAAGAAGAGACTGAGATGAAACACTGAATTAACTATAAGAGCATCTTGAGGATATTGCAGGCTATCCAACAGGGATAATTACAACAACATAAACACCTTGATCTACTCTTGTCCTTATTAGCCCTGATAAAAATACCAACAGGACAATCCTTTTCAGGTAGGAATGCCGTAGACACAGCCACTCTTACCTGTGGCCTGGTGGTGGCCCAGAGTCTCACAAGCCTTGATAAAAGCTTTCTCTTTTCCCCTCCTGGTGCATCCTAGCCCTGGCGCTACCATGGCCTGTGCTTTGCAGCAGCCCTCAGAGGACATCCCCACCACCTAAAAATCAATACAGCCACTAGGGATAATGAAGAGCCTTCACTAAAAATTGCAGGGTAGGTTCAACAACAGGCAGCAGGGAGGGGAACACTGAGTGCCCAGGCTCAATCTGTCTGGGAATGTCTGCTCCGCGCAGCCTCCAGGCTGGCCGTACAGCACAAACTGCCTCTGACAGGGGTCTGTCAGCACACAGGCACATCAGCCTCTGCTACTTTAGACCCTTTTCTCATCCACTTTTTGAGATGGAAAGCTGCAACAAGAGAGAACTGAGGTCAGGAAGAGCAAAGAGCTAATGAACAGAAAAGTGCTGTAAAACCGCTGCACAAGGAGGAGACTGTGGGTTTATTGTGGTGAAAAAAAAGAGAGGGATGAGTGCTGCACATGTCACATGATTAAATGGGATGTTTTCCCCATACTGGGACTGAATGGGTCAACCACAGTTTTTCTGCTGTTCCTCAGCAGCACAGCTCCAGCAGCCAGACATTGCAGAACTTGGAGCACTCGGAAGACTTGTGAGAGGGGAGGACTGACTGGAAATATGTGTGGAAAAAATGAGGCTTTATTTTGTTTGGGTTTTTGAGAAATGAATGTCTTGGCTTCAGCCAGCCTTTCTTGGGCAATCGATGACCAGTCCTCTCCTCTGCCACAGACTTGTGATCTTCATTACATCTGTTGACATTTCTGGGTCTTGGTCTGCAGGACAGATGATCATTCTTCCCTAATTCAGAAAGGCATGTTACTTGGAGGGACACATCTTGAGGGAAATTCCATTTTTATTTTTTTCTTTGTTAACATATTCACTGGGAATAAGTATGCAGAAGCATAATATTTTAAAATTTTATTTTGTTGCATAAATCTGTAAAGAAACCATATGCTTGAAAGTCCCAATGGTAAAAAGGTAAAGCGTTCTGCTAATGTTTTATTTTTCCTTGTCTATTCATGATCTCACCTTTCTTTCTCAGGTTTGTAGGAGGGAGAGTGACACACAGAGTGACACTTTGATATCAGTGGTGAGCACAGAGTGTGTCCTCCTGCCTTGCCCTGGAGAGCTGTTAGTTTGATCTGACTCACTATCTAATCTGTCCTACCTCAGCCAGGAAACCCTGCCAGGACATTCCAAAGAGCTGCACCCACACTCACCTCCAGATATCTACTCATGAAAACACACACTTTCAGTAGCTAACAGAAAGCAAGAGGGTCAAAAGTCTCTCCCTTCTAATGGGGGAAGACCACAATCTTGTCCTATACAAAAATATGCTCACCTAGATGCATTCCCTAGTGAACATCAATATATTATATGAAAACTGTGACTGAGCAATAGCCTGATGCTGTGATCATATCAGTCTTTTACTGAGTAAAATTTGATTGGTCTCTTCTCTCTATCCAAGGGTTCAACTTGTTCCTTGTTGCTGCTCATGAGTTTGGCCATGCCCTGGGTCTCTCCCATTCTGATGATCAGAGGGCTCTCATGTTCCCCAATTATGCCTACATCAGCCCCAGTGAATTTCCCCTCTCTCCAGATGATATAAGTGGCATTCAGTCCATTTATGGTGAGTAAAATCCATGGCTTTAGAAAAAAACATAAGCATGGGAGAAATAATCTCTTTCACAAAGTTTCACCATAAACTCAATCATATTCACATAATATTTTTTTAAAAGCAAGGTGTGGAAACATTAATATTTCTACAATTTGGTGTAATCTTTCCAAAATTTCTCCCTCAGGATCCCCACCAAATGGCCCAGATAAAAGGCCCACCACCCCTACCTCACCTGAAATCTGTGGCTCCCAGATATCTTTTGATGCTGTAACTACACTCCGACAAGAAGTCATTTTTCTAAAGGGCAGGTAAATACTGATGTGACATTTGTCTGTATGGGGTTTAATTTTTCTTGATTTCTACAAAGGCTGAATACTTTTGTGGTTTACATGTTTACAGCATTTACAATGAGACAAACAGATTTCAATTCATAGAAATAAAAGTTTTAGCAGATTTTAGTAGCAATAATATTGTACAGGATCCCCTGAAAAAAAATGCTTCATTTTTTTCCAGAAAACACCTCAATCCCAATGAGACCTTGTTCCCAAATGTATAGATGGTTACACTGAGCAGTGACTTGACCTAATGATGCAAATATTTCCAGACAATCACATAAAGATTTGGTTTGGAAGGTACCTCTAAGATCAACTAGTTCCAAGCAGGGACACTTCCCACTAGTCCAGGTTGCTCAGATCCCCATCCAACCTGGCCTTGAACATTTTATCACTAATTTAAATTACTAACAAACTAAGAAATAAGTACGTTTGGCCATAAAATTGAGCCCATCTCTCCTCCAATCCCCTCTGCAAGCCCAAAATCATCTGGGGAATTCATCTGCTGAAGAGGTTACAGTAAGTCCTACCTGGGCTGCTATAACTCACTCACTATACAGTACAGGGACTACTTGAAATATTCAGCTGCTTACAACTGATCATTTATCAACCAGTTTCAATGAAGTGCCAGAATGAAGATAGAATTTAAAAAACAGACACTTCCCAGTGCAGGGACTTATTTCCTTTCTGACACATCAAGCCAGGTAGCTCCACTGACAAGAAAGAGCTTGTAAGTCACAATGTTGCTCACATTCTTTTGCAAACACAGAAGTTTCTGTGGTTTGTTATGTACTACAAACCTGTTTCATATTTAAATCAGGCACTTATGGCGGGTATATCCTGATAACTCAGAAGCTGAACGTGAATTAATTTCTGTCTTCTGGCCAAATCTGCCTCCTGGTATTGAAGCTGCATATGAGAACACAAAAGATCAGATCCTACTTTTCAAAGGTAAAGTATGAGATTTTCTCTAATTTTTTTCTTAATTTAATTATGTGGGCAGAAGGGATGTGTGCATAAAATACATTTTTCAAATAGGTAAAATAAAAACTCAGAATATTTCATGTATTTTTCCTACAACCTACAATAAAGAAGTGCATTTTATAATTTACTGTCTGAAAATGACTGGCAAAACTAAATATTTTAATTTGTCGTAACAGGCAACAAATTCTGGGTTATCAGTGGATATCAGGTGTTGCTTGGTTATCCAAAGAACATCAACACACTGGGCTTCCCTAAAGGTGTCAAGAAAGTTGATGCAGCTGTTTGTAATAAAAAAACAGGGAAGACAGACTTTTTCGTAGGTGACAAGTACTGGAGGTAAGAAGAATTGACAGATGTTTTCCTACTAATAACTCCAATATCATCTGAATAAAAATTAAAATGAACATGTGATAAAAGAGAAAGTAGACCTTTTAGGTAACTGTAGGTTCCCTCCAAATCCTATTCCCAAACTGGCATGACTGAGTCTTGATACCCAAAGAGCAGGCAGGGGAAGAAAGAAGTCAGTTTTGGGAAGCTGAAAGATTCCTCAGTGTGCAAGCACAGCGGCTGCAAAGGTCTTCCTCAGGCAACCAGGGCAAGCGAGGTTCACACAGACTTTATTGTGACTAACTGTGGGGTTCCTCAGTGATACATACAGTGTCATCTGGATTTTGAGATTCCTGTGGTTTCCTGTTTTTTGGTTTTGATTAATTGGGGTAGAGTATTTACAATATCTTGCATTGTTATTTTACTGCCTTGGTCACAAGACAACAGCATGCAAGTAAACCGCAACACGCATTTCTTACCTAGTAACTCATTCTCCCAGCCTCAGATGCCTGCAAAAAATATTTCTCGTATCCAAGGAGAAGTGAAAGAAAGGCTTTGTTTGCTTGGTTTGTTTTCTCTTTTTTTTTTTTTTTTTTTTTTTTTCCTGAGAGGGTTCCTCAAATCTGCAAGAACATTTCAGGTTCTCCTTTCAAGTCCCTTCATTTAGCCCTATCTCATAAAAATTGTACTGGCTCACATAGGAAGAACTTGATGTATTAGAAATAAGCCAGTTTCCTTGCCTCCATTCAAATCTGTCCACCTAGTAGAGGACTATGTACAATATCTTATCAAAGTCTGAGCGGAGAAGTCAAGATTCATGTTATAAATATGTGCTATAGCAGGAATGAATCTGTCCAGTTCCCATGCTCTGTCACACTGTTATCATCAGAGGAGGGAAATCCCATCCTTGGAGTCAAAAATGTGGGTCTTCAGTTTTTCTCACTTAGAGATGCTTCTAGTGGATGCTTCTGATGCTTCTTTGGAGCTGTTTACCTTTATCAGCAAACAAAAAACAACCTAATGGAAAATACAATGGACAGCATCTTGCAGCCATTTGTGCAAGTAAATAACACAACTTTCTCTTGCAACCCCAGTGAAACCAACTAAATTGCAGATGGGTGGGCATATTTTAAAAGCTGCTAAACTCTGTGCAGAATTGAAGTCAACTCTGGAAAATTGCATGTCTCCCTTCATATGATTTAGGTTTGATGAAAACAGCCTGTCCATGGAGAAGGGTTATCCTAGACTGACAGTCGATGAATTTCCAGGAATTAGTCGGAGGGTTGATGCTGTTTTTCAACAGAAAGGTAAATGAAACAAGCTTTCAAGTAAAATCAGTTTAGTTCTAAAGATCTTAAGTTCTGAAATTATGATGATCATTATTGCTGCATCCTGCAAAAGACAGAAATGAAGAGGTGCTCTCCTGTGTGCACAAAGGGGATTTGTCAGAATGAAGTTGTTTCTTGTATCCATAGCATAATGCTTTACTTTTTCATTTCCAGGATTGTTCTACTTCTTTCATGGACCAGAACAGTGGGAGTTTGACCCTATTGCTAAAAAAGTTGTCAGAGAAATGAAGAGTAACAGCTGGTTTCACTGTTGGCGTCATTAAACTTTCTTACATTCAGCGAAAGACAATAACTATCGCTCCAGAGATCTCAGAAATTGTTTGTATGTACACTGCTCTACAGAACAGTCAACAGGACTAGTTTTCAAAAATGCTTTTCATGTATTTTAATAAATTAACATGTCAGCTCAAATTTTATTTTCAAAG
Source organism: Fringilla coelebs (assembly GCF_963513975.1). Lineage (NCBI taxonomy): Eukaryota > Metazoa > Chordata > Aves > Passeriformes > Fringillidae > Fringilla > Fringilla coelebs. The sequence continues at coordinate 76,789,676 of NC_140029.1, forward strand.
ACTAGAACAAAATTGCCTTTTTCCCGTAAGTGGAAATTGTACAAAATAATTTATTACTTTATTCTCCAGATGGTTTGGGGATTTTTTTTAATATTATGGCTGTAAAGAGTTTTAGGTTGATGGAACCTGTTTTCTGCTTCATCTGTTGAAGGCATTTTACATTTCTGAGGTGAGAAAGGCTGCAGGTTGATATTCTATTATCCCTCCAGCATACAATGTTTGTACTTTGCCTCTTTTCTCTCCAAAGAGCAAGCTTCTTTTCTCTCCATCTGCAAGGTACAAGCTTTCATTAGCCACTTGCTTTTCTGCATTCTGCAGAAGATGCACTCTTTGGATGTTGCAGCCTTGTCCCTTTCACATCACATCACAACAGTACTTTGACACCAAAATCACCCTGAAGTCCCAATGTCTAAATAAATTATCTCCCCTGATAATCACCCTGATCAGTCCTTATAGCATAACGATTAACATTTCATCAGTGTCCACTTTGTCTGAAGCTATGAATTACATCCTTCACACATCAGCCCTGCCCTGTTCAAGAATAGATTCAACTACCATGTCATGGAGCACAACCTTTGCTGGGCTGATACAAACATACAAAGATTATGTGCTTTACGTACATCTGACATTTATTGCCTGTTGCCATGCAAACTCTTCACAAAATCAGACAAAATCTATAGAGTCACAGTCCCGTCATTTCCAGGTATTTATTTTACTTTTAGTTCTGGAAACAGGCCCAGAACACACTGTGAAATTGTTGGCCATACTGTGTGCATGGCTGGGGATATCTGAGAACCTGGTCTCAGTACTAGTTTGTCCTGCTGTTCTCCAGTTCTCACATGTTTTTCTGTTTTATACACCTCTCCTATGGTTTAGTAAAATGTTTCTTTTTGCTGTGTATTTTTATAACAATGCAATGACCCCAGCATGAACCTTGCCCACCTGACTTGCTGTAAACAGAAGCAGTACCACTGTGTTGCTGCTATTGATGTGAGAAACCCACCAGCTTTGTTCCCACCAGGAAATCGAAGTAAAGGATTGAATGTGATGTTTCACTAATCTACAAGTCTAATCATGGGGAACACCATCACCATTTAGATCCCTAAGAAAATGTAAGTCTAAAGTGGGGTGGTACAGTAGACATTTGAGGGAAGATTCATCTGACTGCTTTAGCCTTCTGTCTAGACATATGAGTTAGGGAAGATCCCTGGACTGAAAAAAGAGGAAGAAATTTTCCACAACATTACTCACCTCATCTCATCTCATCTCATCTCATCTCATCTCATCTCATCTCATCTCATCTCATCTCATCTCACTCAAAGACTATGCTGGGGCAAACCACTGTCTTCAGCCTCCAGAGAAAACATCTCCTTGCAGGAGAAGACTACCCAACTAGCTTAGAGTAGCTGCCTTTCAGACAGATAAGGCTGGGTGGAATTAATAGTATCTTTGATGGGTATCTCTCAGTTTTTATTCAGAATGGGACATCCTACATTTCTCCTCTATGATGTTTGCTTTTTTTCACAAGTTACAACAGCAGCTTATCACCACAAGCCAGTGATAAAGTTGTCTGAAGGCACCTGCTCGCACTCGAGATATCCCACACACAAAGAGCAGAACATGCTGGAGGCAGGTGGAACAGAGACGATGCCTTAGCTATTTCTGTCCTTTCAGGTTCCTTAAACTCTTCTCCAGCATTCAATTCAATTGATGGCTGAGTAGTAGAAAGCACAGTTTAACAGCACAGTTACAGAGCTGCCAAGTTACATCCAGGTGTTTATACTCAGAGGCAAGATTACTCTTTAACACACATTCTGCTCAGTGTGTAATATAATAGTAATTTCAACTTCAAGAAAGGTTTAATCATTGAGTCATAGAGGAGATTATTCAGTTCTTTGCAATAACTAGGCAAGTTCCACTGTCTTCAGATATATAAACAAACATCATATTATCCTGTGCTCCTTTTCTTAGGTGAAACATTGTTTCATAATTTTTAAAAATCTCTGCTCTTAAGGCAATTTAATCTTTAACAGTGGAATGTAGTTAATGGAGTTTTCTGACTGGCAGCTCTGGTATTCTGTTAAACCAGCGAGGGGCTGATGTTCACAAGTCACCTGTGAAAATAAATAAAGCAAACAGTATTCCTTTTTCCTTTATTAGCAAAGAAGGCCTAAAAGGTTATTCCTAACATAGAAAGACTGGACTTCTGATTAGTAGTAACAGCTTGGTCAGTCAGTTTTCCCTCTCTACTTGTCATTTAATTGGAGGAGTAGGAACCAGGAGTGTCAGAACAGGAGTGCTTACTGGTGATCCTATCCTTCCATCTCTGGACAACATGGGATTATGTCTTGCAGCTCATCGTATCCTCCCACAGCCTCAGAGAGTTCCCAATACCTCTCCCCCTCTCTTATGCCTCCTATAGCTCCTCATAATGCATGTCCCCATACTATATTTAGTTATCTAGCTGGGAAATCCTGTGCATCACCAGTCACCTGTGGGGTGACCAGCCACTGGCCCCACAGCCTGGCCCAGGGATGAATAATCTGTCTTCCCATCAAAAGGGGTTTTTCTCCTCTAGCCAGCTGCTATTTTCCACAAAACCAGGAGGAATTGTGGAATTTCAGTTTGGTTTGGAAAAATTGGCCAGTACCTCCAGTTGCTGTGGAACCAGATGGACACACAGAAAACAGGATCCCATGTGGTAAAGCTGAAATAATTTTCTCAGTGATTTTACTAAACATTCTTCTTGCTTTCCACTGCAGATTTCCATTCAGTTTATAATATTGTATTCCCCCTACTGCTGACAAGAGGAGTTTGAGAGGGCAGACAAGGAAAGGCAGAAATTACATATAAAACCAAGGAGACAGCAAATCCGCATTTGTCTTTCCAGTTGTTTCCTGTCACCAAGAAAAATGGTCATTTGCTTCTCATCCAATTCATGGTTTTCAACAGCTGTTTTTCAAATGAATAAGATACTAAGATGATGAGACTGAACTGAAATGAGGAAATTATACATCCTAATATAATGTGTTCCTGAGGCACACAAACTACAGCATTCCTGGTAGATTGTCCTGAAAAGTCCTGCTCACTTCTTTGCCTACAGGAACCCCATCTCCTGACACTGGCATGGGAGTGTTTCAGCTAACAGAGTGGGGCAGGAGCTATGTATGATTAAATACTTGCTAGAGCAGAGCTGAAAAGCCACATCTCACTCTTGCAAGTGAGCAATTTTCCTCTGTAACAGAGAGAATTCTCTCTCAGGTGACAGACAGATACACCAGAAGCCCTGAGAAAATTGATACTGCATTTTTTAAGGGTTTGGCACCTTAAAGGAAGAAAGAAGACAAGCATGGAGCTAACATACAAAGAAAGAACTTGTTATTGCCTGGCTGTACATAACCATTCTTCCCTGCACTCGCTCATAACTTCACACCCCTTGCTGCAAATTGCCCAAATCCCAATAACAGGAAAGGAAGGTGCAAGGCTGTGTTTAAGTGCTGATAACCAACCTGCTCTTTGAACAGCTTATGAAGTTTGAACCTTTTTGAACCCTGGTCCATCAGACATGCCAGAACCACAGCCAAAGCAGAGAACTGAAACCCAGTAGAGACATTGCAGGTGCTGAAACAGGGCATCAACAAGAACCGAGGGTGAGCGGCACAGTGCAGATGAGGGGCCTGGGCAAAACAAGGAGAGCACTTTTCTGAGGTTTGCCCACCCAGGCAGAGAGCCTTGCAGGCTCTCTCTTTTAGTGAGGGCCATCTCAGTGATCCTGCTGAGTGTACCTTGCACGTGTACTTTGAAGACAGGATCTAGAGGTTTGAGATGTGGGTTCTGTGATTCTGGATGTAAATCAGACTTTCTCATGGTCTGTCTGCATTAATTGATTAAATCAACTTGGGATAAGGGATGTCTGTTGGATTTTTCCTCAGGCATCCCAGGCTTCATGTGTTTTTATGGTCTGTTAGCGCTGTATAAGTGCTAACAGTGCTAACAGACCTTAAAAACACATGAAGCTCCTAACTTCAGATAAGTTAGTGGACACAGATCCATGTGCTCTGTGGGTCTCTGCATGTGCTCCATAGATCCAGGCTCTGTGGGGCTCTGCAGCCTGCAGGAGCTAAAGGAGCAGGGAAGGTGTGGAAATGCCTTCTCTGTGTGATAGGAACAATTGCTGCTGGTGGAACCAAGGGCCATGCAACCTCCACATTAATGAGCAGCGCAAGGTTCCAAACAATCAGATAAAAATCCAACATAGGCTTCTAAAGACTAGGTCTGGGTCTGGTGGGGAACTCAGCCTCTGCATATTGTGTCTGTTTGACCTCGGACTGATGAAGGTGGTGATTACTTCTGGAGCATTTGCTGTGGGAGGCTAGCACAGGCTCCCAAAGAAAATGCTACTTCATGCAACAGATTGGAGTTAAGAATTTCACCTTGCCGAGCCCAGCAATTCCAGTGGACACCGCCCACAGGGACCTGCCAGCATTGCCCACTGCCCCTGCTTCGGCATCCTCCGGTGAGGGAGCTCAGCGCTGCTGCCCCAAGATCACAACTGCCACTACTGTCACCCTGGGTCACAGCTGCCACCGCGCGGTCACCGCTGCCACCTAGCGCTCACAGCTGGCACTCCTCAGCCACATCTGGAACCCCGCGCTCACAGCCGCCTCAGCATCTGCTCCAGGTTGGCTGCCGGCAGCTCAGCCCCTCAGATGTTTCATTTCAGTTGCGCGGCTCAGAATTTTCTAAATAAAAGTTTGCATAAAGGTATTTTATAGAGAGAAAAGAATGTGAAGAGAAGCACTCAGATTTAAAACTAAAAAATGCTTTGTTAAATCTATTAATCGGGTTATTTAAACTGAAAAAGCTGAGCTGTGTGTTTGCCATGTTGGTGGTGATTCAAAGTCACCAGAAGGAAAACATAAAGAAAAGCACCAAGAGGGTACTAGAAACTATGTTCTGAAGGACTGAGTCCCCTAAATTATCAGAAACTATTATATGAACTGGTAAAAGCTGTTTTGCACTAAACTGAAAGGGTTACAGTGGTTAGGATGAAAAATTGATACTTAAAAATGCAGGTCTTTTCATTAAATAAATACTTAAAGACATATGGAAATGTCATTATTAAGCAGAACAACTTGGTAATTAAGATGAAAAACATATAGTTTACAAAAAGCAAGGAAAAGCATTTTTTGAATGTGTGTGTATGCATATAATACAAATATATATGCATATATTTACCTTTAGCTATGTTTCAGGCTATACCATTACTTTTATAACTACCACTTTTAATTTTCACCAAAGATTATACAGGACATGATTTACACAATAAATATATGAACTCTTTAAATCATGATGCAATTTCTAGTTTGGTTATAATTTTCAGCACATTTATCACTTCACATTACTGTTAACAGGATTACTGTGAACAGACCAGGCTTTTAGTGTAAAACAAATACACTTGGTGTAAGGAAGTAAGGAAAGTTTACACTGGTCTCAGGAGGAGACCAGACAGGTGCAGGTGTGTTCTGGAGCAAAATCCTGCAAGTCCACATCTGTTTGTTTATGGAGATGTACAGAGTATGGAAGGAGAATGTCTATTAGCAAAGATGTCTTTTTGATTTATTTCTAAGTGTGATAAACTCTTCCCTCATTTCCAGGAACACAGCGCAGCCTGTGCACATTGTGAGCCAGAGGATAGGATTTAATTAGAGAAGAAGGCGCTGATTCAGCAAAGCCTTCAAGCTCATGCCAAAATTCCAACATGTATTTAAGTAACACTACTTTTGAAATCTTTTGTGCAGTCATAGCCCTAATGGGACATCTGTGCTCATTAAGACCATGGAAATGCACTGTCCCAGCAAAGTTCACACGAAGCATGGCCCTTCCTTGAGCACTTGGCTGAAGAAATGTGCATTCACACCAGTACGTTCAAAGTGATCTGTGTGTAAATGAGAATGGACCTCATCATGTTCCTTCCCCTTGCAGTCCCCTTGGCTCTCCTTCCCAGAGCTTCACCCCCACCTTGCAAACCGTTCTGCTTCTGCCTCTGGTTTTGCAAAGATTATTTTCAGGTACAGATTATTGGAGGCCATAATTTAGGGAATCAGTGCTATTAAAAGGCAGAGGTCTGCACAAAATGCAAATTGTACAAAGGGAGATACAAAGGTCTTCTTTTCATTCCTGAATATACTGTGAGATATTTTTGCAGACATAGACTTTCTGTAAGAATTTGGTTACACTGTGAAGGCCAAGTTCTAGGTATGTAAGTATGTGATTTCCACATATATCCTTGTGTCTGGTGTCCTCCTGACTGGATCTGAGCCTCTAAAGATGCTTAGCCATCAGGTAAAGTATCTGCAATTTGGAACAAATTTGACCATCATTATGTCATTCTTAAAGCTTTAAAGTGAGGGTGAAATGAAATGCTTGTGAAAAAAATTATTCTGAGCTTAGAGAACATACTGCCAACAGGCAGGAATAAAGATCTCATCTCTTAGAGCATCTATCTGAGGAAAGGACAAATGAATTATGGACTTTAACACGAGGATGATTTTTGAAGCCAATTTCTTCATTATATTCACTTGCCTAGCTTGTTTTTAGTTTGTGAAGCACTTTGTGGCCACAAAAACCAAAATCCTGGTAAGAGCTGTCCACACGCCTAATGGAGATATCTGAGCTCAGAGCAGTGAATGGTCCTTTGGACACATTCAAACCATGTGGCCAAAGGCAAGTGTTTTAGCGCCAGAAGTCAGCCCAAGTCAGCTATTGAGCACTTTCCTTGTGTGTGGCTGACAGCAGAGACTGAGGGAAAAGGTGGATATAGATCTCAGGTGAAGTTCTTCTGCAACACCTAGCAAAAAAAGGCATATGGTTATCTCCTGAAGGAAACTTCTGAGACCATTTTCCTCCTTCAGCATGGGGCCAGGAGCCATTCTCAGTGAGGCATGGACTACCTAAAACCCTGGACTCTGCACCTACTGTTGATCACCAAGGCTGGGCTGACACTGTAAGAGAAATAGGGGGCTGCTGGGGCTCTTTTTGCACACTGAAGAAAACAAAGTGTGAACTGTTGTAACATGGCACAGGTATGAGCCACTGGTTTGCAAGACAGAGGGATTCCTGTCCTTTCTCTTACTCTAAATACAATTGTCTTCCTTCAGCAATGGTGCCACACTCCTTGGCTAGCAGCTGGAATTACCAGCAGTGTGTGGTATCTGACAAAGAGACACAGGTCTTGTTTCATTACCACATACACTTAGTAAGTTTATCTCCATGCCCAGTAGTAATTTTACTTCTCTCTCTTGAAAAAAACAGTGGAAATAACAGTATTTTTCTGGTGCTAATGCTAGACAAGGTCCTGTGCAAGTCATGCCTGATATTACAGCGCAATCTGTTTATTCAAAATAGAAAAGCTGAGCACTAATCATCTACAAAATAATATACACTTTACATACTGCAGTGAAATTGTTGTTTAGATTTCTTTACCATATTTCTATTTGCCTTAGAGAAAGCTGATGCAAATACCGTAAAATCATCAAAAGCTGAATGTTTGATATCACAGAAAATACCAAAATTATGATTTCCTTTCATTCTGAAGCAAACCTCAATCAATATAAGATCTAAGATTTCAGTATAATTACACCACACTGTCTTCATACTAATAAACTAATACCTCAGTTTGCTTTGCCAGACTTTTCTAATAATCATATGTTCATCTAGATTGTTTTTAATCATAATTTCATACATTAAAAATTACAAACTTTGTATTGGGAAATACTCAATTCTTGTCAATCAAAATATTAACAGCTCAATGAGCAAAATTTGCTTGAATTTTTCTGTTTTTTAGGATTTCTTTCATGTGTATTATATCCAAAAGAGAGGGCATAAGTTTGTGAAGATGGCTGCAGCAGCATGACAAGAAATCTTAAGGACATGCAGGCATTCCTAGCTTTTCAGGTGACCAGCAATGTGGGCTACAGCACTACGAGCATGAAGGACTTGGAGAGCATGGTGTGGTGTTCCTGACATAGCAAAGTCCCAGCTCTTTTCAGGGGAGCCTAAAAGATAAGGAATGCAGGAACACACAGGTGGTGTCTTGTGGATTTTCTGGCTTTGGAAATGAGGCATCATTTGGATTATTTAAGAGGACTTTTCACTTTTTAATTTTTGTCAATGTTGCCTTCATTTTGTATTTCAAACCTTTTACCTCTGTTATAAGCTCAGCAAGGACTTTGTGATAAGTCTCTAAGATTTTTTTCCATAAATACCAAGTACTTAGAATTAAAGGAAGACTGTATTATAAAAGGGTACAATGCAAGCTCAAATGCAAAATGTTTCACCTGCTTTAGTGAAAAACACACACTTGTCCCTGCACCACTAAATGCATAGCATTACATTAAAAAGACTGCAAATTTTAAAAGGTAGGTTGGCTATCAGAAAATGAAACGATCCCACGATATGAGATCATGAAGGGCTAGAATTTTCCTAAGGTGTGACATCCCTGGCTTTCTTTTTGACCTTGTCCCTACTGCACAGCACTGCCACTAGATGTCAGATGGTGAAAGGGCCCCACTGGTCCCAACGAGTGAGTCTGGTCAACAGATGAACTGGAAAAAAGTGTTGCACAGGGTAAGAGGAGTCACCACATAAAAATAGGTAGCTATTGATTTTTAGCTGTTGGTAGCATTAAATTATAGGTTTTCTAGGACGAATTGCACTGCTGAGACACACAAGAACACAGGAGAACTCCTGAAGTCACCTTCTTTCTCTGGACTGTTATACTGTTTTTAGAGCATTTTTCAAAATGAACCCTGATTCATTACAGGAGTTCTTCAGCATTATCACAATGATAACACTAAACAGAAATGGAAAAATGAGACTCAGAGCCTACTCAATGAAAATTAAAGTGAGATAAAGAAAAATAACTTATCAGGTCAAATTCCTTCAGTCAGTACAGACTTACCTGTATTTACATCTCAGCTGGCTCCATGGCCTTGCCCTTCAGTCCCACTCTCACAGCTAAATTACAATAACTGTGGGGCTTGGTGGTGAACATGTTTACACCCAAGGAAGTTTTCAAACTGGATACTGTCAAGGAAAGGAGACTTGGTACATCCTCTGTGTTGTGTCATGGAGTTGATGATGTACACAGTTGATGACTGCTCTCCATAGTAGTTTAAGGGAATTTTTGCAAAGATCCAAGCTAGGAAGACGGCCCTGGACCATATCCTAATACACAGCACAAGCACCAGCCTCAGACCATGAATTCCATCATAATCAAAACTTCCCAGGACAAGAGCTAGAAAGGTTAGGCACAGGAAAAAGGCAATGTTCTGCATAGAACAGAAGAAAAAAATCTTCCCACTTTTATCAGTATACAGGCTGTATTCTGTGATTACAGCAGTTTAATCTGGTTTCTCTATCCAGATTTATATGAAAAAATGTGCTTCAGAGAACTTCATTTTCTTCTAATACCTTGTGTAAAGTGGAATGATGCAAAAGGATTTTGGTCACAGGGAAATATACTAAAACCAAAGCTGTTGTCAGATTTATGCCTTCCCAACTAGAGATGGAAAGCCATGGGACAAAATACACATAGTGTTGAATTCAATTACTTGGGATGAGTTTAAATTGCTTTAGAATGGTGCTGTAGCACTATTTCATAGCACTGCACAACCTTAACCCTTCAGCTGAATACTCTAAGTGAGCACAAAGCATTGTATTTGCACTAGTGGAGACATAACATTTTTTCCTAGATCTGATTTCCTTCTCTGAGGTGACTAAATTATTGATTTCCATGCAGTGTTTCAGTCACTGTTCATGGTCATAGTTGTGAAAAGGCACCTCCTATTCTTATCTTCCTCCAAGGCTTATGCTGGGTTATCTTTCCTTTCAAGAAAGAAGTGACTCCGTTGTTTGTTAAAAATAGAGTTCCTGGAATGCTGTGTCAGGGTGTTCTTCCTCTTCCCTCTGCTGTTATTTTCCTACATCATTGTGACTCAGTTCCTTTGATAGCCCCTGTGGAACCCTGGCACATGTTTCTGCCCCAGTGAAGGGTTAGAAGGGGACAATAATTTTGCCAGCCCAGAGGAATGGACTGTGGGAACAAATGGCACGTGGAAAATAGCTTATAAACTTTGCAAATTCAAGGATTACCTGAGAACCAACCCTTGAAATTTACTTTGAGAAATCAGTCTATTCCTGAGCTACCTGGAGAGAAACAGCATAACAATGTGGGACATGAGAACAGTTTAAAATGTGGAAGTGTGAAATACAAAATCCTACATTAGGGGATAAATTTGAGGTCAGTTTAGAAAGTGAATACTAAATGAACAGACTGATAAGCCTTAATCCCAAACAAACTAATTGAAACAATTATAAAGGAATTGATCTAATGTTACTCTTTCAAAACTGGACTGACTCAGTAAATTCTGAGGAAGTTATTTCTGACATATCATTGTGAAACAGGAGGTGGAACAACAAAATTTAATCCATCATTTCCTGCAAAAGTTATTTTAATAAAATCCACAAGTCACAGCTTTTACTGCTGACTAGTACGAAGCAACATAAACATTAACATAAATTTATAACGTTGTTTTTTGTTGTGGATTTCTATAAGGAGCCACTGGATAACAGTTTCCCTGTTGTGTGAGAGGAGGCTGTTGGACCCTACCATGAGGAATTGTTCCTTTAACGTTAAGCACATCCTGAAGAGCTTTGCAAGATCAGGACTGGAACATTTGTCAGCTTGTAGTGTTGAGAAGAATCCTGAAATGCCTGTGGGAAATACTGGTTCCTTGTCTTCAGGGAAGTAAATTGACCAGCAGCAGAGAATTAATGCTTTATACTGTTAAATGAATATGTTTATTCCTGACATAATTTTGTCCTGCACAAATTTGCATTTGGATGTTTCGGGAGTCAGTAGAGTGCAGAGACTTTCCTCAAGAAATCAAGCAATATCTGCATGTATATTCCCTGTTTTGAAAGATAATTTTAGATAGAAGAGAGTGGTTTCAGTCCTATTTTTTTTTTAATAGCACAGCAAGTCAGTGTGTCCTCCTTGCACCTTTGATGGCTTGCCACACTCATGTGGATAAGTGTAGCATACCCAACCGTGCTTTCTTGTCTTTATCACCCCACTTTCTTCCCAACTGGTCATCTGTCATGCAGCTGGGTCTTACTCAGATTTTTTCCCTTCAGGGTGCTCTGATAGCATATCCAAGTTTTAGTAGCCTTTATTTTGGGAGATGGTAAGGAAAATAAATCTGAATGTTAGATAAAAGTCATAGGTCCAGCCTTAGAACCCTGTAAAAATTGCAAAAGCCTCTTTTTCCCCTAAATATTCCACTGTTTCATAACATGTTTTTGTGGCTTGGTTTTCCAGGTTTTTAAGAGCATATCCTTTCAATTATCTCAGTCTGTTTGGGTGGGTTTGCTTCATGGTGCCACTGCAATCTAATGCCCTTGGGAGGTCCTGTTCAATGTCTGTTGTTTGTCCAGCTACACTCCAGAACATCCCTCTCCACAAGGCAGAGTTAACACTAAAGTATTCCATCCGTGTGCCACTCGGTCTTTAGTCAAAAGAGCAACCAACTTTAAGCATGTCCAAGGCATCTGACAAGCCACTGACTGCAGATCTCTCTGCCAAACTTCAGGCTCCATAAAGCTCTAGATTACCTTTTTTCTAATCTTCCCTAGAGCTCATCTTTCATCTGTTTTATTTCAACATCCTTATAGACAGTCATCTGAATAATTTAAGATCCAAATCCAACATCATTTCTCCAGTCCTTTGATTTACCAGAGAGATCCAACTTTAGCCATAGATCTCTGACCCAGGTGACTTGTTACACCCCCAAAGCAAATGCTTCAGCAGCTGGAGAGCATGAAGATGGATGCACGCCATTTCTGCAAGAGCATTAATCAAATTGTCACTTAGAAGAGGGCAGACAATGCTTGTTTGGATCTGTTTCAACACAAGTTTACAGCAGAAATGCCAAACCCTAATTCTTCCACTGAGCTTTACTGGCGTGCCACTTCAGTTACTGTGAAACCAGGGACCAAGGGGACCAGAATCTCTTCTGTGAAAAATTTCCAGTTCTTTCAGACAAGAATCAATCAGCACTGTGCTTAAAGCTGTGACAACCACTGTTTCTGCTGGGCTTTCTAGACTTGGAGCAGTCAGTCTGTTTATACCGTTTCGGAGCAACAGTCCAGTGAAATCCCATATACTGCAGCTACCCTTCACCACAGCTTCCCACAAGGTGGTAAAAAGTCACACTAGATTTCACTGAACTTGTACTTTAATGTCACTTGGCCAAAAAAAAACCTAATTCTGAGAAATTCTTTGGAAAATAAACTTCCTGAAAAAATATGCAATTTCTTGCGATTTCTATTTTTCTTCAGAAACTGAAAAATGCCCCAGAAAAATGTTTTATAAACTGGTTGCCCTATTCTTTCTGGCAAGTGAGTAATCTCCTAGATCTTATTTTAGATCTTAGATTTTATTACCACTCAGTCTGTCGTTCTGAGACTCACAGGGTAGAGTGCCACCTGCAAAAATGCCTGACAGACCAGAGGTGACACGATTGTAGCTCAGCTGATACTTTAATCAGTGCTGGGGACTGGTCTCCAGCTGTAGATATAAGTGATATGACTAGATCAAAGAGAAATCATAGGACTAAGGCAAGAGTGAAACAAATAAGATGGAGCCTAAAGCCTAAGGCTATGTCTCCAGCAGGAGATGGAATACAATTGGCACCATTCACAGACATGGTGTCCAAGAGACGTGAAACAGCTCACACTCAGGCTGCTAAATGCTCTTCATCGCTCAGGTAGTTTGTCTACTTCAAAACAGGTTATTTGGGAATTGTCCCCGAAGATGACGTGTCCTGAATAGTGCCTGGGAACCATCCAGAAGGTTGGTGTAAAATGAAGACACAAAGAGCCATTTCAGCAATTCAGCAGGAAAGAGGATTGACATCTAGTGCCTGGGAATGTTTTTCAGTACCACAAAATTTACTGGGACTAGACGTAGTCTGAGCATCATTCCATCTCTCTCAAAGTCCATTGAACATCAGGCTCACAGATGCTGGTGCTGCAGTTTTCAGTGAGATTTATTGGCAAAATATTAGAATTTTTATGCCAGCTTTGTTTGTTTCCATTTAATTTTATGTCTGACGAGACAATTTGTGCCTGACAAGACCATTCAGACGACTTTCACAAGAATTTGAATCACAGCTGCAGCTGCTGCAACTATTTCACAAGAGGCATCATTGCAGTGACTTGTAAGCCACCACACCACAATTATAAAATGGGAAGAAAGTATAAAGTAGGATATCCTGTGGGGACTGCTATTGCTCCTTCAAAACAGATGTGAAGCACACTGGTCTAGTGGTAGGATGAACAGAGAGAAGACTGTGCTGGAGTGGAGAGCTGACCCAGTAAAAAAGCACAGAATCTTTTTAGATGCACACACAAAAGCACATACACATGTGTGTGTGTGTGTGTGTGTGTGTGTGTCTGTGTGTGTCTGTGTCTGTGTGCTTATATAACTTTGAGGAGAATTCAGGCAACATACTGCAGAGATGTTCTGTGAGTGGTAGCTGCACATGGGCATGCTAAACTTGGCTGATCTGTAGCCCTTTGACTCTCTTCTGCTCCTCCTTCCACTCCCCACAGCCTCCATCAAGGTGACTTTGGGTTCACTATGACCAAGGCAGCAGTCCTTGTTGCAGCAAATCCAGTGCAGATTTTCTATGACCTCTTTTTAACAGATTCTTTGTGCATGACCTACATTAGTGTTCCCTCTGCTGCTAGCCCAGTGGTACAGTTCTGACAGGTGTTCTTAATCTCCTTGTCTAAAGGGAGCACAAAGCTGAAGCTGTCAAGGAAGCCACTGCCATGTGCCATTCATTATACTCAGTCCAGACCTGTGATTTAGTCCAATCTCTGGACAGTAATTTAGAGGATGCCTTCACTGAACAGAGCTAAAGGCAGACAAAGATTGCTCTGCCATCTCTCCAGCCTCACCAAGGCAGCCAATTTTGTAGGCAAGGTGAGATCTACACTCAAGCCAGGGTTAAACATAAAGCACAGGCATGGTTCCTCAAATCATGGCTCTGCAGTTTTACAGGTAACAATGTCTAGAAGATCCACAAAATATTTATTACAAATTCTTTCACGTAGTACAAGGCACAAACTAGTCCTGAAATAAACTGTTCAGATAAAGATCTGTGAACACAGAGGAAGAGAGAAAAGGACAACACAGAGATATCCCCCAAACCATACCAGATGAAAACAACAGCTGTCACAGAGGTATCTTAAGTCTGAGGACCTAAATCAGCAGACAAGGTAATAAATACATGTAGCAGATAACTTCTTACCTAGAGCATGTTTTTCTCCAGCATTACTGCTCATCCTCTCTCCAGGAAGATGTTGATCATTCTTAAAATGCTCTTGTTTTGTCTATACAGAAGTAAAATTTGAAATATTTACATGAATTAAGGATATAAATAATAAAAATACCTTAAAATGGGTAAAATGATAAAAGAATCAATGGAAAAGCAGTGAGTTGTTTTACACATCTTTTCCCTCCCAATCAATTTTGATAATTTATCTCTTATCTATCATACTTCTTTTTTCTGACTCATCTAAATAATTTTAATTTGCTCTCTTTTCTTCTCCTAATGAAATAGGAAAAATTATTGTTAACTGAAAATTGAAGGAAAAAAAACCTCCATGACTTTTAGAAGAAATCTTTCCTGGAAAATTCTGACCCACCTATCTTAAAATCAGCTCACACTTACTAAGCAAATTAAATAAGGTTGCACAGCGAACACAATGTTATTACAGCTGCTCCAACCACTAAGCAAACACATTGATTCATTCTAAAGAAACCACACTTGAAAAAGCTATAAAATCTTCATAGGAGGTATTGAATTCGTTTGGCTTGGTGAATAGAGGGCTTGTGTGTTTTCTGGCAAAGGCGTGGGTAATAAAATAAACACGTACAGAACTAAACCAAAAGTCTGTGCTACTGCAGCTAGAACTCAGCAGAGGCACTGTGGAGAATGTCTGACTTTCCTTGAAGGCTAACTAAAAGTATCATCAAATATTTAAATCTGATTTTCCAGATCTTCTTTCCAGTGAATATTATCCTTAGAGAGAAGCAGCCATGGGTTGGTGTTCATGAGCCTTTTTGACCAATCCTAGAAACTTCCCTCATTTCTTAATGATGTTTCTTACTTGCAGGTTCTTCAGGTTTCTTTTTAGACCAAACAGTTTTATATGCCTCCCTAGTGATTTTCTACTGAGCCAAATTGTGTAGATGAGGACTCAAGGTTAGTCAGCCATAGCAGGGCTGCTGGGAATGTAAGAGTGTATGAGTTGCATGCTTTCCTGAGGGGGAAACCACAGGAAGAGGAAGGAGGGGATTTTTTATTATCTCACTGCTCCTCACACACCACCAGCAGGCTGAACAGACTTGCCTCTGCCCACTTTCTGATAACACATGTTCAAAGTTCTCTATCAAAGGCACGATTCTCAATTCTCCCAGTCCATGGCAGGGTGCTTGGACCTAGGTGACCTTTAAGGTCCCTTCCAACCCAAACCATTATTCTATGACCCCCTGATCATACAGTTGCAGTGAAGAAATCTTGCCATTTTCAAAAATATGAAAAATACAGCATTATCTGTTTTTCTTCCAAATGTATGATTTTAAAAAGTTGAAGAAATATGAGAAAGAGCCATCCAAATAGTATTCATAAAGACTTCAGAGGAATCAGTAGCAAAGTAGATGCAACACTGAAAACGAAGGGTGAGTATTTATCCTTGCAGCAAACAGGGTGTGTTTCCTGTCAGCCTGTGCTCTGTGGAGGTAAGGAAGTTAATATAAGCACATTGTCTGTTCCCAAAAATAGCACATTTATTGATTTATTTCTCTGATTAAGATGAATGTGATTTCTTTACCACCTGCTATAACAAACACTCTGAAATGTATCAGCTCCATATCCAAACCATGTAATCATCAGATTATTTCAAATCCCAATATATAATTATGCTCTTCTCCCTGGGATCTGCTGATAAATTTCATGTTTATTTTGACATAAATTTCATGTTTATTTTGACATAAAACCTACCATAACAAAGAGGTGAGTAGTTCATGCTGACCCCATGAATGTCAAGAGCAAGTAAAGATGTTAGTTTTGTACTGACATCAGTATTTTAGAATTGATTTGACAGTCAATTTGGGTCGTTTGGCAACGAATGCATGGAGGTGCTGGAGGTGCTACACGTAGTACAGCTGAGATGGCCAAGTCTGTGCTGCCTTTGGGCACTGTGTGTCAACAGCCCAGGTATTGCTAAAGCTGGAGTTGGGGTAACACAGATTTCAGTGCTGGCTCATGATGTAAGCTTAGTCTCTGAGGCACCCTGGTGAGGGGAGAGCCACCACTGCAATGCAAAAAGGAGATCGTAGCAAGCTGGGACTTGGTCTCTTCTCCCAAGTCACAAGTGATAGGACAAGAGAAAAAGGCCTCAGGTTTTGCCAGGCAAGGTTTCTACTGGATAGTAGGAAAATTTTGTTCATGGAAAAGGTGATATTAAGCACTGGAACAGGCTGTCTAGGAAAGTGAAGATGTTTAAACAGACATTTGGATACAGAGCATAAGAACATGATTTAGTGGTAAATGCAGGAGTGTTGTGTTAATGGTTGAATTGGATGACCATAACAGGTGTTTTCCAACCTAAATTATTCTAAATAGGTAAAGAATCCCCTATAGAATACACAAAACTTTTTTGTTTCAGAAGATTAATTTATTGATTAAATTGTCAATTATCTAACAGTTCATTATCTTTTATTCAAAATGTAAATAACTTTTCCAGAGCATGAGAAAGCTGAAAAGAGGCTGGTAACAGCCAGACAAACAGTTTTTCCAGTGGCAGGCAGCAATAGCTACTGACATAGGTTCAGCACAAGACAAGTTCTGCAGATGTTCAGGGGTATCAGTCAAAAGCTGATGGTGTTCACTGGGACTCACATCTCACACCCTTCCACAGAACTGCTTCTCGGAGCTCTGTCTAGAGGTGATTACCAAACTCCTCTCAGTGACTCAACATCAATCACATGGTTCTGCCAACAGACATGTTAGCCTAGAGAGGGTAGTGGGAGCATTTAATGAATGCAGACAGGATGTGGCAAGTATGAACTTCAATTTTTCTTTGTAATAGTAAGTTAAAAGTTGAAGAGATTGAATTTGTCTGTTCTGTTTGAAACGTATCGTTGACAAACAGGTTAAGATTAGGTAAAGGACTCCAAGAAGAGTCTAGATTTGCAGCTCCTCTAATGAACAAGGTATTTTTCCTTTTTTCCATTTTCCTCATTTTTGAGGATTTTCTTACTTTTTTTTTTTTCTGGTCCAAAGCTCTACAAATATGCAGAGAGAAGGAAAATGTGATTAATATTATGAAAACCAGTTCCTAGAGTGGTTGCTATGGCAGTACTCAGCAGAATATCAGATGGAGGTAGAAGAAAGTAAAAACTGGACCATGAAGTCCAGAAACAGGGTTAATCCTTTTCTAAGGTTTTTCCTTTTATGTAAACACAAAGCACAATGAGGAATGCCAAAACTCAGCCTAGCAATATAACACTACTCCAATAAGTACATATTCATTTAATCAGTGTTGGTATTTTGAAGCACTTCAGTCTCACCTCAGAAATTCCTGGAAACAGAATATTTTTACTTCTCTTTTGCACAGAATCTATTCTAATGCATTTCAATGATAAACCCTTTCCAGCCTCTTCTCAAAGACTTGCATTTCCAGGAAACAGGGTGACAAAATGGGAAACCATTGAAGAAGCTGTTCTCCTTTCCCAAAAGAACCAGAAAAATATTCTGGAGAACAGCTCTCTGGAGGAAGAATCATCTTGTGATTTGACTGGTCCTATGCAAGACTGATGAGCAAAGAACCAAATATTCACGCCCCCATCCAGTATCTAAATTTGGAATTCAACCTACAGCCTCTTCATCCTCTGCTTTTATCAACACAATCTGGTTTCATCAAGGAGAAGGTGATGACAGAGCAGAAACCACTCACCACTTCTCCATTTTTATTTTGAAAGAACTTACTGTGTGATCTTATGAATGGGATTTAACAGAGTAACTGCACAATTATTTAGCTGAAAACAGAGGTAGAGGATTTGCATATCACTCATTAAAACACTGAGAAATCATAGTTTAAAGCATGGATATGAATAAAGTCTGGTGCCTTTTGTTGTTGTTCTGTTCTGTTCTGTTGTCACAGCTGTTTGTATTGTACAAAAAAAAATAAATGTATTTAAACATATTTAGTTTTTGTATTCCTTCTTTTGTACTTTTTATGCCAATCACAGATTTTCTCCCCCAGAAGCTGTTTCATCCAAGACACTTCAGATGACTGCCAGAAGACTGGCCAATGGATCTGTGTTGCAGAAAACCTCCAAATGTGTAAGACACTTGCACCCAAAGCACTGTAAGCAAGAGCATTTCTGCCTCTATTCCTTTTACTAATAGATGGAAGAAGCCACTTTGGCCCCCAGGAGAGCCTGAGACCTAGGTATACATGGAATATAAAGCTATTATGTCTTCCCTCAAAACTGTGGAACCTATGCAGAAGACAAACATATTTCACATCTGGTACCTGCAATTCCTTGAATGATTTTTTTAATGTTTTTCCCTACTTCTTGTGAATGGATACTCCGTTTCTATCTACTTTCTATCTCCTTTCTATCTACAAAACAAAGAGGAATAAAGCTATGTCCCAATACTGGGATAAATTTGTCCCTGCTTCACATAGCCTCCAGTTTTGCACATACAAATGAGTGTCCTGCATGCATATCCCTTTATTTTCTACTTCAACCAGTGAAAAGCAAAATCTTTTTCATCTCTTGCTCTTTGAGCAAAAAAGTGAAAACACAATTTGTCAAATATACTGATAAAAGGAAACATCTATTGCTGTTATTGAATTTAGCAGACATCAGTGAGCAATCCTGAAAATCAGGATAAACACACAAGGAAGCAGTTGTCAAGACTTTAAGAGACGTGTTAAAAGGCACAAATCTATAAGCAAGTACAATAACTCTGTGCATCAGTGTCCATAAAATACTGGGTAAGATAAAGGCAGACAACTTTTCCCAAGATATGGAAAGCAGATGCCGTTTCAACAGATGAATTCTCTGTGACATCAAGACCTTCGACTGGGAGTCTGATTATTTTCAGCAATACACCTCTTAGATGAAAATTTGGAGAAGCCATACCACCATCTGTCCATCAGAACAGAATCCTCTCAAACAAAGAAAATGGGACATTTGATCATGTTTTGTCCTTGTGGATGGAGAAAGGAGAGGAATAATTACTCTATGGAGGAAAATGAAACTACTTCTGGGATTGTATGCACTAAATAATTGATTTGATTTTGTACACATTCTAGGTTATTGAATAAAAACATTTTAAACCATCAAAATAAATAAATAATGTGTGTTATAATTACAAATAATCAAAATGCATTTTTAAGTGACATTATTATCACAGTAGAAAATATATTTATTTGTGGACTTACAGGTAAACATTTAGTTAACATCTATACTTCTTGTATTTCATAGAATCATAGCATTTAAATCATACTATTTAAATATTTTTGCATGGACTTGTAAATACGCCAAGAAACTTGGCAGCTAACTGAATTTTAATATTCCATCAAAAATGGCAATTTTCTAATTTTGAGTTAAATAGGGTATTAGAGGCTGTCTGTTTTTTGTTATGTAATGTTTCTTGTTGAGATTTTCAGTGCAATTTTGTGAATTTTAGCATAACATATTAGACCTGAAGCATCCAGATGCAATGATTTTCCACTTATTTTCACATTAAAATATTTGAATCAAGGAAAAGATTGTAAAACATTCAGACTTGCACAATAGGAATACATTTTTCCCTGGTACTTTGTTTTGGAAGAAGCATGGAAAATGTTCTGGTTTTTAATATGCATGATTTATGAAAATAGCAGTAAGTTTATTTAATGTCATCAATGAAAATCTTTTGAAGCATTAGCTAAGTTGTCCATAAAGGTGAAATTTTTTTACCATTTCAGTCTGGAAAATGGTCCCATCCACCAGCACTGTTTTCAGCAAAATAATGGATTCTTACTCATTGGGGAAAAAAATGCTATTCCTAATTGTCTCTTTGAAAAAACATAATCTGTTCTTTTAAGTAGTCTTAATTTCTGTAGGGTAAAAAAAATCCAAACTGTGACAGGCTTCTTGAGTTACATTTTTTCCATACTGAAAGGTGATTTATGGAAAAGTCACAATGAAACAGTTCTTTACCTTCTTTCTCTATGGGTTGTGACACAGTGGCAGCTGGTGAGAACGGGGGAAAGAGATCTGAAGGGAAATGCAGGCTGGACTGAAATCAGTGATTTTTATCATTGGCCTCAAGGGGTCAGAGGTTTACCCTGAGACTTAAGACTTGTGGAATCCAGGATCCCAAAACCTTACTCCCACACACAATTTATAGTGACTTGAAATGCGTCGTACCATGCTTATGTAACCCAATTACAGCACAATAAATCTATTATGTATGTCTTTCCCTTGGTTTGGAGTTTCTCATTACCTGTGGTTTACAATAATGGCTCCTCTGTTATTCGTGCGAAGTACAAAGTTGCATAACTTGGAGAAAATTAAGCTAGCCCTGTGCAATCTAGCACCACTCAGGTACTGCAAAAAGGCTCTGCACTGTCTCTGGCACTTGGGGTTGGCCCTGCCTTCAGCATTTCCTCTCTCTCTCTAGTCGAGCTGCAGCACAGCACACTCCTATCTAGAAAGCCAAGGCACAAAGACGATGCGGAACTCATGTTGCCACATACCAGTGAAAGGTCTATTTTGGGACAGCGTCTTTGCCCCTGCTGTCACCCCCATTTTTTATTGCTCTAGTACCTTGTCACAAATGAGAAAGATAAATGCTGAAAATGAAGAATTTCCAATGTAACCTGAGCACACCCAGCAAGGAAGAACTTGAAGGCGAGGGCAATGTGAAAGACATTCTGGTTCACTGAGTTCAGAGCTGTCTGGAAAACACATTGAGCAGTCCCCTGCAAAGGTTTACCAAGCTCCCTTTTGAAGACTCTCCAATTACTCCTCTTCTCACAAGAGAACTGCTTCAGAGCTTCATTCCTCTGGTGATTAGCAGCCTGCCTGGCAATTCTCTGGGTTTTTTCTGAATAAATTTTTGTATCCTGTAAATTCAATTGTCTTCCCTTCAGCTTCATCCTTGATATTTACTGGAATTAAATAATCATATCCCCTCTTCGTTGCAAAGATTACTGCTGTCAACCGTCAGCACTTTGGACTTTAGTTGCGAAATTAGCTCTGTCATTACATAGTTTTTTTACACACAAAATTGCTCCAGAGCAGAAAGTAAGAAACCTGTTCTATCAAAAATCAGCAGATTTAGCTCTTCTGACACCAGTATCTTTACAGTGAAGGAAACTAGTGAAGTCCAGCATAGCTGTGTTAAAACAGTGCAGTAATCAGGTACTTTGCAACACATTGTAGATTCATCATCTTTGACTTCTAACAAACTTGGGCATATAAATACCAGTAGGCTACAGTTTTTAATTACAGCAATGTGTATTTTAGCTGTCACTAATGGGCATGGAGATATCACTAGCATCAGTGCCATGTCTTCCTTTAGCCAAAACTTCAACCTTTTCCTGAATTTTTACTGTTTCATCTAGACTTCTAGATTTCTTTGTCTTCTCTATAGTTGTCTTATTTTCTACAAGGTATGGATAAATATACTGTATAACACTTCATTTCATCAGCTTTGAGAGTTTTGAGTGATTTTACCCCACAGATATTTCTGCCATACCATGCAAGTTGCTACAGTGATAAGCTTTGAAAGGAAAAGTCATTCAAAGGTATTTAAGGGGATAGCATAATTTTGTCCTCACTCTGTAAATTTATTGAATTTTGCATTCATTTCTTCCTAAACACACACTGCAGATATATACTGCTTCATATTTCTTCCTGGTCATAGCCATGTTCTACACCCCTGTGATTCACTCTTACCTTGACTTTTGAAACTGATAAATCCAACGGTAAACTTGCACTTTGTTGTTACTCATGAGTTGTGCTACTCTGACTTCCCCGTTCAAAAACAATTGCCTCTGAAGTGCCCACATACCAAAATCACAGCACTCCTGCCACTTTCCCTCGAGGATGTGAAGACAGGCTGTGAGACTTGGGGTTGTACAGCCTGGAGAAGGCTTCAGGGATGCACTGTAGCTGCCTTCCAGTACCTATAGGGGATCTGCAAGTGAGCTGGAGAGGGGCTTTTCACAGGGGCATGTACTGATAGAAAAAGGGGGAATGGCTTCAAACTGAAGGAAGTAGTTTTAAATTAGATATTATGAGGAAATTCTTTACTGTGAGGGTGATAAGACCCTGCAACAGGCTGCACAGAGAAGCTGTGGATGTCCCAGCCCTGGAAGTGTTCAAGGCCAGGTTGTATGAAAGCTGGTCTAGTAAAATGTGTCTCTGTCCATGGCAGGGAGTCAGAACTGGATGTTCTTTAAGGTCCCTTCCAGCCCAAACCCTTCTCTGATGCTGTGAATCTACGTGCATGAATGAATCAGTTCCATTTTACAGTTCCGCACTCCGTGCACTAGAGCATGTTTCACATTACCCAACAAGGCCTGCTGCCAGCAGCATCACCAGGTGTTAATACGGAAATGCGAGGATGCATTGAGGGGGTGGATGGAACATGATTACAAAGCTAATGTTTGTGAACCCAAGGGTTCATTCTGAAAGCAAATGTGAAATTTGAGGAAGCCATAAAGGCTGCCAAACCTAGCAAATCTCTCCTCATACACACCTCTTTATAGCTGCATTCTCAAGCAGGGGAGTGTTCTTTCTTAGACTTCAGTTCTGCTAATGCTCACACACAGAGAAAATATGTTTCGTCAGAGCTGTCTTGCTGTTTTCCCTGGAAGTACTTTAGTGTGCAAAGCCAAGCAAGCACAAAGAAATGTGAAGAACCCAGACTTTCTTTTAAACACTGTCTTAATTCACCCTCTGTTTATGGCACTGTAAATTTCATGCATATCCTCTGGAATTAAAATAAAACAGGTGAAAGTGACCAAAAGAATAAAACTCACCCTAAGAACAATGGACACAAATGTCAAATTCAATAGATAGTTTCTTCCCAAGATTCTGGGCACCACAGATCCTCTGTACAACACCTCAGGGTGCAAACATAACACAATTTATTTAACATTAGCATAACAGACACCCCCCTGCCCTTTCTGGCTGCTGTGCTAAGTCAACAGGAAATGTGTCTTCAAGAGATCTTTTTCTTCTTTCTTAATAGATCTCATAAGAAATCAAATCCTTCTTGCATTGAAATCCAGGCCCTACTGAAAATCTCCAGCAAAACTGACACTGACTTTAAGATACAAATGACAGTACCTTAGTTGATGTGATTCAAGTTCTCTGTGACAGCCAGAGACAGCCACTGGAAAGTACAAGGAAAAACACGTCAGCAATAGGCCCTGTCCTGGCAAATAACTTTAGTGTTTGGAAAAATATGTTCAAGATTTCATTTATTTTGCATCACTTAGAGATGATCAATCCAAGTCCTCAGGTAAAACTAACCTTGATCCTGTTAGTAGTGCGGGAGAAAAGTGTTGCATTCTTCAAAAATGGATGTAGTAAATATTATACCCTTCATTCTGGAAAGCAGAAAGAATTTTTTTTTTTAATTACAACAGAAACAGGACATTCTGATTCATTTGTACTTGTAACAAGGAAGAAAAGGTAATCTCTAGATGCGCATGAAGGAGAAGTAATTTCCTTCTCCTGCTTTGAAATTTCCACTGGACACAGAATCCTACACCCAAGAAAAGGCTACAGGATACCTCTTCAATGCCAAGTTGTGCATTTGTATCTGATGAAGATTTTTAAGTTTTTCTGATCTTAATAAAGTTCTTTGATTTTCATCAGCCACTGAAGGTTTTCAAATTCAATTGTGTCCAAAACAGACAAAAGGAAAAGGATGTAGTTTTATTTTTCCTTACCTGAGACTTTAAATAAACAGATATAATCTGTCTGTTGTTTGAATCGTAAATAACTATCTGTTAAGAATGACCTTCAGCATGTTATATTGAGAAACTTACAGAACATGTAATATAGTAAAGTACATTTTTTAATAGAAGGGTTCTGCCTCACCTTTTGTAATACTTGTAGAACAGAAATTATCAAGAAATACAAAAGTTTCCAAAGTGCCCTGTTAAAGGAAAAAAAAAGTGATTTAAGTAAAATATGTCCTTTAAGTATTTCATGTGTGCTTTCCTCCACTACTAGCAAAGAATCAAAACTAAAAATTCAAGTGCTAGGTCAATTTATCATTTTGACTACTATTGCTAATTTTCATTTCCATGGAGAAATGTTTTAACTACAACAGAATGTTGCATCTGAAGACATTCCTTCTCATTTACTTCATTGCCCATTAACAATGTCAATATTTAGGCTATCAGAAAAGGCAGATAAAGAGGATGGGAAATGGGAAGAGAACATATATCTGTTTAAGGAGCCTGTGGCTAGTGTGGCAATTCCTAAAGAACTTGTAGGAAGAGAAAGGGAGAAGGAATGGATGGTAAGCTTTAAAATGGAAGAGGTTGATGTGAGACGGATTAAGGTTGGTGAAATATCATCTGGCAGTAGTTTCTTGTGGAGGGGAAAGGAATCAAAACCACCAGATGAGTAAGTCTCAAGCTTCCCCAAGTTAGAGACTTGGGGAAGGGTGACTGGGAAGTTGCCAGTCAGAAAAGGAACTGGTATTGGTGAATAGCAGTTTACATGAGCCAGCAGTGCCCAGGTGGCCCAGAAGGGCAGTGGCATCCTGGCCTGGATCAGGCAGGGTGTGGCCAGCAGGAGCAGGGCAGTGACCGTCCCCCTGTGCCCAGCACTGCTGAGGCCACAGCTCCAATGCTGTGCTCAGCTCTGGGCCCCTCACTGCAAGAGAGACATTGAGGGGCTGGAGCGTGTCCAGGGAAGGGCAACGGAGCTGGGCAAGGGGCTGGAGCACAAGGGCTGGGAGGGGCAGCTGAGGGAGCTGGGGGTGTTCAGCCTGGAGAAAAGGAGCCTCAGGGGGGAACTCATCACTCTCTGCAACTGCCTGGTGGGCAGGCATGGGTTGCTCTCTTCTCCCAGGCTACAAGAAAGAGCATGTGGTGAAATGGCCTTAAGTTGCACCAAGGGAGGTCTGGATATTGGGAAGATTTTTTTTCACAGAAATGATTATGAATCTTTGGAACAGTCTGCCCAGGGAACTGGTGGAGTAACCAGGACTCCAGGAGGGATGTAACAGAGATATGGACATTGTAGTATATAGTAGAGTTAATTCATGCTATATATGTGTATAAAATATTGTAAAATCCAACTCATGTCTTTGACCACCCTGGCTGGGAGCAGAGTCTTATTTCTATTCAATTAGTTCCTGGACATCGTTAAGATAATATCAAGTCCATTAAGGTAAGAATGAGTGGGGCCATGAGTGCCGACTTCCCAGGAATGTCTGAGCCTTTCACAGAACCTGCACTTGGAGCAGATTGCATCTACCAACTCCAGCACTGGCACCACTCGGTTACATGTGAAAGAAGGCTATTCCCGGAGAAACTCAGCCATTTGGACACCTGGACTGGCTTTGTATCTATATGGTCCCAGTTCTACATGTGAAGGGACACAAAAGACATTCTGTCATTTTTGCCCCAGGCAGAATAAACGGGATATAAGCTGGCTGTATGAAGCAGTCAGGGTGAACCACTGAGGAGATGCTGGCGCTCTGTCAGCCGGATCTAGTTCCCCCAGCACCTTGGCTGTGGTGGTTTCTCGAAATTCTATTTTTGTTGTTGATCTAATAAATTTTAGTTAAATTTTTTTATAAATTTGGCTGCTGATTTGATCATTTATAACAGACATGGTCGTTGGAGTCATGGTTTAGTGGTGAACACAGCAGTGTTGGGTTAACAGTTGTACTTTATGATCTTTTCCAACTTAAATGATCCTAAATAGGCAAGGAAGTCCCTTGAAAATAAGAAACTTTTTTCTTTTTAAAAAATAATCTAGTTATTAAACACTTTGCTCTGTCAACGTGTGACTTCAGTAGTAGAAGCTGAAAGTAGAAGCTGTCACAATCTTGGAAAAATTTCTGAACTAAGGATCAGAAATAGATTATATCATTCCCATTACAGAAGAAGGAAGGACCCAGGACTTAATATTTTCTACAGTTTGTTTCAGCTGACTGAAGCATTTTCTATCGCCTATTTTAGGAGAGGATAAATAATTTCCTAGTCATGCTTGTTTGTCATTGTTTTCAATAGAGAAAGCACATGTGACCAGCTAGCATTAGAGGGCTACCTTGCTCATGAGCTTGTAGACACTGATGTAGCAATCAGACAGGGAGAAGTTTCCCAGCCAACTGATTCATACTCATCTGCCCACTCATCCTCTAATGCATCCACAAAAGAAAAGAAAAGAAGAAAACAAAACAAAAAAAGAAAGAAAAAAAACCCACAAACCAAAACAAAATACACAACAAAAACCCAAATAAACAAAACCCCAAACAAAAAAGACAAAATAAAAAAAAACCCACACAAACCACCCCATGGAGGTACCACTGGGAAAACTTTAACATTCCAGAAATTTCTGAATTTGTCTCTTGTAGGGATCTCAGACCCTGCCCATGAACAACTGAATCAGTTCCAGAAGAAGAGAGTGAAGATGAGCTGCCAGAAATAGAGGTGTGGCATAAACCACACAGGACTAAGGGGTAAAACTCTGGCTCATTTCATTGAATAGTATAAAGAGTGGGAAGAAAGACATTTCCATGTTGTTTTGTAAGTAGGTTCGACAAGACAGAGAATGCGAAGATCAGTGACCCTGCAGACCTGAGATGAGGCCATGGTAATTTGCTGTAAAGGACAAACTATGGGTTTAGAGAGGAATTGGTAATCTCCTGTTTTCACTGTAATTAGCATTTCTGATTAGTTACTTGATCCTGCCTTCCAGTAAGTGCTCAAAGACTAATTGCTGTCCATTATGCAAATATTCACCACGCACAAACAAGGGTGCACACCTGAAAAGTAAAATAATGTTATTTTTAATGGTGAATCAGAGAACACAAAAATATCTGTCTTCATTGCCTTTGAGTTCAGCTAAGTCCTTATCAGACACTCCACATAATTAAGCTTCTGCATCTTAGACACAAAACTCAGCATAATTGGATCCCTGTATTATGCAAAATTTCATTGCCAAGCCAGGAAGCACAGCTCAAGCACTGTGAGGTGAGACAAATCACACTTGACAAACTCAGATTAGCCAAAGTAAACAGTTTTGAAGCAAACATAGTTTGCAACCTAGTCTTCAACAAGCAGTGAAGAATGAATGCATTCATTAGCAATCTAATGGTTGAGTCTAAGTACACTGCAGGTTTGTACAGAGATCATTTCCATAACAAGGTCATTTAGAACTCCCTAGCCTCATGTTTGTGCAACTCTTGTCAAATCTAGAGTTGAGGAACTGGGCTGGAAAATTTGATTTGAGAATGTGAAGAGATTTCACAGTGGGAAATGCAACCCAGAAATCTATCATTTCTACTACAGAAGGCTGGTATCCTCACCAAATGCTGGTTAACTTAAGTAGTCCTGGGACTTCTCAGGAGGGAACAAGGTTTTGCATGATTAGGTTCTAACTGGAGGAAGTGCTTGCTTCACTGTTTCATATAACACACATAGCTGCACATCTATTGAATTTTCTGGACTGGATTTTAATTAACAACACTTTCCCATATAATTATTTTTGTTTCCTCCTAGCTAGGCTTTTAGGAAGAGTAGAAGATGAAAGGATTGTTACTCTTCCACTAAATTTCAATTTAAACCCACTAAATTGATGTGTCCCAATTTCTGTAGATTACATTCTCCTGGCAACAACCCAGAAAGTAGGAAATAAGATTGTTCTGGGTCTGCTGAGTAGAGGAACACAAACAAAAACACTTGTTTGCCATGAAACACATTGAGTCACATTAAGTACATCCAGTACAAATGGTAAATACAAATATTGCAAAAGAAATTGCTATAAAAGAGAAAGTTGTTGGTGTCAGTGCATCCAATACACCAAACTGCAGAGAGTACAAGGTAAGGCTGACTGTTCAAAAATTGCCCTTTTGTGTGGTGTTAGTCTTGCATTAACTATCCTTCCAAATGGTTTAAGACAATGCCAGGGGTACATCCCATTAATGCACAGGGATGACTCTATACGATCACAAGGAGTTAAGCATTCAAGCCATGTTTTGACGTAGCCTCTTGAAGTTTTGACATTCACCTTATCTCATTTCAAAGACAAGGAACTGGTTATACAAACCTCAGTTTCCAGTCAAAATATCTATTGTCCCAATCAGATCTCTTTAGAAAAATTGTGTACCTTCCTTTTCCAAACACAAAGAACATATTTGAAGGTACATCTTTATTCCAACAAAAATATTCAAATTTCCAGGAATCAAATCCCACAAATGTTTACAGTCAAGGTAGCTGCATTAGTAGTAAGATTACCAGATAGGGTGATCAACACTAGGTGTTTGGAGCAATATATCTCACCTTAAGTCTCTCATTAACAGGAATTTGCCCTTGGACATCAGATTACAGGCAAACTGGTTTGTGTCAATACTCAAAAAACCACTTTTGTAGCTCTGCTGGTGTTTTAGTCGGACTAAATATTTTGTTTGACCAGAAATATTTTATTTGCTTCTTTTAAAATTTTAGATACTGTAGCTTTGAAATATCATGAGTAGCATAAAATTATTTTATTTCAAAGATGCAAAATAGCCAAATATTTGGGAAGGGCTGAAATTATTTAATTAATTGGAGCTGAGGTCACAAACTGTTCTATGCAACATGAAAGTGAATTGTTTTAACAGATAGCTCATTTCTCTGGAAGAGTTCAGTCCATTCTGTTCCTGCTGTGATTTGAAATAAATTAGCAAAATGCACGCTCCTCTGTTTCTGCACTGCAGGTACATTTGCACAAAGTGTATCCATACATCACCAGTTGTTAGTGACAAAAGACAAAGTGTAAATTTGACTGGACAGAATCTTTGTTTGGAGTTAGCTATCACCAGTTATGTAGAAGTGCATTTTTCTTCAGACTTTGAGTATACTCACAACAACTTCCTTTCTAAAATATTTCATCCATCTATTGTCATACTGCCATCTCCATAATAACCTTGGGCTCAGAAGTGGACTCCAGTTTACACAAAATATAAGTAGACATAAATCAGAGGAAGATTGAATCAAATCCACAGAGCCAGAGAAAGACGGTGGGGGAAACTGGTTGTGAGAAGGAAGTTCTGTGAGAAGATAAAAAGATAGTAGTTCAGTTTTCTTCATTTTGTTAAATTCTGCACTGTAGTTTTGATTAACCTTGCAACACAAACCTGAAGGAATAACTTAATATGATTTTTCTCAGCAAAAGGAGATGGAAACTCTTTCACTGCCTGGAAGGCACCAAAATAAGAAGGATCTTTGGGTCCCACAAGTTCTAAGTGAGGCTCTGAGGACTGCTGCAGACTTTGTGGGCCAGATCCTGATCTCATTGCCCTGGCTAAGCTGCAGGACAGCAAACAGCCCTAGCCAAGCTAACAGAAAAAGGTGGAGAAAGAAGTTATTTGCTATCAACAAGAGTTGATGATATCTATGATGCAATGCTGTATTCCTTACTCAGGCAGACCATCTCTTTACAGACAGAAGGTGAATAGGCCTAAAGTAGATGAAAGGCACTGGATTTGCTCCCAGGAATTTATTTGACTCCAAAGGTTACTTCAGGTTGATTCTTAAAACAGCTGAGGCCCTCATAAGTCAAAGTCTGTGGTTATGTTACAGACATGAAAAAGCAGAACAACATGTGCGTCACCATCAGACTGTAGTACCACAGTGTTTCTGATCATCCTTTTGGATGTTTGATTTTGGAATAACCATGGATATACACCATGTAATTTTATTTTCAAGAATAACCTTAGATACTACAGCATGCTCAGCTGCACCAAAAGCAGAGTAGGCAGCAGGACAAGGGATGTGATTCTCCCATTCCGCTGTGCTCTCATAAAAAAGCCACCTGGAGAAGGATGTAGACCTGATGGAGTCCAAGAGACAGCCATGAGAATGGTCAGAGGGCTGGAGCAGGCTGAGAGAGTTGGGCTGTTCGCCCTGGGGAGGAGAAGGCTCTGAGGAGACCTTAGAGACACTGTCAAGTACCTACAGGGGGCTACAAGAGAGGTGGAAGGGGACTTCCTGCAAGGCCACATAGTGATAGCGCATTTAGGAATGGCTTTAAACTGAAATGGAGGAGGTTTTGATTAGATATAAGAAAAAAATTCTTTGCTATGAGGGAAGTGAAACAATGGAAGAGGTTACTCAAAGAAGTAGTGGATGTCCCATCCCTGGAAGTATTCAAGACCAGGTTGGATGGGGCTCTGAGCATCCTAGTTGGATGGAAGGTGTGCCTGGCAAGGTGGGCTGGAACTAGATGATCTTCAAGGTCTCTTCCAACCCCAACAACTCTATGATTCTCTAAGTAGATGAGGTAGGATTTTCTCTTAATGACTGACTTCTGTGTCCTCTGACCCCAACACATGCCTCCTTTTAGGCAGATTGGCTCCTGTCAGTTCCCTGCTGTACTTGCAGTGTCCTTCAGCTCCCTCCAATGCTCATTCAGAACAACAACTCACATCCAGTCTTTCAACAGGATAGCCTGAGATGTGGGTTGGAGTAGCAATTGTGTGGTCTGAGCATGTGGTTTCCTCTGTTCCCCAGCCTGTGCTGATAGAAGTTTACTCATGCTGTCTTCCTTACTCACCACTACTCAGTCAGTGTTAATGGAAAATAGAAATTACAAAACCTATATATTTGCTTCTGAATTTGAATTTGAATTTTTTGCCTAAAATATCATCATTCTTAGGTTTTCTTTCAGAGGCTAGACATATTGCCTCTTGTTTTGACTATCTAGTCCCGGCCATGAACGACCTCTGAACCTGCTGTTTTCAAACAGCAATATCTGCCACAGGTTTATAGATAGTTCTTCAGGGAGAGCTAAGAGCTATGTTCAGTGTGTCAGAAATATGACCAAATTAATGCAAACTTACTTTCAGTTTCATATTCCTAGAAAGTTGGATGCTCAGAAAGTCACAAAGATAAACAGTCTCAATGTGGAATTCCTGAGGTGGAGACATAGCAATTTTCTCCCTCTACTTGGTTTCATATGAATGTGACAGCTTGCTCTTTGTCACTGGCCACAGAGCTAATACTGGCTGCATTGCTCTAGTGTTGTAGTCGTAACACAGTAGAAAGGTGTCCTCTTTTGGTAATACCTGGAATGCTTTACACTGATGAAAATTTAATTGAGTACAAATTTTAGAAACAAAAACATCTATTCAGCATGTTGAATATGATCTGCCTTCTGCACTGTCAGTGTGATTGCCATAGTCACACTCACATAACTTCAAATCTTGCGAAATTTCAAAGAAACGTCAACTAATACATGGTCAAAACATACATGCACATTAAATAATGGCAAGAATCACCATGGTGTCCAGCTGAGCACTATGCCGTGTGTCTGCCAGCAGTTTCATGCTGTGATGCCATCACTGTGCTGCTATACCCCTGGGAGCTCTCTGCTTGGACCTCTCTCATTCCTCAGGACATTTCCTTCTCCCTGAACTATTTTCTTAGGAATCAACCTAAGCATCACTTTCTGGTCCTGCATTACAAAAGCACATTTTCCTATTAGCATTTAATATTTGAATATATGTTTTGACCCTCAAAAGTGCTGGTCAGAAGAGAGATGGTGACACTCTAGCAACATCTCTATTTACTTTGTTATTCTGAAAGCATAAAATGATGACATTACCGCAAACATCCATAAAGTGATATAGACATTTTCCCAGAATTGTCTGAACAATAAAATACCACTGCATATCATTCAAAAGCAAGAACCCTTTTGCTCTGCTAGCTAGGGTAATGCTGTTATTATCATCCAAAATAAATATTTGAAACAAATCTGACTAAGAATTTTGCTTTGACAGAAAGGATAGTAAAAGATAGAGATGTTGAGGATTTTTAGGGGAAAAAAAAAGCTTCTGACTTTTTTAAAAAATCTGCTTCCTGAAGCCACATAGTCAAAATTCATTCTGGGTCAACCTTCATTGTTCTGAGAAATTAGACCATTAGGCAATGCTGTTTTAGCATTATGGTCACTACAGAACAGACACAGGATTTCAAAGCCTGTGACCAAAAGCCAGTACTTTTTAGCCTATTACCAGATTGCAACCTTTCCTTTATGATAGGTGTAGATTTTGAGTGTGCTCTATATCTTTGTCACCTTGATTTTAGATTGTAATGCAGCATTACCTTCAGACTAATAAATGCATATTAAAATACATGTAAATATTATAAAGGACACATGTAATATGCAATAAGGACATGTAAGAGGACACATTTTGTATCATTTTTTTTAAACAATACCTAAAGGTACATTACAGTAACTCTTCAGGATGTGATGGGCACCTGTGGCTTCCTTATATCAGCAGACAATCTTCCACACACAAAGGGAACTTGCAATGTCAACAGCTTTTGATGTACTTAGTGCTATTTATATGAGGCTTTAAACAAAGCAGAACTTCCTAGACTGGATAATAAAATATTTGTATATCAATATAGATATTTTTTAACTTTCCTTATGTACAATGATACAGATGCATCAGGAAGAGGTGACAGAGTCTAAAGGAACTCTAAGGAACTCAAGGGATGTGACACCTCTAAACTCCTTATAACTGCAAAGTGAGGACACCAATATCTCACTTTCTAAAGATATTTTATTTCTCTGTGTTGGAGGTTTGTTTTTGTTGTTTGGTTCTTAGGTTTTGGTGTTGTTTTGTTGGGGTTTTTCTTTTGTGTATCAGCTTTCAAAGAGAAGGTTTTCTTCTTAGAGAAGTGATGAGAATCTTCCTGCTATGTTGCTGTCTTAAGCTTTGGCTTTCATATTTTCAATATTCTGTACTGCATTAGTAGATAACTCTGAACTTCAAATAGAGTGTTAGCAAGTTCTCCTTACAGTTCAGTAGACAAAACAATCCTTTTCCAGCCTGAGAACCAAGGACACCATTGCCACTTCAAGACTGAGAAAGTACAAACAGCAGTGAATTGAGAAGAGCAATCTGGAAGCAATCTGGGACTGCATAACCTGAAGCTCTAATTGGACAATTAACCCCAATAAGTAAATGGACCAAAACTTATAAAAGTGTGAAAATTTGTGACTCAGCGTCCAATTGGAGAGCAGCCTCAGCTGGGCTCTTGAACTGCCCAAGGTGTATCCTTTGAAGGCCCTTTTAAGAAATACTTTATTCCTTTAACTCTGTCTAGCCTCTGTTCTAGCCTCAAGGCATTGAGTCACCTTTTCATGCAATCACTGCTGAGCAAGGACAACTTATTTTGGTCTTAGCACATGCAGGGGGTTTTAAAAGTAAGTGAAGTTAACAGGGAAGAAAAATACAAGGATTATTATCCTCTAGGTTCAAATTACACTTGTTTCTGGTTGAACTGTGTACAAGAACTGCCAGCTAAAAGACAAATGCATTTTGCTACAGCAACAAGAGAACTTTTTCTTTCCATTTGATGGATGTCCTGTTGTGCTAGCACGTGCATAAAGATGTGAAGGAGAGGAAACAGGAGACTATACTCACTGAGATGAAGACGAACTTTGGACAACAGACCATGTCCTACAAGCTTCGTCATCTACCTCCTACCAGTAAAACCTTTCTGATGATTTCCATGAGCTCTGGATCCTGTCCAGAATGATGAAGTGGCAAACCAGGAAGTGTGAAAATCCAAAGCCACTTGTGTTCAGCCACCAACAAACCTGTCACTCAGCAGGTAGGTCCACACTGACCTTCAGTCTAAATTGGGGGCTTTCCACTACAGGTCTTCTACTGCAATATGTGCCAAAGGGTTGAAGAGCAATCAGTTCAAAAGAATCAGTGGGTTAAAATAACAACATATGAATTTGACCATTTCCTTGGTCATGTACACAATTTAGAAATTTTTCAGCACAGAGGAACTTCTACCCTTTCTTTTGTGCCCTTGGACTGAATACATGTCTTGTATGGCAAGTTGAACTGAAATGCTCCCCATGTGTACAGTTAAACTTCTCTTCCCCTCAAACATATCATAGTATATTAGCATTTATTCTAATCTACATATGGATGAATAATTTGCCAAGGCCTGGCAGTAATATAATAATTTTAGGTAAATGGAATATGTGATTACCCTTTAAGAATATTAGTCCTCATTTAAGAAAAAAAAATTTAGTAAGAGTCAACTTGCCTAGTGAGAACTTACATGTCCTCTGGAAAATTAGCTCAAGAGTACCTTTCACTGCATAACATTCTGGAACAAATCTAAGTATTTTGGTACATATATAACAGATTGAACAAAAATCCAGAATGAAGAATAATGAATAATTTATAGACAGTTATTTTTCCAGAAAGAAAAAAAACCCCTGCTGCTACAACTACTTGCAGAGTGACTTTACTGAAAACCTTTAGATTAAGTTCACATTCCTCTTCACAGTATTATTTCCTTCTGTTTCTTCTACCTCCCTTTTAGGTGAGACAATATTTACTGCATGTTGTTGGGTAGGGATAGTTCGATAAGCTGTTGACAAGCAATGTGCCATCTCTACAAGCTGGATGTAATATGTGAATAAAGGATAAAAATTATTTGAAGATCGCTTGGATGATTTGCTTGTAAGAAATACCATGGGAATAGTTATAGACTGCTAATTTGAATCAGCTTTGTCCATGAAGTTTTGATCCAGTTCTCTCAAGCAAAACTAGATATAGACATTTTCATTGCTCTGATGAAATTCACAAAATACTTCAAAGAAATATAGTAAGTTTTCTCTGGGATTAGCAGAAAATTCAGGCTTTGAAAGATGAGGTTGTTGGCAAATGTAATGTTGAGAGAAAAGAAAAGGTGTAAGTGTAGTAGTTTTTTTACATGTACACTTCACTTTGCAGAATAAACCAACTGGCTCCATCAGTCAGCTGTCAGTAACCCCTGTAAATTACTTCCATTGTGCTTGGAACAAAACCATGATTGTTCTATGTTGGCTGTAGAGTCATAAGCTATAAGCTGAGGCCACTAACATGCTGCAATCATTGCTGCAGAACACAGGGAAGGAAAAGCAGATGTTCCGCAGCTATTTACATTGACATCATGATGGTTTGTGGTCCAGAAAATCAATGCTGGCCATGGTTCAGCCAATTTTATTTCCTTAATGTTCATAGTCTTACATAATTCATAGGAACTATGAACAAGTAAAAATCAATTAAAGTTTGGTCAGGGATTTTTCTAGATTTCATTTTTTTTTATTCCCAACTCTCATGAACATACATACAATTACAAATAGGAAAAAGTTCTGCCTGGATGTTAGTGTCCAGAGGCATCAAATGGACTTCAAATGCATCAAATGAAGATGTTGATATGAATACAGAGCACTCCTTTACATGCATGCAACTTCGAGCACTTGTGTAGTTTGCACAGGTTCTTTCAGGATACTATCACCTCTTGTACTGCAATATTGAAACATGCAAAGTACATTTGGTCAAGAAAGAGAGTACCTGAAAAAATTACTAATTTACTTTTTTGCTACAGATCTAAAATTCAGACAATGTAGTTCTGGTTATCTTGTTTCTGTTGGCCTTAAACCCAACTATCACTTAGGAATGAAGTTCCAGTTCCCCACAGAGAGGGATACACAAATGAGTGATGTCTTTTAACCCGCATTTCTTACAAGTAGCCTCATCAAGCAATCTGCTGCAACCTGAACTATCTTGGTGTTAGAGCATTTCCCCTACCTACTAAGCTGAACCTATTCACAGCAGACACTTCCTTCTCCTTTGCCAGTATGACCCAAGTAGCTGTGGGGTGATTATCACGTCTTTCTTCAACCCTTTCGTCTCTAGATCAAGCAAACCCATTGTCTTCATAACTTCCATGGAAGTTATGTTTAAAATAGCATTCCTGTGGCTCAGGTCTCTGCCCCCTTCAGCTGGTTCCCACCTTTCTTGATATATGGTGCACATAACTGTGCGTGAAACTCTCCTCAGAGATGTACCAGCACCTCTTGGGGCAGAACAATGACTTCATTTGTTTCACTTCCGGAATAATGTTTGCCTTTTTCAAAAGAGCAAAACACTCTTTTTACTCCCATTCAACTTGTGATCAACTATTAACCAGTTACTCATTATGCCTGGTGATGTGCAATATTTAACCACAATCACAGCACATGATTCTAATTCCTTTTGAAACTGCACTGTTTGGCTGGATCTTGGAGGTCAAACTAAAATGTGTATCACTGATTTAAAGTACAACAGCTGATTGCTGTTATTCAAGTCTCCACTGTTTCTAACTTCACTTGTACTTCACATGAAATTATTCATTTTAAAATTCATTATTCATTTAAAAATTCTCCATTTGATTTTGATTCAGAACTTGATAACTTATGATTGTCTTATTTCCTGTTACAGTGACTTCATACCAGCTATCTACTACTGTAGGATTCTCTTCCTTCAGTCCCTTGGGGATAAATATATTCTATAATCATTAAAAGCTATATGAAGCTGTTGAGAAGATGCTGGATCTGTGAAGCAGCTGATTAAAGTCGTAGTTCACACCAGACCACTTCTAAGTACATCAGTGTAGCTCTTGCCTATCTAGTCCAGTTGACTTGCTTGTCCATCCTCACCCACTCTGCAGCGTGCTATAACCCTGCTTTGTTTGTAAGGTAAGCATAATTTGAGAATAAATAGTTATAAGTATTCAGATTGTTGTATCAGAAAAAACCCAAACAAACTGCTAAGAATCCCAGGAAAACACAGCTGTTTTGCTCCTGCCTTATCACCAGGCTGCAGCTGTGCACCCTGTCAGACTAGAGAAGATTCATGGTTTTGAGGTCTCTCAGATTTGGCTTCTACAAATTGCACTTTTTCAGACTTTTTCTAATTACCAAGTCATCTCATTCATACATTTGAGATCACCTTTAACCACTTGAAATATTCATCTGATATCTAGTAACCAACCTTAGTCTAAGAATTTCTCCCATTCATGACAGTGAAACGAAAGCTGTGTTTTATTCTCTTTGGTAAAGTTCAAAAAGTGTCAGTGGCAGCAGTGTACACTTGCCTAGTACAGATGAAGTAAGTAAACCACTCCTCCCCCCTGCCTAAAGAAATTGCACTGCAATGTCATTGTCTGATAGTGGCTAGAAAATTGCTGAAGAGGATACACACTCATGTTCAAGTGGGTTGCCTTCCTAGTTCCCTGAGGAAGTGCAGATAGCTTCCTGATCTCTGCAAGGGTGCTTTACATCCCGTGATAGCTCAACAAGTGAAGCATTCACACAGTTCAATTGGTAAATCAGTAAAGTTGCATGAGGTTTCAACCCTAATGTGGAAACTGGAAGAAACTGGTTTCAAGTAGATTCATCATTACAGAAATTTTCCTTTCCACAATTCACAAAATTTTTCTCATTAGCTATGGGCACATTCAGGTCTTTTCTCTCCACAATTTCTCCTCCTGTGTACCTCCAACCATAAAATCTCATTGTTCAAGTAGCATAATATCCCCTTAACTACTCAGTGTATTCATTTCCTGCTTGTTCACCATATGAAAAGTGTAATGCCCTCCTGAGGTATACTCATGACACAGTTTCTTCCATTCGTAGCATTAAAATAATTTCTCTTACTTATAGAATCCTCACTTATAGAGTCCTTAACAACAGAAGGTCTTTCTGTATTCTTCTTTTACACTTGGCTTGCAAGTTAGGGTTGTGCCAGTATAGAATTACATGGTGTGAACAGCCTGCTAGCATATATGCACTCTAAAAAAATGTAAATAACCATATCTTCTAATTTCATGTTTCTCCTCAGTTCAAGCTCCTATTACAAGACAAAGTTGCGAAGAAATAGTTGCAAAGTTGCAAAGGCACATATAAATTCATAAAAATATTATGTAGAAACAAAAGAATCATGGGAAATGTTGGACTGAAACAGTCAAATTTTGTAAAGGTAAATAAGAAACTATAAGTCATAGAACAGGCCAGCTGTACATCAGGTCCAACAGAAAAAAATGTCAATAATCTTAAAAACAGTTGCTCAAACATTAAACCAAATTTACATCCTAATGACCTCTGGTACAAGCACGTGAACTTTGTTTTCATGCAACAATGCTCACAGCTTTGGCTTGTTAGACATCTCTAGAGCTTTTTATGATCAGCTGCAGGTTTTGATTGGGCACGTATGGTTTAGGGGCTTTTTGAAGCCTGGGGGCAGGTGCTGCAAACCATGGCAGAGCTCTCCAGAAGCCCATATCTGCTCTTGCAATTAATGTAACTGCCCTCAGTGTTTTAGGACAGATGTCCTGAGTGAAATTAGAACAGTAAAAATTTTTATTTCTTCACAACAAACAATGGTAATAAGGCAAGAAATTAAGTCTATTAATTCCACAAATACTGATATCACCAAGCACATGATGCAATTGCTTTTTAAAGATCTGTCACTTTTGTCTATATTAAGTGGGGGAAAAGTCACCCTTACTCGCCAAAAACATTCAGATTTTTGAAATTATTACATATTTCTTCTCAGGATTCGGAAGCTGTTGTAATCCACAGCACAACAGGTACAACAGCCTATACAGTCCAGTGTCCTGCTCTGACCTGGGCAGAGAGCACATCCCTCGGGCAACACTGCTGGTTTCGCTGTACACAAGAGATGAATTTCAACTAACTCTAAACTACAGAAAAACAGCTGTATTGCAACTGTGTAAAGCATACTGGGTTTGCTTTTTTCCTCCCCTCCCTGTCATGGTACAGCCATGGATCTGTTATTAGTGTGATGGAGTCAAACTCCTTCCACCCTCTGCAGAACAGCAACTGACAACAACCTCCTGAGCACACAGCAGGCTGGGGCAAATAAATTTTGCCTGCAAAGGTGCTGCTCATTTGTAGGAAAAAAAAAAAAAAAGAAAATAAACCAAAACCAAGTAAAGTAACACACACACCCCAAAAAAAACATAGGCAAGTAGGCTAGATTTCTCCTTTTATAAAAATTTAAACTTGCATTATGTAAAAATGCAAACTTGACTTACAGTAAACTTCTAGGACATAGAATGAGGACTGGAGGGAGTCCTCTTACAAAGTGCAATCTCCTGTTGTTACACATTAATATAATGGATAATTAAGGATTAACATATACAAAAGCCTATTGTTCCTGACCTGTGATCAGCCATAGTCACCTGGCAGTGAAAATTGCCTCTGGAGAAAATGTAATGATGTCAGTTAGATTTTAAAGGGCCAGGGTGCTGGGTGTGCCTCCAGGAGTGTTCCACACCAGAGCAGGTGTGTGTTTCCAGTCTTGTAACCATCTGCACTTGTTGCACTTGGGTTCACACCAGGATCAGCTGGGCATGAGCCAACTGCATTCCTTTGGGATGGTCCTGAGCAATCCACTGAGGGTGCTAAGCCTGCTGGACCAGACCTGAGCTGGTCTGGGACATTCCCCTCCCACACAGACACACAGGCCTCAGCACTCACTGATTTCACTCTCTACAGACACTAAACTCCTTGGAACAGAGACTTTGGTTTACTCAAATGGGGTTTGGTTAAGCAACCAGTCAGGCTAGTGAGCAGCTGCACAAAAAAGTTTTCTAAAATCAGCAAGACTTCTTTTGTGACTCACTCCTCACCATCCCAGTGGTAACAGTCCTTATTTGGTTGTGCAGTTTTAAATGGTTGGATTGCTTTTTAATGGTGCCAAAGTCAAAATCCACCATGTTGGAAAACTCACTGTAACGTGATTTGTGGGACACAGAGGCTGCAAGTCTGTGCAAGGAAGGAAATTTTTGGTGAAAAAGAACCTCTGTGACATAACCAGTTTTACCAACAAAATGATGTTATTGTCTTTTTACTCAGTTACTGGAAACTAGACAGGGCAATAGAATAGGACCTGTCCCACACCTGGAATGGTGACCAGCAAACAGCTTCCAGACATGAATCAATGCTGGGAATCAGGAATCATTTGAATAGTAACAAGAGTGTGATGAAACCTGACAGCTTCCAGGGAAATGGTGTACAAATTTTGTCACTTGTGTTCACATACATCTGGTTGTGGTCTTTTGCAATCCTCATGGCTGAATCTCAGTTCTAATACACACGAGATAAATCAAGCTTCTGCACTGGTCTTATGTTGACTACATTCAAATTCAATCTCACGCCTTCTATACTAGAGAAAAACACTATGGAGGTAAGCCTGTAATTCCTCTGGAATTGCTTTACTGCATGTCAGTTTGCAATGAAATCTTATAACACCTCTTTGGTATTTCAAGGCCATTGAATTTTTGTATAGAAGTAAGATTTTTTCAAATCAGACTAAAAGCAAAATTTTGGTTGATGTAATCTATACTCCCAGCACATTTTCCAAAGACTTATACAAGTCTATGAGGATCAGCACATGTCAGGTTCTGCAGTGTCTATTCTGTCTTTCAAACTCTGTTCTCCACAGTCACCAAAGCCCAAACTCACCACGCTGTCCCAGCATGTAGAGACCCTTGCAGATCATCAGGATAAGTCAGGAGCAGTTGCAGACATTGGCTGCTCCTCAGTTTGGGTTACAGTCAGTGTGGACAGCCCGAGCCCAACATGCTCAGGCTCCCATGCTGTCACAGCTTCTCTGCCTGTCCTTGCAGACAGAGGAAACCACTACAAGCTCAGTCTGTTTTAGGTGGGACTCGTCAGCTCAATCACAGGGCTCTGGTGCTCGATTACAGGCAGTCTGAGGTTGCCTTAGTGCAAATGCTGTTAGGGGGTTCCTACATGAAGTAATATGATTTTGTCAAGCCAAGATGTATGCAGTTGTTCTAGTTTAGATCTTGTTTCAGTCATTTAAAGTATTGAGACAGACATACAAATGGATGGGGATAGCCAACTACAAAAAGTGACTTCATGAATGAAAGATGACTATGGGAGGTTATGTAACTTTTTCTACCCAGGAAGGTTTCAAATCATGCTGCAGTGAAATGCAGCTGACTGACCTCTGGCCCTCTTTTCTTCTCCATGTCCTGTGCACTGCTTCTGGAAGACAGAATGACTGCATATAGCTAAAGGTTATGACTTATATTTAAATGGAGTAAATTCAATTATTACGTAGACATTTTTGAGAGATCCACGTCTGTTAGCTGGAGGAAAGAGACTCCTTATCATTGACTAAAGGATAAGACAAATCAAAGAATTGAGAGTGTCTGAAGGTCACACAGGTAGGTTGCACTTACAGGAAAACTATTTCCCTTGTGGTTTGTTGCTCAAGATTATTATTGTAAAAACTTATCTCTATACTTGCATCTTTTCCCACCAGATGTCCCAATTAAATTGTTGTAAATACAAAGTAATTAGAGAAACAAAGCAAAGCTATTCTAGACACTGTGAGAAGATGGTAAATCCACAAGTTGAGATGTGTTAAGTTTGATTGCTTAACTATTAGTGACATAGATGTGCTAGTTGTCATCACATTGTTTGTGCTGAATCTGAACATCTAATCCCTTCCTCGGGCCTTTCCTTCCCTAAAGCAGTGGGATCTTGCTGAGAAATATCTCAATGCAGCTTGATCCAGCCAAACAGGAGAGAAGAACTGGCTTGTCTTTCTCCTGAGACGAGCTGATGCAATGCCAAGGGGCCCTGGCACGACCCTGGTGCTCAGGCAGGAATGACTGGAGGGTTTTACCATTACACAGCCTGCAAAAATGATACACAGCCCTGTATCACAGGTGCCAAGGTACTCCTTTGCAGAGAGCCCCCTTGGGTAAAATCTATGGAAATGGACTGCAGAAGCCAGGAAGATTCTGAATCAGACTGCACCTCGCAGGACTTCGCTTCAGAAATTGCAATGCAAAAAAAAATATATATTTTGCTCTGCAAAGATATTTGCCATGTTTGAATTTTATTTATAGTTAGTCAAATTGAATAACTAGATAACAGAACAAAACCAATCATGTGTCCTGCAGATCCTAAGAAAACAGGTCTATCCTGTTTGGTAGGACTTTAAATACAATATTGCATAATTCGCAAGTGACCCAAACAAAACATTTCTTAGGAATTTTTGGCAATACTTTCTTGCTTGATATTCACCATAGTGGGTAGAAAACAGCCAACATCTAATCACCCATACAGCCACCTGCTCGCTCCCCATGCACAGTGGGAGAGATTAGGAAGTGCAGACAGTTTAATAAATGAAAGGATGAGGTGGAGGTGGAAGGAAGTGTTGCACAGGCTCACCACCTGCTGCAAACAGATTGATGTCCAACCAATCTCCAGGCGATAACCACCTTGGAAGACAACCCTCACTCCACCTCCTTCTTCTGCTAGCCCAGTTTTATTGATGAACATAACGTTATATCATATGGAATATTCCTTCGGAGAACTCAGGTGAATTGTCCTGGAAGTGTCCCTTCCCAGCCACTTTTTCACCCAGCCTCTTCCATACAGTGAGAGCTAAGTGTGAGCAGAGCAAGTCGTCATATTGTGGGAACACTCTTCACCAATAATGGGGGTAGAACACCACACATGCTGCTATAAATAAATTTAATCTATCCCAGACAGATCCATAACACTCATAAAGATTTTTGAAC
The DNA here is from genome assembly GCF_963513975.1 of Fringilla coelebs. Taxonomy (NCBI): domain Eukaryota; kingdom Metazoa; phylum Chordata; class Aves; order Passeriformes; family Fringillidae; genus Fringilla; species Fringilla coelebs. Next base: position 76,832,486 of record NC_140029.1, read on the forward strand.
ACTTCTTGACTTGTATGAGCTCTTTGTCTGCATTCAGATTGGGCAGAATTCAGCTGAGCCTTCTGCCCAAGTCAAATGACCGAGACAGTAATCACTCACTACTGAATCATTCATTTCTACTTCACTTTTTCATCCTAGTCATGCTCAAAGAAGACTCTGGTATTACTTTATACCGAAGTATTTTTCTCTATAACACAAAAGGTCTGGTGTCTATCAATGAGTCCCACGCAGGACATAGTTTTATGCAGCATTCTTGATCACAGCAGGGTTACTCTCCTCAAAAATGTGACAGTATAAAATTTTCCATGGCAATGTTGTAAGTCTTCTTCACAGAATTTAGAGCAATTTCTATTATTAAAAATCTCTACAGTGTTACTTTGGATCTCCTTGGCCTTTGTTTACACAGGTCATACTCTCCAACACAGTCACAGGTTCTCTGCTGAATATGAGTCACATGACTATGATGTTTGGCAGGAAATTATTTTTCCTGACCCATAATATTTTTTATTATTCAAGACCAAGACAAAGCAATAAAGTCTGCAAAATTCACACAGCTAAATCTAAAGAAACAGAATCTGTTCCTTTTTGTTATTGATCTTATCAGAATTTGATTTATTCATGCTGATTTTGAGCCCAAAGTAACAAAAATTCTTTTCACTGAATTTTAAAAATTTCCATTCTAAATTTCCATTTCCATGGAAGCCTCAAGTTCTTCAAAATCTTCTCCCTTTTTTGAAAACAACAACAAAAACAAAAAAAATACCAGAGATGGCAAGCTTCCAGCAGAAAATGAAATACAGCATAGAGCTTGTCCTTTTTCATCAGGCTCTTGTGTTTAAACTCTCCTTTTTAGTTTTGCTCATAGCCCAGTCAAAGATATATGTAAGTTGCTCAACAGTCCATCAGCTCTAAAGTCCTCAGATTCCTCTTGTGTCTATGAGGAAATAACCAGTCCCACACACTGGAGTCATGGAGTTCAAAATGTTTTAAACACGTCCTCATCTCCTGCAACCCAGAACCTGGTCCAGATCCAACTTTATTACCACAGTCAGACATAAAGGCAGCTGTTGAGGAAGAAAGAGGTGAACCTACTCCTAGCAATAAAATGTTTAGATTTTTTTAATCAAGCCTTAACATTTAGACATGGATTGATTTTCTGTAAGGTACAAAAACATACAGAAATGATCACATGTCAGTAACTAGGCTGTTTTCAATAGTAGGTGCATCATTCCTTTAGCTGCTGTTTCAGACATTGCTGTGTACTGTAGTCCTCTCCTGCATAATTCAGCTGGGTGAGGTATAGATCATCTTTGTCTGAAATGAAATTCTTCCTGATCACATCAGTCAGAAGTACATTGGATGCAAGCTAATAACCCACGAACACTTCCATACACATTAAGCTATAGCCATAAAGAACTCTCCTAGCATGAGAAATATCAACTTTCTTTTCCTATTTATGCACATTTACTTTCAGATTAGAGGTAAAATGGTCACAAAACTGCACACCCTGAGATAAAAATCATAAATCAGTCCGTGGACTGGTGTTGACAGTCCCCAAAGCTATCCAGTGGAATTTAGCAGAGTGAAGCTGGGACCAGTGTTGGTATCAGGGGGCCAAGGAGGTTATAGCTGCCCTGCTCTGTCAGTGCTTCATGGAGCTTTCTCAGGTTGCACTGGTACAGCAGGATGTCTAATATAGCCCTATATTTGTTAGGGGAAGCTACTCTCTTTCCCCTGAGAGCTTTCAAATACCTTTGTAAGCTATAACAAGTTCTCAAATGTGAAGAGATTCTTCTGATAGGTCATCACATTTGGAAGGAAAGGGACAAAAGCACCTGATGTCCTCCTAGTTCTATAGGGTACTTTTAAAGAGCTGTCTCCTGAACTGCAGGAACCTCTGAAAGTTTACTGAACTGGGCAATGCTGTAATGGCAGTGGTTTCAACGAGACACTGCTCGCACCCATCCTCTCTGCCTCTACATCAACTGATACAGGCAGGCAGCCAAAGGGCTCTTGCAAAATGCCTTTGTGTATAAGGAACATGGGAAAAGCACAGTCTGAAGTGATTACACAGTAACTGTACCGATAAAGTTACAGAAAGTGAATTTCCCTATGACCCTGTGGTTTCACTACGGGAATAATATGAAAAGAGAGAGACAAAGCTGGCTGCTAGCTGTGACGTGACATCAACAGGGAAGTTACAGGAAAGATTTGTTTAACGTGACTTCATTTACTTCTTAAAGCATTGATGACATTACACTAACAAAACCAAAAAGTGAGTCACATGCGTAATTGCTGCTTGGAGCTATCAGGATCTATATAAGGGTTTAGCTCTGGTCTTGGGAGACAGAAAGTCAAACTCTTTCTGCTGCAGCAAGGCTCCTCATCAAGATGGGCACCATGCACTACCTCCTGCTTTGTGCTCTCATCTTCCTTCCTGAGACTCCTGCTTTTCCACTACAACCAAGACTAGAATCATGGAGCAGCATAGACCTTGAGAAAGTAAAGGTATGTTACATGGAGGGAAACAATACTGCATTATAAATAATCTGATTTTGATTCAATTTCTACATTCCTTTCCTACTTGTTCGTATTATCCTTGTTACATTACAACAACAGTTTTTGCCGATGTGATATAAAACAGTTTAAACTTGCAGACTAGCTTAAACCTCCTAAGACTAACTTTCAAAAGAGACCCAGATCCATCCAGTAAATAAAGGGGAGGAAGTAATTTTACAAATGAGTCTAAAATTTTAAGCATGTACTATTTTAGAAGGCTGCAGATGTGAATACTCAGTAAATTATGGCTACTTGAAAGGATTTCTTACTTACAGTACTTTATTGCTGTTATAATTCCTTTTATATATGTTGATCTCTACTACAGAGAGCAGAATTTGGTAAATTGAAATGGAAAGATACAACTAAAACAAGACATAGATGATACAGGATGATTAAATAATTCAAACAAATGTAATACGCAATTACCAAAACATCACAGATACACGTATTAATCTATATTTTCCCTCTCTTCTACCAGAGATATCTTGACACATTCTTTCCAATTTTGTCAAAAACACAAAAACTAAGCATAGAAGAAAGGATAAAAGAAATGCAGAAGTTTTTCCACCTGACTGTAACTGGAAAACTAGACAAAGAAACAGAAGGAATAATGAAAATGCCCCGATGTGGTATGCCTGATGTAGCAGAATACCAAACATTTCCTGGAACTCCAAGATGGGAAAAGACACATTTAACTTACAAGTAAGTGATGTTTCAGGTTTTCTGGGGAAAGGGGATTGCTCTGTATTTGACTAGGGGGGTTCCTTCACAGTCTAAATGAAATTTACCTGTTTTTCTTTGCTGGCAGGATTCTCAGTTATACACGTGATCTACCTCCAAATAAAGTGGATGATGCAATCAGAAGGGCCTTGATGGTATGGAGTGATGTGACTCCGCTACGCTTCCGAAAAGTTGACACGGGCCGGGCAGACATTGAGATTAGATTTGCACGTCGTGGTGAGAATACCTATCTCTTTTAACATCCAATGGTCCACATATTACTCAAAGAATGCATTTTTATAGCCATAGCTTTAAGAAAAAACAAAGAGTTGGGAATTAAACCAAAGTCTTCATTAATTATATCTACTTTATATCATGCCAACAACTTTCTATGTCATTCTTCAGTTTTACTCATATAAAAGAGTTATAAAAATCCATTTAGAGTCACAGCCGTGAAATGAAGGGAGACTTAGGCCCCAGAATGAGACACTTAAATTTACATGTTCAAGGCTCTTTTTGCCTTGATAAAATGTGCAAACTACTAAGAAGAGCTCTGTACAACAAACCAGCAGGTTCTGAAAATCCAGCCTCCATAGGCTACATTCAAGCAGCTGAAGGCAGGTTTAATTAGGCTCAGATCTAATCTGCTTCACAGAATAAATACCCTTTGGCACCTGGGTGCATTATCTTTGGCCATGGAAAGTGTCTTCTGGTAGATTTGCTTCCAGAAGGAATGGCAAGTTGCACCCCAAGATGGCACCAAAGTGCAGCAGCCAAAGTGTGGTAAGTGGGCTGAGCAGAAGTCACTTCAAAAATCCATCTGTGATCTGAACTAGTCTATGGACATACCTTGAACGTGTGGCTGGCATGTAAACTGACAGCTTAGACTAACTAAATGCCTACTTTAAGCTTGTCTGGCTTGTTCTCTAGACCCATTGAGAATAATCACTAGAGCTCCATTGACTGGTAGCGCAGATCAGACACCTGGCCTGCAAGCAGATGAGCACCAAAATGTCCACAGCCTGTGTGCCACTGATGGCAAGAACATTAGGGTGCCATTAAGGGGTGACCTCATGTCCTGGTCAAAGGCAGAAATGATCCCGCAAGCCGGAATGGGATTTAATTCCATGTCATACACTAGGATTAATTCTCTTCTGCCTGTGTTAGTCATGCCCTAAGGGCCATCCATACGGTCTGGGAGAAAGGACACAGGATGGCCTCTCATTTCCAAACTACTCCTTAGTAAAGTCAGAGACTCACTATGAGGGAGAGGGAAATTTTCCAAGTTGATTCCACTCTGATCCAGCTCTTTCACTCGAGGTAGGAAACAGTAATATTCCACCTGCGTTATGATGGAAGTAGATATTAGATCATACCTCAAGGCTGGGAATAAATGAATTTATCTCTACAGAAACATGGTTATCTATCCAAAATCACCATCCACACTAAAATCAGTGCAATGGAGAATGTCTGCAACGAATATTGCCCAGCACTTTCCAACATCAAACACATTCAGACATTAACAACAGCGTTGTCAAGTATTAAGTATCTATTCTGAAATCATCCCTGATTGCAGCCTCAGGATCACACTTCTGACAAAAGCGCAGGGAAAAAATATTCAGCTCTTCATGAAACATGCAGCAGACCAAACTAGCAAAGACAAGATTTGAACTTAAGTCATGAATTTGGAGAGTGTTTCCCTAAGCCTCATTTCTCATTTTCACATCCTTCCTGCCATTGTAAGATTTTTTTAAGGATTGGCAGCAAAATGAGCACAAACCAACAGCATGCCTGTACTCGTTGAAGTTAAATATGACAACTGATCTCATCTGATGACATTCATTTATTTCAAATGCAGCGCATGGTGATGGATCTCCTTTCGATGGAAGAGGTGGCACGCTGGCCCATGCATTCGCACCTGGAGAAGGGATTGGTGGAGATGCTCATTTTGATGATGATGAAAAATGGTCAGATGTCAATCAAGGTAAAGCTCACACGTGTAGATGAAAGAGGAAGGCAAATATTGTACATGTTGGAAGAATACAGACACAGGAACTGCTTTCCATTACTATTCACCCTTCAGTGCTACTTCAGTACTAACATTTCTGTCCTTTTCAACTACCTTTTTAACTACTAGGGCTTCATGAAGCACCTACACATGTAGCACATACACATGTAGCTCCATGAACATCTACACAATGCCTCTTCTGTACACCATTAAAGCACTTTTGCAGGCTACCAAGGACTGGGAACCCTGGATTCTTACATAAATTGTGCACGGGTAAATTGACTTGCTTCTAGGAACCAAGTCAACGAAAAGCAGAGTCCAAAAGAGACTCAGGGTCTCTAGATGCATATACAAGGAATCAGTAGATTTTTCATAAAATATGACATTAATATAAGAAAGCTCAACAAAATTGGATCAAAAGCCGGGGGTTTCATTCCAAGATGGATTGAAATATACAAATTGTCCTGCATTTCTGTTAATTTTATTTCAAATACAAATGGCATAGGTTTAATTTCCATTTATGTGCTTCTGTGTTGCAGATGTCAATTTGTTCCTCGTTGCTGCTCATGAATTTGGCCATTCTTTGGGACTTGCTCATTCCAATGTCCGCGGAGCTCTGATGTATCCTCTCTACACATATCAGAACCCACAAACATTCAGACTTCCAGCAGATGACAGAAGAGGAATTCAGAAGTTATATGGTAAACTCATGATTAATTTGATTTTCTACACAAAATCTACTCGGGTACAGATTTCACTCTCTCTGTTCACAAGGGCCACATCATGTTACTAAAAAGAAAGAAAGTGAACAAACTTGGGAAAACCAACTCCTTCTTACTCTGTCCACTCATGATGTTGCCTCTGTAGCCTGTTCCCACTGCAGCCAAGAGGTGACAAAGCACCAGTGCATGGCCTGCTGCTCTGTCCTCCCACACACCTGCATTCTGCCAAGCATTCCTGTGGCCCTTGCTCTGCAAATGAGCTCTTCCACTGAGTGGTGCTCCTGGCAGGAAAGGAGAGGGACCATGCCACTCACCAAGTTCAGTAAAGGCAGAAACTCCTCAGCAATGGGGAACATAACTAGAATTAACCCCACAAGACAGAATTTGTCAGGCTTGCTTTTCTTTAGGCACTGCCTGACTCAGGGCAGGCTAGAGGAACACTAGGAATAAAACACAGTTCTCTGCATTGACAGCTTTCAGTAGGGTCTCTATGTTTTCTGCTTCTCTTCCACAGGGAAAAATCCATCAAACTCTTGAAGAAATGGATTAATGAAGATCAAAGAAGTCACATCTCATTGTTTTGGTCATCCAAAACAATTTTAATCCTCCGGCTAATAAAGATGGTAAACTCCTGGGCTGCACTTTCTCTCCCTCATTTTTTATGTTGATTTATTTGCACTTTACACTATTTCACCTAACAAAAATAATAAAAAAATATGTATACTCCATCTTCTATGGTTTTCTTTTTCATTCTGGCATTTCACTGAGGGATTAAGTTACTCCTGCATGCATGATAGACAGTCACACAAGTATCTTTGTGAATTGGGTTATAGGCACCTAAAGTGTCTGTGGCAATTGACTGATGCCAGAACAGAACAGAACAGAACAGAACAGAACAGGGCTTCTTCTTACATCAGTGCCTTGCTTTCAATTCCCATGCATGTCCTGCCACTTCACAGTATTGGCTCCTCAGAATCACTCTGCTTCCCATATGGCTCACACATAGAGGAGGGAGGTCTCCACAGCGCTTCCTTCAGTATGGGCTGGGACGTTTTCCCAAAGGGAAAACCTTTTCATCATCATGTCCTCCCTGGCTTTTCAGAGAAGCAGGTTTGAGAAGCAGTGGACTGGGATTCCCATTGTCCTCTGTGAGAGTCAAGATCCTGTGGGTATTTTTAAATTTATTTTAAAAAAGAAAAAAAGAAAGAAACAAGCAAAAAAACCCACAGGGATTCTCCTAAGAACATTCAAAATCTTCCAATTTTGCAAGGTAGAAGGTGTACTTATTAACAGTTTCTGATAGATGGCTGCCTGTGCACAGAGATGAGGAGCACAAACACCAGCTCAGTGTCACTGCCAGCATCTTCACTGTCTCCTAAACCAGTGTTACCCAGTACAAGAAACAACCTTAAGCCAGCCCCCAGAGGTGACACAGCACAGCAGGGAACGTGGTGCTTACACAACACAACGGGAGAACACACAGCACCTCTGAGAGCAAATAGATCAACACTCTGACCAGTGACTATTTAACTAATACTGTGGACACTTATAACAAATTTGGTTTAACACGCTCTTTTAAGATCTATTTTTATGTCAATACTTCCTGCCTCATGTTGAGGGGTCCAAAAAGGACTGACACTGTCCAACCCAAAAGGTAACCATACACCACACTCACTATGCACCGCTCAGTGGGATGAGAACAGAAATGCAGAAAAAGGTAAAATGGGTGGAGAGAAAGACAATTCAATAAGACAGAAAAGGAAGGAGAAATGACAATAAATAAAAACACAAAAAGAAAAAAAAAAACCAAAAAGTAGAGGAAAAGACAAGGAAGAATAGATAGAAGACGAGGAGGAAGAGAAAGGAAGAAGAAGAAGAAGAAGAAGAAGAAGAAGAAGAAGAAGAAGTAGAGGAAGAGAAATAGGAATATACAAAGCCAATGATGCACAAAGCAGTTGTTCACCACCCACAGACTAACGCCCAGGCAGTGCCAAAGCAGAAACCTCTTGCCAGCTTTCCCTCTAGTTTATACACTGAATATGACATCCTGAGGTATGGAATATCCCTCTGGCCAGTTTGGATCCCAGCTGTGTCCCCTTCCAGCTCCTTATACCCGCCAGCCTGCTCACTGCTGGGCTGCTGTGAGAAGCTGGAGAGTCCTCACTTAATGTAAAGGCTGCTGAGCAACAACAAAAGCATCTGTGTGATATCAATGTTAGTTTGAAAACACTCCCATCAGTTACCAGCCATTGCTTCCACACAAAGCTCAAAGACAAAGTAGCTGGTGCTAAGTGTGGATATTATTCTGAGGGCACAGCTGTCTTCAGGAATGAGAAAAAACTTGAAGCCCCAGAATGGAGGATCAGATCCAATCTGTATTTGAGGTTATGGAGTAGGGCTCTATGGGCTATGTGGATGCTCACTCCAAATGGGTTGGTCCGGGGGATCCTGGAAAGATGCCATGTTGACAGAAAATACCCTCTGTTCCCTTGGCCAAAGTCCCCACAGGGAGCAAAGCACGAAACACAGACACACCATGCTCTTTATCAAGCTCCAGTCACTTGCTAAATTTTCATAAAGAGAAAACAGCCATAGAAGGCAGGCTTTATCAAAAACTGTGCGGAAAAAAGCCACTCCTAAGGCCACACAGAACAATTCATGGACAGTGCTGGAGGAGGCACTCTATCAAATGAAGCCAGGAGAAGAAATACTTGACTGAAAGTAGCAGGTTTGTTTTCTAGAGTACAATTAACATCCTTATGAACTGAGACAAATGCGATAGAACCCAGAAGTGTAGTCCTAGGAATACCGTCCTGACAACGGGACACATCTGGGAGACAGCTTCCTGAGACCACATGAGGTGACTGGCCTGCAGTAGGGCCAGCACAGGTGGCAGTGACGTACCCTTGTGCCTTGAAGGATCCATCTCTAGAGAGGCAGCAGCACCAAGTTAGCATCACCACAGCAAGTGAAATAAAATAGAAGCCAGGAATTTTGTCCTCGGAGACAGCCACTGGTGAGGCTGCCAGCAGCATTTTACTTCCTGTTGGGCTCCTAGTGCCTTTCCATCCCCATAAGGGACCTCTCCTTTGGGGAAAAGCGCTGCCACCGGCACGCCTCGCCCCGCTGAGCAGGTGGGAACTGTGCAGCATTTGCCTCCGCCTAGTGGCACAGCTCGGCAAACTGCACTGGCTTTGCGCCCTCTTGTAAAGTGTGCCTTGTCTGCAAGCACACGGCTGGGCAGGTACTACCACACATACCGTCGTTGGGGGAAATCAGAGACAACAGCAAATTTGGCCAGTTTGCTCCTGCCTCTTCCTTCTTCCCTTTACCCCACTGCATTCTGTGTCAGTTTTTACACGCTCTCTCTAATACACATCGAGGCACCTTATGCTACTCAAATAGCATAACTTCTCAACTCAACTTTCTCTCCTTTTCCGTACCAAAGAAGAAATGGTGAACCACAACATATTTCGTTTGTTGGGGATTTGAATTTCTACTTGCTTTTACTACTGTTCTTTTAAATAAAACGATCTTTAAATGCATCCCTGCTGTTCCAGAGAGTACAACAAGCAGCAAAGGAATCCTCAAACGTGTTAACATTTCTCATGGTTCCTTTGACCATGCACGTTTAAAGGATAAGCTCTACTCCTGCACTATCTAGAAAAGCTAGTATGGGGACTTGCCCAGTCACTTAGGTACCCTGAGCCCACTCCATCAACACAGACTGATACTGCGAGAGGGTAAAATCAATACCTGCTATACCTGCTATTAACAAGGGAATAAGATCTCAGAAAAGTAAAATTAATCATATCAGCAACCTTAGCAATGCTTATTAAAGCTGTCACACATGAAAAGGTCACAGATATGTGATGGGAAAGACCTGAGGAGCCACAAAAAATGCAAGTATGCCTTGCCCCAATGATGTCCTCTTGAATGTTTCTTCACAGTGCTGACTGAAAATGTGATCCCAAATCTTTAATCTTCAAATTAAAAGCATATGAATATATATTTTTCTTTTTTGCTTTTTATAAAATTTTGTCTCCAACCAAACCTGCCTCAAACAGTTCGCTCTTAATGGCATCATTATGCTGTTTTCAGTCTCAAAAATGCCTCCATTAAGTGGCTCCATTGACAACAATGGAATTGTTTGGGATTCATCTGTTAGAGTAAAAATGTTAGCAAAGGACTAGAGAAAATATTATCTGGTTTAGCTATTTTTACAGCAGGAGCAACCACAAGTCAGAGAGCTACAGGCTGAAGTAGCCACAAAGTAGCTACAAAGAGCTATCACTGTGTGTTGGACAAGACTGAGGAAAATTATTAAGGGGTGAAAATTGTTACTGTTTTCTATCTGCCATAAAGTTTACAGACAATAAAACAAAAATCATAGAGAGAAGCAGCAGGCTGCTCAGGTATATAGAAAAGTATCCACATCAGGACAACAGAAAACATAACAGGTCTTCTACTTGGCCACAAGAAATGATCTGACAGAGCTGTTGTACAGTGGGCAGTGAGAGAATAACTATTTCTTGCAACGCAAAAAAGCAACACAATCCCAATAAAACATTGCGGAAGTTTTTCAAAGAAAAAGGATGTATTTTTACCTAGCAACTAAGAAAACTGAAATTCATTGAAAGCTTACTCAGTTGATCTGGTGACACAAATTCATAAGTAGAATTTTAAAAGTGAGTCACATGCATAATTGCTGCTTGGAGCTATCAGGATCTATATAAGGGATTTAGCTCTGGTCTTGGGAGACAGAAAGTCAAACTCTTTCTGCTGCAGCAAGGCTCCTCATCAAGATGGGCACCATGCACTACCTCCTGCTTTGTGCTCTCATCTTCCTGCCTGAGACTCCTGCTTTTCCACTACAACCAAGACTAGAATCATTGAGCAGCATAGACCTTGAGAAAGTAAAGGTATGTTACATGGAGGGAAACAATATTACATTATAAATAATCTGATTTTGATTCAATTTCTACATTCCTTTCCTACTTGTTCATATTGTCCTTGTAATATTACAACAACAGTTTTTGCCGATGTGATATAAAACAATTTAAACTTGCTGACTAGCTTAAACCTCTTAAGGCTAACTTTAAGAAGAGACCCAGATCCATCCAGTAAATAAAGGGGAGGAAGTAACTTTTAAAAGGAGTCAAAATTTTAATGTGTACTGTTTAAGAAGTCTGCAGATTTGAATGGTCAGTAAATTGTAGTAACTTAAAAGGATTTCTTACTTACAGTGTTTCATTTCTGCTACAATTCCTTTTATATATGCTGATCTCTTCTACTGAGAGAGCAGCATTTGGTAAATTGAAATGGAAAGATACAACTAAAACAAGACATGGATGATGCAGGATGATGAAACAATTCAAACAAATGTAAAATGCAGTTGCCAAAACATCACAGGTATACATATTACACTTTATTTTCCCTCTCTTCTTTCAGGGATATCTTGACACATTCTTTCCAATTTTGTCAAAAACACAAAAACTAAGCATAGAAGAAAGGATAAAAGAAATGCAGAAGTTTTTCCACCTGACTGTAACTGGAAAACTAGACAAAGAAACTGAGGAAATGATGGAAAAACCCCGATGTGGTATGCCTGATGTAGTAGAATACCGAACATTTCCTGGAACTCCAAGATGGAAAAAGAGACATTTAACTTACAAGTAAGTGATGTTTCAGGTTTTCAGGGGTAGAGGATTGCTCTGTATTTGACTAGGGGGGTTTCCTTTGCAGCCTACATGAAATTTACCTGATTTTCTTTGCTGACAGAATTCTCAGTTATACACATGACCTGCCCAGATGGAAAGTGGATGATGCAATCAGAAGGGCCTTCATGATATGGAGCGATGTGACTCCACTGCGCTTCCACAGAGTCTATAGGGGCCATGCAGATATTGAGATTAGATTTGCACGTCGTGGTGAGAATACCTATCTCTTTTAACATCCAATGGTCCATATTTTAGTCAAAGAATGCATTTTTATAGCCATAGCTTTAAGAAAGAAGAAAGAGTTGGGAATTAAACCAAAGTCTTCATAAATTATATCTACTTTATATCATGCCACCAACTTTTTATGTCATTCTTCAGTTTTACTCATAAAAAGAGTTATAAAAATCCTTTCAGAGACACAGCTGTGAAATGAAGGGAGAATTCGGCCCCAGAATGAGACACTTAAATTTAAATGCTCAAGGCTTTTTTTGCCTTGATAAAATGTGCAAACTACTAAGAAGAGCTCTGTACAGCAAAGCAACACTTTCTGAAAATCCAGCCTCCATAGGCTACATTCAAGCAGCTGAAGGCAGGTTTACTTAGGCTCAGATCTAATCTGCTTCACAGAATAAATACCCTTTGACAGCTGGGTGCATTATCTTTGGCCATGGAAAGTGTCTTCTGGTAGATTTGCTTCCAGAAAGAATGGCAAGTTGCACCCCAAGATGGCACCAAGGTGCAGCAGCCAAAGTGTGGTAAGTGGGCTGAGCAGAAGTCACTTCAGAAATCCATCTGTGATCTGGACTAGTCTATGGACACGCCTTGAACGTGTGGCTGGCATGTAAACTGACAGCTTAGACTAACTAAATGCCTACTTTAAGCTTGTCTGGCTTGTTCTCTAGACCCATGGAGAATAATCACTAGAGCTCCATTGACTGGTAGCGCAGATCAGACACCTGGCCTGCAAGCAGATGAGCACCAAAATGTCCACAGCCTGTGTGCCACTGATGGCAAGAACATTAGGGTGCCATTAAGGGGTGACCTCATGTCCTGGTCAAAGGCAGAAATGATCCCGCAAGCCGGAATGGGATTTAATTCCATGTCATACACTAGGATTAATTCTCTTCTGCCCGTGTTAGTCATGCCTTAAGGGCCATCCATACGGTCTGGGAGAAAGGACACAGGATGGCCTCTCATTTCCAAACTACTCCTTAGTAAAGTCAGAGACTCACTATGAGGGAGAGGAAAATTTTCCAAGTTGATTCCACTCTGATCCAGCTCTTTCACTCGAGGTAGGAAACAGTAATATTCTACCTGCACTATGATGGAAGTACATAGTAGACCATACCTCAAGGCTGGGAATAAATGAATTTATCTCTACAGAAACATGGTTATCTATCCAAAATCACCATCCACACTAAAATCAGAGCAATGGAGAATGTCTGCAACTAATATTGCCCAGCACTTTTCAACATCAAACACATTCAGAGATTAACAACAGCGTTGTCAAGCATTAAGTATCTATTCTGAAATCATCCCTGATTGCAGCCTCAGGATCACACTTCTGACAAAAGGTCAGGGAAAAAATATTCAGCTCTTCATGAAACATGCAGCAGACCAAACTAGCAAAGACAAGATTTGAACTTAAGTCATGAATTTGGAGAGTGTTTCCCTAAGCCTCATTTCTCATTTTCACATCCTTCCTGCCATTGTAAGATTTTTTTAAGGATTGGCAGCAAAACGAGCACAAACCAACAGAATGCTTGTACTTGCTGAAATTAAATATGACAACTGATCTCATCTGATGACATTCATTTATTTCAAATGCAGAGCATGGTGATGGATCTCCTTTCGATGGAAGAGGTCAAGTACTGGCTCACGCGTACCCACCTGGAGAAGGGATTGGTGGAGATGCTCATTTTGATGATGATGAAAAATGGTCAGAATACAATCAAGGTAAATCATCTACACATGTAGATGAAAGGGAGAGGCAAATATTGTACATGTTGGAAGAACACAGCCACAGCAATGCTTTCCATTACTATTCACCCTTCAGTGCTACTTCAGTACTAACATTTCTGTCCTTTTCAACTACCTTTTTAACTACTTGGGCTTCATTACCATGAACACCTACACAATGCCTCTTCTGTACACCATTTAAAGCACTTTTTGCAGGCTAAACAAGGACTGGGAGCCCTTGATACCAACATAAATTGTGAACAGGTAAATTGACTTGCTTCTAGGAATGAGGCTGACCAAAAGAAGAGCCCAAAAGAGACTCAGGGTCTCTAGATGCATATGCAAGGAATCAGTAGATTTTTTATAAAATATTGCAGAAATATAAGAAAGCTCAACACTAATGGATCAAAAGCCTGGGGTTTCATTCCAAGATGGATTGAAATATACAAATTCCCCTCCACTTTCAATTAATTGAATTCCAAAAAGTCATTTGTAGATCAATTGTAAAAAATCAATTGTAAATCAATTGTATTTCATAATGCTAGCATCCATTTATGTACTTCTATTTTGCAGATACCAATTTGTTCCTCGTTGCTGCTCATGAATTTGGCCATTCTTTGGGTCTTGCTCACTCCAATGTTCCTGGAGCTCTGATGTATCCTCACTACTCATATCAGAACCCACACAGATTCAGACTTCCAGAAGATGACAGGAGAAGAATTCAGAAGTTATATGGTAAACTCATGATTAATTTGATTTTCTAAACAAAGTCTACCGGGGTACAGCTTTCATTTTCCCTGATTGCAAGGTCCTCATCATGTCAACAAAAAGAAAGAAAGTGAACAAACTTGGGAAAACCCAACTCCTGCTTACTCTGTCCACTCATTATGTTGCCTCTGTAGCCCATTCCCACTGCAGCCAAGAGGTGACAAAGCACCAGTGCATGGCCTGCTGCTCTGTCCTCCCACACACCTGCATTCTGCCAAGCATTCCTGTGGCCTTTGCTCTGCAAATGAGCTCTTCCACTGAGTGGTGCTCCTGGCAGGAAAGGAGAGGGACCGTGCCACTCACCAAGTTCAGTAAAGGCAGAAACTCCTCAGCAATGGGGAACATAACTAGAATTGACCCCACAGGACAGAATTTGTCAGGCTTGCTTTTCTTTAGGCACTGCCTGACTCAGGGCAGGCTAGAGAAACACTCGGAATAAAACACAGTTGTCTGCATTGACAGCTTTCAGTAGGGTCTCTATCTTTTCTGCTTCTCTTCCACAGGGAAAAATCCATCAAACTCTTGAAGAAATGGATTAATGAAGATCAAAGAAGTCACATCTCATTGTTTGGTCATCCAAAACAATTTTAATCCTCCAGCTAATAAAGATGGTAAACTCTTGGGCTGCACTTTCTCTCCCTCATTTTTTATGTTGATTTATTTGCACTTTACACTATTCCACCTAACATAAATAATAATAAAAAAAAGTATACTCCATTTTCTATGGTTTTCTTTTTCATTCTGGCATTTCACTGAGGGATTAAGTTACTCCTGCATGCATGATAGACAGTCACACAAGTATCTTTGTGAATACGGTTATAGGCACCCAAAGAGCCTGTGGCAATTGACTGATATCAGAACAGAACAGAACAGAACAGAACAGAACAGAACAGGGCTTCTTCTTACATCAGTGCCTTGCTTTCAATTCCCATGCATGTCCTGCCACTTCACAGTATTGGCTCCTCAGAATCACTGTGCTTCCCATATGGCTCACACATAGAGGAGGGAGGTCTCCACAGCGCTTCCTTCAGTATGGGCTGGGACGTTTTCCCAAAGGGAAAAGCTTTTCATCATCATGTCCTCCCTGGCTTTTCAGAGAAGCAGGTTTGAGAAGCAGTGGACTGGGATTCCCATTGTTCTCTGTGAGAGGCAAGATCCTGTGGGTATTTTTAAATTATTTTAAAAAAGAAAAAAAGAAAGAAAGAAGAAAAAAAACCCACAGGGATTCTCCCAAGAACATTCAAAATCTTCCAATTTTGCAAGGTAGAAGGTGTATTTATTAACAGTTTCTGACAGATGGCTGCCTGTGCACAGAGATGAGGAGCACAAACACCAGCTCAGTGTCACTGCCAGCATCTTCACTGTCTCCTAAACCAGTGTTACCCAGTACAAGGAATGACCTTAAGCCAGCCCCCAGAGGTGACACAGCACAGCAGGGAACGTGGTGCTTACACAACGCAACCCGGAGAACACACAGCACCTCTGAGAGTAAATAGATCAACACTCTGACCAGTGACTACTTAACTAAAGCAGTCGATACTTATAACAAATTTGGTTTAACACGCTCTTGTAAGATCTATTTTTATGTCAATGCTTCCTGCCTCATGTTGAGGGGTCCAAAAAGGACTGACACTGTCCAACCCAAAAGGTAACCATACACCACACTCACTATGCACCGCTCAGTGGGATGGGAACAGAAATGCAGAAAAAGGTAAAATGGGAGGAGAGAAAGACAATTCAATAAGACAGAAAAGGAAGGAGAAATGACAATAAATAAAAACACAAAAAGAAAAAAAAACCCAAAAAGTAGAGGAAAAGACAAAAAAGAATAGATAGAAGAAGAGGAGGAAGAGAAAGGAAGAAGAAGAAGAAGAAGAAGAAGAAGAAGAAGAAGAAGAAGAAGAAGAAGAAGAAGAAGAGAAATAGGAATATACAAAGCCAATGATGCACAAAGCAGTTGTTCACCACCCACAGACTAACGCCCAGGCAGTGCCAAAGCAGAAACCTCTTGCCAGCTTTCCCTCTAGTTTATACACTGAATATGACATCCTGTGGTATGGAATATCCCTCTGGCCAGTTTGGATCCCAGCTGTGTCCCCTTCCAGCTCCTTATACCCGCTAGCCTGCTCACTGCTGGGCTGCTGTGAGAAGCTGGAGAGTCCTCACTTAATGTAAAGGCTGCTGAGCAACAACCAAAGCATCTGTGCGATATCAACGTTAGTTTGAAAACACTCCCATCAGTTACCAGCCATTTCTTCCACACAAAGATCAAAGACAAAGTAGCTGGTGCTAAGTGTGGATATTATTCTGAGGGCACAGCTGTCTTCAGGAATGAGAAAAAAACTTGAAGCCCCAGAATGGAGGATCAGATCCAATCTGTATTTGAGGCTATGGAGAAGGGCTCTATGGGCTATGTGGATGCTCACTCCAAATGGGTTGGTCTGGGGGATCCTGGAAAGATGCCATGTTGACAGAAAATACCCTCTGTTCCCTTGGCCAAAGTCCCCACAGGGAGCAAAGCACGAAACACAGACACACCATGCTCTTTATCAAGCTCCAGTCACTTGCTAAATTTTCATAAAGAGAAAACAGCCATAGAAGGCAGGCTTTATCAAAAACTGTGCGGAAAAAAAACACTCCTAAGGCCACACAGAACAATTCATGGACAGTGCTGGAGGAGGCACTCTATCAAATGAAGCCAGGAGAAGAAATACTTGACTGAAAGTAGCAGGTTTGTTTTCTAGAGTACAATTAACATCCTTATGAACTGAGACAAATGCGATAGAACCCAGAAGTGTAGTCCTAGGAATACGGTCCTGACAACGGGACACATCTGGGAGACAGCTTCCTGAGACCACATGAGGTGACTGGCCTGCAGTAGGGCCAGCACAGGTGGCAGTGACGCACCCTTGTGCCTTGAAGGATCCATCTCTAGAGAGGCAGCAGCACCAAGTTAGCATCACCACAGCAAGTGAAATAAAATAGAAGCCAGGAATTTTGTCCTCGGAGACAGCCACTGGTGAGGCTGCCAGCAGCATTTTACTTCCTGTTGAGCTCCTAGTGCCTTTCCATCCCCATAAGGGACCTCTCCTTTGGGGAAAAGCGCTGCCACCGGCACGCCTCACCCCGCTGAGCAGGTGGGAACTGTGCAGCATTTGCCTCCGCCTAGTGGCACAGCTCGGCAAACTGCACTGGCTTTGCGCCCTCTTGTAAAGTGTGCCTTGTCTGCAAGCACACGGCTGGGCAGGTACTACCACACATACCGTCGTTGGGGGAAATCAGAGACAACAGCAAATTTGGCCAGTTTGCTCCTGCCTCTTCCTTCTTCCCTTTACCCCACTGCATTCTGTGTCAGTTTTTACACGCTCTCTCTAATACACATCGAGGCACCTTATGCTACTCAAATAGCATAACTTCTCAACTCAACTTTCTCTCCTTTTCCATACCAAAGAAGAAATGGTGAACCACAACATATTTCGTTTGTTGGGGATTTGAATTTCTACTTGCTTTTACTACTGTTCTTTTAAATAAAACGATCTTTAAATGCATCCCTGCTGTTCCAGAGAGTACAACAAGCAGCAAAGGAATCCTCAAACGTGTTAACATTTCTCATGGTTCCTTTGACCATGCACGTTTAAAGGATAAGCTCTACTCCTGCACTATCTAGAAAAGCTAGTATGGGGACTTGCCCAGTCACTTAGGTACCCTGAGCCCACTCCATCAACACAGACTGATACTGCGAGAGGGTAAAATCAATACCTGCTATACCTGCTATTAACAAGGGAATAAGATCTCAGAAAAGTAAAATTAATCATATCAGCAACCTTAGCAATGCTTATTAAAGCTGTCACACATGAAAAGGTCACAGATATGTGATGGGAAAGACCTGAGGAGCCACAAAAAATGCAAGTATGCCCTGCCCCAATGATGTCCTCTTGAATTTTTCTTCACAGTGCTGACTGAAAATGTGATCCCAAATCTTTAATCTTCAAATTAAAAGCATATGAATATATATTTTTCTTTTTTGCTTTTTATAAAATTATGTCTCCAACCAAACTTGCCTCAAACAGGATGCTCTTAATGGCATCATTATGCTCTTTTCAGTCTCAAAAATGCCTCCATTAAGTGCCTCCATTGACATCAATGGAATTGTTTGGGATTCATCTGTTAGAGTAAAAATGTTAGCAAAGGACTAGAGAAAATATTATCTGGTTTAGCTATTTTTACAGCAGGAGCAACCACAAGTCAGAGAGCTACAGGCCTAAGTAGCCATGAAGTAGCTACAAAGAGCTATCACTGTGTGTTGGACAAGGCTGAGGAAAATTATTAAGGGGTGAAAATTGTTACTGTTTTCTATCTGCCATAAAGTTTACAGACAATAAAACAAAAATCATAGAGAGAAGCAGCAGGCTGCTCAGGTATATAGAAAAATATGGAAGTCTATCCACATAAGGACAACAAAAAACATTACAGGTCTCCTACTTGGCCACAAGAAATTATCTGACAGAGCTGTTGTACAGTAAGCAGTGAGAGAATAACTATTTCTTGCAACGCAAAAAAACCCACAATCCCAATAAAACATTGCGGAAGTTTTTCAAAGAAGAAGGATGTATTTTTACCTAGTAACTAAGAAAACTCTGAAATTCACTGAAAGCATATTCAGTGGAACTGGTGACACAAATTCATAAATAGAATTTTAAAAGTGAGTCACATGTGCAGTTGCTGCTTGGAGCTATCAGGATCTATATAAGGGATTTAGCTCTGGTCTTGGGAGACAGAAAGTCAAACTCTTTCTGCTGCAGCAAGGCTCCTCATCAAGATGGGCACCATGCACTACCTCCTGCTTTGTGCTCTCATCTTTCTGCCTGAGACTCCTGCTTTTCCACTACAACCAGAATCATGGAGCAGCATAGACCTTGAGAAAGTAAAGGTATGTTACATGGAGGGAAACAATATTACATTATAAATAATCTGATTTTGATTCAATTTCTACATTCCTTTCCTACCTGTTCATATTGTCCTTGTAATATTACAACAACAGTTTTTGCCAATGTGATATAAAACAGTTTAAACTTGCTGACTAGCTTAAACCTCTTAAAGCTAATTTTAAAAAGAGACCAAGATCCATCCGGTGAATAAAGGTGAGGAAGTAATTTTTAAAAGGAGTCAAAATTTTAATGTGTACTGTTTTAGAAGGCTGCAGATTTGAATGCTCAGTAAATTGTAGTAACTTAAAAGGATTTCTTACTTACAGTGTTTCATTTCTGCTACAATTCCTTTTATATATGCTGATCTCTTCTACTGAGAGAGCAGAATTTGGTAAATTGAAATGGAAAGATACAACTAAAACAAGACATGGATGATGCAGGATGATGAAACAATTCAAACAAATGTAAAATGCAGTTGCCAAAACATCACAGGTATATAATGCCGCTGGCTGGGCTACGGGGTGTACCCAGGAGCTGCACTAAAGCCGGATAGCTCAGCTCTGAGGGGGGCTTATCAGCCCAAGCTCTGGCAGTGCACCCAGCCTATGCCTTAGCTAGCTTTTAGTGATATACAGCTCAGTGATTATCAGCTCATGAGTGATTTCAGCTCTTTAGGCTAGCTAGGCTTGGCTGGGGCACCCAGCAGGCACTCGGGAGACCGGGAAAGAGAGGAGAGCGCTGTATGAGGTTCCAAGATGTCTTTATTGGTCTTCTTCGTAGCTCTTCCACGGAGTGTCTCGAAGGGTCTCAGGGACAGCGGCTCCAACGAGCCGGGCAGAAACAGGGGTTTATATAGGGTTAGGGAGGATTGAGAATTGTCCAATGGTAAGGGTTAAAGGAAAGTGACCTATAGCTTTACAGAGAGATAAGCCAGGGTCCGAGAGCGGGAGAGAGGGGCTCCTTTTGTTCAGTCATCCTGACTCAGCATCCTGTTTCTGAACGCCAAGGCAGGCTCGCAGGGCCTGTGCCTGCTACAGGTATACATATTACACTTTATTTTCCCTCTCTTCTTTCAGGGATATCTTGACATATTCTTTCCAGTTTTGTCAAAAACACAAAAACTAAGCATAGAAGAAAGGATAAAAGAAATGCAGAAGTTTTTCCACCTGACTGTAACTGGAAAACTAGACAAAGAAACTGAGGAAATGATGGGAAAACCCCGATGTGGTATGCCTGATGTAGCAGAATACCGAACATTTCCTGGAACTCCAAGATGGAAAAAGAGACATTTAACTTACAAGTAAGTGATGTTTCAGATTTTCTGGGGTAGAGAATTGCTCTGTATTTGACTAGGGGGGTTTCCTTCACAGTCTAAATGAAATTAACCTGTTTTACTTTGCTGACAGGATTCTCAGTTATACACATGACCTGCCCAGATGGAAAGTGGATGATGCAATCAGAAGGGCCTTCATGGTATGGAGTGATGTGACTCCACTGCGCTTCCACAGAGTCTACAGGCGCCATGCAGACATTAAGATTATATTTGCACGTCGTGGTGAGAATACCTATCTCTTTTAACATCCAATGGTCCATATTTTACTCATTTTTATAGCCATAGCTTTAAGAAAGAACAAAGAGTTGGGAATTAAACCAAAGTCAGCATAAATTGTATCTACTTTATATCATGCCAACAACTTTCTATGTCATTCTTCAGTTTTACTCATATAAAAGAGTTACAAAAATCCATTTAGAGTCACAGCCGTGAAATGAAGGGAGAATTCGGCCCCAGAATGAGACACTTAAATTTACATGTTCAGGGCTCTTTTTGCCTTGATAAAATGTGCAAACTACTAAGAAGAGCTCTGTACAACAAACCAGCAGGTTCTGAAAATCCAGCCTCCATAGGCTACATTCAAGCAGTTGAAGGCAGGTTTACTTAGGCTCAGATCTAATCTGCTTCACAGAATAAATACCCTTTGACAGCTGGGTGCATTATCTTTGGCCATGGAAAGTGTCTTCTGGTAGATTTGCTTCCAGAAGGAATGGCAAGTTGCACCCCAAGATGGCACAAAGGTGCAGCAGCCAAAGTGTGGTAAGTGGGCTGAGCAGAAGTCACTTCAAAAATCCATCTGTGATCTGGACTAGTCTATGGACATACCTTGAACGTGTGGCTGGCATGTAAACTGACAGCTTAGACTAACTAAATGCCTACTTTAAGCTTGTCTGGCTTGTTCTCTAGACCCATTGAGAATAATCACTAGAGCTCCATTGACTGGTAGCGCAGATCAGACACCTGGCCTGCAAGCAGATGAGCACCAAAATGTCCACAGCCTGTGTGCCACTGATGGCAAGAACATTAGGGTGCCATTAAGGGGTGACCTCATGTCCTGGTCAAAGGCAGAAATGATCCCGCAAGCCGGAATGGGATTTAATTCCATGTCATACACTAGGAATAATTCCCTTCTGCCTGTGTTAGTCATGCCTTAAGGGCCATCCATACGGTCTGGGAGAAAGGACACAGGATGGCCTCTCATTTCCAAACTACTCCTCAGTAAAGTCAGAGACTCACTATGAAGGAGAGGAAAATTTTCCAAGCTGTTTCCACTCTGATCCAGCTCTTTCACTCGAGGTAGGAAACAGTAATATTCTACCTGCACTATGATGGAAGTACATAGTAGACCATACCTCAAGGCTGGGAATAAATGAATTTATCTCTACAGAAACATGGTTATCTATCCAAAATCACCATCCACACTAAAATCAGAGCAATGGAGAATGTCTGCAACTAATATTGCCCAGCACTTTTCAACATCAAACACATTCAGAGATTAACAACAGCGTTGTCAAGCATTAAGTATCTATTCTGAAATCATCCCTGATTACAGCCTCAGGATCACACTTCTGACAAAAGGTCAGGGAAAAAATATTCAGCACTTCATGAAACATGCAGCAGACCAAACTAGCAAAGACAAGATTTGAACTTAAGTCATGAATTTGGAGAGTGTTTCCCTAAGCCTCATTTCTCATTTTCACATCCTTCCTGCCATTGTAAGATTTTTTTAAGGATTGGCAGCAAAACAAGCACAAACCATCAGCATGCTTGCACTTGCTGAAGTTAAATATGACAACTGATCTCATCTGATGACATTCATTTATTTCAAATGCAGCGCATGGTGATGGATCTCCTTTCGATGGAAGAGGTCAAGTACTGGCTCATGCGTACCCACCTGGAAGAAGGATTGGTGGAGATGCTCATTTTGATGATGACGAAAAATGGTCAGAATACAATCAAGGTAAATCATCTACACATGTAGATGAAAGGGAAAGGCAAATATTGTACATGTTGGAAGAACACAGCCACAGCAATGCTTTCCATTACTATTCACCCTTCAGTGCTACTTCAGTACTAACATTTCTGTCCTTTTCAACTACCTTTTTAACTACTTGGGCTTCATTACCATGAACACCTACACAATGCCTCTTCTGTACACCATTTAAAGCACTTTTTGCAGTCTAAACAAGTACTGGGAGCCCTAGGCTCCTACATAAATTATGAACAGGTAAATTGACTTGCTTCTAGGAATGAGGTTGACCAAAAGCAGAGCCCAAAAGAGACTCAGGGTCTCTAGATGCATATGTAAGGAATCAGTAGATTTTTTATAAAATATTGCAGAAATATAAGAAAGCTCAACAAAAATGGATCAAAAGCCTGGGTTTTCATTCCAAGATGGATTGAAATATACAAATTCCCCGCCACTTTCAATTAATTGAATTCCAAAAAGTCAATTGTAGTTCAATTGTAAAAAGTCAATTGTAAATTAATTGTATTTCATAACGCTAGCATCCATTTACGTACTTCTATTTTGCAGATGTCAATTTGTTCCTCGTTGCTGCTCATGAATTTGGCCATTCTTTGGGACTTGCTCACTCCAATGTTCCTGGAGCTCTGATGTATCCTCTCTACTCATATCAGAACCCACACACATTCAGACTTCCAGAAGATGACAGGAGAGGAATTCAGAAATTATATGGTAAACACATGAATAATTTGATTTTTCAAAACAAAATCTACTCGGGTACAGCTTTCATTTTCCCTGATTGCAAGGTCCTCATCATGTTACCAAAAAGAAAGAAAGTGAACAAACTTGGGAAAACCCAACTCCTGCTTACTCTGTCCACTCATTATGTTGCCTCTGTAGCCCGTTCCCACTGCAGCCAAGAGGTGACAAAGCACCAGTGCATGGCCTGCTGCTCTGTCCTCCCACACACCTGCATTCTGCCAAGCATTCCTGTGGCCTTTGCTCTGCAAATGAGCTCTTCCACTGAGTGGTGCTCCTGGCAGGAAAGGAGAGGGACCGTGCCACTCACCAAGTTCAGTAAAGGCAGAAACTCCTCAGCAATGGGGAACATAACTAGAATTGACCCCACAGGACAGAATTTGTCAGGCTTGCTTTCCTTTAGGCACTGCCTGACTCAGGGCAGGCTAGAGAAACACTCAGAATAAAACACAGTTGTCTGCATTGACAGCTTTCAGTAGGGTCTCTATGTTTTCTGCTTCTCTTCCACAGGGAAAAATCCATCAAACTCTTGAAGAAATGGATTAATGAAGATCAAAGAAGTCACATCTCATTGTTTTGGTCGTCCAAAACAATTTTAATCCTCCAGCTAATAAAGATGGTAAACTCCTGGGCTGCACTTTCTCTCCCTCATTTTTTATGTTGATTTATTTGCACTTTACACTATTCCACCGAACAAAAAAATAATTTAAAAAATGTATACTCCATCTTCTAAGGTTTTCTTTTTCATTCTGGCATTTCACTGAGGGATTAAGTTACTCCTGCATGCATGATAGACAGTCACACAAGTATCTTTGTGAATTGGGTTATAGGCACCTAAAGTCTGTGGCAATTGACTGATGCCAGAACAGAACAGAACAGAACAGAACAGAACAGGGCTTCTTCTTACATCAGTGCCTTGCTTTCAATTCCCGTGCATGTCCTGCCACTTCACAGTATTGGCTCCTCAGAATCACTGTGCTTCCCATATGGCTCACACATAGAGGAGGGAGGTCTCCACAGCGCTTCCTTCAGTATGGGCTGGGACGTTTTCCCAAAGGGAAAAGCTTTTCATCATCATGTCCTCCTTGGCTTTTCAGAGAAGCAGGTTTGGGAAGCAGTGGACTGGGATTCCCATTGTCCTCCGTGAGAGGCAAGATCCTGTGGGTATTTTTAAATTTATTTTAAAAAAGAAAAAAAGAAAGAAAGAAGAAAAAAAACCCACAGGGATTCTCCCATGAACATTCAAAATCTTCCAATTTTGCAAGGTAGAAGGTGTATTTATTAACAGTTTCTGAGAGATGGCTGCCTGTGCACAGAGATGAGGAGCACAATCACCAGCTCAGTGTCACTGCCAGCATCTTCACTGTCTCCTAAACCAGTGTTACCCAGTACAAGGAACGACCTTAAGCCAGCCCCCAGAGGTGACACAGCACAGCAGGGAACGTGGTGCTTACACAACGCAACCCGGAGAACACACAGCACCTCTGAGAGTAAATAGATCAACACTCTGACCAGTGACTACTTAACTAAAGCAGTCGATACTTATAACAAATTTGGTTTAACACGCTCTTGTAAGATCTATTTTTATGTCAATACTTCCTGCCTCATGTTGAGGGGTCCAAAAAGGACTGACACTGTCCAACCCAAAAGGTAACCATACACCACACTCACTATGCACCGCTCAGTGGGATGGGAACAGAAATGCAAAAAAAGGTAAAATGGGTGGACAGAAAGACAATTCAATAAGACAGAAAAGGAAGGAGAAATGACAATAAATAAAAACACAAAAAGAAAAAAAAAACCCAAAAAGTAGAGGAAAAGACAAGGAAGAATAGGAGGAAGAGAAAGGAAGCAGAAGATGAAGATGAAGATGAAGATGAAGATGAAGATGAAGATGAAGATGAAGATGATGAAGAAGAAGAAGAAGAAGAAGAAGAAGAAGAAGAAGAAGAAGAAGAAGAAGAAGAAGAAGAAGAAGAAGAAGAAGAAGAAGAAGTAGAGGAAGAGAAATAGGAATATACAAAGCCAATGATGCACAAAGCAGTTGTTCACCACCCACAGACCAACGCCCAGGCAGTGCCAAAGCAGAAACCTCTTGCCAGCTTTCCCTCTAGTTTATACACTGAATATGACATCCTGTGGTATGGAATATCCCTCTGGCCAGTTTGGATCCCAGCTGTGTCCCCTTCCAGCTCCTTATACCCGCTAGCCTGCTCACTGCTGGGCTGCTGTGAGAAGCTGGAGAGTCCTCACTTAATGTAAAGGCTGCTGAGCAACAACCAAAGCATCTGTGCGATATCAACGTTAGTTTGAAAACACTCCCATCAGTTACCAGCCATTTCTTCCACACAAAGCTCAAAGACAAAGTAGCTGGTGCTAAGTGTGGTTATTATTCTGAGGGCACAGCTGTCTTCAGGAATGAGAAAAAACTTGAAGCCCCAGAATGGAGGATCAGATCCAATCTGTATTTGAGGCTATGGAGAAGGGCTCTATGGGCTATGTGGATGCTCATTCCAAATGGGTTGGTCTGGGGGATCCTGGAAAGATGCCATGTTGACAGAAAATACCCTCTGTTCCCTTGGCCAAAGTCCCCACAGGGAGCAAAGCACGAAACATCAAACACACCATGCTCTTTATCAAGCTCCAGTCACTTGCTAAATTTTCATAAAGAGAAAACAGCCATAGAAGGCAGGCTTTATCAAAAACTGTGCGGAAAAAAGCCACTCCTAAGGCCACACAGAACAATTCATGGACAGTGCTGGAGGAGGCACTCTATCAAATGAAGCCAGGAGAAGAAATACTTGACTGAAAGTAGCAGGTTTGTTTTCTAGAGTACAATTAACATCCTTATGAACTGAGACAAATGCGATAGAACCCAGAAGTGTAGTCCTAGGAATACCGTCCTGACAACGGGACACATCTGGGAGACAGCTTCCTGAGACCACATGAGGTGACTGGCCTGCAGTAGGGCCAGCACAGGTGGCAGTGACGCACCCTTGTGCCTTGAAGGATCCATCTCTAGAGAGGCAGCAGCACCAAGTTAGCATCACCACAGCAAGTGAAATAAAATAGAAGCCAGGAATTTTGTCCTCGGAGACAGCCACTGGTGAGGCTGCCAGCAGCATTTTACTTCCTGTTGAGCTCCTAGTGCCTTTCCATCCCCATAAGGGACCTCTCCTTTGGGGAAAAGCGCTGCCACCGGCACGCCTCGCCCCGCTGAGCAGGTGGGAACTGTGCAGCATTTGCCTCCGCCTAGTGGCACAGCTCGGCAAACTGCACTGGCTTTGCGCCCTCTTGTAAAGTGTGCCTTGTCTGCAAGCACACGGCTGGGCAGGTACTACCACACATACCGTCGTTGGGGGAAATCAGAGACAACAGCAAATTTGGCCAGTTTGCTCCTGCCTCTTCCTTCTTCCCTTTACCCCACTGCATTCTGTGTCAGTTTTTACACGCTCTCTCTAATACACATCGAGGCACCTTATGCTACTCAAATAGCATAACTTCTCAACTCAACTTTCTCTCCTTTTCCATACCAAAGAAGAAATGGTGAACCACAACATATTTCGTTTGTTGGGGATTTGAATTTCTACTTGCTTTTACTACTGTTCTTTTAAATAAAACGATCTTTAAATGCATCCCTGCTGTTCCAGAGAGTACAACAAGCAGCAAAGGAATCCTCAAACGTGTTAACATTTCTCATGGTTCCTTTGACCATGCACGTTTAAAGGATAAGCTCTACTCCTGCACTATCTAGAAAAGCTAGTATGGGGACTTGCCCAGTCACTTAGGTACCCTGAGCCCACTCCATCAACACAGACTGATACTGCGAGAGGGTAAAATCAATACCTGCTATACCTGCTATTAACAAGGGAATAAGATCTCAGAAAAGTAAAATTAATCATATCAGCAACCTTAGCAATGCTTATTAAAGCTGTCACACATGAAAAGGTCACAGATATGTGATGGGAAAGACCTGAGGAGCCACAAAAAATGCAAGTATGCCCTGCCCCAATGATGTCCTCTTGAATTTTTCTTCACAGTGCTGACTGAAAATGTGATCCCAAATCTTTAATCTTCAAATTAAAAGCATATGAATATATATTTTTCTTTTTTGCTTTTTATAAAATTATGTCTCCAACCAAATTTGCCTCAAACAGGACGCTCTTAATGGCATCATTATTCTGTTTTCAGTCTCAAAAATGCCTCCATTATGTGGCTCCACTGACATCAATGGAATTGTTTGGGATTCATCTGTTAGAGTAAAAATGTTAGCAAAGGACTAGAGAAAATATTATCTGGTTTAGCTATTTTTACAGCAGGAGCAACCACAAGTCAGAGAGCTACAGGCCTAAGTAGCCATGAAGTAGCTACAAAGAGCTATCACTGTGTGTTGGACAAAGGCTGAGGAAAATTATTAAGGGGTGAAAATTGTTACTGTTTTCTATCTGCCATAAAGTTTACAGACAATAAAACAAAAATCATAGAGAGAAGCAGCAGGCTGCTCAGGTATATAGAAAAATATGGAAGTCTATCCACATCAGGACAACAGAAAACATTACAGGTCTCCTACTTGGCCACAAGAAATTATCTGACAGAGCTGTTGTACAGTAAGCAGTGAGAGAATAACTATTTCTTGCAACTGAAAAAGCAACACACTCCCAATAAAATGTTGTGGAAGATTTTCATAGAAAAAGGATGTATATTTTTGCATAGCAAGCCATTCAGTTGTGAAACACATTGAAAGCGAATTCAGTGGAACTGGTGACACAAATTCATAAATAGAATTTTAAAAGTGAGTCACATGTGCAGTTGCTGCTTGGAGCTATCAGGATCTATATAAGGGATTTAGCTCTGGTCTTGGGAGACAGAAAGTCAAACTCTTTCTGCTGCAGCAAGGCTCCTCATCAAGATGGGCACCATGCACTACCTCCTGCTTTGTGCTCTCATCTTCCTGCCTGAGACTCCTGCTTTTCCACTACAACCAGAATCATGGAGCAGCATAGACCTTGAGAAAGTAAAGGTATGTTACATGGAGGGAAACAATACTACATTATGAATAATCTGATTTTGATTCAATTTCTACATTCCTTTCTTACCTGTTCATATTGTCCTTTGTGATATTACAAGAACAGTTTTTGCCAATGTGATATAAAACAGTTTAAACTTGCTGACTAGCTTAAACCTCTTAAGGCTAACTTTAAAAAGAGACCTAGATCCATCCAGTAAATAAAGTGAGGAAGTAATTTTTAAAAGGAGTCAAAATTTTAATGTGTACTGTTTTAGAAGTCTGCAGATTTGAATGCTCAGTAAATTGTAGTAACTTAAAAGGATTTCTTACTTACAGTGTTTCATTTCTGCTACAATTCCTTTTATATATGCTGATCTCTTCTACTGAGAGAGCAGAATTTGGTAAATTGAAATGGAAAGATACAACTAAAACAAGACATGGATGATGCAGGATGATTAAATAATTCAAACAAATGTAAAATGCAATTACCAAAACCTCACAGATATATGTATTAAACTTTATTTTCCCTCTCTTCTTTCAGGGATATCTTGATACATACTTTCCAGTTTTGTCAGAAACACAAAGCCTAAACATAGAAGAAAGGATTAAAGAAATGCAGAAGTTTTACAACCTGACTGTAACTGGAAAACTAGACAAAGAAACTGAGGAAATAATGAAAATGCCCAGATGTGGTTTCCGAGATATAGGAGAATACCAAACATTTCCTGGAACTCCAAGATGGAAAAAGAGACATTTAACTTACAGGTAAGTGATGTTTCAGGTTTTCTGGGGTAGGGGATTGCTCTGTATTTGACTAGGGGGGTTTCCTTTGCAGCCTACATGAAATTTACCTGTTTTTCTTTGCTGACAGGATTCTCAGTTATACACATGACCTGCCCAGATGGAAAGTGGATGATGCAATCAGGAGGGCCTTCATGGTATGGAGTGATGTGACTCCACTGCGCTTCCACAGAGTCTACAGGCGCCATGCAGACATTGAGATTAGATTTGCACGTCGTGGTGAGAATACCTGTCTCTTTTAACATCCAATGGTCCATATTTTAGTCAAAGAATGCATTTTTATAGCCATAGCTTTAAGAAAAAACAAAGAGTTGGGAATTAAACCAAAGTCTTCATTAATTATATCTACTTTATATCATGCCACCAACTTTTTATGTCATTGTTCAGTTTTACTCATATAAAAGAGTTACAAAAATCCATTTAGAGTCACAGCAGTGAAATGAAGGGAGAATTCGGCCCCAGAATGAGACACTTAAATTTAAATGCTCAAGGCTTTTTTTGCCTGGATAAAATGTGCAAACTACTAAGAAGAGCTCTGTACAGCAAAGCAACACTTTCTGAAAATCCAGCCTTCACAGACTACATTCAAGCAGCTGAAGGCAGGTTTACTTAGGCTCAGATCTAATCTGCTTCACAGAATAAATACCCTTTGGCACCTGGGTGCATTATCTTTGGCCATGGAAAGTGTCTTCTGGTAGATTTGCTTCCAGAAAGAATGGCAAGTTGCACCCCAAGATGGCACCAAGGTGCAGCAGCCAAAGTGTGGTAAGTGGGCTGAGCAGAAGTCACTTCAGAAATCCATCTGTGATCTGGACTAGTCTATGGACATACCTTGAACGTGTGGCTGGCATGTAAACTGACAGCTTAGACTAACTAAATGCCTACTTTAAGCTTGTCTGGCTTGTTCTCTAGACCCATGGAGAATAATCACTAGAGCTCCATTGACTGGTAGCGCAGATCAGACACCTGGCCTGCAAGCAGATGAGCACCAAAATGTCCACAGCCTGTGTGCCACTGATGGCAAGAACATTAGGGTGCCATTAAGGGGTGACCTCATGTCCTGGTCAAAGGCAGAAATGATCCCGCAAGCCGGAATGGGATTTAATTCCATGTCATACACTAGGATTAATTCTCTTCTGCCTGTGTTAGTCATGCCTTAAGGGCCATCCATACGGTCTGGGAGAAAGGACACAGGATGGCCTCTCATTTCCAAACTACTCCTCAGTAAAGTCAGAGACTCACTATGAAGGAGAGGAAAATTTTCCAAGCTGTTTCCACTCTGATCCAGCTCTTTCACTCGAGGTAGGAAACAGTAATATTCTACCTGCACTATGATGGAAGTACATACTAGACCATACCTCAAGGCTGGGAATAAATGAATTTATCTCTACAGAAACATGGTTATCTATCCAAAATCACCATCCACACTAAAATCAGAGCAATGGAGAATGTCTGCAACTAATATTGCCCAGCACTTTTCAACATCACACACATTCAGACATTAACAACAGCGTTGTCAAGCATTAAGTATCTATTCTGAAATCATCCCTGATTGCAGCCTCAGGATCACACTTCTGACAAAAGCGCAGGGAAAAAATATTCAGCTCTTCATGAAACATGCAGCAGACCAAACTAGCAAAGACAAGATTTGAACTTAAGTCATGAATTTGGAGAGTGTTTCCCTAAGCCTCATTTCTCATTTTCACATCCTTCCTGCCATTGTAAGATTTTTTTAAGGATTGGCAGCAAAATGAGCACAAACCATCAGCATGCTTGCACTTGCTGAAGTTAAATATGACAACTGATCTCATCTGATGACATTCATTTATTTCAAATGCAGAGCATGGTGATGGATCTCCTTTCGATGGAAGAGGTCAAGTACTGGCTCACGCGCACCCACCTGGAGAAGGGATTGGTGGAGATGCTCATTTTGATGATGACGAAAAATGGTCAGAATACAATCAAGGTAAATCATCTACACATGTAGATGAAAGGGAGACGCAAATATTGTACATGTTGGAAGAACACAGCCACAGCAATGCTTTCCATTACTATTCACCCTTCAGTGCTACTTCAGTACTAACATTTCTGTCCTTTTCAACTACCTTTTTAACTACTTGGGCTTCATTACCTTGAACACCTACACAATGCGTCTTCTGTACACCATTTAAAGCACTTTTTGCAGGCTAAACAAGGACTGGGAGCCCTGGGCTCCTACATAAATTGTGAACAGGTAAATTGACTTGCTTCTATGTTGACCAAAAGCAGAGCCCAAAAGAGACTCAGGGTCTCTAGATGCATATGTAAGGAATCAGTAGATTTTAAAAAAAAATATTGCAGAAATATAAGAAAGCTCAACAAAAATGGATCAAAAGCCTGGGTTTTCATTCCAAGATGGATTGAAATATACATATTCCCCTCCACTTTCAATTAATTGAATTCCAAAAAGTCAATTGAAGATCAATTGTAAAAAGTCAATTGTAAATTAATTGTATTTCATAATGCTAGCATCCATTTATGTACTTCTATTTTGCAGATATCAATTTGTTCCTCGTTGCTGCTCATGAATTTGGCCATTCTTTGGGACTTGCTCACTCCAATGTTCCTGGAGCTCTGATGTATCCTCACTACTCATATCAGAACCCACACACATTCAGACTTCCGGCAGATGACAGGAGAGGAATTCAGAAATTATATGGTAAACTCATGATTAATTTGAATTTTCAAAACAAAATCTACTCGGGTACAGCTTTCATTTTCCCTGATTGCAAGGTCCTCATCATGTTACCAAAAAGAAAGAAAGTGAACAAACTTGGGAAAACCAACTCCTGCTTACTCTGTCCACTCATTATGTTGCCTCTGTAGCCCGTTCCCACTGCAGCCAAGAGGTGACAAAGCACCAGTGCATGGCCTGCTGCTCTGTCCTCCCACACACCTGCATTCTGCCAAGCATTCCTGTGGCCTTTGCTCTGCAAATGAGCTCTTCCACTGAGTGGTGCTCCTGGCAGGAAAGGAGAGGGACCGTGCCACTCACCAAGTTCAGTAAAGGCAGAAACTCCTCAGCAATGGGGAACATAACTAGAATTGACCCCACAGGACAGAATTTGTCAGGCTTGCTTTCCTTTAGGCACTGCCTGACTCAGGGCAGGCTAGAGAAACACTCAGAATAAAACACAGTTGTCTGCATTGACAGCTTTCAGTAGGGTCTCTATGTTTTCTGCTTCTCTTCCACAGGGAAAAATCCATCAAACTCTTGAAGAAATGGATTAATGAAGATCAAAGAAGTCACATCTCATTGTTTTGGTCGTCCAAAACAATTTTAATCCTCCAGCTAATAAAGATGGTAAACTCCTGGGCTGCACTTTCTCTCCCTCATTTTTTATGTTGATTTATTTGCACTTTACACTATTCCACCGAACAAAAAAATAATTTAAAAAATGTATATCCATTTTCTATGCTTTTCTTTTTCATTCTGGCATTTCATTGAGGGATTAAGTTACTCCTGCATGCATGATAGACAGTCACACAAGTATCTTTGTGAATTGGGTTATAGGCACCTAAAGTGTCTGTGGCAATTGACTGATGCCAGAACAGAACAGAACAGAACAGGGCTTCTTCTTACATCAGTGCCTTGCTTTCAATTCCCGTGCATGTCCTGCCACTTCACAGTATTGGCTTCTCAGAATCACTGTGCTTCCCATATGGCTCACACATAGAGGAGGTCTCCACAGCGCTTCCTTCAGTATGGGCTGGGACGTTTTCCCAAAGGGAAAAGCTTTTCCTCATCATGTCCTCCCTGGCTTTTCAGAGAAGCAGGTTTGGGAAGCAGTGGACTGGGATTCCCACTGTCCTCCATGAGAGGCAAGATCCTGTGGGTATTTTTAAATTATTTTAAAAAAGAAAAAAAGAAAGAAACAAGCAAAAAAACCCACAGGGATTCTCCCAAGAACATTCAAAATCTTCCAATTTTGCAAGGTAGAAGGTGTATTTATTAACAGTTTCCGACAGATGGCTGCCTGTGCACAGAGATGAGGAGCACAAACACCAGCTCAGTGTCACTGCCAGCATCTTCACTGTCTCCTAAACCAGTGTTACCCAGTACAAGGAACAACCTTAAGCCAGCCCCCAGAGGTGACACAGCACAGCAGGGAACGCAACGCAACCCGGAGAACACACAACATCTCTGACAGCAAATAGATCAACACTCTGACCAGTGATTATTTAAATAATACTGTGGATACTTATAACAAATTTGGTTTAACACGCTCTTGTCAGATCTGCTGCTATCTGAACGCTTCCCGTCTCTTGTAGTTGCCAAAAAGGACTGACACTGTTCAATCCCACAGGTAACCAAGCACCACATTCACTCTCGACCCCTCAGTGGGATGGGGAGATAAATGTAGAAAAAAAGGCAAAATACATGGGTGGAAACAAAGAAATTCAATAAGGCAGAAAAGGAAGAGGAAGTAACAAGAAATAACAAACACAAGAAGAAGAAACAAAAAAAAATAATAAGAAGGGAATAAGAGCTCAGAAAAATATAATTAATGATATCAGCATCCTTAGCACTGCTTATTAAAGCTGTTACATATAAATGTTTCCAGATATGTGATGGGAAAGAGCTGAGGAGCCAAAAAAAGTACAAGTATGCCCTGGCCTAATGACATCCTCTTGAATTTTTCTTCACAGTGCTAACTGAAAATGTAATCCCAAATCTTAATCCTCAAATTAAAAGCATATGAATATATAATTTTCTTTTTTGTTTTTTATAAAATTATATCTTCAACAAAACCTGCCTCAAACAGGATGCTCTTAATGGCACCATTATGCTGTTTTCTGTCTCAAAAATGCCTCCATGAAGTAGCACCATTGGCATCAATGGAATTATTTGGGATTCATTTAGTAGAGTAAAAATGTTAGCAAAGGACTAGAGAAAATATTATCTGGTTTAGCTATTTTTACAGCAGAAGCCACCACAAGCCAGAGAGCTATGGAATTCATGGTATTCATTAACACGGAGTATTCAATGACAGTGGTGACCCAAATTCCTAATGGAGTTTGGAAGGTTTAGATATATTTTTATAGCATAACAGCTACTAAGCACGAGGGTATGGTGGGAAGTAGAGTCTCACTGTTTTGCAGAATAACAAAGGTAGGATCCATCTAAATTGACCCACTTGTGCTAACATTGCAAGACTTTCTATAGGGAAAAGGAAGCACCTTGTCCAAAAAGGCTGGTTAAGGAGTGCATCTAACATTTCTGTGACTGCTTCGCATTAGAAGATCACGTGGATCTATTTATCTACCAGGATTTCAAGTTCTTTGCTTGGAAATCACTTGGGACAGAATCACTGTCCCAACAGCAAGACACAACACCCTGTTCTGAAGTCCATGATGAGGCTGAAAGAGATCTGTGGTACTACTGTGGACTTTGTCTAGATGAATTCTTGCCTCTAAGCAGAGATATCTAGGAGCAAAGAAAGGTGGTGCCAAAAAAGCAGTTTGCATCCAACACCAATGGACACAGCTCAGGCATGAGTTACAGAACACAGTATGAGTAAACATACTCACAGGAATGCCAAGAGCATGGGAATGCCTTTCCATTAACTGCTGTTTGTGCAAAAATCCTGAAAGTAAAACTGAATCTGTAATGCTAAATATCTTTTATTTTCAATTACAGGACAGCATGGTAGTGCTCCTAAATGCATACTACTTTAGACAATTAATTCCCTCCAAGTTCAACCAGTACTCTGAAATGAGTGACTCCCCAATTAAAAATCAATTTGTGCATTACAAAAATGAGATTTGTAAAAGATCAAGAACAATGTTCTTGTCATTTGTGACTGGACATAGGATCAAGAACAGCCTGAATCAGTACTGTCTCATCTTTCCTTAAAGGGAATCACCCTCATTATAATCATAGTATTTATGCCTAACAGAGCCTTTCTTTCTCAGGATGGTCCAACAACTCACAGCAGATAAGGATGAAAGGGAAAAGTATTGCAAAATACACTAAAAGATTTCCTAGCGTTACTTTAATGCTTCCAATGCTGCTCTATTTTTGAATATTTGGGGGAATACACAGTGTGAACTGACATTGCTTTGAAGTAGAAAAGTATATAATAATGGTGCTGTTGTTGGTAACTTGGCTTAGCAGAGACATTTTTGCCTCAAAATTCTTGTAATATTTTCTAGGGGTCCCAAATATGGATAGAAAGAACAGTAGAAGAGGTGGAAAAGCATCATAATGAGCTGAATTTAACTTTTTCTCTCTGGTTATGTTATTTTCTTCATTCCTACCTTCATTGCCAGAAATAGGAATGAGGATTGATTCTTTGCATAAAAATATTAAGGCTTTTACCTCCTGGGAGCAAAAAATTAAGTAATAATTTGAGAAGAAGTCAAAATGCTGGCACTACTCTAATATTGGCACAATATTCTTTTAAGTGCACCTTAACTTCGCAAATAAAACAAAACCACTAAGAGTTCTCCTTGAGATAATTTTCCAAACCATTAGGTCCTGATTCAAAAATATATAATTTTAATTTAGCAGTGAGTAGAATACTTTCTGATAATAAGAAATATGATCAAGGAAAAAATCACTTTACTTATTCATGTTTGCTATGGCTATGAAGCAGAATGTTTGTATCAGATCACTATCAGGCTGCTTCCATAGTTCAAACAGCTCAGAGTTCATACATATTGCAAATCACCATCAAAAGAGGATGGATAATTAATGGTCAGTATTTTCCACTGAGGCATTTGCTCCCACAATATGATGTCTACAGCACAGAAATGTGGATGTGGGATGCTCTGTACACACTCCCTGTATGCAAAATGAAGAATGAGACCATGCTATTTGGAAGTGTCTGCCAGCTGTGCAGATGCAAGCTGCTTGCCAGGTCAGCTCAATAATTTCACCATGTTCTCTCATACAACCTTTAGAAAAGCCCATGCAAATTCCACCCCCCATTACAGTGCCCATCTTTATATTCTGGTTTAACACTGGGTTTCAACACGAAGGTGCTTAGGAATCCAGCATACCTATCACTTAATGCACTAATCCTAACCTTTGCACACTGTCATCCTGAAATTTTTAATACCCTGCTATCTCTTAGCTCTAATTTCTGTTGTAAATCTTTCAGTTGTTAGCTGTGCTTTTGTAATGTTTATATGGTACCTAAAATGATTTCCCCTCTGTTCTGTTTGTTTGGCCTCCTTGTTATTACAGAAGAGGAAGCAGTAAAAAATAATATTCACCTCTTTCCCAAAAATTAATTACATGCTAGAAGCAGTACCTTGGCACTAGTTTATTTAACAACCTAAAAAATCACCTAGCAAGAACTTCACTGTGAATACCCTGGAAGTGCCTGATCAGACCAAACACATGGATTTTAAAAGGATCCTGTGTCCAGAGGATCCTTTTTTGTCAACCTGATTGACATTCCTCCAGGCACCTGCAGTTTCTGCACTTCACATGTAAAATGTTACCACTATATCTATTTGAATAAAATATATTGCTGGGCAATTTACTCATCCATTCTGAGAATACCACAGTTTTTTCACATCTTTAATCCCTTTTATTACTCCTGAGATCAAAGCACACAAAGGACATAATGCACGGAACCTGCATGATAGTAATCAGACGTTTTATAAATCAAGCCTTAAGTGCCTACATGCATTTATTATTTCAAGCAGTAATTTAAAGAGTTGAAAAAAAACCATCAGCTGGTAATTTGTGCTATCAGAGAAGTACAGACTGTGAGAGTTATACTATTCCCTGTTGGCACTTCATTTCTAGGTTATGTCTATAAAGCACAGGAAAAAGTACCATCTTTGTAATTACTTCAAATTTAATTTCAGGTATCAGATGATATAAAGTGTGCATTCACAATGTGATGTGCACCATCCACAGCCACAGATGCTTCAAAATGTACCTGCTTCAGCATTGGCCACAATCCCTTCCATAATCACTGCCATAGATGCTTTGAGATATGTTCTGCTGGGGATTTGGCCATGGCCACAGGTGTTTTGGGGTGCCCTGCTCTTGAATGGATTCATCCACAGG
Source organism: Fringilla coelebs (assembly GCF_963513975.1). Lineage (NCBI taxonomy): Eukaryota > Metazoa > Chordata > Aves > Passeriformes > Fringillidae > Fringilla > Fringilla coelebs. Next base: position 76,869,805 of record NC_140029.1, read on the forward strand.
TCACAGTCCCTTCAATTCGAGTTCCCACTGGAGTTCCAGCCTGTCCAGCACAGCCATACAGTCAGCAGTAATGCCTGGGCCATCTGCCAACCCAGACACGTTTCCATTGCTGTTATCAAACTGTTCCCAGGCACAGCAGAGCCAGATGATAGCCAGCAAAACACTACAGCAAGCAGCATAGTAAAAAGCAGTCATTAATGAGCACTGGGCCCTAATATACAGTCAGGCAAGCAAGCACAGGGGTCTGTCAATCAATAGCTAAATAGCAAGAAGAGCTATTAATTCAATCTCGCATATTCCAATGAAATCAGTTGCTATCTCAAACCCTTTGAGCCCCCCATTAGATGTCAAAAAGGACTGCTGTCATTTAACCTCAGAGGATTTCCAGGAATTTGTGTCAGCAAAAGACTTAAATGAAAAAAGTGAGATTAACAGATGGATGTACAGGCAAGCACAGTTCAGATATTTAGAAGAGCCGTCTCAAAGGACCAAGAGTTACTGATGGAAAACAGTTTCTTGTGATACTGGTTTTTGCCTTCTTGAGTCCTGCAGCACATTTTTTCAGTTCAGGACCAAAGTCTGATATTTCACCCTGGCTGGTTGAGGAGAATGTGCTTTCCATCTGCTTTGTGCCATTGCTACAGTATTGGCTCATGTGTGCCAATATCATGGTGCTCACAATGAGCAGTGTATCAAAACCCAAAAGAGTTTGCAGCTCATAAACTGTTAATGTCCCTAAAGGTGACCCAATCTGCCAAACAAAATGATGGTCTGACCAAACTAATTCCAGTATAAATATTGTGTCTTACTATTATGATAAATTTCAGCAGAAACAGAAGTAAATCCTCTGGAATCTAAAACATTTACAAAATGAAGACTCATATTGCAGCATATTGCAGCAGTGACCCAGTTCACTTGCATTTTCATAGCAACAACAGACATATCTGCAGTCCTTGCTTAAAAGACATCAGTCATAATTACTATCTGGAAAAAAGGATCAGTTAAAGTGGATGAAAGCATTTTAAGACCATCAATACTGAAAGCAAGGAATTTGCTTGTAAAAAGGATCCCATGTCTAGAGTATTTTTGTCAACTTGACTGACATTTCTCCAGGCACCTGTAGCTTCTGCACTTGACATGTAAAATGTTGCCACTACCTCTATTTGAATAAAATATACTGCAGTGCAATCTACTCATCCATTCTGAGAATACCATAGTTGCCACTATGAAAGCAAGGAATTCTATGATAGACATAATTTACAGATTTTTTCAGCTGCTAAATGACAAACTGAATTTCTTGCTTTCAGAAAGAGTTTGGTCTGTGCTTTATATATTCATTTTCTCAACTGTTTTTCCTCAATATATTTGAAACCTACTAGAAATTTAATCTTATTTCAGGATACTCAATAACATTAAAATTAAAAAATTAGGAAAAAAAGGAAAAACTTGGCAACCCTGTAGTTGAAGTAGACTGCTCAATGCTGCTTTCCTTGCAATGCACTGTCACAGAGTGCTAGGCTCTGAATTAATACACTCTGAAGTTGAGAATTCTTTGAAGCTGATTTAGAAAGCTTAGCCATTTAAAAATAAAACCAATTATATCTTTTAATAATCAGTAGACACTTTTAAAGGAAGCAAAAGGACTGCAAAGGAAGCTTATTAGATAAGACTGTGAACAATGTATTGGTTGTAAAATTATATAATGATTTTTTTCAAATAGAAAAAGAGAAGTCTGAACATTAGGGACTGGGGTGGTAGTGAAGATCAGATAGAATAAGCCAGGCTTGCAGAGAAAACCTCATCTTGGGAATTTTTGAGAGCTTTAACTGTGGAGTTTTAATGTAGCTGTTTTTTAAAATATGTTTTTTTAATTTTCTGGGCCTTCCATCAGCCCTGGCTCCCCCAGTGCTGAGGTGGCTGGGTCACAGTGAGCAGAATATTGGTAATGGCTGTGGCAAAGGCCATGAGCCAGGTCTTTAGGTCAGTGGGATGAGGCAGGAGGCAGACTTCAACCTGTGGCATATGGGCTCCATGCAGACCTCAGTACAGGGTCATTTCATTTCAAGCCCACAGCTGGGATGTTTTCTTCTCTGTCTCTGTAGGTTTTCACCTAAGGCTGTTAAAGGAAAACATTTCACTGACTTATATTTTTTCTCCTAGAACACACCCACTGGGTACGGAATTCCCTATAGATTAATCTGAAGACACAAATTGCTGCTATTCTGGATTTATTAATTGCAACATTACCGTATAGTGCATGAAATCCAGGGCAGACTTTATTGAACAGTTAAATAGTTTTCCTCTAATATTTCATCATATCGATTTTAACCCTCTTTGAATTCTCAGAAACTCATAAATCTAAGTCAGTGTCAACAAGACTTTGGTATTTTATAAAAATATATCGGTAACTTCCCAAAGTCATGGTACAATCTAAGTTTTGACATGGCATGTAAGACAATTTTTTATGACTCAGGTGTCTCTGCAGCAGATTATGTCATGAGAGCTGGCACAGCACACTTTTAATTCCTGCTTAGTTGAATCTTATTTGCCATCTTTCTATGATAATTTTAATTTTTATTTGAAAAAAAAACAACAAATATTTGAATAAAAGAGACTGCTAATCAGATAATACAATGCAACTAATGCAAAGAAAGAGAATACAGTCTAAAGGAGACTCAGAGTCTTACATTGGGAATGTAACCATCTGTTGTTTTCTTTCCTTGCCCTCTGCTATGATTTTTCAAGGCACACGTCTCCCAGAAATGTCACTGCATAGAAAAAAAAGTGCATAAAAATCATGTTCTTCAAAGCTGAGTGTGACACCCTCATGTCACTCAAAGTGTTGAGAAAAGAGATAAAACACAGAAGGACTGTTGCAAAAAGCTCTGTCAGATAAATATTAGTCATGCTTCCAAACCACACTCTGAAGTAGCTTTTTACCTTTTTAGTTGCAAGGACATGCCAACCTTTGAGATGACACATACTACAGCTCCTAAGCTTAACAACTGCACCAGATCTAATCAGACTGGGCTCAGGATTTTTGTTATCAAGATCAGTGCAAATAGAGGCCAGAAGCAGAAGTAGCAAGACTTCATCATATTCCACTAAGAGCATCCATCCCAAAGCAAAGAGTTTACCTGTCCACCCTGTCAGTGCAGTTTGTATTTGTATTATCCAGCTCCTCTGGACTCTGACAAGATCAGCAAAAGCTGCTTGCCCCACTTCTTTTTAAATAACATAATCATAATTTAATATTACTTTGTTATTAGTTCTTATAATAATAACTAATAAGTTTTCTTATTATATGTACTGTTTCCTCAACCTGTGTGTTTGCTCAAGAAATGAAAAGTAGGAATCCTCCCCAATATCAACACAATATTCAGCTGGGGAAAAAAGAACAAGTATTATTTTCCAGATTATACTAGAAACAGAAATATAAAGGAAGCACAATTCTTATTGAATTGTCTTCTGCATACCCTTCTAGTCCCTATTTGAAACGACTATCTATCTAATTTTTTTTTTTCCTCAGTAAATGGCCTTGATGTCATTAATTTTCTAGAAGGTTTGCAATGAGGTCAGATCAGTTTGTGGAACATTATTTCACAGAAATTAACACAGCAATATGTTTATAAAAGGCATGGATGAATGAGTAATGGAAACCAGGAGAGCACTAGGATGCTTCTCCTTCCCCAACACAAGGGAAGAAGAAATGAAAAATTTTAAAAAGTCAGCGAGCAAAAGAGAGTCTCAGCTCCAGTTCAACTACAAGAGAGCTTGATATTCCTTGCAACAGCAGCAGTCATGCATGACCTGCAAAGGCCAGAATAAGGGCTCAGGCTCTTTTGAGTTGATGAAAATGTAATAATGCAAAGGCAAACAAGCAGATTGATAAGAAAATCCTGATAGTTTTAGCAATGAACACTGCAAAGTGCTGATGATTCATGTGGCCACTGCTTCTTAAAAAAAATATGGCTAATCATGGTAATGTCAACATAATTTAGAACTTAATTCCTTACTTAAAAAAAAAAAACAATTGCATGAAGAAACCCAGATTTGCTAACAGTCCTGATTAAGAAGATTGACACTTTGATCAACCTTCTACAAAGCTCAAGTGTTAACTTTGCATTGCAAAGAAGCAAGGATTAAAGCTGCCCTTGCTAGTATTTCAGAAAAACATATTGCATGTTCCTGTCTTTTCCTGATTGAAATTCTTTGTTGTAAACTAGCAGTATTGCTCTAACTCCATCATCTAAGAAAATAAAAATTACATGAGATGTGAAGCAAGGTGCCATCTATTATGTTTAGAACAAGGCATTTAGGGGTGGAAAATAAAAACTAATTTAAAAGTGGGATCTGTACAGAGCAGACACCAAGCCAAATACAGCCTGGGAGTGACTGTTCTGGTTGTAACTTAAATTAACATTCCTTAAGAGAACAAGACAGCTCATCAAGTATGTCAGCTAGGAGAGATGAAAGATTACAGAAGTGAATTTCCATGGCACAACAATGGGTTACCAGCTGATGGGATGTACAGAAAACTACAGTGCTCATGAAACTTTTACTGATCAAATACTGAGTCCACAGTTTTGAATACTGACTGAAACTGGTATTTTGGGTTCCCAGGTTTGCTTTTGTAGGTCTTTCCCGAGGACCAGGTTTCACCATGTGAAAAGAAATAGTTGTCCTTCTTCAAGCTGGGTGTTTCTGGTTTTTCACTGATCATCCTTGTGAGCTAACCCTATGCTGGGCCTGTTTTCTTTCACCTTCGCCATTTTCCCAAAGCCATTTTATCATCTCATGAATAAAATGGATCTGAGACATTTATATTTAGGGTGTTCAGGTTTTTGATAATTCTATTGTGAGGCTTTAATTTATAATCCTTGTGTGAACGTCCTAAGAGTTACACATCTACCTCAACAACACAAGAACAACTTTCACCCATCAAGGACATTTCCTCTAAGAGGTCAGATCTACCTCTGAAAGAACTGCCTTCAGGCAGTTCCTGTCAGGGCTCTGAGTGCTCTGGCAAGCCTAAACTGGTCATAACCAGCCCTAATCAACCTCACCTGTGACCTCCATGAACATGTCTTTGCTCATTCTCCCAGCAGCTCTATTTCAGCTCTTGCCCGAGCCTTCAGTCCCTGCCTGAGCTGCAGCACAGCTGTGCCTGTCGCCAGCTGTGCTGATTGAGAGACTGGTTTTGCTAAAGGGACTCCAGACTGACAAAAAGTAGTAGCCCTATATCATGTCCTTTGGAATGACATTAGATTTATGACATAGCCTTGTTTCTAAGCCCTCTCCTGCTGCTCCTTCCCAACTGGACTCCCAGGATCAGGCTCATCACCTTGACTGGAGCTGCTGTTGGACCCTGTCACTATCACCATCCTGCCCTGCTCAGTTCCTGTGGAAGTGCACCAGATGAGCTCCTGTGGTTACCCTCAGCACCCATTCTCCCTGCTCCCTGCCATTGGATATCATATAAAACTGGGGGGTAAAAGACTCCTCTCCCCAATTTTATCTTCATGTGGGACTCTGTATGGGAAATGATTATTTACACCATGTACAAAAAGTGTATGATTATTCCTACTAAGTTTTCCCAGAATGTTTCTTTCACAGTGTAGGAACAACTTCCAGCTACCCCAACACTTTGAAATTCACCTCCCACAGAACAACAAACACCAAAATGAAACAAGACTGCACAAAGCAATCAACACAAGAACTTCCAGCACCTCTGCCTTTACACAGCGAAGATTCTGTGCAATTGTGCAACCGTGCCTCAGTGCCTGCTAACTCATCACTTCTAGGTTAGCTACACTCCTGTCTCCCACAGTCCCATGACTGCTCTTTGTTCCATCTATCTTAACCGCTCTTTTCCTGCAGATACACAAGTTAAGCAATGTTAATTAGGATGTTCCCAAATAAATTGTTTCCAGTCTGGTTAAGTCTGATGTTCACTGGAGTTGTGCAAGAGCTGAAAGACTTAGATATGTTAAAGATATGGATATACCTTATATAGAGAAATATATCCTCTAGATGTATGTTATTTTAATAAATTACTATTATTTTTCTCACTGTAAGTTTTCCCTCTGTAACCAGAGGCCCTTATACTTAGTAACTTATGGATTACTAGTATTTCTAAGCTTTTCTGGAATTAGGCTAGCTGGAGATACTAGTTGTACAGCCATCATAAAGAAAAACTTTGGAGGATCAGCTCAGAAAATCCACAGTAAAAAGGTGCTTATTGATCCTTGGGTACCTTAGTCATGAAAACCACACAGGAAGTTCTGCAGAACAAAAGCATAAGAGAATGCTGGAAGTATAATGCATGCAACTATTTTCTCTGAATGCAGACTGAGCCCCCTAATTAGGTTAGTAAAAAGGAATAAAATATCTATTCACCACTTTCTTGCTGAGACTTATAGAGTAAATACATGTCTGCCTGCAGGGAAGCGAGCTAGGTTTCACAGAGGACCCAAGTACAGCTTCACAAGCTGCCTGCGAGCTCTCAGGTGAGGCACTTCACCCTCTCTGGCTCAGATAAGTGGCTTAACATGGGAACACCGTTGTGCTGCAGTGAACATAAATGTATTAGTACATGCAAATATTCTACTGTGGCTTTGCTGCTGGCCATTACTTATTCACATTAAAAATAGTTCTTTTCTCTGATACATATTTTTCAAGTTGTTTTCACTCTTAAGAACATAGTGACAAATTTCCTTTGAAAAATAAATTCCCAACACCACGTTTATGTTAGAAGTTCTCAGGAAAAATTTGAAAGAACTGAAGACGGTTATTCCCTTTCACTTTTCCCTATCGTCTTTGTAGTCGGTTTCACAATTTTCCAAGTATATCGGGAAATTTTAGGCATCTCGGAAAGGCGTGCCTAGTGAATCCAGGTGTTGGTTACATGGATATGATTAATAAGGAAGATAAATCCACGGAGTTGACGCTCTGCTGGCAGATGTCGGATGGTATTTGGAAAAGGGCCCGACATCACCAGCCGTGAGCGCTGTTCGCAGGCGGCGCTCCTGGAGCCCGGCCCTGTTTCCACAGGTGCTCACAGAGCGCCAGAGCGCCGCTCGGCTGTCACCTCTGCAGCACCTGGTGAAGCACGCACATCTCTCCGCTTGCCGGCCTCCCCTTACAAGCACCGCAGCATTTTGCTGCCCAACCCGCTGTAAAATGCTGGGAGAAGGGAGAGAGAGCGCCCACCTCGCCGCGCCCATGCCCGGCCCGGCTCCCGCCCGCGGCCCCGCCCCGGCCCGCCCCTCACCCGGCACGGCGCAGACGGCGCCCGGCGAGCTCCGGCGGCCCCTCCGCGGCCATGCGGCTCCTCGGCGGCGGCTCCTGCGCTCTGTGGGCGCTGCTGCTGCTCGCCCGCGGCTCCCGTGAGTAGCGCCCGCGGGGGGACGGGTCGGGCCGGGCGGAGGGCTGGCCCTGCGCCCCTCTGCTGGCGGCTGCCGCCACAACTCCGCTGGGCCGACCCAGGCCTCGTCCCGCCGCTGGTGGCCGGAGCGGGGCCGGGACCGCGCCCTGGCTGTCCCCGAGCGGCCCGGGGCGCGGCAGCGGGACGGGACGGGACGGCGGGCACTGGCGCTCTGCCCCCGAGCGGGAGCCGAGGTTGCCCGGCCGGCGTGTCCGGGAGCTGTGACAGAAACGGGGAGGAGGGGGAAACGTTCGGGGTGTTTGTTAAGTAGAAACAACAACGACAGAAGAACCCCCGGGCGGCGTTTGGGTCGGGGGAGCGCACGCAGCCCGCAGGGATGCGCGGGCGCGGCCCAGCCGCGGCTCCGCCCCCGGGAGCCGGAGCGTCCCGGGAGTGTCCGGCCGGGGCAGCCCCCGGTAGGGCTGGGAAGGGCCGCTCCTGCCCCTTCTGGGCCGTGCTTGGGGTGAGGGGCTTCGGGCTCATGGTGGCGGTGCGGATGGCACAGCCGCTGGGCTTTGTCGCGCTTCTGGCAGGCGCTCGCAGCAGTGCCCCTTTGTAGTGGCCGGTTCTAGCAAATGCACAGCCTTGTGCCCGGGCTCAGAGCACCACAGACAGGGGATCAGCCTTGACAGGCATGAAATATACCGAGAAACATACAGGTCTGAGCTGCTTTTCGGAAGACTGAAGTGTCCCATACAGTGCCACACAATTTTCCAAAGTAAAGAAGCCAAAAGATGATGGGTACTGGAATTAACCTGCTGTAAATACTGCCGAGAAATCTCAGTCCAGCAGTGTTAATATGCTGTTGTTTAATCTGGTGAAGTTGTAATACAAAATTATTTTTAAAGAATAGAATGAGCAATGTAAACAGCTTTATAATTACCCTTCCAAAAATAAGGGCAAGTCCTTTTTAAAAGGAGTTAACAGGTAACCTGTTTCTTGCTTTGCTAAGATCTTATGGCCTCCATTTAACAACAATAGCCTGTCATTTCATGTGATACAAGATTGCACTGATCTGTCTTCTGTCATGCTGCTTCCTGAGTGCATGTGGTGATTTAACTCAAAATACAGTCACTGCTGTCTCCTGGGGCAGGGGTGCTCTTGTGTAACTCCTCAAACTAAATTGTAGTCCTTCCTCTGTATATGAGCTTCCTCCAGAGCTCAATTATGATATGTTGAAAGAAGTTGTGCCCTTTTAAGGCTCAGTTTAATGTATCTCAGTTTTATGTTGAAATAGCTTTTCCCCCCCCCCCCTTTGTCCACTTAGAAACTTCCAGAAAATACTGCTGAAATTTGTGTTGATCTCAGCAGACATTTGTGATTATCTAATCAACACTACAGGAGGAAGTGTGAACCCCATCAAATACTCCAATATGCAAAAAGTGAAAGTGGCAGATGTGGTTCACTCACTACGGTTAATATTTTTGTGCAGACTGGTTATTTCAATACAATGCTGCTGTTCTACTCTGCTGGACAGTTTATTTCTATGTTCAGTCAGTCAAGCCAGTGGAAGAAATGTTATTTAACCAAAATAATTGGTTTAGAAAAAATCCTTCCCACTATTATATAAAATCCATCTGACTTCCTGGTACCTGAGTAAGGAGAATCCCCTCTCCCTGTAAGGAAGCGGCCCCCCACCCCCTTCCTGTTGTGTTGAGAAAAGATAGCTAGTGACATCTTCCAAGAGCTTATTGTACACAAAACTACTCACAGTAAAAAATCAGCAGCAGCAGCCTCCAGTTCTGATATTTTGATTTTAGTGTATCATTGTCTTTTAGGAGAGGTTATATTCATATTGTTCTAAGATCTCTGCTTTTAACCATTCCAGCACCGCAGCTCTTCCTCATCTGGATTTCTTAGAGATTACTGAGCAAGTGGATGATTTTCTGATGGACTGCACATTGTCAGTGCTTCTGTACTTTTTGGGTTTTAAACCAACAACAGCAGAGTGACTTGGGCATCAAAACTCCCCTCTGTGCCTGCTATGCATTAAGCTTGAAAAGAGAAAATGCCGTGAGAGAGTTTTAAATACAACTTTTGACATGTCTCCAAAATGAGTATGTAAAGCTATGCTTAGTAAAATTGAGAGTTCATATACCAACATTTTCTCCAGCATAAAGTTTAGCTACACTAGACATAAAGTGTGTGAGTCCTTAGATATGAGTTTATCTTTTATGTAACGGTTGGAGTGAACAAATTGACCTTTGTCACATGCAGGTAGTTGACTGACTATTGGCATTCATTTGTGCAGGTTCCTTCTACCAAGGTTCAGCTATGGAGAATGGTAATTTGGTATGTGTCTAAGCTGGAGACTACAGATTCTAAAGTATCTGTGTTGATTTTTGCAGGACTTGGCAAATCAAGTCCATGTAACATCCTGTCCTTTTCATTTTTAGCAGGTATCAGATCTATCCCTATCCCTCACCTTGTATGTATTTGTTTAACACACAAGCACAGATCTTCAGTCTCTGCCAGTTCAGAAATCCCAATTCCAGCTATGAAACAAATTACTGGACTGATTTTGAAAGTTTGCATATCCAAATTGTCTCCAGTTCGTGACTTCTGGTGCACTAGAGCAACAAAACCACAAGAGGCCCTGAAAGCACTCGAAATGCCAGACTCTGACAGGGGCTTTCACAGGAAGCACACTTGCCTTCAGATACACCCCAGCCAGCCACAGTTCTGTGGTTTTTTTAGCTCTGTCTGTTCCTGACCTTAAACGGAGCAAAACAGGGTTGTTGGACAAAAATCATGTTGATCCTTCATTTCTGTCCTTTTCCAGTATGTGGTGCTCTGATTGAGTTTTAAGTTGGGTATATCCTTGTGTTGGTTGTTTTTAATTGTGAAAAATGAAAAAAAGAGATCCTTTCTTTCTGTCCCCTCTCTTCTGGGTCACAGGGAGAGTAAACCTCAGCCCAGAGTTTCTCTGCTTAAGATTCATAGGCCTAATGTTGCAGCTGATGCTGTGGCCCCAAGAGCTCTGCTTCTGCTCGTGTACAGGATGCTGCAGCTGGCTGCTGGCTGTCTCCCCCCTTCCTTCCTGTGCTAGCCCATGTGTGTCTACACCTGGGTCAGGGTGGATTTCTAACCCTTGCACTTCTGCTTCCTGGAGAAGGCCAGAACCCCTCCCTGTTTTGCTTTGGGACAGTTGAACTGTGAAGCCTGTAGTCTGGGATGAGAGGTTCTACTTGTCAGAGCAAACACTGCATAAAAGCTGTGGTGCTTTTTGCTTTGCTTAACCCAGGAGCCCTTTCTGCCTCCGTTTGAAGTCTCCTGCTTGCCTCTACAGTGATACATGCAGCTTCAAATTCAAGGGCACAGTCTCAGGCTAGAGAACACTTTGGGAATAGTATCATCTTAATATGTTCTTTTATCTCCCTTGTCCCATTCACTGCCATGTGTTCCAATGTGGAATATGCTTATGCAAAACCCCATTTAAGGAGTATTTGTATTCTGGAGCCAATGGGTGTTACTAAAACTAAGAAACTGACCATTGTTTGGGTTTGTTTAAAACAGAAAAAAAAAAGTATCTTTTAAGCTGGATAAGGTCCTTGACATATTTGAAGGTGTGCAGTCCAAGCTGATCTGAACTAAACTGGGACAGTCCTGCCTTTACTTCCACCTCTTTTGCCTGCCCGTCTCTTTCAACCAATAATATACCGAGCCCTTTCTACTGGTTAAAAAATTTCTCTGCAGAAAAAAACACTGTGTGCTGATGTAATGTCAGCTTTGTGGTGCCTTAGCTTTCCCAATCAGATCATTGTTTAATGTGGGGGAACTTGCTGTGATATAGAACAGTTTTTGCAGGATTGGGTCCTCTCTGGGGAAGCTTCATTTAGCAGTGTCCCATCCTTTGTTTGTTTGTTTTCCCTAATCTCCCTAATTAAACAGTGTAACATACTTTGCAGTGCTGCCCTCAGTCTTGATATTGTAGGGATGAGACACAATGAGTTATTTTGCCATTTGTATTTGCAAACTTCACCATTTTGAGACCTTGACTAAGGTTTTGTAAGCATGAAGAAAATGCCCTATTTCTGTGATACTCCATTCAGATTATTTGCTCGTCTTTTACACAGTATTAGGTGATGAGAACTAAACTGCTTGTCAAAGGCAGAATCCATGACTGATCCTCTTGTGTGTGTGTGAATGTCAGTCTATTCATTCTCTGTGGTTTCTCTTTAAATTTTATCACTTCTTTGGAGGTGTGATCCTTCTCAGTCCCATTCCCCACCTGCCAAATGCGCAGTGAATGCAGTAACGTGACCTTAGTCCCAAACTGAATAATGTAGCTTCTTAGTGGAGCTCATTGTATTATCATGTTGTCCATCCAGGGCCAGAGAAGCACCTATCTGCCTGAAAAGGCCTGGCAAACTTCACAGGAAGAGATAGGAGTGAGAAATTCTTTCTCTTCTGATGTAGGTGATGCAGGTCAGATGTTATTACTGAAGGAAAGTGCCTGATTTTTTGCCTCTTTTGGTCTCATTTCATCTTAAGGAAGATGAAAACTTGGAATGGGGATGATGGAGAAGATGAAGGATAGGAGGAGTTTCAATTAATTTGGTGGTTGGGTAGTATAAATGATGTCACTTTTAATGTGCTCAGAGCAGGCTGTTGTGCTAACATGCTTTTATATCATCATTATGACTGACTCCTATCCATGGTAAATTAGTCATTTATATGCCCAAAGCAAGTGGCAGATGCTATACCTTTTTTTTGTCTTCCACCTAAAATGATCTTATTATTCCTGTGTTTTTAAATGTAGGTAATGAAGAGACAAACGGCACTAAGGACGTGAACAGCACTACTCCGATTCCAGGCAGTAGGTTGCCAGGTAATACTTTTGACATTTCTGTTGCTGTTCCTTGGTAGATCAAGAAAAGCAATATGTGTTATTGTGTGCCTTAAACTGTCTTGTAATAATTTGCTCTTTATTTTATTTTACTGAATTGTGAGCAGCTGTAGGGCAGAAGGGAGGTACTCTGCCACATCTATTCTGGGACAACTAAAGATATTTAAAGGGAGCAGTAAAACCCAATTCAATTCTCATATCCTTGGGTACCCCAGAGCAACAAAGAGAGGATAAGTAAAATGGGACAATACTGTGTGTAGAGCTAGAAACACCTGGCAACATCAATTTACAGTTAAAAGGAGAACCAAGAGGTCTGATAGATTAGAATTCAGTGATCTTCAGATAAAGGCAAGGCATTTTTTCATTTGAGTCATTTTTGCCTTGTACTACTTCAGTCATTTACTGTTGGCCAACAATACTCTGCTGGTTAACTCACTCTGTCTTATGTTAATTGCAATACTGACTCACACCCAAATTCCAGGCAGTAAATGTGGCTCCTTTTTACCTGTATGAACATGCAGTCCGCATCCAGAGCTGTCCCAGGGTTGCCAAAGTAAGCACTTAAAACCTGGGGAAAACTGAAAGATGTGTTCTGGTTACAGAGTTAGGCCTGTGTGGAAAAAATTTAACCCCAGGCATATCCATGGCTTATGCTGGGATAAAAGTCAACATATGCAAGAAAGAATGTGTTTGTAATTGTACAGTCATAGACCCTTTCTCAAAGACAATTAAATCTGCAACCTAATGTCCCAGTTATGTCAGTAGAAGGGTTGATTGTTTAGTACACAGTGTGGGGACCTACTTGGCTGTGATTATACCAAACAAAAAGCAAAGTAATGCCCTCTGTAATTTCCACCACCCTACCATTTTTTGGTATGAAGATGTAAATTTGGTGCATTTGTTCTTGACCTGACCCTGCTCATAATGTATGCAGTTGCAAAGAATTGTAGACTAGACTTTTCCAGTGGTAAGAACAGCAGATCCATTCAGAGGAAATAGGTGTAGGTCTGCTTCTTGATTTCAGGAGCTCTGTTGCTCTCCTCTTAATCTCTGAGGTTATATGCTTTGTTCTTCAGCCATGCTGAAAAGCAGCAGAGCTGCTGCAAGGCACATAACCCTGCCAGTGTGTGGGATGGTGCTGTAAAAGATGACTTACTTCAGGGAAAAGAATGATCACAGAATGGGGATTCACAACAGTGCAGAATGAAGGGAGGAAGGTAGGGGCAGTGACACTCCCAGGAACAGCCCAGTAGATCTTTGTCAGGAGGAAGGGACACTTAATCTATGAAGAGGGATGCAGTGATGTCGAGAGAAGTGAGTGGGAGAGTGCCTGAGAAGCCTAGAAGCAGGAAGGAGGGACAAGAAAAAGAGAACTGGAAGAGGAGAAGTGAAACAAAGGAGAGAAAGACAAAATCACTAAGACTGGGTTGCATTTTATGTCTGGAAACCGGTACATTCTTGGGACTTTTTTTGTGTAGAGAACTTAAGTATGCAGTAAGATGTTTCTCAGAGTATCTGTCTGCTCCTACTTGGCTGCAGCATATTCCCAGTATCATCCCAGTTTGCAACAAAGATGCAACAAAATGAAAGAAAAGATCAAGGGACAGAAAATGGAACTGAAATAGAGGAATACAAGGCTGCCTTCCCTTATAGTGCATAAGTAGGTTAAGAAAATTAGTGACATAAGTAGTGCATAAGTAGGTTAAGAAAATAGTATGGCTATTTTACAGCAAACAGAATAAAACAAGACATAGAAGGGGGAAAACAACAAGCAGAGGATGTGTAATGAATCAGATGCAAGCCATTTGGGCACTGCTGTGCATACAGTGTTAACTGTTCTTGCTGCACTGAGATCTGGAAGCATTTTGCAGAGGGATAAAAACCATCTGCTTGGGGATGGGCTACTCTGCTGTATTCCCAACTGTAGTCTCCAGGCACAGATACCCTGAGGACAGTATTGTAGGTACCTTAATTATAGTATGTTAAAATTAAAATGAATAATACTGATTTTCTTGTTGCCTCTTTTTCCTTGAAGACAATAGCAGTTCACCCAATGCCACTGCATCATCCACACAATCTACAACAACATCTACAGGAGGTATGTATCTATTCATTTGTTCATTCCTGTGAACCTAGAAGTTAGTTCCAAACCTAACCCTGATCATACCAAATTTAAAGAACAGGCCATCAAAAGTGGGTATTTGAGACAGGTGTTACCATTTTAAGGGTGGGAAGCAGCATGTAAAGCAACTCTGAAAAGAAGCTATATTGTTTCTCAAATTTAGGTCCCATACTTCATCAGTAATTATATTTGTGTTGCCATTTAAACACAGGAATCAAAATTTAACTTTGAGGAAGAATTGCAAGAAGTTGGGTTTTTCTAATGTTTATTCTTCATCTTTAAGCAAGCTTCTTTCATTCATGAAGTAAAGATGAAGAGGTTGTTATACAAACAGTGCATATCTGTTTAATGTTATTTCACAATAAACAGATATAGGGTATAATGAAAACCTGAGAGCTTGAGTTTCAAGAGTAGGACTCCATTTCCTTTTACGTAATTCACAGGATCATCAAGGTTGGAGGAGAGCTTAAAGGTCATCTGTCCAGCCGTCAGTGTAGCGCCACCATAATCACCCCTAAACCATTTCCCCACGTGCCACATCCAGGTTCTCTTGAGCATTTCCAGAGATGGTAACTCCACCAGCTCTCTGGGCAATTTATTCCAATGCCTCACCACTCTGCCAGTGATTTTTTTTCTACTATCCCCTGGCAAAACTTGGCGCCATTTCCTCCTGTCCTTTCATTTGACACATGGTTGAAGATACCAACGCTCACCTCACTACAACCTCATGGCGCCTAATACCATAGAAAATAATCCTTAGAGAGCTCATAGCAAAATATTGCTATTTAAGCCAGTATCAGTCAAGTGGAACAATTTGTCATGAGTATGTTTTCATTGTTCTAGCACTACTGTATTTCCTTCACAACCTGCCAAAACAACTGTAAGTAAGTTTAAAAAGGGAGTTAAAACATTCATCTCCTAGAAAAACTTGCACAGACAGATTTCACTGTATTAGTAAAGACTGGATAAGAGTTAATGTCATGCAGTTGTTCAGGCTGTTATGCACAGATAGAATATTGCATCTGAGAGAAGCTAGAAACTGGGGCTCCTTTGTGCTAAGAGCCATGTGAAAGCAGGGCAGAAATGTTGTGTCTAATTAAGATGCTTTGTGTATTTGTGGAGTTTTATGCTGATCACAAAGTGCCAGCTATGTCATTTCATTTCTAGTACAACTCTTGTATTTTGTCTCTGTAATTTCCAGATAAGCTCTGAGCAGAAGGTGCTTGTTTTTTTCATTTAAGTATTAAATACTCACTAGAAGAAAAAAACCCCCAAAGGTCTTTGCAAAGACCTTCCTTTTGATAGCAAGCAGGTGGTGCAGTGTCTCATTCCATTGCCTGCAGTGTAGCAGTTCAAGCATGTCTGACTAGGAAAGTCCAGAGATTTCTGTAATCTCCTTGTTGCCTTATGGCCATCCCTAAAGTGTGTGAAGCCACAATGTTTCATCCTGTGAAGGATGCCTGTGCTCCTTCTGACTTCTGCTTCAGCCCTTGCAGGTTTCTTGGAGAGCTCTGAGTTTTACTAGTGTTGAATAATAACACTAAAAAGAGCCCTGAGCCCTTTACTGCTAAGCAATAGGAGAAACCTAAAAGATAGCTGTGCCTTGCTTTGCAAGGTTTGGCAATTCCCATTCTTTTGTCTTTATCTTTTTTTTTTTTTTTTCTCATTAGAAATGTCATAGATTTTAATACAGTGTTCATGTATTTTGGTTATCTGTCTCAACCTCTTCAGAATAAAGACTAGTGGGTATGTGTACTTACTTAATTTTGCAGCACATCACTATCTTTTAGTGCTCTAAGGATTCTTATCTATATGCTTTTTTAAAATTGATGATTATAGCATAGCTATTTAATATTTAAACACAGGTAGCAAACTATGTAAAATACTTGTCTCTTATAAACAAAGCATCCTATACCTGAACTATGTTACTGGCATGCATCCTTTTTAAATAATAAAAAATAACTCAGGCAGTCAGGGTTTGTTTAGTGCAGTGTTCCATGAAGCCCAGCTGGTCCTTTGCGGGAAAAGTAATTAGGGAAATAAAAAATAAAAGGACAGATGTTGCTAGCAAATATTCTTTCATCTTCACTCTGCTTGTAAAATAGTACAGGTAAGATTTTTCAAAGGTGGAGAAGAACAGATTCGTGCCTGATTCATGTCAGCTTCCCAAATTCTCTAGCTGCCTCAGATAGCCTCCCAGTGATGTTTTGAAATGACTGATGCTAAATACATCATGAAAGATAGGCCTAGAGATTAGACAGATTTTACTGTTAAAGTTATGTCACCAAGGACTGTAATCTTGATTAAGAAAAAAAAAGGATTGCTACTGGAAAAGAGAGGGGGGAAAAGTAATGTGCTGAAATTCGTCATAGATGTTTGGATTTTTTTTCATCATGACTCAGGTGCTCTGTAGGGTAATTTTATACCCATGGAATGAGTACCTACTTTGTATAACATCACTTTATAATGCTACACATCTAACAGTTAGCCATTGTATTGCTCAGAAACAGAATGCTCTTTGACACTCAGAAATCTCAGCTCAAAAACAACCCACAGAAAACTGCTTGACACTTGCATCCAGACTGGTCCTTTTTTGGTATCACTTATGTTAGGAACGTACTTACCAGGTGTGGTTTCATGTCATGTAACTGTGGATGGTTTCCATGTAAACATTTCCTTGCTTACTTCCTACAATGAGGAACCATTTGATATTTATGGATCATTGTGCCTTTGGGGAGTTTTGCCTGTCAGTATTAAAACATGCCCTGAATTTTATCTGGTGTATTTTACACATGCTTCATAGAGGAGCCGAATTTTCATAATTGTAACAAGGTAAGCAAATTAATATAGTATTCCAATTGTTCCACCTCAATGAATGCTCATTTCAGAGGGTTTTCTGGGTTTATGGCACAATACAGTTATAACATTAAAACAAATAATATTTGCAAAAGAGTCTCTTTTTTGGTATTTCAGTAGTTTTGATGCTAAATGTTACAGAAGTGTTGTGTAAGCTAGTTACTTCCTGCATGTTTACATTGTTATATTGATGAGTGTTTTGAAGTTTTTGATGCTCATGTCAGCACTGGGAGCTGTGATACTTAAATGTTAGCAAAGACACAGTTTTGTATGTAGTTCCTCATGTTTTACACAACTTAAATTTTATTCTAGAGAAGCATTTTAAATGCTGTATAAAATAAGGCAGAAATAGAGTATCAAGGTTACTCTAAAATTGAGATGAAACTATCCTGCAATTCGTCTAATTTTAGTCAATTTCAAGAAAACATGGATATAATTAGATATTTGAAATTCCATATTGAAAAGCTTTCAAGGGGTGTAAAATGAGTCCAGCTTGTGTGAAGCTATAGAAATAATACAGAAGTAGACAGCTGCAAAGGAGCTGTTTCTCTCTAGAATTCTTTCATACATAAAAGCTATTTGCATACTTCTGTCTGCTTACAGAAATGTTTAGTTGCATAACAGACTCGTGTTTCTTGTTAGTTCCTTCTTAGAAAAATAAGTAATTGTCTTACAATCATTCTGTCTGTCTGCCTTCCATGAAAGTTCTAAGGATTTTGCTATAAATAGCAATTTCTATTATTCTTGAATTTTGTATAATGGTATTTTTATTCTGAACAGTTCATTAGTGTTTTCTGAAAGGGGAAGTGTAAGGTATAAGCAAAGTAAAAGACACTACGTCAATGAAACTTGAGAAAAAGCATTCCAGCCTTTGTTTTAACCTTGGCAAGACTAGATAAAAAACTTAAGCAGTACATTTTCCTTGAAATTTTATCATGTTTTATCCTTACCACATAAATTCAGAATTCTCTGTGGTATATTTTAATGTATATGGAATCCTAGTAATGCTAGTGTTTCATTCAAAAACAAATGAAAGATTAAATCATTACTGAAATTGGGGGGTAGTGTTTGCGTGCAAACCCTGTTCTTACCAGAAAAGCTTTGTTGAAAATGTAGACACTTCAAATCAAAAGTAACTCTTGAATTTTATTGCATTTTAACTTTGTGTAATTTAGGCATGATTCTATGGAACTCAGTTGTTACCAAAAAAAAAAAAAAAAAAGCTGACTCACCTAAAAGTCATCATATATTGTCCATATTATCCAGGTTTTCTCTATAGCCTTTCCTTTAAATAATTCTTGACCTTGAGGCCCAGAAATCAGAAGGTAGATCTTCCCAAAGGAAAGTCTGTATGCAAGCCTGGATACCATGCAATGGCATTTTCATTGTTACTCTGTCATTTTCTTTGGGCATGATAAGTGTTGTCTTACTCAGTGAATGTACAGTTGTTTATTTTGATGAATTTTTCTGCGTGGTATCACAAAAATTTCCAGGAGTGTCCAACAGTTCTACTCATGTGACCAGTACCAGTCAGCCCAACACCAGCACCACCACCACCACCATGTCTGTGACCTTGACAACTCAGCCCACCAAAAGCAGCCGGACAGTAACGCCCACCACAGCCTCACCAGTCACATCCCCACAAGGCAACATTACAGTGGTGACCACTTCTAAGACTTCCTCCACTTCTGTAACAGGTGAGTTTGCAGTTCAGCAAGCTCATAAAGGCTTGGATGCACGTTCACATGGGTTGTAGAACAGTTCGTTTTACAGCAGTGTAAAAAAAAAAGAAGGAAGGTATTTGCATGCTAAAAAAGCAAGACTAAAGTGGGAATTCATTACTAAGCTGGATACAATAATGTTGCTCTGAGTACTCTGCTTACTGAGAGACCTGAAAGATTTAGGGGAAAGGAAAAAAAGTGCAAGTGGTCTTAACCAGCAGCCACCAGCAAGGAGATCAGCAATGCAAAGGAGAAAGCCTCGGTTTTGAATACAGCTTCTGTGTTTGTTCAGCTCTCCTTTCTGCAGTTTTTTTGAAGTCATCTCTAATACTTCCTTTTTCACAGCTAGCCTGTATCTCAAAATATGGCTTGGTAAAAAAACTGAGTTCTGTTAGCAATGTAATGAATGTTACCCTAACAGAGAATAGAGCATGACTGTGCATGAGTCACCCCTTATGTAAAAGTTGTCAAATACAGTTTAACTGTACCTGGTAATACAAAAACAGTTAGCGCAGAATTCAGTATTTCCTTGCACTTGGCTGTGTTCCCATCACTTCATGCTTGCACTTCTGAACACATCAGGAGTGCTCACATATCTGTGAAGTGTCATTGGGTGGGTGAAGGTGTCACCAGAAGACCTTAGAGTTGATCATGTAACTCTTTGTATGTAGCAAGTACAAATAGAACTGGGCACAGACTGGTCTCTAGGTGGGAGTTTGTAGCAGATGTAACCAGTTCTAGCAGTGAAACAGCTGTGGCTTATCTGGGGCCATGTTGTCTGTATCAATGTTTGTGTTGGGCTGCAGAGCTGATCTCACTTGGGACTGTGAGGGCACAATTCCATGAGACAAGGTAAAGCAATCCCAGCAGCTCGTTGCCACCAAGTATTCTGCTCCCGCTACACTGACGAACTTGGAGGCTGTTGGACCCCCTCTTGCAGGATGACTCAGTATGCTCATCTAAATGAAAGCAGCTTCCTTTTATGCTTGGGTTCATTTCAGGCCACCTTAGTGAGTTAAATTGGCTCCTGAAGGGTATGAAAAACACTAGAACTGGCCAAAGAAGGGCGGCAGCTCCATGTGTAGAAAGAGGGGAGAGCAGGGGAGAGAAGAGGCGGGGGGAAAAATGGAGGTGGAGAGAAGGAGCAGTTAGTCTTGCAGAAATAGCAAGCAGTTGGATCAGCTGTGCCCATATCACCAGAATATGGCACTTAAAACCAGAGCTCTATGTTTCTGTGCTTGGCTTGTGTCTTGTCAGTTGATCTTGGTTAAATTTGTCTAAGTGTGTCTTTTGGTGATAAATCAATGGTGAAGGCAGGATGTAGAGTAGTCCCTCAAAACACAGTTTTGCAGGCTCTGTAAAATGTGCCTTTTGTTTTCTTCTTTTCAGCCACATCAAAATCAGAGGCTGTCATAGTCAAAACCTCCAGATTTGATGTGGGCAGTTTTGTAGGTGGCATTGTGCTGACTCTTGGAGTCCTAGTCATTCTCTACGTTGGATGCAAAACTTACCACTCTAGAAGAGGCATTCAGTACAGAACCATGTAAGTTCCCAAGGGTTTATCCCTTGGACATTTATTACTTTCTTGAGGGGGAAAAGGAAAACCAAATGGGTAGAATGAACTCTGTTACATTTGTTTAATGTACATTATATTAATATCATTAAGAGATTTAACTCTGATGTTTTGTCTTTCACCACTTCTATCATTCCTCATATGCCTCTCTTCTGTGTGTTTTTTTTCTCTGATCTATTATATAAAATAATTCTATTCTTTTTAAAAGGATCCTTGTCTTTTAGCTAGTCCATGAATAGTTAACATTTCATTGAAACTTTCTGCAGTTTACAAGATTTCTTCTTTCTCCTAGACTCTGTCTATTCATTCTTTGGTGTTTTCCTCCCCCTTGCCATTAATGTATAGTGAATTCTAATCAAAGTTTCTTATCCTTAGCAATTTCTTATCTTACCATCTCACTTGCTATTTATCCTCAGCTCTACTCCAGGCTTCAGGACTCACCCACATTTAGTATAAGAACTAGGTTGCTTTACTTTTCCTCTTCAGTGTCATCCATCTCAGTCAAGAAGCTTGTTTTAAGTGAGGTGATGGCATTACAGTGTTGGGATACTGGTGTTCAGGCCTTTTTATCTCTCCATCTTGACTCCTCCTTACTAGTCATGGAATGAAGCCAGTTCTTGCTGCACCTTTACTCAAAGTGGTGTTTGTGAATGGGTATTGTAAAATTCGCATCAAAAGCATCTTCAAAACAGAGGGAACCTTCTGCTGAGCTTGTGCAGTGGCTTTGATTAACTTTACTACTGGTTATAGGTAAGACAGATAGGATAAACAGGCCTGAGCAACAGCTGATGTAAAAATGCATGAATGACATGTGAAAGGCAAAGTATTCATGAGGCCAGTGAAGCTGGAGGAGTGTTGACAGAACAAAACTGTTCAACTAAATTCAGGCTTGGCTTGGAGAGGACTGTAACTCCAAGATCAGTGTATCCTTACTCCTTCCTAGCAAGGCATCCTCTGCTCACAAAAGAACCTTCTCAGCAGCGTCTGCGTGGCTCTTTCTCATGTTGACTGTTGCCTGTAGTGCAGAACATTAATTACTGTGTTTCTGTTACAGTGATGAACACGATGCCATCATTTAAAGGAGACTTCAGAGAAGACAGTGTTGGAAACCCACCCTGTCACAGCTGTTCTAACTACTGAGAGAGTTTCTTTCATAGAGATTATCACAGTCTCTAAACCTGTCTTGGGTGTTATCCTGCAAAATGTTGAGAAGCTTTTAAACATCCTGATTTTTACATTGGCTCTTGTAAGACGAACTCAGCACTTTGTAGAGACAGTATTTTCTTCTTCCAGTACTTGTAACCAGATTTAGAGAAAATCACATATTGAGTCATTTTAAGGTACACACACAGCTCTCTGAAATAGCTAATTACTAGCACAGGCAATTGCATCCATGTGATTCTAAGTTCAGGGTTTTTTTCTAAAATTTTGTATTAAATTGTATTTATTTTGAAGTTTGATTTGAACGTTAGTTTAGAAATTTCAGGTTTTGAACAACTCAGTTAATTTTTAATAGGCTTCAAAGGAGGGGTGGTTAGATAACTGTATAGAAGGTGATAATGAGTACTCTAAATGTCAGTCATTAGCTCTCCAGTGGCCTGCAGACACTTTCCTTAATAGGCTGTATAAGGAGAGTAGCTGCAGGAAACATGGACAGAGTGGAAGTGTCCATTCATAACCCTTTTCTCTAAAAGCATCTTTTTTTCTAGCATGTCGTAATGAAGCTTGTGCAATTGAAAATTTAATGCAAATGGAGAAAAGTAATTTTGCCATTATAAATATTAAAAAGTTCTAAACTTGGCTTTTAAGTTGAAGGTAGCAATCACTTGGCTCTTCATTTTTATTATTATGAAGCTGTCTGCAGTGTTTTAGCAGCATTTGATAATAATTCAAAGTTATATAAAGAAGGGAAAACCTATAAGACAGCATTTTTAAGGCTGTTTTCAGAACTTGGTCCTGCTGCACAGATGAACAGAGGTCTGGTCAAAAGCCCAGCTGAAGGCACTGGGGCATCTCTGAGCACACCTTTAGTGGAAGGCTCAAATGCTCTGGGGGTCCTGTGCAGGATGGCTGGTGCTGTTCCCATGTCACTTCTGCAGGTCCACTCAGGTAAACCTGCTGACTTCAGCAGATGAGCTCCTGACTTACGCTGTTGTAAGGAAAACTAGAACAAGGATCAGGAAACACAGCCTGCATCTCTTTAAGTCACTGAATGATTGTTCAGTCTTGCTCAGGCTTCACTTGTAGACCCGTCCCCATTGAAGACTGTTGGTGTGTGGGGTTTGACTGTCCTGGTTACTGCTGGCACCAGTGCCTCATGCTGGGCACAGGGGACATGGTGACAGGTGAGGAAAGTCACAGTGGGAGCTACACACAGGTCTCTTGGGGGCTGGGGAACAACTCATCAGGGAAAATGTAACTACTCTGGAACAGATTATTTTCTTAAGCAGTAGTTTATTCTGACATGCAATGTTAAAATGGCTATATGGGGGTTTTTCCATTTTCATATGGAATAGTAAAACTGTTTCCAAGGCATAGGCAACTCCAGCAAACCACGGCTAATGAGTCATCACCTAGCTACTCACCTGAAAAGGGGGTAAACAGGGCTGTTTCATTTTTTTACTGTGTTTGAGGGTCAGGGGAGAGAGAGTGATTTGAAGCAACTTTTGTATTTTTTCTTAATTGTATTGTTTGGTGGAATATTACTGGATTTGACTTGAAGAGTTATGGAAACAATTCTTTCATAGAACTGTAATTCCTTATTTTGTGGAAATTAAGATAGTTAAGTGCAACTCAGTTACTGGGATTGTCTCACCCCTGCTGTACAGACAAATAAAATTAAATCTTTGGAGTTACTACATTAATTTCAGTTGAATTTTTAATTTATTACCTGGTTTTGTAATTCCCTCAGTCCTTTCCAGAGTCATAACGATTTCATAAGAAGCATCCACTACATGTACTTTTAAATGCTAGAATACCAGGCCTAGTTCATTTTTGCCTAGTTCAATAATTTTTATTCTGTAATCTAATTACTACAGTAAAGCAAAAGTATGTGCCTAAGACTTCACAAGTGTCAGTGCAAACATAAAACCAGACAGCCTTTCAGGTGTTTGGAATCTAGACAAAGGGCAGTGCAATTGATGGATTTTACCTTATCTATGCTTTCCAACAGGAAGTGAAACCCCAGCTTTGTTACTGATTGATTTATAAAGGGAGCTGATGCTACGGTAGTTCAGCTCTTCCTTAACTGAGTTTACTAATACTTGTAAAGATGATTCAATTGTTTCTAGTCCATCCGCTGTGTGTGTGTTTTCTTTCAGTGCTGGTGGCTGAGCAAAGCAGTTCCTAATTCCGACTGCCTTAGGAGCCCCTCTGCTGACACAACAAGGAATTGCATTTGCAGGGTCACGTTTTAAGCCCAGCACCGGCATTCGATTCATTATTGCAGCTCTTTCACACAATCCCTATGCAAACATTTTACCCTTCATATTCGTGTGTTTGTGCTTCATGTTAAAGTGCTTTTATCTAATACTACAGGCTGGGGGAGTCACTCATTGACTACAGAACATGGGCAGCTTAAGTTAGCTTTCATAAATGTTACTTTTGCCCTTCAAACACATTAATATCAAACTTAAAGTCGCATCTCAGGGCTGCAGCATTCTGCCTTCATCCCACAGGTCTTTCCTTTTCATGCAGCTCTCCTTTAGCCTGTATTCCAGTACCAAATCATAGCACTTCCAGCTTAATTGGTTTGATGGGGTTTTGCATCAAAGGCTTCAAGGCAGTCTGGAAATGCAGTCCTATACTTGTGTTTTTATTTAACAAACCTATACTGTTAAAGCAAGATCATGTTGCTGTGGTAATATTCAGTAACTTGAACATTATCCTTTTGTAAATATTTCATACCTTTCTTCTTTGTTCAGAGCTCTTACCTACTCATGCCACTCCCTTTTTGCCCCAAAAAGTTACATAGCATTAGTAACATGCTATGTTGAAAAAGATGTAAGCAACAATGTGACAGTCTTACCAAAAGCTAAGTGGAAGGGCATCAGAGACTGGAAATTGCCTAGAGAACTCAAGAGGTTAAGAATTTAGCTGTGATATGGAGGCAGAGGGAATGAGAATGAACCTGTGGAGAAAGTAAATGCATTTTCAAGACAGCTCTGAAGGAGGCCCAATTGGTGGTCCTCACAGCTGCTGTGTTATTTTCAATAAATGTTTGTGCTCCATCTGGGAATACTGCTGTGCTCCAGACACAGGATCTATGCAATACCCCTTCTATCTGCATCCCACAGCAGGTCTGACCACTAAACTCCTATGATCCTGAAGTTCACATCCTCCACACCCTCTAAGCCTTGCAAACACGCTGTCGCCTCCTGACAAGGCATGGGGCTGAAACACTGATATCCAAGAACTTGAGCTGCTCGGTCAGCAGAGCTGCACAGGATGCTGGGGGTAGGGGCTTATTTATTGTTTAACCCAGTCAGAGCTCTGGAAAAAGCTTTTGAAGAAGGAAGTTGATGCAGAATGAAGTGGGAGCATGGTCAGCTGGTTCACAAGTGACAGAAGTCACTTGACCCTCTCCCAGTGAAACACTAGACTGTTACCCATGGTTTAACCTTTTGCCAGGGTTGTTTGCAATGTGCTACAGAGAAGCCTGACTAGAGCTTTCTTGGACTAGTCCTAAGGAGAGCCTAAGTGCTCACATGCACAGCATTATCAATCAGGGCACCCAGTCATTATAGCAGGGTGTAACAGAGAGTCATAACCTACATCAGCCTTCCTCCCAAAACTAGGTCACAGAGTTTTACCCACTAGTTTCTAGATCACATTCTTCCACTACTCAAAGCAATTCAGATGCCTAGTGCAGAGAGCCAGTGCTGTTTGAAGCTGCTATTTGAAGGGATATTCAAACACTCAGTGATGGGCTGACTGCTGTGTTGCAGGACCTGAAGGAGACACACACAGGCATCACAAATGACACTGAACACTTCTTAAAGCCCTGAATATCCTCTCATCTGATATATATGTAGTTAATTGCAGTGTCTGAAAAACTTTCACCCCACACAGTTCTAAAGAAAAATGCATTACTTAAAAAGTCTGCCTTGCTAGTATGTTAATTCCTATCCTCTTCCCTGCTCAGAAACAAGGTGTACCAGCTAGCAACTCCACTCTTCAGGTGAGCCTGACCTCCCCAGCTCCCCTAGCATGTTCATCTTAATCTGTAGAAAGTACACTTGGTTCTAATATTACCAATTTCTCACCTGGAACAAATTAATGAAATTTCAGGTCTCAAGCTTTCTTACTTAAAACATTGTCAAAGGTTGTGAAAACTTCTTAAATTGTTACACAAGACAGAAAAGCTTTTAGAGCCATTTCAAAACCAAGAAAGGAAAAGCACATGAATCAAAGCTGTTTAAAACTACATGCTAGGTTTGAAACATTTACTTTTTTAGTAATATTACATGTACTTATCTTCCATTTACTTTTAAAGTTGAACAAAAGTCTGCATTTGAAAGAATTACAGCAAGCCAACCTACAGGTAAAGAATCGAGGTCTGGACTGAAGACTCTTATCCCCAGACTGTTATCCACTCTCAGGCTCTAAGTGTGGGCAACTGTGGACTGAAGATGACTGACTTTAAATGAGAGCCAGACAAAGTGACTCCATCACTGCAGTATTCTTCCAGTGACTGACATGAAATCCTTCCAAACTACCTATGAACACCTCTCTTTGGAGGTATCAACCATGCAAGTCGAGGGATACAGAGCTGAAAAAGGTGAGTCAATCAGTAAG
Source organism: Fringilla coelebs (assembly GCF_963513975.1). Classification (NCBI taxonomy): domain Eukaryota; kingdom Metazoa; phylum Chordata; class Aves; order Passeriformes; family Fringillidae; genus Fringilla; species Fringilla coelebs. The sequence continues at coordinate 76,896,148 of NC_140029.1, forward strand.
GGAATATGAGCTCCCAAAATATCAGCTTACAAAACAAAATCCAAGACTTCAGAGGTGTCTGGGAGATCCTAATATTTAACTGCACAATCCCTATAAAGTTTCAAATACAGAAAAGTAGCTTTTACATTTAATCCCTAGCACAGACTCTATAGCTACTCTCTGTCTTATCTTTAAGGTCACGAGGACCAGGATTTCTGTCATTTGAAAAATCAGTTCAGAAGGAAGTATCACATGCTGTTGGGGTTTTGGGGGGGGGCAACTGTTTGAATTTAAATAAAGAGGAAATCACCGAACAGCAGAGAAGTCCACTTCCCTGTTCAAAAATGAAAGAAAGACAAATAGAATGAAGTTTTATTGTATTTTTACAGGCAAACAACCCCAAACTTTTCTCAGGAAAAGACAGCATTCTGATCACTGCAGTCTACAGAGAAAAGTTAACAATGGCAACAGAGTAAACAAGCCCAAGTTTGAGAAGTAGAAATATTTTAATTCAGTCTTCATAAAAACTATTCGTAATATACATTACTATACAAGTATCAAGACATGAAAAAAGTTTAGAAGTCCTGCTGCTCCTGCAACAGGTAGCCTATTTTCTCCTTAAGTCAAGAAGAAAACTAAACCAGAAGTAGCTGAAGTTAATTAACATTAACTATTAATAACAGCAATTTTAGTATATTTCCTCACATACACATGGAGGAAACTCATAAGAAGAGTTATGCCAAGCTCCATTTTAGGAACTTAACCAAAAACTTCTTTGAATAAAAGTGACGCTAGTGAACCTACTTTCCCTACTCAGAAAGGAATGCCACAAAAACCTCACCCTAATATTGAGTTAGTTTTATGAACAGAGAATCTTTGGCAGTGAAGGCCTTCTATACATAATCATACACACATCATAATGAGGATACACTTCACTATCATAAAACTTTGTTAGGTAGTTGATTAATCCTCTTCTGTACCACAATCTTCTATTCTTAAGATACTGCTGTGTTAAGCTTTAGCAGCTGGAGGACGGCAGAACAAAGACATTTTGCACATTTCCCTCTTTATGAAAGAAATGTCCGGACTGTACCTTTTATTGTCCCCCTGCAAATAGGGCATTTCCTAAGGGATGGAGCACATTCTTTGCACACCACTAAGTGACCACATGGAATAAAAACAATAGAAACTTCTTTGTCCATGCAAACTTTACATGTTCTTTCCTCTTGCAATCTTCTTAATTGTTCTTCCATAGGTAAACCTGGAAAAAATAGTTAAATTTTTGTCAGCCTGAATATATATGAATAGATCAAAATGAATTTATTTAGAGTGTAGCCATGCCCCTTTTCACCTTTTATTTTTCTACCTGTATTGACTAAATATAGATGGCAGTGAGCATTTTTCAGAGCTCAGAAAGTGGCATGCAAGGAACTAGTCTGTACTTTCCAGTTTTGTGAGTTGATGAACAGCCCAGGGGTTGGAGGCCAACCAGTGTTTGCATTTTAGCAAATGTTCTGCTTTTCTTGGTTGGATATCAGAAACACAAACACAGCCTTACTGGTGGAAGTGGGCTATATCCAGGCTTGTATACTTTTCTGCAGTTTATTAACAGATTGAACTGCAGGACCAAAGCAAACTCAATCTCATGTCTGACAAGTTTTTATCTACACACCTGTTGGTCAAGCTAGATCTCAGGACACCTATACCCACTTTGGAAAAGCAGAGATGATACCTGTTCTGAAATGCTGACCAACTATTCATTCTCCAGTCTTTACCAAATGCCTGAATGCTTGTACCAGGATCAAGTCCAGCATGTGCTTCTTGAATTTTTGAGCTCCAGAAAGCTCTACATCCTGTCATGTGCAAAAGCATGAGCAAGGCACAGGATACAGCTTAGAGCTGATAGACTTGCAAGTATGCACATGCACTTAACTTTTGGTTAACTTTTTCAGTCTATAACACTAAAGCAGAATAAGAGAGAGGGTAAAGCACCAAACCTTTTTCTTAACCAAAGAAATTTTCTTTTTCATGTTAGCTGTTTGTTCTACAACAGTCTTTAAGGTAAGAAGGTAGAATTTAAGGTACCTGAAACATCTTCTGTGGGAACATACTTGATGGTCTTCTCCACTAGAATAAAAGAAAAAAAAAATCCTTATCATTTAACTAATCTATGTCCAAACAGCATCTGTTTGTTTCTTTTTCCTTGGACTATTATGAGAGCACTGGTAAGACTTTTATAAAAGGATATCCTTTAAAAACAAAAGGAGACCAGAGAGACATACCAAATAGATCCTTGTAGAGCACAGGGTCACAATCTCGTAGACAGTTCCTGAAGATGCTGGCTGCTTCATTTCCTTTCACTAAAATCGTATCTATCAGTTCCCTTGCCTGCAATGGTATCTGAGTCTTCTGCTTAATAACATCATGCTCAAGTTCTGTTATCACTTTAGCCGATAGTAAACTGCTGAGGATTGGGAGTACACATGTTAAACGCTGGAATAAAGCCATTCGATTCTTCTGGATCAAGTACAAATCATCTGGAACATAAGGGGGAATTAGGTAAAAGAATTAGGAATACACTACTCCAAGCTGCACTTCTGTTTAACAGTAATTGATACATTCTTTAAACTCTATTTGCAATGTTTGCTTATTACACATCATGAATAAAACACTCACCAAGTTTTAGTGGTATTCACATAATAAACAGACTTAAGGAAACCACATACAAGCAGCTTCTGAGCCACAGCCTGTTCAGCAAGGAAACCTCCTGCTCCCATCTCTAGGTAAAATGATCAGAGAGGATCTTGTCTAACTCCATATTAGTGAGAGTAACACTCTCTGGACGATTGCAAAGAAAAAACTAATACCAATGCTAAATGCATCAACATGCCAGAGGTTAATTTTGCCAGCGCTAGGCTGTAAAAGAAGAAAGCTCTTCTATGAAGTGTCCAACACAATTACATACAAGAAAACCAGAAGAACAGCACAACCAGACTCTGGAGACTATTTTAATCCTCTACCACAAACAAGAACAGGAAAATTTCCAGTAGGATTATAATGCTGAATCCATCTATGTTTTGTTGAGAGAAATACAACTAGGAAAGAAACATCCTTAATTACATTTATATTTGAGAAGTTTCACTATGCTTCACAGACTCAAAATCAGAACGATTTCTTCAGGCTTCAAAACTTACATGGCATTGAAGCAACAGGAAATGTTAAAGACACATGAAATAAACAAATCGCTGACACACGTGGGCTGAGTCAGACAGAAAAGCAGATCTTTGGCTATCTTACAGAAACTGAATTTGTAGAAGTTTATGGCCTTCTCTAAGAGGTGGATATGGTGGCTTACTGATTGAAGCAGCTTAAAGAGCAGGCAAATTTCTATAAAAAGTAGTAGTGTACCAAGTGTTTCATTAACAGCAGTATAAAGGCACACAAATGAAAATAAAAATGGCCTTGGAAAGAAGAGATGATTCTGAACCCTTGGCCTCTGCTATGTAACCATTCTCCCAAAAGGGAATGAAATAATTCTCAGACTGCTGGTTCCATACAGACATCCTGACCAATGCTTTTAGAGACGGTGATCCTAGCAGCAATTAAATTAAATCACTTAGTGCATAAAAACAAGTATAAAAACTATGCATATTACTAACTGCTTCAGATTTCACTTTTATTTATGCCTGATGCCCACCTGATGCCACTTCCTCCAACTGCTTTTCTTTCTCTTCTTCAATCTTCTCATCTTCAGCCGTGAGCAGATCAGACACAAGATCATTAACAGTCTTGTAGTTTTCTCCAGTGGCCAAGATTTTACTTTGCACTGTTTGCTTAATTAGCCTTCTACTGAACCCCATCTCCAAGGCAGCTTTAACCACAGGCGTGTTCATCATGATTGCATCTTCTGAATGGCTCTCTCCAGGTTCAAAACGAATAACTAATCAAAAAGGAAAATCCTCATGTATAATATAAAGAATAAAATACCATACAACCCCAGAAGTCAGACACATCAACATTACCTACACACATGAACACTGAGCAGTAAAAAGTTTCAAGTGTTTAAGAACAATTTTTTTTTTAAGTAGTTTTAAAAATGGGAGCCAGTGACTCAGTCATGGATTGAATCCAAGATAAACATCAATCCATGTCAGGCCTTTGTTAAAACCTATGTTAATCCAGAGAAACCACTGAGAATTCCATTGTGTCCTAGCAGCTTTTTTTATACTTAGTTATTTCTAACTTCAGCCTTGAAAAATGGCCTGGGGGTGTGCCAGGGGTGGGAAGTCAGAGTTTATGGTAAAAACAATTGCTCTATTCCAACTCTTGATCAGTAATTTGCATTCAATTTAGTAAACACCAGACACATGGTATTCTGAGTCATTGTCCTCAGTCAGCAGGGACTAGGACAGCATAAACCCCCAGAGGGTGAGTGGGTTTTTCCACCATAACTAGAGTCCAGCCTAGAAAGACGTCACTGTATCAGCTTGTCCGACCTTCTTCCTTAACTGCTGCTGCTCAGCTCAGAGCAATTACCTAGTAACATGCTTAGAGATGGAATTGCATAACTGCATAGCCAGGACATTCTCTAGCAACTGTCTCACCAAGCTCAACACTTGCTTTGCTTAACCCAACCCTGAAACGAAGAAAAAACATCAACCAAGTGTGCAAATCCAAAAATTTCAATATGAGCTGCTAGTATGAAAATAAGGAAAATGAAAACCAAGATCTCTTAGAGGTGTTTCCTTGGAGCTTGTCAACACATCAAAATTATTAAACTTTTAGGAAACAAATCTAAGAATTGCCTATCCAAAGCTAACTCACTTAGCAATCATTATGTTTGCAAAATGCTGAGGGAGTTTAAAAACATGCTTTAATATACATACTTGGAGGATCAAGGTTTTCATCTACAGGCGGATCAGAGGTTGACAGGAGCTGAGAGAACACAAGAGAACTATGTTAGTATTGAAGTACTGCTCTTCCCACTATGTACCTTTCTAACATATTGTTCATCACTAATCCTGCTAAGCTTCCTACCCATTAAACATTTCACCTGCAGTTACACAAGTCTGCAAATTCTGTGCAACTGTATAATCAACACAAAGCTAGTGCTGATCACTTCTATGAAGAGTCTGGTTACTCTTGCCATAAGAATTACGAATAGAAACAATTCACGTTGTCCAAGCCTGATTTCTGAAATAATAATTACTGATCTGCACTATTCAGTGTATAATCAGAATTTTCCTCTGCTAACACAAAAGAGCTCACTGCCTCATGGGACTCTCCATAAGTAATCTGTAGAGGTTAAACTCTACCAGCCCAAGACTAGCCATGGTTCAGCACTAGCTTCTTTTATGTGCTCATGAAGAGCATTAATGATGTTAGAAACCCAGGAGAAACATACACAGAAATAAGGCAGAAGAATGAACTCAAGGAAAGAACATAGCACTGTTCAACAAAGGAAAACCAAAGCTACAGGACAGTAAAAGTTTACCTGTTCAAGGAGATGGGGGAATCTGGCCTGAATTTGATCTACAAACTCTCTTCCTTTTACACGAAGCAGATACTCACACCTGAAACATTAACAAAAGTGTATCAAATCATACTTTGTACCTGCCAAAGGAAAAAAATCCATAGAAGAACGAAAAAGTTTAAACCCAGTGTAAGTTAAATACATTTCTCTTCCTTTAGAAGAGAAAGAATACTCTTAATTGGAAGCTTGGTGCAGCCTAGTGTCCAGTGACACTTAGATAAAGTTTTTCCATGACATTCAGCTGTCAGTAGGCCTATGTAAATAAATGCAGCAGCTTTACATTCTGCTTCCACTTGTGATCAAAATGGCATGTCATGAGAAGTGATACTGTCCCAGAATCACTACAAAGTGCAGTGATAAACTGTTTCTATCTTGCATCTCACCATTGTTATCTCCTACTCAAATCATTCAAAAGAAAGAATTTAACAATATATAACACCATTATCAAAGCCAGATCTACTTCACTAACACAGGTTTATCTCTTATGCACATTTACTGGCAGGCTTAACACAGTAAAAAACAAGTGACACTAAGCCCTACATACATCATATAGTCCAGCAGTAGCTGATAAATTGCCCATGAAAGCCTAGCTAGAGATCTACAATGAGAAGAACTATTATTAGCTTTCCTGAAATTAAGTGCAGCTATTTCTGTAATGAAGGTGCTGATTTCCACAGGCATAGATAGCAATTAGGTATGAAATTGCCATTTAATTATAGGTGACATTGAAAAGTTATTTCTGTCCTTTTTCCAGTAGAGACATACTAAAGAGCCACTGAAACCTTCTTCACAAGCCCTTCCACACATAGGAAACGAAACCACGCAAGCAGAAAAACTGGTTCAAGAGCATTCAGCATGGGCACAAAACCAGAACCCATGAATTAAACACTCCTTCTACTTTGTTTCTCAGCAGCCCTTGCACCCCTCAATCAGCTTACTGACTGCTTCTCTTACAGAGAAAAGTGCTCATTAACAATGCAGCCTCACTTTCTGTTAGTAATCTGGGGATGCAGACAGTTTTTAATAATGAAGGGGAAAGCATTATATGACATGGTTAATGAAGAAATGTTTTAATTACACCCACCTACACACTTCACAGCTTTTACACATACATGCAATACATACATCCAAACGAAAGGAGTGATTCTATACATCAAATAAAGTTAAACAAAACTATTAAGTGCAGCACATATCTGCCAAAATTTAAACATTTAGGAGTATGAACAAATTATGATAAAGATTTTGCAAGTTACCTTGGAAACCACTTTGCATGCTCAATCCATGGATCATCTCCAGATTCCCAGCACCTTAACCCACCATCACAGCAAAAACACTTCACATCATCATTGCGACCTTAAAAAAAAAAATAAGGCAAAATATCAAGCAAACCTTGACACAACTTACTTAAAAGTAAATGCTGACATAGCAGTATGAATAAAACTGGAGAAGTCTGGGTTTCTTACCTACATAGTAAAAGCCAGCATCTGCAAGCTGTTCAGGCTGAACTGGAATTCTGGTCGGCCAATTTACAAATGTTTTAACACGTGCTTCATGGGTTTGCATGCTCACATTTGAAACATTGAAACTTTGCTGGTCTCGGATAAGGTTTTCCACAAAAGGGCAGTTGGGATAGTGTCTCCGATGCTCTGACACAGCATTATCTTTTGGCTCCCAATTACACAGCTGACCACCACAGGTAAAACAAGCAACTTTGTCTGCTGTTCCCAGGTAATAAAGTCCAGCCTTTGCCAGATCAGTGGGTGAGAGAAACGTCAGTGGCCATGACTGAAAGGTGCGTAGCCTAGCATCTTCGGTCCTCATAGAATGATTATGAAGCTTAGGGCTCAAGAATGGAAGGTCTTCAGCTGCCCTAGTAGTTACTGGGTCTTGAGGAAAACTGGAGAATGAGCCACTGAAATATCCAACCTGTTCTAAACTTGGAGAAAGTGCTATGGAATGTAGAGACGGTGGGAGACTGTTTGCAGCTGAGTGTGAAAAGGCAGAACGAGATGACAGTCCAACGTTGTTAACTGAAAGCATTCTTTGAACAAAAGTGCAGCTAGGATACAGCTGCTTATGTTTTTCCATAGCATTATCTCCTGGCTGCCAGTTATCCAGTGTTAAGCCACAACTGAAGCACTTAACTTTATCTTGCACACCCGTGTAATAAAACCCAGCCCGGGCAAGGCTGCGCTCTGACACCGGTGTGTTCATGGGGAAAGTAGAGAATGTTGACATTCTGTAGAGCTCACAGGACAGGTCATACTTCAGTTCATCACACGGAGCACTCTGCCTCATTCTGCTAGCCAAGAAAGGGCTATCCTCCACTATGTTCATAATGGACTGTTTTGGGAAAAATGGGACAAGTCTTCCTCTGGGAGGTAGTTGTGTGCATTAAAGGCAATTTGGAACAACCCCCTGCCTGTACAAAAGCAATAAATACTTTAAAGTATAACTTCAAATGTGCATATGAATAGAACTGACCTCATGATTTAACAGTCTATAAATATTTGGCAAGTTCTTGTACCTTAGTTTAGCAACTGCTTTAAGTGCAAAAGCTTCCCCATCCCATTTTAACAATCAAAGAAAGCATGTTGAAAAGCAATTTCCATTGAATCATATAAGCATCACATGCTTTACTTGCTCTGTATAACTGGGAGACCACTAACAATTTGTCAGGCTCGTGGAGGTCGGATCAAAAGAGGAAAAACCACAAATGGGTTTATCAAAATCCTTTGTAATAAAGAAACTAAACTGGGGGACAACTAAAACAACATTGTTCTTATCCAGAACATATGTTAGGTGATTGAAGGACAAGATTTCACCCTAGACAGCTGATAAATATGTAGCTTATAAACACACAAAGATTTTAGTTTGCAAAATCTCACTAGGAGGCTGAAAAGAAGGGTTTATCAAGTTCAAAGGGCACACAAAAAATAGAGACCTTGAACTGATGGTACTAAACTGATTTTAGTATATTTGCTACGACTGAACTCCAAAAAAAACACCTCTCAAGTTCTGCATATTGTTCTAACAAGTTCTTAAAACTAAAGAAGTTAGTTTATACTCAACTTTACACATATAGAATATTCAGCTACTAGAGAAACAAATCCTAGACACCGTCTCAGACAAGGATGAACTCTCTTTAATAACAAACCTGGGATAGGTTTGTCTACAAGTCAGCACCGAATTAACAGAGCACTCCAGTTTTAACCTGGTGCCTTAGTTACAAGTACAGAGTTATCAAATTTAGCATTAATTAATTGCCTTGTGTTGAGACATTCTGATGCTTTATACTGTTGAATTAAGTTTTTCCTATATGCCATGTTTATGGCATACAGAAGCAAGCAGAACTCTCAGATTTAAAAAAAGTATTTGATGCCTTAGTTTCTTTATTTCTGCACAGAACTACCTCCCAGAGGTAAGACTGAAGTCCCTTTGAAGGTGTCTACGCCTCCATATCGGTACTGACTGTCCTCAAGAAGAAATGGTAAGTATCTCTAGTTTAAATCCTTCAAATTTTTGTGGCAGAGCAAAACCTGCAAGGAAGAAAAACAGTGTTTTAAAATACACAATGATGAGGTGCATGCAATGTCTATGCAAACAACAATTACACAGAAACAGCACAAGCTTTTTGCAATTATAGAATGTTAAGGGTTGGAAGAGACCTTAAAGATCATCTAGTCCCACAGGCACGGACATCTTCTAGTAGACCAGGCTGCTCAAAGCCACATCCAACCTGGCCATGAACATTGCCAGGGTGTCCACAACCTCTCTGGGCAACCTGTTCCAGTGTCTCATCATTCTCGCAGTAAAGAATTCCTTCCTAATATTTAACATCAATTTCCTCTCTTTCAGTTTGTACCTTACTGCTTATCCTTTCACTACAGTTCCTGACAAAGAGTCCCCCTCTGGCTTTCCGGCAGAACTTCAGACACTGGCAGGTTGCTATGAGGTCTCCATGCAACCTTCTCTTCCTCCAGGCTGAACAGTCCCAAGTTCCTCTGCCTATCTAATGTCAGCTAGAAAATTTCAGGGAGTCAACATCACACACTGTGACACGGAGTGATTTCACACACTTCATTTCCCTGTTCTTGACGCATATGCAAAACTGTTTAACCCACAAGCAGAATTTTTTGGCACATGGATAAATCAGGCTACTTAATCACAAGCAGTATTACTAAAGGTAAGATCCCGTACTAAAGAAGTTGTATCCATTTAAATTGCTTTAAGCTTGCAGATTCCCAAACAATGAAGACACAGTTTTATAACACTGACGTAAAGAGTACTAGATTTTCTTATTTAGATAAATGCAATTACATATGAAGCAAGGACATCGGCAAAACTGAACTTCCCCAAAAATTCAAGGAAGGGCAAACACAAAGTTCAAAGGGTTTGTATATATGTAGCTATGAATAAATACAAAATTAGCTATTTAGCTAATGTAGCTATTGGTCGATCGGTTCCCAAACAGTTTTTCCAGGAAAGATTCAGTCATGATGACACAGCACTGCAGACACAGCCCCCTGCGCTAAGGCACCAGATCCTGAGCAGCAGACCCGCACGGCGGGGCCTGAGCGCGGCCCCAACCCCGGCAGCGACAGCCCCACGCTCCACGTCCCCCCGCGGTCCCCGGGCCTCGCTTTCCGCTCCTCTCCTCCCGCGGGCCCCAGCCCCTCTACCCGAGCGGGTTCCAGGGGGCAGCCGCGCTCCCATCCAGCGCCGGGGGCCACAGCTCGGGGCCCCACAGCTCCTTCAGCCCCCGCCGACAACGCCAGACCAGGCACAGGCACCGGGCACAGGCACCGGGCACAGGCACCCCCCCCCCCGCCCCGGCAGCCGCGCCCTCCCGGCAGGGCCCCAGCCCGCTCCTACCCGCAGCGCCCCCCCTACTCACGGCCTCCGAACGGGCCCCGCAGCGGGCCCCAGCAAAGCCCAGCCTATATGCTGCGCCCGGCAGGGCGCGGAGGAAGAGGAGCCAGCCCCGCCGACACCGCCCCTACCGGGAAACTCCGGCTCGGAGCTCGCCCGGGACTGGCGAGCGAGCGCCCGGCGCAGGCAACGCCTGACGGGGCGGGCACAGCGCCGCCCTCTCCCCGGGCCCGCAGTCGTGCGGCGGCGGGCGGGCTCGGTGGGCCGGGCAGTAGGGCTCCGCCTCTGCGGGGGAGGCGCGTCCTTCGTCAGCGGGAGCTTGGGTACTTTCCTCGGCCGTCTTCCTCAGGCGGGGGAAACCCGAGTTCGCTTCCCGGGCGGGGGAAATCCGAGTGCACTTCCCGAGCGGGGATTTCCAGGCCAGGGGCCTTGGGCTGGCGAGAAGCCGGGAAGGGAGCTGCCGGAGGGGCAGCGCCGGTCCCCGCGGAGCCCGTGCCGTGCCAGGCCAGGCGGGCCCGTGGGTGCCGGCAGCGCGCTCCCACGGCCCGGGCCGCACACGCAGCGCCGCTCCGCGGGCGGGCGGCCGGGGCCGGGCTCGCCGCAAGCCCCGCGGTTTCACCCGTGCTCCCTGACGCCACGGTACATCACAGTTGGCTCGGCCGCATTTCCTAATATAGGCAGCTCTGCTGCCTGTAAGAGGGGAAACAACATGACCGGTGAAAGACTTTGGTCACTTGAAAGCACTGGGGAAGAGCAAGAGGAAGACAAAATAAAACCATAAATTTCCACTGGAGGGGTTTAAGACCATATCTCTGCACATCGAAATCTGAAAAATTTCCACAGCACCTACCAGAACGCTGACCAAAAGCTCAAAATGTCCCAGCACAGTCATGGTCTGGCATTTCCTATGAACAAACAGCAGATAAGAGATTTTAAAAAGCCCCGTTTTGTGATGACAGATTGGTAGCAGGGTGTTTACACAACTGAGAACTGAAGAGTTAAAACAAGGAAGTGTAACAGCATTATGACACTCGTGGGTAATTCTCTGTATCAGAGTTCCAGTAAGATGAATTTGCAAGAAACTCATTAATATATTTTCGAAAACTTTTTCAAAATTCCTGCCATATGTGATGACATCATATATAACAATTACTGTCAAATTTGAACGGTGGCAGTGGCACCTAGGACAGCGCAGCTTCTACTGTAACACTACTTAACATCATATAACAATAGACAGAAAAACATTTGCTTTGCAGGAGTTGCAGAAAAAAGAAAATTTTTAAAGATTAAAATGGTTGTCAGATCCCTGATACATTGTTTTAAAGAAGCTGCTGAGATGGGGAAGAGAAGGTTCAAAAATGGAGCCAGCTGATCAAATAGCTTATGTGAATAGTGCTGAGGTGTGGTTTTGTTTGACATTGGGAACTGTTCAGTGTCACACAAGGAGCTGAGCTCTGTGTTTATGTGGGGCTTTAATTGCAAGTGCTTAAAGATTTACTTTGACTGATTATCCTCGGTTTCAGAGCTTCAAGCAGGACTCCCCAGATGAAGTTTTACTGATCTATTGTAACAGATTCTTGATGTTTTACTGTACATTCTCCCAAAAGTAGTTAACCCAGTGTTCCTCCTTAACTCTCCTCCCTCCCTCCCTCCCTCCCTTATGCTGCTCCACACCCAGCCACTCTCTGCCCTTGCCCCTCTGTACCCTTGGCCTCCTGCTAATCTGGCAATAGAAACTGCTATTTCCTCCCCTCCCAGGCTTGAGGGAGCAGTTTCAGGTTCTCCCTTTGTGCTTGGCAGCCTCATGTCACAACGGAGGAAGGGAGGGGGATAAAATGAAAAGCTAAAGGCTAAATAAAAGGCTAAAATTCTTGTGATAGGAGAAAAAGAGGTGCAGCTGTCCTGAGCTGTCGGGTGCTTTCTGCTTGCTTTGCCTCATTCAGTATAGTAGCAGCCTCCCATTCTCAGTAATTCCTTCGCTTTTCAGAGAAAGAAGTTAAGAGGGAGCTTCCTCCACTTAGCTGCAATGATGGACTGTCCTTTACCAAAGGACGTGAAGTAAGAATGTAACTAAAGGGTTCTTCTTAGGACTGAAAGTCCTGGGAACAGTGCATTATCATTAGCGTTCTGTGTCTGGCTTCAGCCTGGGGCCAGGGTAACTCCCCAGAGGCAGAGTAAGAGGACAGCAGTGGTGCTTAAACCCTACCCAAGCTAAATTCAGGCTTTGGCTTTGGTTCTCATGCTGTGGCATATGACTAGGATTGTTCTTTATTCCAGCCCTTTCACCAGCTGCAGCACCCTTCCAAGTTCACAGTCTTGACCTGAAAACCAGTGAGTGGGTGGGTGAAACAAGACCCTCAGCTTTGCAGACTCTTAGCTCTGGAGAGAGGGGAAGAAGGCATCGTTCAGATAAAGCTGTCCCCAACCAAAGGAAACCACAGAGGTCAAAGTGCTAATAAAAGTGCCACTGCCACATTACCAGGGTTTATGAAAATAAACCTCATGGTAGTGTTGACTGAAGTAGCAAAGGTGAGAGAGCAAATTTCTGGAGGTGGAGTGACCTGGCAGCATGAGTGCATTATCACACCAAGTAGCACAGCCAGCCCTTGAAGTACCTGATGCTGCTGTGAGTCCAGAAGGCTTCTCTCAAAGTCCTGCTGAATGTCAGTCTCCCCATGCTGTCATCCTTCTCTGATGCATTCTCCAGTTTGCCATCTTCCCCAAGATTAAAATGCCAGGCTTTAGTGGTGCCTCTGTAACAAACCTCTAAACATCTATGAAGAGGAGAGGTGGAGAAAACACACGTTGTTATTTGCCTTTCCATTGCTAGTGACTCCTGTATCCACTCTCCCAAAAATCTAAAACCCCCTGTAAAACCTGTATTAAAAAGTAAAACCAGTTATCACTGGGTAGTGCCCATATTTTTCAGCTTTCCAAATGCCACCATGGGACATGACCTGCTTATTCTTAACTCCATAGTGTTGGCTTCACTGTAAGCATTAACCCTCATTCCAGCAGTAAGGAGTAGGTTTCCTCTTATAAACTGACCTAACATGGTGATTAGGTTTACACAAAAATCTTTAGGAGGAATTTTTCAACTCCTTCAGGACATAAGGGGAAGATAATGATGAGAGAAATATGAAAAAAATATATGTTAAGGAAAACTTTGCAAAAGCTGACTTGAGGCAAAAAATACCAGCTGTAGATAAAGTTGCATTATCTATTCAATTTACAAATGAAGCCAAGTCCCAAGAGCAGAGTAGCTCCAACATCCTGTAAACATGAGATCAGATAAACTATGTTATGATAATCAACGTGGGTGCAGCTGGCCACTTCGTTTTGACTAAACACAGCAACTTGTTTTTTTCTTTTTTTTTTTTTTTTAATTTTAGTCACAGGTTTGTTTGTCTTTGCCCAGGGGGAGGGGAATTGAAGTTTCTCTTCAAAACCTCTCTTCTGTGAGAGGCCGGATGAGCTTAACATCCACGGATTGGGAGTAGCCAGAAGATGCACAGGAGATAAGAGAACATTAAGGAACATTACCCCGGAGATACCTGGTCTGGGAACAGATCGATAAGAGAACCAAAGAATGAGGACCCGATTAGCATCAAAGACAAAGGATCAATAACCAATAGGAGATCGAATACTAAGAGTTGTGTCATTTAAGACCAATGAACATGAACTTCTTTGGGGTTTTTATATATAAATATGTGAAAAGTCTGGTAAAGAACCATGTGAATGATTTTCACTGCACAACCTGGGCATGTGTCAATGTAATAATTTCTCTTGCACATCCTGGCCAGAATAAAGTAATGCCTTGATTCTCTAACACTGAAAAGACGTTGTTGTAGAGTTTCTGTTTTTCCCATAGTTCCAGAGACAAGGGCATCTACATCTACAGCAGCAATAATGATTACTTTTTTTCTTTTTTTAAATGAAACTTTTTAAATTACATTTGGGCATATGGCAAAAAAAAAAAAAATAGTCACAAGGACCAAATATAATATCTAGACATTTAGGGCATCTGTGACTCATTGTGATAACCCTAAATGTTCAAGGAAAAAATAAAATCTTGCTCCTCCCTTTTGAAGGTCAGTACATTCAAAGCCTGAAAAGTTTCCATTCCCTTTGCACACAGACAAGAGTTTTTGTTTTCACATCCTCCTACACAAAGGATCACGAGTACAAAAGTTTAGGTTTCTCTAAATCAGTTGTGTGCTTTCTCACATTTAGTGCTCAGATAAATTCTCCCTTAAGCCATAAGTAGTCTCAAGAACATATCGAAGCCACACTGAATAAGTTGAGGCTTTTAAATCAGTCAGAAACTCTCATTAATATTTACTTGGAAGATAAAAAAATAATCAGAATGAGTTGTAAGAAGATCTTGGTAGATGCTGTGTTCAATTCTCTGTTTAGATTGGAGAATCTGCTCACTTTTCAAAGTTTTATTGTCTGCTTCTAGGAAGACCATTTTGTTCTCCTGGTGATATAACTAACATACATTCAGCAGGAGATAGGAACGCGAAGAATGCCAAAGGAGAGGTGACTTGACTAAAATAAACCACAATTAGGTGGAAAGAGGACTGCTTATATATCAGGGAAATAAAAAGGCTTCTATTCAACTGCTTCAAATTGTGTCAATTCAGAGCCCCACATTCCTGGTTTTTTTCCAAAGGAGTTGTCTTTTTAAACAGCAGGTTGTCTGCTTTGACTCCAAGTTATTTCCTGTTGTCAGAGTAGGAAAATTTCTCTAGATCTGATTTCCCTCATTTATTCCTCATTATCTCTCTGCAGATTTTAAAACCTTCCCAAGGTGTTTAATTTGCTTTAATTGAACCAGCTGTTGTTATTCATGTTCTTGGGAATTTTTTAATGTAAATATTCCTTCAACTGAAAGAGAACTAAATGTGGCACTGTTTAATTTCCTGAGGATTATACTGGAAGTTTTCTACTAGGACTGGGGCAAGGCTCAGGAAGATACAAGTGATTTCTAAGTCATGCTAAATGTGATTCCATCACACTTTACCTAGACAATGGGTGATTGCCTTGACAAAGAGTTCAAAGAGTTTAAAAGGCCAAATACCTCAGAAGTCAAATCATCCATTCAGAGCCTACAGACACAAGATGAAATTTCCCGAAGTGTCTACATCACCGTTTCAAATGGCATATAAGCACATGGGAACACACTAACTCCCACAAACCCACATACAAAGAGGAGCTTAAGCCTTCTGTTGCAACATGCAAAATAGGGCCCTAATTCTGTAAGCAAAACCAGAAATCTGATCTCTGTGCCTGCCTGAGATCCCAATGCAGCTCATGGCGAACTGATTTGTGACTTACAGCAAAACCAAAAAACCCCAAGCCCCTGTGTGCAAACGGAACAAGCCATAAATCAGCTCTCTGTGAACAACAATGGCACAAGCAGTTGTAGCAGATACAGGTTTAAATTACGGGAGTGGGGGCTGCTTAGGTTAATCCTGGTGCCAAATGGTACTAAAACTGCAGCCTGAGAGAAGCTGAGCTTTCCATTCTTGTATTCTGCTGCACAGTACTACGTTTCTAAAGAGCGTAAGAGAAATAAGAGGAGTCATAGTTGTACTGAAAGTGCTTTCACTTTCACTTCTTAGGATTTACAGGAATAAGTAAATTAAAAGTAATGTAGCATGCACTACTGAAAAAGTTTCTTTTAGACACTAAATTGTCATACTTTCATGAGAATATATTAGAGGAAAACCAGTGAAAGCAGAAAAAGAGTAATGCGTAAGGGGTATTTTAAAATATTTATATATTTTTAATATTTGATTTATTTTGATAAGGCGTACTAGTTTTATAAGCTAGTATTTTTTGGCTAGTTGCTCCAAATTAATTATTAACTTACATATCATGTTACATGGATACGTGTAACAGGGAGGGGATTTGGGTGAGGAACAAGTGCCAATTGAGTGAATACAAACGGCTATTTATGACAAGGCTAGAAGACTGGGTTTCTAGAAGCTGGAATGTGCTGTCAAATTTTGACAGATTTGCTGTTGAATTGTTCAAAGAATTGAGAAGTTATTGGGGTGGAGTGGACAGCCAGGTCTTATACAAAAAAAAAAAAAATTGCATAAATGAGATGAGATGCCAAAATCAGGCTAAAATGACAGGAGATGTCATGCTGAATACTCGCTTGTTTTTTAGTGCACTAGCTAGAAAAACTGCTCTGTTCCTGGTGTACTTATTCAGAAGGACCACCTCAGACTCAGAAAACAAAGAGTATACTGACAGAGCTTAATTCAGCATCAACCAGTGGCTGCACTGACCTACAATCCATCTATCCCAGTACCAGCCAGTACCAGACATCCCTGGTATCAGCTAATCTCCTTCTGTAATAAAAACCGTCTCAGCCTTTAGTACAATAATCTGGGCCTTTTATCTGAAGGTCAGTGTTACTAATTGTGATAATCCAGAAGGTCACTCCAGTCCTTATGAACGAAGATATTTTGGGGGAAAAGAAGTTTGCATGCAAATTGAAACATTCTTGGGTCACAATTCAGAGTGGCAGTGAGCACAGCTGCCTTGAGAAGCAGGAGTTAGATGCTGTATTCCTTATCCCAGTGTTGCTGAGAGACAGGGTACAGTAGCCTTGAAGAAGCAAAGGGTCCTTTGTTTCTTTGCTGAGTTATTTCAGCAGAGAAAGACCTTTTCCCTCTAACAAAGCGCTGTCCTAAAGATCACTGAGATCAAAGAATGTGAAAAGGGCAGAGGTAAGATTCTCCCATCCTTCCATTGTGCAAGACTCAAGAAACAAAGCACCCCATTCCTAAAACACAAGACAATAAGAACATGTTTTGAACAAAAAGAAAAAGCCTGATAAAATGTGCTTGTACAGCATCTGAAAAATTAAGCTCCAGCCTCTGAGGCTTTAAGTCTCTACTGTAGAAATCATTAATGTCTTAAGTTGACATCAGATGGATTTTATCCTGCTCTGAGAATAAAGTACATATTTAAAACAGACTAGACCATCAGTTCTGAGACACAAGGTGCTGTGCTCCCTTCAGGCTCTGGAATAGTGGAGATTAAATTACCATCTAAGGGTTGGCAGAGAAGAAGTCTCAATATCAAATGTGTTGAAGCCTTAGGCACACAGCATGATTTCTAGCAGCACCTGCACATTGAGAAATACAAATGCAAGGGTCTGAATAAAGTACCAGTGTCTTGAGGCTTGATACTGGCCTCTTGCCTCTTCCTTATGACTTCCTTAGTTTGAATTTAAAGAAAACTACCTTTTATCCTGTCTCAAAGCTCTTCCTGAAAGAGTTTTGAATGTATATCTAACTAGGAGCATGTCTCTGAACTTTGTCAAGCACATACTGTAGGTCTCCAGAACACTGTTTCTTTCACTTGGCCACAAAGTTATAAGCACAAAACAAGCTACTGTGAGAACATTTCCAAAATTAAGCAAGTTATCTTCCTTTGAAATTATATACAAAAGTTTGGCATTGGCCCAGGACTGTAGGAGTTTCTGGTTTTTGTGATTCTGTTTTTCTTACTTGGAAACAATAGTGGTATTCATGCCTAGGCAGTTCATGAGGTTACAGCTTCTGGGGCTGTGTTTCTCAATACGCAGCGATCGCTATAAAAGATGCAGCATACTTCAGTGTTACCACAGTGATTTCCCTTCTGCTTGCTCCTGTGGAGAAATTTTAAAATGTATGTGTTTTAAAGTGAAACATTGCTTATACATACAAAGCTACTCAATCCTGCATCCAGACATGTAGGCCTGTGGGCCAAGACTTGGTAGACTGGAATCCATGTACTTTGTTATTGTGAGCGCTATTCTTTGTTTCTTGTCCTTTCAAATCTCTTTCCCCCTCCAGTCAACTCCTCTCTACCCAATGCTAATCTCCTGCACACAGAAAATGAGTGCATTTATACAATATCCTGTTTGTCAAACGTTGTTTTGTCCCTTTAGTTATTACACACAAGCACTCTTGAGCTGACAAGTTGTCAGCTGCATTGTTCGCAGGTTGTCAGGCCTCCCACATTACAGTGTACTTGCCCAGCCTCAGAGAGAAAGACTATGGCTTTTTCATAGACAAAAATAAGCAAAAAAAAATTCATTGCAAACCAATTTCTTCTGTTCAGTGAATAGTTGAACAAAAGACAAGTGTCTGCAAAGCGATGTGTGTTTGCCTTCTGTAACATAACACTATGGCAGGCGCTGCAGTGAGCTGGAGAAGGCAGGCATGCCACAGCAGCTCTGAAAACAAAAAGAGCTGCTGACCAACAAAACTCTTGTGAAACACCAAAAAAGGGTGCATAATCTGAATGTCAGGAAAGAGAGGGACAAAGGTTACAGTGATGCAATTGCCAAGAGAGAATCATCTGGTAAAATGTGTAAGGGCAATGGAAGAGATATTTATATCTCAGCTGGTCAGTCTTTGCAGTTGAACGAAAAGAACATGCCTTTAGGATGTGTTTTTGTATTAAATCTGAAAATAGACATTTCAAATGGATTACATGCATCACTCCAAAGTGCATTTTTCTTTCTGTTGATTGCTAAGGAGGTGAGTGTGTTAAGGCACTGGGGAGGTTGTTCCGAGGTCTTGCATTTTTGTAACGTCATTAGGAGGCAAACATAACTAAAATCAGAGGACAAGGGAAAATGATAAACGAGTCAATGGTTGTTCCATATATGTCTTTTAGTGCATGGTTGATGCAGCAAAGGCAGGAACCCAACAGCTGTTCTCATGAACCAGACCTGTGATCTGCTGCCATTTCTAGGAACCATAGAAAATACAAGAAATTCTATAGCAGGAAATTATGAGTAAACACAGCAGCTCTTCAGATACTTTTTCTTTCTGTTTCTGTCCATTTTTCCCTTTTTCAAAAACTTTTTTTCAACTGACAGAATTTGATTAAAAACTACAGAAAAACAAAACTAAAACTCTTCCTTTTGGGGCATGAGATCAGAACAAGAGTTAGGGTTTTTTTTTGCTTTTTTACAGCACTGTTTTGGAGCGGGGTTTTTTAGAAGCTAACCAGGAAAGGGTCATTGTTTTACTGATGCAATTACATATAATGAGCTATGGCAATAATATATTCCTAGGAGGACACTATCTGTAGGTGTCCTTTGCCAGGCCTCAGCTCATATAGCACCAGCCCAGGAGGCCTAGGCTGGGTAGCCACATGCACTGGTCTCAAAAAGCCTTTTCTGAGCAGCAAGCATCTCCTCTTGGGTTGGCCTTCAGTAAGGGCACTGTCCCATTGCCCCCACTGCCACATCCGAACACGAAAATCCAGGTACTCACCAGCCCTGGCAGCAGCATTTCACATTGCAGCAGTTCAGCCATCTCATCCTCATTCTGTATGTTCAGCAGGTAAAATACAATGCAGGAGGTGACTGCTGTTGGGGCAGCCAGAGGGAAGAGAGGAGCACGGTTCATTGGGAGGGCGGTCCTGCAAAAGAGCACAGCAGTGCATTTCATACATCAGAATTTTGGAAAGCTGAGCAGTCCACAGGCGGGTTCAGGCACATAGAAACTTTTGACATACTTACAAAGTGTGGCATGGGGCCAAATTGCACAAACAAGTAGTCAAGATAATCAGAATTATCTGGCTGCTCCCACCAAGAGCTGTGCTTTCCAGAGTATGATCTATCATGCCGTGTGTCAGTGGTATTTTATTGCCCAAGAGGCTTCAGTGGAATCCTCAGTGAGGTTTCAGATTGGTTTCTGGGAAATAAATTTTCCAGAGGGCAGGATATTTGACAGCGTTACCCTCAAAATTTGTGGGAATTGTCTTTGAATCTGAAGGGATGTGAGAGTTCATGGATTGAATATGGAATTCTCCAGTCCGTGGAGCCAAGGACTCAGAGGAGCGATGCACATCACTGCTGCAGGGCTGGAGCGTTTCTGTGGTGAACATCTGCTGCTCCAGCAGAAGTGTAGGCAGCAGGCACAGGCCATCCCTGGGTTCCTTGGGCTAGCTGCAGTCACCCTAAGTGCTGCAGACCACACACCTCAATGGAAGGTTGCTGTGAACAGAGGGAAGCAACACAGCCAGGCTATCTCACCTCGACATTCCCCGTCACCTCCTGCACCCAGGCACTGCTGAGCCCACAAGGCTGTGCTTTCCCCATCTGTGCCCCAAAAGGGAGCTGCAAGCAGCTCTCTCTGTCCCTCAGAGAGAACTTACAGAACCTTGTTGACTTGCAGCACAGGAGAAGCCAGGATTCAGGTAAAATCTGTGTTTCCTGGGCAGCCTGTGAACTGGAAAAGCTGCAGTGTGGGCAGAGCAGACACTGACACTGACTCAGGGTTAGCCACATGCATCAGTGTGGTATCCAGTTCAAAGGACAAGCGCAGCAGGTCATGTCCTGCCACGTGGCCACATTCCCGGAGCAGGAGGTGGTTCTTGGGCTCTTCACACAGAATTTGGTTAAGAGCTCTGTGCAGATCAGCAGGTCATAGGCTGTGACTTAGGCAGTGAACCTCTAAGGCTGCTTCTGGTCACAGTAAGTTAATGAGGTAAAAATTAATATAAAGAGAAAGAACAAAGTACAGCATTGTCTGCAAGGATTTAACCACCTGTGTGCCAAGTGCTGAGGACACATGGAATTTTTTCATCATGCCAGAGTTTAGAGGTACTATTGCACTCTTCTATACAGAGTTCTGTCTCATGAATTCATAGAATTATAGAAAGGCTTAGGCTGGAAGGAATCTTAAGGATTATTTCGTTTCAGCCCCACTATCATGGGGAAGGACATCTTCCACTACGCCAGGTTGCTCAAACCACCACTAACCCAGCTTTGAACACTTCCAGGGATGGATCATCCGCAGCTTTTCTGGGCAACCTGTTTCAGTGTCTCACCACACTCACAGGGAAGAATTTCTCCTTAATGTCCAAGCCCACCTTCTATAGTCACATGACATGCCATAAAGGTTTCTCCTCAATAACTTCAACTTCAGAGAACCCTCTCCTTCAGTCATCCTCAGCCACTTGCCATTTTTTGAGTGTTGACTCTGAAAATTAGGGCTAGGAAACATCCCTGGCAGTTCAAATGCCAGTCCTTCTCATAGTGTGCCACTCTACACAGTGGGCTCTCTGCTGAATGCTGAGATTCAGCTCAACTACACATTAGGTTAAAAGAAATTGAACCTGAAGAGGACTGGGTATCAAAGACTAAACTTAGGGAGTTTTCAATTTTTTGTTTGTTTGTTTGATTGTTTGAATCAGTTGGTTAAGAGAAAAAGAAAAAACTTCCCCCCCCCCCCATTTTGCGTAGCAGAGTCAATTCTTCTCTGTCAACTCTTTTTGAAAACAAAAGTAGTGACCATGCTTCATTCACTTTCTCAAAAATTAACACAGAATCCCAAATTAATTAAATTATGATCAACATTAGAGAAAAAGATGATGCATTTACTAATTCATCCTATGTAATTAGGCATGACACGTCTTACCTCTGTTCCATTGGAACAAACGTAGCACCGGGTGCAAAGCAGAGACCCAGGGAGATAATTTGGTTTCCTGACCTCGGATTTGCAGAGGTTTGTTAAAGCAGGGACTTGAACATCACTCAGAGCACAGACACTCTGCCTGCCACAGGCCGGGCAGGAAATGCCGAAAGGGGCTGGTGGTGTTTTAGCACCACCGGGTGGACAAATAAGGGAAAAAAGTTCATTTTTGAGGCTGAATGCATGGGTGTCCTGGCAGGCAATAGTCCCACCTCGGAGCCCTGAGCAGTGTCCCAACCTCACCCGTGCTGGTCTTCTTATTGACAAGTATCTCAGGAAGTTTTCACACATCTCTTCAGCAAATTAGGCATTTCTGTTACACTGCATGCGATCCCAGAGTCTGGAAAGTCTTCCCAGAAAACATATTACAAACATAATATCTGTAATGTAAATCTGTAAATATGACCACAACAGAAAACAAACATGATCTATAATTTTTAATTCAGAATTTCGGTTGCCTCAGAAATAGCTCAGATATTGCTCAAGCACTTCTCAGTGTTTTCTGCCAGTTTTGCTTCTCCCTTGAAATCTGTGCCCTGGTAGGTAAATGAGTGGTTTCCTTAAATCACAGAGAAAAACCCTGCTTAATGTAGTGTTTCAAAGTGTTTCTTACACCTTGACTGTTCTGTGGGCTTTTGGACAGTAATTGTTGTGGGTGGCTGGCCTTGGACAGCTTTGAATGCTGTTCACAGCAGATACATGGGGACATGTAGCAGCCGTAGCTACGCAAGAACTGCTTTCCCCTGGCACCAGATAAGACAGTTTGTTGAATTAAGTGTGAAAGTGCTCTCACCCTCCCACCTATACTCTGTGTGCTTTACTGGCACACTTCTGCCAAAAGCTCTGGCCAGCTCCGTGCCCTGTGACTTACCTGTTAGGGATCTGTTCTTTGGATTACACGGCAGCCCCGAGAGCCCTTTGTGCCACTCCAGGGAAGCACACGCCGTCTCTTTATGGGGCACTTACCTCTGGCTGACGTGAGCCGGGGAGGAGGTGCAAGTGCGGGGCATTCTGGCAGCAGGACCCCCGCCCTGGCCCGGCTGCCCCCTCACCAGGCTGGTGGAAAGCAGGCTCAGATGGCTCCTTTCCAACAGGGGATCTTCAAGCTGGTGCAGGAGACAAGGAATGGCAACGCTCCCAAAATACATCCTATAAAAGGGTAACACTTGGGTGCCTGGTGAGTATCCTTTGGGATACCTGACCTCACCGCTGTAGCTGGGAAATCTCTCCTGGCAGCAGCTCCAGGGCATACTGCACACACCCTTTCTGCAAATTCCACATTTAACAGCACGTTTGCTGCCTGCTTATCACACACAGCCTGCCTGCTTAAAATAGAAGCATTTGAGCTGACGCCTCAGTTCCTCTCAGCTTTGAATGAAGGAGGGAAAGAATCCCCTTCAGGGATTCAAAGTGTACAAATTGTAGTTCTTGCTAATCTGTGTCATGTACTTCTCCTTTGTCCTGCTCACACAGCTCTGAGGGTCAAGTGAACTGCTCAGTCAGGTCAGGGAGATTTCTCAGCTCTTTATAAGACATCAGAATACTTGAATCCAAAACGATGCAGCCAAAGGCTACTAGTCATGTGCCTAAAGAAAGTGAGAAGGACTGACTAGTATTATGCATGTGAAGGTAGTTTGGTGCAAGAAAATCCACCTCCTACCTACCTGCCACTGTACCATACCAGACATGGCATTTACATCTTCAGCCTCAGCTCTCTATAATCCTTGGCTGCTTGACAGTCAAAGCATCTGTAGAAAGATTGGAAAATCGTGGCATTATTGCAAGTTATCTGTTACCCAGATGTGTTGGTTGTACTCATTTAACACTTCAGAGTAAGGAGGGAATTCACAGCAGGTCCTCTGCAGCCTGGGTCCATGAGCTGTGCAGCAGGCTACCAGGCCAGGGGGGCTCAGCCTGGTGGCCCAGGTGACAGGGCTGGCTCACCCTCTCAGCTGAGGGCACACGAGTGCAGCCACAAGAGCACGAGTCCCCACTTGCTCCTGGGCAATTCACAACTCAGGGGGCTGGACCTGAACACACTGGGACTCTGAAATTACTCAAAATCAGCAGGGATGGGCAATCAGTGTATTAGAGCCTGTGCAATATCCCCTATCACAATATCAACCACTTTCTCTCTTCTAAAACAAATAAGTTGCAAAGAGCTGGGCTGAAGGGAAGCCTCTGAGCTATGGACTTGAGTAAAGCAAGGCAATAGATCCCTCAAAGGTAGTATCTTAACAAATATGTGTCCCTAGAACTTCTTGCTGGTTCATTTCAAGAAGCTCCCCAACTCTTGCTTTACTCTTGCTTTAAATGTTGGCATTTTGGATTATTTGAGTCCTCCTAAATGTTGCCTACAGGGAAGATGGGTGCCTAACACAGGGTCCAACCTCCCTCTGGAATAGGAAGATCCTTAAACATCTGGCTCTCAACATCTGGGAGATCTATTAAAAAGCTTTTTTAGAAAGCACACTTGATCTGGGTTCTGGCTGGAGCAGAGGGCCTGCATTTGGTCTCTCCTCACCGTGCACTGCCCAGCTGTTTGTGTACCAGCTTTCTCTGTAAACAGAGCTGCTGCTGCCAGGTTCATTCAGCAGTTTCACAGGCCAGCATCTATGACCTTGCAGTTCCCAGGCCTCCTTTGGAGCAAGGCTGATTAAAGGGGGGGTTGTGCTCTCTCACAGCTGTTCTGGTACCTCAGAGAAATAGGAAAAAATATGAATGGACCACAAATGCATTTGGATACAATGCTGTTATTGTTCCTGCTCACCCAGCTGTAGCAATGACTTAAGGAAATCAAAGACTTTGTGCCTTGATTTTCATACTAGGACTTACTTTTCATACTAGTACAAGGGCTTTAAAAAGCACAGAGTATATGAGTCAGTCAGGTCTCTCTTACCCCTCTTGCCACGTGTCTGGCTCAAACCCTCGGGCTCTCTCACCTACTGCAATTCTGTTCAGAGCTGTGGCAACGTGTTTTATTTCCCAACTGGACTTCCATGGAAATGCAGCCCAGAGACCTGAGCCTGTCTGACTTAACAGCACTCACCATTTCCCTGCCTCTTCCCTGCCTGGGGACCAACCAGCTTCTCACCCTGTCCCCCACCCCAACCATCTGATCCTCCCCAGGAGGCACCAGCAAGCAATTAACATTCTCATTCTGAGCTTGTTTCTCACAAACACCATTCCATAATGGGGCAACAGAAAACAAACATGGAAAGGAAACAGGACAAGACCCAGCCACAAGTCCCCACACCCCGTACACTGTGCCACACTGCTCCACATCCCTCTAGTCCATGGTGCCACCTACCAAACCATCCGATTACATGCACCTTTTCCAGAAGACAGTGAAGGAAGAAACCAGAAAGGCAAAGCATGTAAATAGAGGCTAATGTCCTAGAATGCATAAATAAAGAAAACTGTGGATTCTCTGCAGTTCTGATTTTCTGTCTTGGTCTCCTTTCTGCCAACATCTTCAGAGCAGGATCCAGCAGCTGTGCAAAGCAGCCGCCTCCTCAATGCAGTGTGCTCCCTTTGCTCCAAGTGAGCAGGAGAAGAGGTTTGCACTCAACAGAAAACCCAGATATTTACATTGATTAGCCCAGACTGTAGGTTAGTTTAACAGCAAATAGTGTAAAGGAACGTGCTACTGAAATGTAAAGGGCTATTTTTGAGCCAAATGTTCCTGTTCCACCATTGCAGCTGATGGAATGGTTCTCATCCCAATGGAGATGTCCATTTGTACCACAAGGATTAAACTGCTGGGGTTACCCAGCATCTGGGTAACTCCACATCACAGGGAATCATCGCCATTAAGCAGGCACCAAGGATATAGGTAACTCTCAAGTTGCCCCCACAGTTAATCTGAGAGCATTACAGATGCAAAACCTGGGGGCTCGTATCTGGGGGCTCAGTGTGAGAAGTATGTAGAGCTACCATGAAATAGTGCCTGGGTATTGCTTTTCCATCAAGATGATGGTCTAACTGAGTAAACATCAATCCAGGGAAGCCCTGCCTGTGTTATGCTAGATATCAGATTAGATAACAACAAATATGTCTCCTGCATTTACAGCTGTGAAATGGCTGAATCCTTTGTACAGCTGACTGGGCAGACTTAACCCTCTGTGAATCCAAAGTAGAGCTGGCTAACCAAGTTGTCCTGTAGATAGTTTATCCTGTGTCATTGGTGAACAACAAATCTCCTAAATATGCCACTTGTATCTGCTATCTTAATTTTGGGCTTATATCTGAAGATGATATAAAAGAGATTCAAATAGTGTCTGTAGATGGGTGTTATAAGACTATCAAGTTTTTTAGTTGCCTTTATCTGAAGCTCATTCGTGTGCAAAATTGTAAGTCAATATTTCTTCCTTGCTTCTCACATGCAGATTTTTCTCAGCATCAGGAATTTAAAAAATCATTACAAAATAGGCAGGGACTGAAATGAAACATCCATTAATATTTCTGATTTTGGGAAGAAACTTGATTTTACTAATATAAAATGGAGCTACTCTAATCTAAAATGTCCATGGCTTCCTCACTGATTTTTTGCCTTCTTCCTTTAAATAATGGTTCATGATCTGGAAGCAGCTTTACATGAATTGCCCAATGAAACTCAGTATCATAATTGTTAATGTAGTCAGGATCACGTGAGTGTGTAGATTTGCCTCCTTTTCATAACCCTTTTTTAAAATGAACCCCAAATATTCTCAGCTGAGTTGAGCAAACCTTTTCATCTTTTCAGAGATGAGTATTAGCAGAATGAGGAGAAAAGAGCAAAAGGCAAGAGATCTCAGATACAAATGTCACCCAAAGCTGGCATTTGAGAGCTGATGGGAGAGTACAAGGAGCTGCAGAGGAGGAAGAGCACAGCTGTGAGAAGCCATGAAGGGAAGCCAAGGATGGATGAAGGAGGATGAGAACCAGACACTCCAAGGCATGCATCCAATTCTTCAGGTTACGTAAAATGATTTTTACCATTTATGCACTTTCCTCCTTTTCTGGGTGCTGCACATTGCAGATAGGGCTGGTAGCAGTGCTTGCAATTACCCCTGCCTGGCAATTCTTGTTTCAAGCTCCTGCTTTCAGTCACTGCTAAGTTTGTTCGATGTTACTCATCCAGGCTAAAATGTCTTTTTCCAAGGCTTGGCCTCGGGCTGATTCTTTCCCTTTCCATTTTCTTTTGGGAGGAGGAAAGGGGAAGGCAGTTTCAGTAAAAATGGTTCTGTGGTTTCCAGGGCAAGATTAGGCAACTGTTTATTTGAGCAAGAGCTTGAAATTTGGCAAAATGGGGGTAGGTCGCCCCAATGCCAGAAGATGTAGCCAAGTTATAAATGTGTTTTCAAAAAGTCTCAGCTCATGTAGTTTAGCAGAGACTTGTCAGCTTGGCAGATGAATTTTCAGAGAGTTGTGTCAGCACAGGGCACAGTGTGTCCCCTGCCAATTTCCAGGACATCAGAGGACTGTCCCCAGCAGAGCTGGATGATGCCTGCCTCCAGTGCTGCCACAGGCCCTGAGCAGGGCAGGAGCTGCCTCTGCCTCTGCCTTGGGAGGCTCAAGGCTGGAGGTGGGTGTGAGCAGGGAAGTGGGGCTGAGGTACCGAGGTAAGAAGGCACTTGGATAACCAACCATGGAGAATCAGACTGTGATGGCACAAGGAACTGGAATGGAAACTACCAATGACCCAGCCTAGCCAAGAGCCCAGCCCCTGAAGCAGGGTGACTGGTGGGACAAGGGGTGCAGGGTGGGCAGGAGGATGAGGAAGGAAGGAAAGACATCTTGGCAATAGATACCCTGTCCATTCCAGAGCCTGGAGCAGAGCTGAGGTCTCCTCCAACAGGAATCTGGAAGTCAACTGGCATGTGTGATTTTTCTGCTTCCTCACAGGGTCTTCTGCACTGGCTGCAAACCTGTAGGTTTTTAGGTCTAAAGCTTCAATTCTCCAGCAGAGAGATGGATTAGCACTTCTCATTGGAGCACCTCAGCTTGGGATCAGGGCAAACATCCCTGCTATCTGTCATGCACGCTCACCCCTGATGCTGCAGGGGAGATGAGGAGTGAGAGGTGGTGCAGAGCCAGACTTGCTGTCTGCGCTCCCTTCTTTGCTGCTTGGTGAGGAGAGAAGAGCAGCTGTCCCTAGGCTGGGCTGCACAGAGGTGACAAAAGGCCCTAAGGCCAGGTGTTGCTTCCAGCCCTGAAACACAGCACAGAGCAGTTATGGAGGAAAAATTGAAGAGAGGCCAGAAACAATGGCCATTAACCCTTTCCTTACTCCTGGGCCTAATGATCTCTTTCTTCCTCAGCCAAGTCCACAGTCAGTGTTCTCTCACAACCCCTCCATCCCCTCACCTCAATATTTTCAATCAAGATTAAAGCTAAAACTCTGTCCCCATCACACCAGCATGTCTTCATTCTGCACCTCAGTATCTTCCCAATCCCACTGTCTCCAGTGACCATTATCCCTCAGGCCTCAGCTCCAGTATCATCGCAACATCCCAGCACCCTCCTGATAACTCAAATCCAGTGACAGCCCTCTGGAGCCCTTCTGGCTCTTGCATTAAACCCTGTTACTCTGTAGCCTCCACACACTCACACTTCAGGCATCCCCACATCACCAGTGACCCTGCCCCAACAACCCCCCATCCCTGCTGCTGCCCAGGACTCCGAGGTCTGGTTCCCAGAGTCACCCTGAGCCCCTTCTCCAGCCGCCTCCTCCCCTCCATGCAGGGGGACGTGGACACAGAGACCTCACCAGCAGAGCAGCACAACACTCCAGGTACAGCCCACTGTCCCCAGGGCTGGGGCTCCTGCCAGCTGACCTTGGACACCTGGATTCAGTCCAGTGGGGATCTGTTTCCTTCACAGCGATGATTGGAGATAACGGGATACTTTTAGGGTGCCACTGACCTACCTCACTTTAGATATTTACTTGGACTGCCCCAAAAGCATCATTAGCTCTCTAATCACTCTAGGTGGAGAGAAGAATTATCTCAGTTTAGATGTGCCCCTTGCTCATAACACAGTCAGGCACAAAAATGCCAGGGTGGTAAGTTATTGAAAAGCAGAAATAAGGGGAAGTTCCAGGAATGATTTCTCTACCAATTCCACCTTTGTTCCTAGAACACACCATTCTGGGGGAGTTGTTTTTCAGAACACATTTAAGTGTTATCTTTTGTTAAGGTCAGTATGTTCCAGTTTGATCAGCTTGACCAGAAAAGTTGGTTGAAAGTTAGAAAGACTGGAGAATGGAGGAGACAACAACATTATGCACTGGACAACTCCTGATTTGGCTCATGTCTGTTATTCTCTTATCAGTTTTCTCTGTTGAAAATGATAGTGCAGGAATGGAAAGGCTTCAAGAAGGGATGCAAGGGCTTGGAGGCTTGGGAACAATTTCACACACGGAGTACTTGAATGAGCAACAGTTTTTCTGCTTAAGAATAGGGAGAACTGAGGAAAAAAAGACTAAATATAAATAGGAATAAAGTGAACAGGAAATTACTCCTCACCCTTTCTCATGTTATAAAAAAAATAATCAGACAACATCAAATGAAATTTGTAGAGAACAAGTTCAAGACAAGTCAGATACAATGGCTATTTTCACCAGAGTTAATCAGGCAAAGAGGTGTGTGACTCCTTCCACATGATGTAGTGAGTACTGAAATGCTCCCCATGTGTCAGGAGAGCAATCAGGGCTCCTACACCTCACTCACAGCGGGCAGTGGGTGACAGTGCTCCTGTACTCTTCAGAACAGATGTGTGTGCTGTGTGACTCCCAGTGCTTCCAGCCTCTCTGCTCTTGGCCACAGCTGGAAAGGGAGTATCTGCCTCTGCAGAGCTCTGCCCTAGGTGTTTCTAGGAGAAAAAGATAGAATTTAAACATGAAAATTCAGAAATGAAAGCACAGTGCACAAATATGTAGATAAATCTATCTAAGATTTTTTTTCAGTTGATCTCAAACAGTTGTTTTCAAAGTTTTACAATAGGAAATCTGATTTTATATGTGTGTGTGTGTGTATTGAAACAAGAAAATCTGAACTAACATTGTCTTTCAAAAATTAATCTCAGCTCCAAGCTTCTTTTGCATAGCATAGGCTTGTTGCTCATTCACTGAATATTTTCATTATGTGTGTAGGGAAGTTAATTTGTAGCCATATTCACCTGAAGAGTATATTACAGTGAATAAGCATAGATAATGTATGTTTGAAGGCAAGATGGAATTGGCTGGCAGCCTTCAATCTGTCATTCCTTTGACTGCTAACTTGGCAATTTGTGTGGGACAAGTTATAAACCAAATAATCCCGAGGTGAGGTTTCCATTGCCTACACAGTGCTGAATGTATTTATTATTTTAATTCCATTCAGGTCCCAAGTCCTGTCAGAATGCTAGAGTTTCAGTCAATATGATTTTTCATACTGCAAAATCTTCTTTGTTTAGTTTAAAAGGGAGCTGTTAAATCTCCTGTGATGACTGGGGCAATGTTATTTTGCAAAGATATCAAAAACTATTGAAACTTTTCAAGGTATCCTGCAAGTTTCTGCACAAGGTAAAGCCATTGAGCCTCCAGACTGTGAGCTGTCAGTCACAGTCTGGAGGCTGACAGAGAGCCTTGAAGTCTCTTGAGGTTTTCCTCGCTCTTCTCTTTAGTAGGGTGACATGGTGCCCTTCAGTTAATCTATCATCAAAAAATCAATTGACCTAGAAGGCTGATGCTTTTCTTTGTATCACTACAAGTGACACATCCTTTTGCTGTTTCAGCATTGGTGGCATGAAGTTTCACAATTAACAAAAAAAAGCTAAAGTAGGCACATTAAAATTGTGAGTATGCACTGTGAACAACATAAAAATAGCTTAGGATGCTTGAATCGTTCCAAACCAAACACAACCTAAAAATAATGAAGTTAAATTTAACAGAAATCAAATATATTTAAGATCCAGGAAATGTTAAGCTAAAATAACCCCACTTTGCTCTGACTCTAAAAAGTTATTTCAGGATCATAAACACTATTCAGATTTTTACCAAGCTAGGATTTTCTTGAGGTTTTATCTACATATTTTCTTCTGTTTGAGATTCTGGCCTTTACAAATGTTTAGCATCAGGCATTCAAGAAGCAATTTAGCATTTAGAAATGGACATTCCCAATTGACTATTATGTCTAGAGCATTTTTCAGGAGGCAAAGGATTGAGGACAAAGGGAATTCTTCAGTTTAAGACATAACCATTTCAGAAGCACTGCTCTGCATAAGAGAATTTTTCTTGAATAATGACATTTTTAAAGAAAACCAAGAGACATATACTGCCATTTACTTCACACTTGGTAAAGATATCATTCAGTTGCATAATTAATGTGATCTATGATGAGAATCTCTTCTGATTTTCAAAACATCAACAAGCTGATATTCAGGTTGTATATTTGGGGTCCATGCTTCTATATCTTACATTTTTTAAATGAGTGTGGTTCCTACCAACACTTATCCATAAAAAAGCCTCAGAGCTTCTGAATTAGGTAACACTATGTAGGATACATTTCCTTTCTCATTTTCTTCTTTTATGTAAGCAGCTGGTGCAAACTCCATCTCCTTAAAAATTAGTTGTCAACTATTTTCTTCTTTCCTGGGAGATAATTTTTATTTATCTCAATTTTTCATAAAGCTGGGTTGAGTTGCCATTCTCTTTGGGAGAAGGAGGGGAAAGACTACTGCTTCAGATAGGACTGGCTGTATCATTTTCAAATTCCTTTGGATTGGAAAAAGTAGCAGAATTATACCAGAAGAAAAATTGGGAAGGGCCAAAAAGCAAATTTTAAAATATCAGTTATAATTTGTAGACTGCTCATTTATTGTGAATGAGATGAAGAGATGAACTGCTAGGTTTCTGTGTCTGTCGGTGAAAAACTGAGATTCTCCCAGCTGATGACACGGCAAAATTCACCCCAAGTTTGATGTTTAGGAGCTCTCTTTCTCAGAAAACCAAAAACTAATCACATAAATACCACAAAATACAGAAAGTCAGCTTCAGCTGGAGACCAACAGCCCTCAGGCAGTTTCAACAGCATGAGTGTCACAAGGACCATCTCACCTGCTAGAGTTACTTGGTGGCTTCTCCAAGCTCGTTAAGCCAAATCTCCCAGCACAGCTTCCTAAAGCTATAAGGACAGCTTAAAAAATTCCCTTGCTCAGAGACAGCACTGCCACAGAAGCCCAGCTTTTTGAGGGGATCCCTGTTCGTAGTGAATTTAATGGGTTGATCCCATCATCACAGGATTTTTCGTGGATGGGTGGACTTTGGAGGACTTGCTCAGGCAAGGATGCTGGTGCCTGAGTCACCGAAGCCCTGGAGATCCCAGACTTTTATAGCTCCCTGTGGTTTGGGGGGATCTGTGCTGAGAGAAGCACAGTGCCCAGAAGGGGCTGTTGGAATATCTGACACACGCAGGCAGGAACACAGATGGATCAAACCAGATTGGCCATTGTAGCATTTGGATCACTTCTCAGTTCCTCCCAGACCTTTTAAAGCACGGGTGAAATTTACCCTGCAAAGGGAGGGTTAAAATCATGGAAGTATTCATCAAGGAAAACTGGATTTGGTTGTTGTTGAAGGTCCTGCACACAGATCTGTGATTTACTGTGGGCTGGAAGCAACGTTTAGAGTTCCCTGTCATGGCTCTTAATTATGTTGTGCAGAGCTCCAAGCTTATTTAAAGTTGCAGCAGACAAGTATGATTTGTGTGTTTAGGACCAGGGTGATTCACTCAGACATGAGAACCCGTGGCCTGTACTGGCAGGGGGACAGCCCAAGGACGGCTCAAGGTCTGCTGAGAGTGGGCTCTGCTGGTATCAACTGGAGTTATTCCCTTGCTTTATTAAAGCCAAAAAGAAGGAGCAATTTGAAGGTAGTAGATTTAAGAGAATTACTATTATAAATCAGGGGGGAAAATCCAGCTAAATGGAGAAATCTCTTTTAGGGGCTGCATTTCCTACTGCACCGTCAGCTGTCTTTCAATTTTTTTTTTTTCCTCAGACAGAAAAATAAGATAGGACCTAAACCAACAATCCCATTTTTAACTTGCAATTTATGGCGTAGCACAGCTGTCCAAATGGATGCTGGATTACTGGCTCTGTTTGCTTTTATCTGTCCACATTCTGGAATGATTCACTTAATTCAGTATTTCTAAAGTTTTAACTGTGGTCATGCTTTGATAATTGAACTACGCCCTGGGAATGGGATACATTTCTGACACCTGGCTATCACACCCTCCACTAAAAAAACACAGCAAAGGTGACATCATGATTTTTTTGGTAAATGATGTAGAGACTCCACATACCTACTGAATGGGTGAATCAAGCAATTCACCTTTCGTCAAAAACACTTTAAGATAGCTTCAGAGGATTAGTAAACTTCATGGGAAATAACAGATGAAGGACAAATGTGCTCTCATTTAAGTCAATTGCACTGGCTATGACTGCATCATTACCCAGATGACACTGTGGATGAGCTAGGCTCCCAGAGAAGGCACTTGCACTTTCAGAAAATATCTGGGGAGTTCTCAACCCTACATATTTTTTGTAGATGCCTTTCAAGAATGATTTGTTAGCTTGTTACATGAAAGAAACCTTGAAATGGCTTGATAAAGCAAGTTACTTTCACAGTGGTAAATTACCCATACCCGTTTCAGCCATTAATACAGACATGTGAGGGGAGGAGGTTTGCCAGAAGTCTGTGCTCTGTTACAGTTCAGGGTTTGGTTTGTGATCCTGTGCAATACCCCAGCCCATCCACTCACAGTGACTACTTCACCAGTCAGAAGTATCAAATGACTGCCTTTGCTTTGCCCTTCCACATAAAGCAAACTGGAAGAACTTGCTTGTATAAAATGGCTATATTATTAATACCTTATTTTCCATATCAGGGAATCAAGAGAATTACTGCATTTTGTAGATCAGGCATCCTGATTGCTGGCATCAGCTGCAGTTAATAACCTCAGAAAGACGGTGTGGTGTCTTTTGTGCAAGCTGGACGTGTACGGTGCTAGGGAGGTCTCTGCTAACTGGACTCAAACGCTACTTGAAGAGAACAAAGTGTTCCCAACCCTCTTTCCAAAAATAGAAAAGGGAGAGACAATACTCCTTAAGGCACTTGCCAAAATGATAAGGGAGATGAACAAAAACCACTCCCAGCAACACTTCAAGCTCACCAGAATGCTGCTTTACCTATTCCAGCGCTGACGCTGCTGATCCCGAACTCTCGGCAGTCCCACCCCACCTGTGCAGGGCAGCAAGAAACAGCAACATTATCTCGCCTGAATTTTGAAATAAAATCATTTGAGGGAGGAAAAAAATATGAGTGAACTTCTGAAGGAAGTGACGGACTCTTTGATGGTATCACCTACGTGGGCATGCCCGGGCCTGAAACCCCACCTCTCACATGTTGTTGGCTGTACATTTAGGTCACTGAAGTACATCTCCAGGGAGGGGCTGTCTCCTGAAAGCTTCAAGATACATTGCTTCCTGTCTCCCTAATCAGCTGTGCAACAGGGTAAATTTAGAAACAAAAGGCAGCGCAGCAGTCCCGGCAAATGCGTTTAATGCGCATTAAAACCTGTTCTGGAGAAGTCAGAACAGGTTGTGCATGTCTTCAACTCAGGCTCTGAGCAAAATAATAAATGACTTGCATACATTTAGCACCTTTCATCCTGAGAGAGCCTGCAGTATTTTACATAATAGGAGTTATCACCTACCCACCCATAAGCAGGCACCTGTGGAAGGCAGGGCAGGCTGCACGGGCCAGATGGGGCACAAGCGTGGTGAACAGGCAAGTGAAGATGATCATCTCTATTCAAGCACACAGGAGGAATTTAGGTGGGCACATGAAATAGCCAGGTTGGAATTTAGCCAGGAAAACAGTGTATGAAACAGTGCCTGCTTGGCAGTAAGTACAGTGGATTATTTAATGACCCTGAGCCAAACACAGCATTTCATCTTGACTTACTGAAATTGCTCCCAAACATGTTTATATTCCACAAAGTTCTCTTTCAAGTCTTTTGAAGCTTATTTATTCAAGGGTAGAAGTGCAAACAGCAGAAAGCTACAAGGAAGACCTTCCTCAGTTGGGAAAAAAAGAAAAAAAAAATGCTGTAGAGAGAAAGTTTTGAGGTGAAGGGGGTGGGAAATATGCCACTCCCTTTAGGGAAATACATACCAGTAAACAAATGATGTGTAAGTCTGCAGGCCATCATTTTTACCACACTGCTCTAAACCAGAGAACGTGCAAAAAGACTGTTCCATTAGAAAAGACCACACACTTCTTTGGCTGGATTTTTTCCCCTCTTACCCAGTTTGATGCTTTTGTTTTTGCCAAGACTGGTATCTGGGCTCAGCTTCAAGCTCATCAGTACTTCTCCCCTAGAGTTTCAGCCAAAAATACATCTTTTCCACAAAGGCTGGATGATTTTCAGGATGATTTTACTTCTCTGCAGGAGGTTTTTCTCCTACTAAGTGGGAGCTGTGCTCAATCTATTGTATCTTGGCCACACTCGAACTCGACTTGCTGGTTTAATTCACAGACAAATTGCACACATACAGTATATTTAGTCAGAAGACAGATAGCAATAAAGCACCCCTTACCACAGTGGAAACATTTTGTCCAGTTTATTAAAGCAGCTGACCTTATTTAAAGCATGCAAATATTTTCAATAGAAGAAAGGAGGAGGTACCAAATGACATCTTAAGCAGAGAAATAATCAAAGCTGGACAAATGGAAAGTTTTAGCAACTTATTTAGCAAGTAAGTTTTTCTCTATTTAATTTTTTGCATTTTTACGCTGTCAGTATGACTGCAGGAGTGACAGGGGTTACTAGCTGATATAAGGGAAGGGTCCAGTGATCTGAAACTCTAGGAAGCTGCACTTTCTAACCTAGTCCTTGAGCTCTAGCAGTGGCCCCAGTTCTTTGACTTGGTGCTCAGGAGTAGACCTCAGAGGTCAGCTCGATCTTTCAGCTCCATCCCGTTCCTGAGAGATGCTCATCTCATCAAACTTGTTCTTTGAATGCTGCCACAATAGAGCCACTACAGCCTCCTCAGGCACTGCAACCGAACAGCCAGAAGAGTAAAAGGTTTTCCTAACCTAAAGTTTACTTTACTCCAGTGTAACTTCTCATCCTTTACTCCATGGATAATAGATTCATAGTAGCACTTGCCTTTTACTTGAAGTTCATCTTTCCCCATTTAGTCAGCTTTTCTGTTGAAAAACAGCCCAGCTACTTTTAATCTTCCTCTCTGACATTTTCCTCATCATCACTGCTTGCCTCTGGACCATGTTCAGTGCCTGTCTTTCATCAAGTGCTGTACCCAAAAGTCTGACCAGCACTCCAGCTGCTCACTGAATCCTGTGCTCCAGCACAGGATTCCCTTCTGCCTATTCTATTTGCATTTGTGCATCCCATGAGAGCATATACATTTATTTGTCAGTTAAATAACAGGTAAGTCGATTTTGTGTTGATCTCCTGAGCCACAAAAGCAATTTTATCTTTTGAGCTAGTAGGTCCTAATTTAAGATTCCTGTAGCTGACTACTTACTATATATGTGCATATCTGTCTCAATTGGTTTGTCTCCATTTTTTCTCCAAACACTTCATTGTCTGATCTTGTCTTTGGCGCACTCGAAGCCCCTCTGAATTTTGTATTTCTAAATACAGTTCCCAAATATGTGCAAAGTATTAGTTCATCTAAATGCATAACATAGAAAGTGTACCATCCATTTTTACAGATGACACAATAAGAAAAAAAAAAAGAAAAACAAAAGAAAAGCCTAAGATAGTGCCACTGGAGTCAGTTCTAGAAGCAGTCAGAGTACTGCTTGACTGTTACAGGATATAAAAATCTCCTGTTTGTTTCAGTAGCAAGCTAGGTCCAGTGCACGCACAGCATGGAGTCCAAAGGGCAGATTCAAGATCTAAGGTCACATAATCATAGAACCATTATGGCTGGAAAAGATCTCCAAGATCACTGAGTCCAACCTTTGACTGAGCGCCCCTGTGTCAGCTAGACATGGCCCTGAGTGCCATGCCCAGCCCTTTCTGGTACACCTCCATGGGTGGTGCCTCCACTGCTTCCCTGGGTGCTGAGGGGGCATTAAATGGGTCTGGCCCCAGTACTGAGCCCTGGGGAATCCCACTTATGACTGGCCCCCAGCTGGATGTCACTCCAGTCACCAACCCTCTCTGGGCTTGGCCATCCAGCCAGTTCTTCAGCACCCCGCAAGCAGTGCACCTGTCCGAGCCATGAGCAGCCAGCTTCTCCAGGAGAATGCTGTGGGAAATGGTTCAAAGGCTTTACTGCGGTCCAGGCACAAAACATCCCCAGCCTTACCCTCACCCACAGGCAGGTCAGGTCACCTGGTCAAAAAGGAGATCAGGTTGATCAAGCAAGACCTGCCTTTCCTAATCCCATGCTTCCCAGACTTCTGGCTTCAAAAGTATCCCGAGTCTGCTTCGAATGCCTGGACATCTACTAGGCATTTTATATTCCAGTGCTGCTGCTCTAGCAAAGACATACCTAGCAACAAAATCAGAGCACAGAAGTAGCTACACTAAAGTGCAGAGTAAATCCACAGTCTAGGCCCCCCCATGGAGGCATCTTAAATCTTTAAAACCAAAACAAACCCCAGTAACTTCATGGGATCTTGGGGATAGGGAAGTAATAAAAAAAAAAAAAAATCTTAACCTCTATTTAAAGAGAATGGCTCAAGCAAGTAGCACAGTATGTGCTGTGTATCAGTGGAACATGGCACTCCATTGTATTAGGCACCCATCAGGGGTTAATCCTTGCTATGAGTAAACTCTTTGCTCTGTAACGTACCAGTACCAGTTTGTGTCTCGATAGCCACACACAAACACACACCTCTCTTTGTGACTGTGCAGTGACAGAATGCACACACACTAAGGTGCAAGGCATGGATTATGCATTAAATGTGAAGGTAAACATCAGTGTGGACAAATCTGACCTGCAGCCAACCTGCCTTCTGTCCCAGCTTAAAAGCAAAACATGCTCTGTCACAGGGAGCAGAGACTGGCAACCCTACTTCTCTTACCCCAGCTCTTTGGTGTGGGATTGTGTGCAAGGTGCCCTCAAGTCCCCAAAAGCCAACTACTCAACACTGGTTTCCTGAGTGGCAGCACAATGGAATAACATGTGTGTTCATATTCTGTCATTATTCATTCTGGTTTTCTGATTGAAATGATTCTATGTCACATCTAAAACCTAAATATTTAAAAATAAGCAACAACCACGCAGACTTTGTAACTGGGACGACACTTTTTTTTTCCTTGTGAAGCCTAGAATATAATGCTCATGAGAAACTGAGTTGTCTTTAGGCAGGAAATTAGTGCTTGCTTATATATAGAGTATCTATATATAGACACATACACAAATAAATGCATGCAACAATACTCTATGCCTGTATATATGTATAATGATGCAAGACTTCCTCCCCTTACATTCATGATCATTCAATGTACTTCCACACCTAAAGGGTCACTGGCTTCCCAGAAGCAGCTCAGCAAGGAAGCTCTGAAAAATAACTAAAAGCCTGAGGACTTAGGCACAAAGGTTTTCAGGGAAGGAAGAACTGGTGCACATTAATGTGTCAGTGGTAACTGCACTCTTTTCTACCAAACAGAAGGGAATTGAAGCTAACTGGTGAGCAGTTAGCTTCAATTCTGGAGTCAGTTCACCCTTCCTACTGAGCGTTCACATGCCAGTGAAAACCATCATTCGGTATGCATGAATATGTGACCTTCCTATAA
The DNA here is from genome assembly GCF_963513975.1 of Fringilla coelebs. Taxonomy (NCBI): domain Eukaryota; kingdom Metazoa; phylum Chordata; class Aves; order Passeriformes; family Fringillidae; genus Fringilla; species Fringilla coelebs. The sequence continues at coordinate 76,934,832 of NC_140029.1, forward strand.
CGCGTTTGTGAGTTTAAACTTGTAGAATCAGATGCACACCTTATTGCAAAGATTATATTCATATGTGGTGATGTCACTGAGTGGAAGCCCCAGAATAGCACAGCTTGAGAATGAATTAATAGGAAGCACTTAATGCTTAACCCTCAAAGAATTTTGCAACCATTAACATTTCAGTGCTCCCAGGACACAAGTAAAACCATGCACACAGCTTTCCTGGGAAATGGTAAAATGCCTCACTCAAAGGCTCAGCAGGAAGTCACATGTGCCATTACAAGGTGGGAACTGTCTTTATCCAGGGCAGTCTCTACCCAGCTATATTGTACCTGACTACATTTTAAAAAACATCTTTATCCTGTTTCTGATGTTGCCAGTGCAATCACTTCAATAATGTGGTCATCTGTTAGATGTTAGTGACATTGAAAATAAAATGCAAGCAAATGTGAAGTGCCAAGACCACCAGATGTCTTCAAAGTGAGACATTTCCAAAAGGAGGTCAGAAACACAGCCCTCAGGCTGCAACAGTACATGTCTGCTTCCTTCCTATTTTCATGAACCTCACCAGGCTCCATTACTTTCTTTTCAAGATGATGATAAAGTAAAATCCACATATTGCAATAGCAAAGTTCACCAGCAGAGATAACAGTTATGAGGAACCTGAGCCTTATGGCAGTCATGGATCTTCATGTAAAACCAGCTTGTTTTCCAAACCATGGCTAGTATATGGATGAGAGGAACTTGAATGCAGATACTTCTGTTTGGGTGACAGATTTTCTAGCATTCTTGGCACTACATTGCAAAGAGAATTTTCTATTTCTCACTGATTTATTGGTGCTTATAACATTCATAATAATTAGAAAAATCTATATCCATAGAAAGATTACCAGATCCTGAAAGGCTGTTCACAGGAACAAAGACCTTTAAAAGGAGAGTCATGTTTTAAGTGAAATACAAACATTTGAAAAAAGGAAAGTCACAGTTTCACACATTGGCAAATACAAATCTAAACCCCAGTGCTTTAGAGCTTGAATCACCTGCGGGCAGGGATGAAGGGGGTGGCAGGTACAGGCTGCATTGATAGGGCTTTAATCAACCCAGCAGTTGTCACCTCCTGTAGCACTGACACTTTCTTTAAACACAGCCTGAATCTCACCTGTATGGCAAGAGCCAGGCTGCCCCACAAGCTTTGCTTTTGCCAGCAACTTCTTGGACTACACAGCCACTGATAAGCACTTTCAGGCTGAACCCCACTGGCCAAACCAGAAGGTACCTCACAGTTACTGCCATTTGCTGTGAGGTATCACCACCTAAGTCACACCACTTCTTAGCACTGTGGGGTTGGGATTTTGTCATACACAAATACAACCAGTTACCTCGTTTCGACTGCAGACTTTGACAGTTCAGGATTGCAGCTGAACCTCTCAGAGGCCTCTGGGTCACACTTCAGCAGTGGATGATGGGTATGAAAGCGTTACATAGCTGGGCAGAACCTGAAAATGGCCCCTTGTCAGTCAAGAGAGCTGAGATAATTGTATTGCATATCTAACAATGAAACTATGAAAGACTGAACTATTCTGTCAGCTTAAAAAAACCCCATCATGGCCAACATCAGGTTAAATGCTGAGTGGGAGTACTCCTACCCAGGAGGACTGCTGTCCCTGCTCCTGCTAGGACAGCTGGCTGCAGAAATCAAAGCAATGACACAGCCAAACTTTTCCAGTCTCAAACAAGAACAGGAATCCACCATGGTTCAAAAAAATCATGCTTGCCCATAACCATCCTGTACCAGAAGTTGGGCAGCATCACGTTTGGAGTCAGACTGTAATTCTGTGTTATATTACAGACTTCAAATACGATGGCAGCTGGATTTCAGGATGGAGGAACTCTGCTCTCCTCTTGGGACAAACAGCTCTTAGTATTACAGTCCAGTCATTAGGTGTTAGGAAAGCAAAACTCACAGATGGTAAATACAATAAATAATTTCAAACACACTAGAGCAGCTCAGAATTGACACATATGAGAGGAGGAGAAAAAGCATTTCAGGTGAGATTGAATGTAGCATTTATATGGAGCTCTAGTTTGTTGTTGCAGGACAGTGAAAAAGAAACCTCCCAGGCTGCTCCTGACCCCTCCCCTTAAAAAACAAACCTAAACCAAACAACCCCCTGTCCCCCAGTCACACTTGCTAATAGACAGGAAAATCCCATAACTTTGCTTCTCATATTCTAAGCTGAGCCAATTTATTATAGAAAATTTTATCATCAATCATCAACTGCATTCCCACACAGAGAAAATAAAACCAGTCTGTGACAGCCTAGATCTATAGCATTCACTGTTACAACCTCTGCATTAAAGACAGAGCATGTCTGGAAAAGTAAAAACCATGAGTTTTCCACAAAATCCGTTAGGCAGCTTTGTCAGATGTGTCAGTATTTACATGTTTCTCACTCAACATGCTCCCTCAGTGCCTAGAGAAGAACACATTGGCTGTTTTATTTAAGAGGCATTCAGTACTGGATATGGTAGTTGGTGCAAAGCTCTACCCTCAGTTCTAAAGACAGCTTGGTTCTTCAGTTAAGAGCTGGATTCACCATTTCACGTTAACCAAGATCTCTCATCCCATACCGGCATCTTCCTATTTTGATGACACCTAAGTTTAGAGGGTGCAGATATCCTTGTTAGCATTAAGAAGTGGTGACAACAAAGGTCAAGAAGGCCACCTTTACTCTTCAGGAGAAACATATAAACTCTGGATGCTGATACTGTAAATAAAATCAGTGGCCCTGGTTTATCTCTGAATGAACCTCCAAAACAGGAGGTGCTATACAGATCATAGCCTGATCTCAAATAATTATTCTGTTGATGATCCAATATGAAAAATGTTTTCTTTGGCTGATAAGTGGCACTTGCTTCCTTGGAAGCATATTATTTCTGGCTTACTGAAACAAATACTTTTTATTTTTAACTAAGTGTTGAAAATATTTCAAAGAGAATTGCAAAGTGAGCCTGTAATACCTGGACCAAATATCCTGTTTTGCAGTAATACAGTCTATTTAGGGCTGCCTCAGAAGGTCACTCATACTTCAACTACTGCAGTATGTCACCACCTTATAAATGAGAGTGATATCAGCAAACAAAATTGGTACTTTATCATTCCCTGGCACTGGCTGCCTACTCCCAGGTGGAAGGTGTGATGTTACATTTAAATTGAAAAGGATCTGGGTGGCTATGAACTCAGAAGTACAAGACAAACTGATAAATCCATCAAGGGCCGAACCCTTAGCCAAGAAAACACACACATTTGCTGAATTCCATAGGGTTGGTGCATTTGGTGCTGAACAGTAACAACTCTGGAACTGCTAAAATGCAAACAGTGTATGACTTTGGCCTTTCCAAATTGTGCTACATTTAAAAAAACCCCCATCTTTCAGACTGTTATACAGAAGGTCAAAATTAATGAAACCTGTCAAGATATTTCAAACTGAAATCTTCAGGCACTTTCAAGGTATGTCATTACATATTTCACAATTCATAAGTCAAAACTTGGAAATGAAAATAGTGTGTCTTTATTGATAGTCTGCCACAAATTAATGCATAAACTTAAGAGTTAGCCAAAAATGAATCTGCCATCCGAACATGGCAAGCATTATCTGCAAAAAGTGGATGCTTTCTTCTAGTAGATACCCAGATGTTCTGTTACCAGGTCTCACTATAGTGCCATTTGCAATTAAAGTATTGTTTTACACAAGCTGCATGATGCTCACCAGAGTCACTGTCTCTTCATTCCTGCAAGCACACAGACATGTACACTTTAATGTTAAGCCTTTACTGAAGCCAGTGGAACTCATTTGTTTCTCAGGTGAGTTTGCACACCAAATTTGCAGAACTGGAGTTTACAACTACAAAAGCAATGACAAGGGGGACAAGAACAGATGCACTACAATAGGCATTCCAACAATTCAATGCATCTATCTTACTGAAGGAAATCATATCTTTACATACTATTGAATGTTAAAAACGAACAAAGATGTTTAAGCACAAAGTATATATTTATACCAAATAAAACAACTGAAAAAGTATTACATAAAGAAAAATAATGTAACAGAATGTACTTAAGTACCTAGCTTACAGTCATGCTCATATCTAAAAATAACATTGTTAAGTAATATATATAATTTTGGACATAATTCTCTAACATACAACATGATTCTGTGATTCTAAATGTGGAGAGTACTTTTTCCATGATACAGAACACAAATTGTTTTATACAAGCACACCTGCTAATTTGTATAAAAAACATGCTTGTAAGTGAAAAGGTCACTGTAGTACTAATTTACTATGTAGTGTTAATCATGTTGAAATTGTCTCTTCTCCTTTTGCATTGGTGAGCGCCAACACTGAATGGTACAAAATTTGATCCATATGGTTCACTGACACTGCAACCTGTTCCCAAGCAGCAGCCCTACCCGGGTGTTAACAGTACAGTTCTGTACAGCCCCATCTGTCTGCATATAGTGTATTTAAAACTAACAGCTATTACAATTATTACAATGATTTCTGTTTCAATATATACATCAGTATAAAATACTACCCAAATACTTTTGCATTTCAAACAATTTTAACCACTTCATCAAACAATGCATTTGCAGAATTAAAAAAAAATCCGAATTAATATTGATTGCCAACAGTACAGCATCTCTATGGTATGTTTCCTAATAAGTGAGAGAACGGAAATGTCTTAATTAAAATAAGCATCACAAAACATAATTAATGTTAGAGCTGTTCAAGGATTCCCAGTTTGTCAGTATTTACCCTAAGCCATGCTACCCAAATACAGTATAAGCCATTTAGTGTTTCTACAATGAGAATAAAACATTCAAATATTAAAGCTGTGACAAACACACAAAAGCAAGGAAAGAGAATTTGTTCTGTACTCATTTCTGTTGTAGCGAGGTACAGCATGTCAGGAGTTTGCACTCAGTGCATCAAATCTAGTTGTGTGCATGGACTGGGGAATGAGATGCTGCAGAGCAGTGCTGCAGAGAGGGACCTGGGGGTCCTGGTCTGTGACAAGTTGAACGTGAGCCAGCAGTGCCCTGGGAGCCAGGAGGGCCAACCCTGTCCTGGGGACATCATGCACAGCATGGCCAGCTGGGCAAGGGAGGGGATTGTCCTGCTCTGCTCTGCTCTGGGGCAGCCTCACCTCCAGGGCTGGGGGCAGTTCTGGGTGCCACCATATGGGAGGGATATTAAACTACTGGAGAGTGTCCAAAGGAGGGCAATGAAGGTATGAAGGGCCTTGAGGGGAAGCCACTCCTCATGGCTGAGGCCACTTGGTCTGCTCAGCCTGGAGGAGACAAGGGGAGACCTCATTGCAGTCTACAGCTTCCTCATTAGAAGAAGAGGAGGGACAGGTAAGATCTCTTCACTCTCAAGACCAGTGACAGGACCCAAGGGAATGGCCTGAGGCTGACTCAGGGGAGGTTTAGGCTGGATATCAGGAAAACGTTCTTCACCCAGAGAGTGGCTGGATACTGGAACAGGCTCCCCAGGGAAGTGGTCACAGCACCAGCCTGACAGAGTTCAAGAAGTGTTTGGGCAGCACTCTCAGGCACATGGTGTGAAGCTTGGGGTGTCCTGTGCAGGGGCAGGAGTTGGACTAGATGATCCTGATGGGTCCCTTCCAACTCTGCTTATTCTGTGATTCTCTATGTGCCATGATCCCTGGATACAACTGTGGAAGACAGCTGAAATAAGATCAACTCTGAATTTCCTTGCTGTTGTGGTTTTATGTCAGATTGTTCAAGTTAGGAAAACTTAGTGTCTTTTTCTTTTCCTGAAGGGAGGGGGAGAGAGGAATTAATAATGAAATTTAAAAAATGCTACTAAAATCCCTATCTTGGACACAATAACACTGCTTTAGGAGCTACTGTGTCATTGCACGATATAAGTGGCCTATTAATCACTGAATTATTGGTGTAGCAGAATATATATCATTGTGAATGTGTTTTAAAAATTATTATTTTAAAACTTGCCTGTATCCCGTAACAAGCCATAAAATATTGTGTTTTTCAAACACTAATACATTTATGTAAAGTAGTAAATGTACATTTATAGTGGCAAATTTCAAATCTCTGCCTCTGCTGCTTCAGTTTTTAAAATAGGATTTGGTTAAGAGTTTTCATTCTTTACATCATCATAAACCAGAATTATTTCTGAAGCATAAAAGAAATCCAAATGGCAATAGTAATATCATGGGGTTTTTTGTTTGTTTTGCTGATTTGTTACTAGCTTAAAAATAATCAGTGTCTGGAAAAAAAAATGCAAAACAGTAAACCCCAAAAAAATGTCTCCTCAGGAGAAGTCCCTGCTAACTGAGAGTTTTTTTCCAAAACTAAGTTTCACGCTTACAAGTATCTTTATAGTCATATTATACACCCTTGAAAATAAAGGCTCACTGTTGAGAATGGTGACAGGCCCTTAATTATAGAGGTGTTAACTGGTGACACTATTTTTCATCAGAAAAAACTCAAAAGCCCCACAAAAATTCATAGCTTATATTGAAAGTTTGATTCACGCTCATTTTGTTCATTTAAAAATACTCTTTGGAAGCTTGTGTCAACTCCTGCAGACAACTTAGTGATACATCTTTTCCTGTTAAAATAAAAATGATTCATATTCACCTCTACCCCATGCTAAGCTCTACTACTAATATACACTTCATTACCTGCTCATGTCACCATCTAACACATATCTTTACATTCTTCTACATATAGTGTCCAGGGCTTATTTTTCACCAAACAGAACTTGATAACTATTACACTTAGAAGTTTTTATCGAGAGGTTTTTTGGTGTTCTAGCCTTTTCATTGCAACACACAGTGATATTAATAGTTCAGAATTTTTGTCCGTGTTAACCTAAGAGAAACTTTTCATAAATTATTTTTTCCCATTAAGGATTTTAAAATCTGAACTCACTTAGAGATCAAAACTGAAAACCAGAAGAGAGATTAGATGTAACTTTAAAATGGTTCTGCTACTTTAAGATGCATTTAAAATTTGTACACATGACAAAGGACTCTAACTTTTACATTGCTGTAATCAGATTCTAATTCAAAGTCTCACAAGTACACATGAAAAATAAGCCACTGGTCATGAAATCTAATGATTACATTCAAAGCTAGCCTTTAAAAAAATAAAAAAGTTACAGGCAAAACATACTGGTTTATGTACTCACTAGCTTATCAGGCTACAATAGGCATGGTTTAAGTATAAAAAAAAGCAGACAATTTAGATTTAAATAAGACTGTGTGAAATCAGAAAAAAACCCTTAGATTTCACTATTAAAAAAACAACCCAGAACACCTATAATTACTTCCCATCCTACAGCTACAGTTAAACCAACTAACAAAAATAATCAAAGTATTTTTGAAAAATGGAAGTTAGGCTAGAGTATGTGGCAACAATCAAAGTTCATATATGTTTCTATGTAAAATGACTCATGATTTACTATAACATAAAATACAAACAAGAGCACTTTGTGGCTAATGCAAGAGCTACTAGTAGGAACACTTAATACCAAACAGTCTTCAGCCCTCCTTTACATCGTATCTCCAAATCAGTATTGACTTCTTTTGACCAGATACATCATTTTTGGCTTGTCACCCCAGTATGTCATGTTTTACCACTTGCCACAGGCAGCAGGAGATAACTAGCTGAGCAAACTACAAGCAGTGACATGCAGAAATTAACTCTCAAATCTGAGTACTTAGATAAAATGATACGCAAGCGCACGCTAGGACAAAAGGAATGGCATTCGTCATCCAAAATAGGCTCATCATCCCTCCCCACCCCCCTCCAACAGTAGTTGCAACAGCAATAGAAAAAGATCAAGAAGATGTCTGTTCTTCAGAGTCAACTGTGAAAAAAAGTCAGCAATATATAACAGCAGCGATGGACAAGGAAGAGCAAACCCAAACAAACTTGTTGAGTACTTGTTCATTTACTTTTTCTGAACACAAGCCAAAGTGCACCACACTGGCTTGTTCTGAACTTCAGATACAGATGTCCTAATCTCCTTAGATCCTTCACAGATTTAGAATTCAGTCTCCCTGAGGCCCCTATAACCAAGTAAGAAAACTCTCTTTATCTAGCTTGGTGGCTGCCAAGACAGATTCCATGTCATTAAGGATGTCAGAGCTCAAAGCCTCTTGCAGACTTGGCATCAGTTCTTCTCCTTCTATATTCATTCCATCTCCTTCCAGTGTCCCAAGGTCCACATTTGTCCCTGGAATGGCTTCAAGGTAGTCTGGGAAACGGTTCTGATGGGATGGTATGTTACTTTGGCCGATACTGTCACCTAGTTATAACACAAAGATGGATATTAAGTATACTGGAAGTACCAAACCTACAATTTATCAGGACAACTGGTTAAAGGTTAATCATGTACCTCTTGCATCATACAAGCAGTGTGACTCACAGAAATCCCTCACGAACCTCAAAGATAACTTGACTGCATGCAGATGCACAAAGAACATGCCTTTGTTTCCAACTTTCACCTACTGACCCAAATCTTACAGATCTTTGATGTCATTTAGCACAATTTAATTTTTACACTTGAAGGAAAAAGACAATACTGAGTCACATATAGTTTCGGAGTAGTATAAACAACTGTGGATGAGGTACTATCCTTAACTCTGAACAACATTCCTTCAAAAAGCAAACGCACTTAAATTCCTTATAAAAACAGGAGTGATACCACTGACAAGCAATTTCCCCATCCTCCCAATACACTTGATTACAAATATATTTTTTCATAAATCTAATGTTTCTATCAGAGAAATAGAAGTAGGAAAATATAGAAAACAATACAAAAAGTATCAGAGCTTTTCAGAATTGCTTGTTTTCATTGCAAATGGATCCAAGTGTATTTGGAAAACATGCATTAAAAATGTACACAAACCATACCTGTATCCATCTCATCAACACTGTTCAGGAAGTCATCTGGGGTTCTGGGTACACTGTAACTGCTCATGCTAAGTCCACTATCTGTGCTTTCATCTCTGGAGTGATATGTTCCACTGTAACAGAAGATAAGGGAGAAAAAAAATGAGGGTAGAGCACTGAAAAAAATAAAATAGATGCTTGTTTTGAACTAATTTATGCTACCATGAGAAATCCCCTATTCTAATAAAAAGCTGAAGCATTTGTTTGCACGAGACACCGGGGTTTTATTTTATGCAGACCTTTTCCAATTAAAACCATATTATTTAGATTCAATTTAACTTGATGAGAACATACCTAAGCAGCTTTAAGAAATGGCCTACTTGTGTTGTGCATAATTTTAATCTTTTCACACCCACCCACAGCTAAAACCTTTCGAAGCATATCAGATAATCCATAACGATTATAAAAATAATAATAATTATGGTGCACCCTTTTATGCTTCCATAAGGATAAAAAAATACTTCTAACTAATGTTCCCATGTTTAATCAACCACTGAAGTGTATTTTTAGGTTGCTGCTGTTATAAATAGTTGGAACTCCTTTAGCAATTCTTCAATTGCTTCCCGCTGCTGCATTACTGCTTGTTCAGTCACACATGTCAAGGCAAGAGAGCACCCAAATATAAATCAAACCCTGGTACAGAAGCCATCCTATAAACAAACCCTGCTCAGAATGATCTTGCTGACAGAACAGTTAACCAAACTGATGGCATGGGGCCTTACATGCCTTCACTTTCTTACTGCCATCTCCTGCCAGCGCAGCAAGCAAGACCAAGAGAGCCACAGTGGAAAATGTGGGAAGGGGAGGGGAAGTAGTGCACTGTGTTGAGATTATATAGCGTGGTTTTGGTAGCAGGGGTCTGCAGGAATCACTGTCTGACACAGCAGGAGGAGCTGATCTCCTGTCAGCCAGCTGCTTCCAGCTGTCTCCAAAGTGGTGCAGCTGCCCAAAACTGAGCCAATCAGTGACAGTGGTGGTACCTTTGTCATAACATATTTAAGAGGAGGGGAAAAATGCTGAACAGCAGATGGGAGAGAGGAGTGAGAATATTTGAGAGGAGCAGACCTACAGACCCCAGGTCAGTGCAGAAGGAGGGGCAGGAGGTGCTCCAGGCACCAGAGCAGAGATTCCACTGCAGCCCATGGTTCACAGCCCATGGTGAGGCAGCTGTGCCCCTGCAGCCTGTGGAGATGCCAGGGGGAGCAGAGATCCACCTCCAGCCTGTGGAGGATCCATGGCAGAGCAGGGGGATGCCTGAAGGAGGCTGTGACCCCATGGGAAACCTGTGCTGGAGCAGGCTGACAGCACCTGCGGCCCCATGGTGAGAGGAGCCCATGCTGGAGCAGTTTGCTGGCAGGAGCTGAGGCCTGCATAAGCAGCTGCTGAAGGCCACCATTACCTCCCTCGCCCCTGCATCCTCTAATATTCAGTCTTCACAAAATATTTTCAAAATCTGTATTTCTTCAGGTTATGTATTCTGAGATTCACTGAGAATCCTTACTGATTTTCCATCTGGCATCCTCAATGAACATCAACTTGATTTACTGTTCAAATTATCATTTGAAGACATACTAATCCTCCTCATGATGTAGTTGTGAAGTATATGGTGTATGTCTTTTTGTCAAGTATGAAGAACCAAAAAAATTATGAACAGCTATTAAATATCAGATGCCAGTAGAATGCCTTCAGCCATGTATATAAATATATATATTTGATTCCATGAAGACACCTTTGCCATACAAGAAAGGAACCTAACATTTCTTTATAGATAAATCATAAATATTTATCTTTTTTTAGATTGATTTAAGAATAGAATCACCACACATTTGATACAATCCTAGTAATTAAACAATTTAGAACTTCTGTGAACAAAAATCTGGTTTACTTTATGGGACAAAATACTAAAAACAGAACTGAGACTATGCTGAACCAAATCACTCCAGTGGAGAAGGCTTTTTGGCTGTTGGTCTCACACTTGGAATGTCCAGCACTTCTCATCAAATTGCTCCTTAATACACAATTCCTCTTTCTTCAACAAGGATTTGTTCATTTAGTAGTCACACCACCCAAAATTACCACATGCAACTAAACAGCATTACCCAAAATAGAGAGTGGATTCTTCTTCAAATAATCATTGTTAAAATATGTGTATACAAAAGAAGAAATACCAATTTAGGAGTTAAACAGAGAACTACCATCACTACCAATATAAATCTAACCGACAAAAATATATAAACAAGTGTGGCAAATCAAAAGGTGAAATAGTCTAATGAAGTCTGCACTGATGAATATCCCATTAAAAAAAAAATCAAATATACCATAATGACAGTAAGTACTGAAGATAGCCGGCTGATTTGATTATGCATTTTAAACCACTACTGAGCATTATCTCAAATTGCTTCAATGTAGCATTGAAGCAATTTTTTTAATATTTCTATTATATAGGCAGCAGAAAATATTAAACAACCTAAACTCTGAATAGATAACTCTGGAGCCTAAATTTAGTACTGTCTCACCAGGAACTTTACATACACCCTAAAAAGATAGAAAGGAGCATTTCTCAAAGTCTGAACTTTAACATAAGGAGTATCAACAAGACCTTTAGGTCAAAACTACTGGACTGCTTTCTGAGACAGAAGTGCATATTCACAGAAGCGCATATTCATAGCCACAGAAGCAGCTGGCTTTCTTAAAAATCCCTTTCCCACACCCATATGACAGAATTAAGTGTGGTGCCACAAGACAAATTTTCAGACCAAAATGCAAATTAAGATAATTTGAACTCAAGTCAAATACAGGTTTATAATATTTTGTATTGGGTTAAGGGCTACATTAAAAAATAAAACCAAAAAACATATAGGCAACCAGGCAAGCAGTATCTTTTTGCACGTTGCAGTAAAGTGCCATAAAACTACAGAAAGCAAATCTGCCCTTTCTAGCTTTTTCCTCTGTTTCTAGTTAACGGCAAAGATCCATCACTTTATATTTTATGTGCGTAGACTCACAATGGATAAACTGCCTCTGCTGTGGCCATTTGAAACCTAAAGATGCATTTCCTTCAGATCAGATGACAGGTTTTGAAGATGTGAGGACTTGTATGATGCATGATGGCAACAGCCTTGAACAGCAGTTCAAGCTAGAATGTTACTATACCACATTGATACCATCACCTATCTACAGAGGCTTCTCATACGAGAGCAAGTCAGGTTTATAGTGACTTGTCTCTTTTATTTCGTAGGACAAAGCCAGCACAGCCGAGCCTCATGCAAGAACACCCTACAGGATGCATTCCGTATAGGATAATCCCTCCAAAAAACATCAAGTTTTCTAATCATAATTGTCTGTCTGAGATAAATCTTCCCAAAGGGATTACCCAAAATACAGCTATCACTTCTCTCAAGCTGCAGCAGTGTCTGTAAAGTTGTAATGTTTGGTAGGAAGAATTTGCAAGCTGAAATTTGAACAGTATTTCCAACAAAATAAACACTTCAAGTCAGAGGGATTTAGGAAAAAGTTTTATGAAAGACTAGTCTATATTGTAAGATTCTAAATCTTGAATGAAAATATAAACTTCAAAATATTACAGCATTTAAAATGAAACATGCCCCTATTTGTAGACCTAACATTAGCAGAGTAAAAATACTGCTAAATACCTGAAGTGGAAGGGAGGGGTGAATGGAGAAACCTTAAAATGAACCTCAAGCTGTAATCCTAAATGTGCCTCACAGTTCATTTGATCTCACAGCGAACTATTCACAGATTGAGTCAGTAATTTGAAATGACTGTTAGTCAACAGATTATGCAGAGGCAAACATGTTATGACTTTGAATAAAAACCTTCCTACAAGTCTGAACAGACTACTTCCTCCCACAGGAGACAGCTTTTAATCTTCAGCTTTTACTAGACTTGCCATTTAAGGAAAGATTCATTTACAGCTGTGGCTCTTGGCACGGACAGATGTTCAAAATAAACTATTACATGTACCAAACAGAATTTTAAATCAAATTTCTTTCCTCTAGTAGCTATTCCTACAAACCTGTTAAGAAAGGGATCAGAACTATTTGTAGTCATTGTTCTCAGTTCCTGAGACATTCCAGGAGATGACACGGGGTTTTGAGATCCACCGTCTTGTTCCATGGTTGGAAGCTGGCTACGAAGAGCCAATTCCTAGAACAGCAGGAGAGGGAGAAAGAGAGATCATGTCAGGCATTTGAACACACTTTCTGGATACATAAACACATGACATTATAGATAATTGATGCTTTTACTGCTTCCAGTTACAAGAGTTAAATGAAATGAAACTAGTTTCTGAAGACAAAGCAAGAATCTGTACTGGCTTCAATGAAAATGCAAGTTGCAGCAGCCATGACCACTGTTACAGAGACTGCACTGTAAATGTATTTATGGATATAAATATCTGTATGCTTACACAAATATTTTCTAGTTCACTTCAGTATCTTTCTGCTAAGTCTATACTTAAACCAAAACAAGAATTGTTAATACTATCTGAACCCTAATATAATCTGTTTAGCTCTGCTAAATAGCATTTTATCCCCATTTCTTTTAAATTCTGATTTAGTTCCTGGCTTCCTTTGTACCCTTCTTGTTTCAGTCAAACTTTCAAGTCTTTCCCTAAAAGTTTCCATTCATTTTTCCAGTCTGAGGCATGCATTTGAAATTTCTGACTGATCAAATCAGTGATTAGCTCCCTACATAAATTTCAAAGCTCTTCAAATTCTGAGTAATTTCTTAGTAAGGCCAAGACACTGCACTTCTGAAGCTACAAAACTAAATTGCATATAATTTTTTACACATCTGAATGTTCACCAGCTTGAATCAAACCATTCAATAAGCTTGTAATTACAAATTGATGAAAGTAAACGCTAACATAAAATGCATTATATTAAGGGCAGATGGAAATAAGCAACATTTAATGTAATTTCCAGTGACCCCTCTCCCCTTTTTAAACAAGTAATCCATGAGTTACACATGTGAAAATACAGTAATTTTCTTCAAGCAACTCTATTCAAATGTCATCAATGTCCCACCAAGACTGAGCTTTGTTACTGCAGAGACTGATAAATCTGTTGACTATCCTGTCACCATTACTGGTAGTATGTGACTTCCAGGCTGCGCCTGGGGAGATAATCTCAGGCAAAATCAATTCTGTCAGTCTTGACAACACTTAGTATTTCTCACTTGTAAAATGAGAGGTCTTCATCCATTTTCAATTATAAGCTTAAGGACTACTACACTATAGTCTTTTAGTACGTAAAACTAACTTTGCCCCAATTCTTTTTCCACATAATTTCTTTTTAAGAAATCTAAGGTTATTTTATTTTATTTCCAGCAGACTGTGTATTGAAGCTTTCCTATGGACGGGTTTTCTTTTCTCTTTTGTTTTGTTTTCTTTTCTTTTCTTTTCTTTTCTAATCTGCATATGCTTCACTCCCATTCTTATGGATTGCTATTCTACATATTCCTTTAAGTTTTATGTCTTGCACTAAAAAATTTTCTCACTACAGCTGATTAGGTCTCTGCAGAAAGTGTACAAGCATACCATTGGTTTTTGTGCTCATCACACCCAAGTACTCTTTCAAGTAAACCTAACCCTCTGCTTATCACCATTTATCTGGCCACTATTCTAACAACCAGTAATAATACCCCATCCCCATTTTCAGATCACAGGATGTTAGACATCTTTTAATTTCTAAAGGTTTATCCATATGATTTTCATTTGCTTATGTAACAAAAACAAATGTAGAGCCTATATAATGACATCTTATTTCACAGCTAAGTTTGCAACCTTGTATCAGTGACAAGTTACCTGACATACAGGTAGACTCATCCATTTGTAAAAAGGAAAGAAGTGTTCTTCCTGGAATTTCCCAAACACTGATCTGAAGATGGCAGAAGGTCTTAGACCAGCTATCCCAGAGATAGATCAAGAAGTGCTCACCCATGTGCTGTGTCCTTTTCCCCTTCCCTCTTGGTTTGATCTGTACACTACATCTTTATTTCCTTGGGCTGCAGTCCCTTATTTGGATGAAAAGGAGGAGCCAAAAGTGCCACCAGACTGCAGAAGCAGCTTAATCACACACCAGTGCCACAAGGAGTGGTAACAAAGGAAAATCTACAGCGAGTCATTTCTGTATATGAACTAATGTGACATTTTATCTCCTTTGTGTGGCCTTTCCAATTGGAACTGCCTCCTGATTCAGTAGTTGTGAGGAAGATAAGAAATCCAGATGTCCCTTTTTCAAGAGCTACTGACACCAAGAAAGAAAAAAAACCCCACAATTTTTCTTCTGTTAGTATAAGAAAAAAAGTCAGTACAAAGGAACAAGAAATTCGGAAAAACAGTGAAGTTACCTTTGTATTTTTCTAAACCCTCAGAGTGTAGGAGAGGTTGATGTTTCATCAACACATGAACTTTAACAGTACGGTAAAAATAAATATAGCTCAAGATGCTAGCCAGCTAAAACAAAAAAAATCTCATTTCTCTAAAGGCCCACTATAGTGATGTATTAAACCAGGAGAAAGAACTATATTTTGCCTATTCTTTGGCATGTACTACGTAGTGAAACTAGTATTTTTAAAATTAGTATGACTTTTATCTTTGTTTTAACAACATTGCTAAAAAATGGAAAACGGCAACTATTTTTAACTATTTATAAGTAGCATTACTGCTACTTTTACAGGAGTCAGAAGCACTTTCCCCTCAAAAGAATGTTATTACTCATCTAAGTAATAAATTTATGTCATTCTGGGAGCCTGAAAGAAAATGGAATTACCAAAAAAGACAAGCTACAAAGTTTCCTAAATGCCTAAAGAGTATGTTAAGACTATATTTCCTAAAAGGTATAAAAAATGGAAGCTGAAGCATTGCTTGAAGAAAAGTCTTTTCATTTCTCCTTCCTTATAAACCTGTTTTGCAATAAAAAAAGTTGTCAGTTTTCTGTACTTAAAAAATGTATGGGAGTGTCCAAGTCTCTCCCAGCTCCAAAACAGAGCAATGTGAACTCAAGGCTTTTAATTCATGCTCTGAAAGATGTGCTTTATTACAAGTATTTAAAGTCTGGAGGCAAAAATGAAACTATGACAAAATCCTGGCTTAGATTTCTATGAATTGATCTCATCTTATTTTTTAAGTATGTCAAACTTGTTTTAAGTACCTCTGGGAAAAGAAAGGCGTAGTATTCCTATTGTTAGCACCAAAGCCGAATTCTAGTTATTACACAGAGACCAAAATGACTTGTCATCTCCTTAAATAATTTTTAAAATAAGGTCAGCACTGTGTAATTTATCTGGCTGACCCATGCACTTTTTTTTTCATAATTCCAGACAGATTAAGTTTTACATTAAGTTACAGGTCATTCACACCATGTTCAAACTAACTTTATAATACAACCCTTTTAAGATCTTCACTGGCTTTTGAGGAAAGGCAGATGACTTGTGCAACTCACTTATATTCTTACTGTACTAAACCTATGATATGCTACTCAATTTTACTTAATATATCCTGATAATTGGTTTTGCAAATTTACTTTAGAAGCACCAATTTTAACAGTTCTGTCCCCAACCATCACTTGACTATGAAATGATCCACAGGCTTTCCTGGGATGGGACCAAAGTTTTAGGGGAAAGACAAGACCACAACGCTTATGGGCAGATTTACAGCACCAGTTGCTTCCACAAAGTTACAGCACATATACAAAAGAAACAGGGAAGACATGGGGACTGATGGAAGACAAATGAAGTCAGCAATGAGGAGTTGGGCAATTTGTGAGGACCGAGCGGAAAATGGACCATTCACTGCTTCAGTCACAACAACCAGCACAGCCAGTGAATGCAGTTCTGATTTACTATACAGACTTTTAAACAAGGTATTTATCCATAAGGATCTACACATATGAGCAAGCAATACAATCATTTTGTTGATCTGTAAAGCTTAGAAACAAGCTAGAAACAAGTAGCAGATACAGAATCAGCAAGCATATACAGAGGAACTTATAAATATGTAGTATGCTGATCTTACTAGCAAATACTCTAATATTAGCAGCAAATAAATAAGAAATCTTCCATTCTCAGCACAAGAAAATAGTCTGCACAACATCCAAGAATAAGTACCATCAGTACCTCAACATTATTTGCCTCTATTTCTTTCCACAGCACACTGTAAGGGAAGAAATCTGTTACTTAACATCTGTTCAATTTTGTGACATACACAAAACTTGATTGACATCTGCTCTACATTAGAAATTGCTGGCAATCAGATGCTAACTGCAGGAAAATGGAAAGAAAGCTAGTGGGGATGGAGTGAAAGTCAAGTCATGCAATCTCTTTACTAAAACAGATAGACATTTTTAAGGTTTCACAAATAACTGATCATGATAAGCACAAGTAACTGAACAGATGCTTGGTGTTTTTAAATTTCCTGGATGTATCAACAGTTCTGGCTGATACACAGCAAGTCTGAAAGTTGTAATTTTTGCTACAGGTACCTTTGACATTCTCAGAATTTCAGTAAAATACATTCTCATTCAAACAAGAAGAGTTTCCTATAGTGCTTTCTATAAAAAATGAAGCTGAGCCATCATTTGCTCTTTCTGGAAGGTAAGGCTTCCATACACAACACTTGGAATGTTAGTGTAACCACAGCACACTGCAGTACCATGGCAGAGAGATCAAAACCTGGCAGAAACACTACGGTTAGCCAGTACCAAAAAAACCTGACCATAGATATAAATACAACCATGGTAGTGTATCCAGGCTACATGGGGAAAAATGTAAAGAAGGATCAGGGTCTTGTGTAGATGACCTCTACCAGTCAGTCCCTTCTAACCTAGAGATTGTGTGACATGAAAAGTTCAGAGATCCAGTTAAAAGTTAAGGAACATTTCTCAGATGATTTTAATCCATCTATACAAGAGATTTCATTAGATGCAAGCTTCAAGAATGCAAGTGTTACATAATTTCTTTACAAACAAAAGACCTTGGCAATCCCTCTCTAAAACAGACTTAGCTCTCCCAGAATTAAGAGCACTGAACATATGAAGACTTAATTTTTATTATTCCTTAAAAGAATATCTAACATCTAGCAAGAGAAGCAATTACTCCGCCCCCAAGTACAGCTTTATCATCAGGGAAGCAGGTAATTCCTCCAAACTTCATTGATTTTATTCAAAAAGAAGAAAAGACCTGTCTGAAAGAAAAAGTTGAACAAAGAAATTTTAATGCTTTCTATATATTTTCCAGATTAACTAGGTCAGCTGTGATCCGATCAGATGTACAGACTGGGACTTCAATAGCAGCATCATCAGAGAAGACAGACTACATTTGCCTCTGGAGTACAAGGCCTCAAGAAGCATTTAGAGAACCAGAACCCAGAAGCAGTTCTCTAAGCACTTTGTTCCACCTGTGGCTATTCATTACATTACCGAGGTGATATGAAAACTCAAAAAGTACATTTAGATGGTGTGACACAAATAGTCTAGTATTACAGAACTTTAAAGGTGACATGATTGCCCATTCTTCTACTCAACGGATCACTCACACACACTTTGACTCATTTTAGCAAGTGCAGACGAATAAAACTGAACCCAGGCAGGAAGTATAGTAGGAAGCAAGTTTAAATATAAATGGAATCCTGATTTTTGTATAACTCCTTTCATCAGTTTCCACTCCAAATAGAGCAGAGTGACCATTACATATACATTTAATGAATTATCAGTATAGTCCCTTTGAGCTTTTACTGTTTTTTAGGATTTAAAGCCATAATTTCAAGAAGTTCCAAAACCCTCATCTTACAGAGTTCAGTATGAAACTGATAACAAACTTCCCTATTTCCTGTATTTTCTTGAGTTGGCAACAGGAAGAAATTAGTGGAAGAGTGAACAATGACAGGGCTTCAGGCACAGAAGAAAGCAGAATACACTTTTGGCATTCTGTAAGACACACATCCCCTATGAATGACCTAACTATGCCAGAAGATAAGGTGTTTTACTCCACTACTGTGGAGTAGTTCTCTTTTGTTTATTCTCTTGTATACCCATTATTCTTGAGGACCTTTTTTTTCTCCTCCAGACAGGATCTAATATTGATGGATAAGATCATTATGTGGCTAATGCTTTGTTAATGAATCAAATTACTACATCTCAGTTAAAATGCTTCTGTTTAAGAGCTGCTCTGGTATTGCCAAACAAGAAAGTATTTTTTCCAGGGTGTCAGCACTAAGGTCTGAGGTTCTTGTATCTCAGAACTAGTAACATACAAGGTTTGTGCTACTCTTCAGAATGCAACAGTATATCAGTACTCATGGCTTCCAAACAGACGATACTTCCTTTTATTCTGTTTTTCTTGCCTAGGTCCTTGCCTAGGTTTTTCTTAAAAAACAAAGTACAGTACAAGCTAATATAAATATTGGTACTAGGAATCAGTAGATTAAAACACTGTTAACAATAGTAAACATGAAGTTCTCTGAATATATCCATAAATCCACCCTTCCAGAGATTCATTCTATGTTCAACTTTAGCAACTGAAAGAAGATCACATTAGCTGTTTATTATGCTTCATATTTTGAACAATTTTATTTTGGTCAGAGCTTTTCATAACTGTTGTTTCCTATACAGAAAATGTCTGTATGCAAGAGCCAGTTAAACGTCCAAATGGAAAAAATATACCTGCATAGCCATTATTTTGTTAGTCTAATCTATTAAGTAATTCTGTTATACTATGCATGCTTAAAAATCATAACTATTTCAAGTGACTTTTCATTAACTGATAACAGATATCCTTCTCTAAGATCATACCTGTTTTAACAAACTGATAAGAACATTCATATGAACAGTACTTAAAAGTCACCAACTACTACCTTAGATAGTTTGCTTCAAATAAACATCTTGATGACATCAGGACTGGAACAGTATCCTCAAGAATGCTAAACAAGAAGTTTGTTTTCAATGTAAAAAAATGTGCAATGAATTCCTCTTGTTTGCTCTTAAATATTGATATAAAGCTGTGGTAATGCAGCACTCCTAAAAACAATGTTAGGGCTGTGACCAGAAAAGTGATTCAAAAATGTGCCTGGCAGAGGCTGGTTTCTTGTTTGGGTTTTTTTTCTTTTTTAGAGTATTCATGTAGCAAAAAGTTCCCTGCTAGCCTAATTTAATGCTTTCATTTTTCTAATTACGCTGAAACATCAGTTAAGAGCCTACCTGATGTTTTGGAGAATTTGCTGTGCTGGGATTGATATTCCGCAAAGCCTAAGAGTAAAAATAAGATGGATAAAAATTACTTTAGCTGCACGGTTTACCTATGCAGGCTGTCTTATAAACACCATCTTGTAGTATCAAGCCCCCGAGACAGGCCAGATGAGACAGGATAAGGGAGTTAAGAACTGTGAAAATCATGACACAGTGAAACAAAACTCACAGATTTACCAAGGATGCATATTTGACAGATAAGCTTAATGACTAAGGAGAACAACATGAAGAGAACTGGTTGTCACCTGCTCCAAAGTTAGTCAGGTTCTCAATGACAACTGAGGCAAGAACACAATTAGAAGGCCTACCTAGAAGCATGCTAGCACAGGGTAAAATGTCTGTTTGTGGATTAATTGCAAAGCAGGAACAGCAGAAGCCCAGGTGCTTAAGCAGAGAGAAAGTCCTGATGCCACCTTTGCAATGTATTCTTACCTAGAGTACTATAAAAAGTAATGGCTGTAAAGATGACCCATCTTACACCAAGAGATGCTGAAGATTCCTACAAAACAGTCCTTGACTACAAAGGGGATAACGGAAGTCAGATTCCAGGACAGAATACTGCAGGTGATGAAGAAAGAGAAAAGCTGTCTTTGAAGACATTAAGATGTTATCCTCTTCTGATACAAGGCCCATCACCCAAAGTGAAAAGGGAAAGATTTTAGGTTTTCCTTAAAGAAAAGATTAGTGCTTTGTCTGCAAGTGTCAAAAACCCAAAGAAATATCTTAAGTATCTAGCACAGATAGTATTAACTATTAAAACACTCAGATTGAACAATCAAAGCAGAAGGCTTAGAGTCAAAAGGAGATCAAGCCCGAATTCCAATCCAGAGATTGCAAAGTCCAGCCCTACACTTTAATATTTGCTACAGCCATATCCATATAGTAGAAAACACTAAAAGGCATAGTTTCCAGCCTTATTATGAAGTGAGAAATTCTTCAGCATAAGAAAACCACAGGTTCAAAATGCATCACAAGTTATTCAGTTGTTTCATGCTCACTCCACTATCGAACAGGTAAGATTTTGGCAATGAGGCATCTCTTTAATGTATCTTATATAAACTTTGAAAATACTTCAAAATCCTACAGACTGCAACAAGTTCTAAAACTGAAGACTTTCCTCCCCTTAAAAAGGAGAACTAAAGTAGCTGTGGGAAATAACTTTTTGCATGACTTGGAACTCAATGAATATGAAATATATTATTAGGAGGAATATCCAATCACATCAGCAGTCCATGCTGTCATCCTTATAGTTTGTGAAGCCTGCTCTTTAAGAGTTTTGTTAGAGGGAGGAATGAGGGAGGAAAGCAAAATTCTTCAGTCTAAAAAATCAGATACTTTCACCACCAAGCTGATATCAGTAAGAGAATTAATTCAGACCTTTTTAGATCTCAAGGCTTTTTGTATAGTCACTGGTATTTAAGACTCACTGAAACAACAACTTAGAAATATCAAAACATAGCATACAAAAGAAATAGTGGAAGTAGGTGTCTAACCTGTGGCCTCACCTGCCGAAGCAGTTCTTGATGCTTCAGTCTCAGCCTTTCTTTCTCCATCTGTAGCTGCTGAAGTCTCATCTGTTGTTGCTGATTGGAGCTACTCCCTCCCATCACACCACCCTGGGGACTCTGAGGAGCCAGAGGAGGTGGCTGTTTGACTGGAGCACTTTGGCTGATTCGCTGATTCATGGCTAAGGAACCAAAACAATAAACATTTAAAAAATAAATTCAAACAAATACATGAAGGAAAGTAGTATTCATAAAAGGTATACATTAAAAAATATACAAAATTACAAGGCATGACAGTACAAAACATGCAGCTACACTAATATCCAGAGTGTGAAACGTATGCTCATGCATGAGCAATCAATGTGTGCAAAATTAATGGAACAGTCTCATGGTTAAGACCACGTACTTATTCTAAAAGCTTCTAAAAACAGTTTAATGTGCTAACTGCTGAAAAATTCAGAAGTGGTAGTAAAATATTTCAAGTTGAATTTGAAAAATCTCTCTTCTTTCTAATAAACTATTCTCACTGCAAACACAAATAGTAAATAACTTGTTTTATTCATGTGGAATCTTAGGTACATTTAACTTGAGAACACACAGAACGACAAAATGGATCATTGTACTTTTATTGAAAACAATTAAAGGCAACCTGCTGTGGTGCAAGGTGATGCAACCAGCATTCACATCCTTGTCCCATCACTATTTTAGTGTTAGAGACTTCATTTAGAGCTTCTTGTTAGGCAAAATTAGAGTTGTTACAGAAATGGCAGATAAATTATACAGCCATAAATATGGACATCAACAAACAACACATTTTGCTAGTGCTTCATTTTCTTTTATCCCTCAGAATTATGCATTGCATTTTTCCTGGGGAGCAAAGCCTAAGACGATTTTATTTTATAAAATAATACATAACTGGGATGCATCTATTTGATGTATGAGGCCTGATTTCTCCCTCACATGACACCCATATGGTTAAAGTCAACAGAGGCACTAGAGTTCCCAGAGTGGAAGAGAGAGTGGGAAAGGCTGACTGTATTGAAAGGGCACTATTTTCAGGGGCTTTCAGCTTGGAATTAGCTCTCCATCTCCATCGTGTTCTCTGTAACAGACTGAATCTGTTAACACTCACAGTATTCTGCAGAATGCATTTGCTGAAGCAGTGATGGAAGAATGGCAGGGATTTTTTTTTTTTCCTGGGAATGAGGATTATGGTTTACAGAAACGAAGGAAAAAAAGAGAGGTTCTTTTAGGATGACAGAGTGAAGTGGGAAAAAAAACCCATCAGAATTAGTTTGAATTAATGTTTTCACTATATAGAGGATTCCTGGAATAACAACATTTCTAACTACCAAAAAACTCTGCATCGTCTTTTGACTGAAAAGCCCTTCAGTCTCCACTGTCTTTTGAGTGTTCAATTTAAGGTACAATAGTGCTGTTCTTCTGTTCCAAGAAAGCCAACATATATTTATCACATAATACTAAACCAATTAGAGACCCAGCCCAGCAGTCTCTATCCTTTCAACTAATCTACTGGTCCAGCACAGACTCACCAGTCTAATGGGCAGAAGGGTCATATTTGCATTAGTCCAGCCAACATAAAATGCTGTAAAATAGCTTACAGTAATTTGAAACTATTTCATGCAGTTGCTGGTTAAAGAGCTTCATACATATAATTGCTAATATGATAAAACTTCCTGTAAGGTAAGTGAACCTGTGAAGTAGGAAGAGAAACTGGGCCAAGTAGAAACAACTAGGGCTGCAGTTCAGTTCCAACCTACAAGTCTCATCCTGATGCAGCATGAAAAAAAACACCAGTGGGAAAATTACATTCCTGTGGACCAAAGCCTAAAATCAAACAGTTGATGTTATGAGATATCCAGCACCACTTCACCATCAGAACTGAACTTCAGGACAGAAGGTGACGAGAGTGAGCCAATTAACCAGCTCTGCCATGTGAGCTGTGGTCTCTGGGCCAGTGACAGGAAGTTAGCCCAAGACATGACCTAGAAACTTAAGCAAAAGTCCTAACACTATCAACAGCTGTCCTGTGGGCAGTGAACATTCAACTACAAGCACCAGGAGCTCCACTGGGCAATATCTGCTGGAAGTTTGAAAGCAATTACTCAACCTTCATGTATCAAAGTTGAAGCAAAGTTGAAGCTACAGAAAGCAATGCAAAAAGCAAGGCAGCCCATTTAGCAGTTTTAGATAAGCTAGACAAGACATTGCTGGAGTGGGAAACAGATCTCCTCCTTCCTCTCTTTTCAAGTCTGGAACCAGGACCATGCCTTTTGCTCTATATATCTTACTCTCTTTCACCTTATAAGCAGAAATAAAGTTAATAGGGGACAATGAAAAACAGCCTTCTCTTGCTGTTAGTTAATTCTGCAACCCTAACCGAAGTCTGTGCTACCTGTCAGAAGTTCCAGGATCCAAACCCTGCTAATAAACAAGATGGAAGGTCATCTACAGTGTAAAGTCAAAAGGGAGAAAAATTCAAAAATTACAGTCACCTGAAATGAGCACATCTAAGTTAAAAGCAAATTAGCTTGTAAAATTTAAGTGCCCAAAGCTGAAAAACGTCAATTTTCTTTCGGTTAAAAACACTCCCTTTTTAGTCCAGTCCCCAATTATATAATCATGGTTTCAGAGTCCTACCTTAATGCAGTTCACAGCCAAGTCATGTTACAGAAAACCTCATAAAAATTTAACAGTGTCTAACCTTAGTTAAACATTTCAGTGCAGTATCACTAACATTCCTTCAATATGTTATGAATTTGTTTTTCCTTCATGCACTATACAAGTATCTCTTTTCCTCAAAAAAGCAGCTTTGTATTTCCTGCTCATGCCACATTCGGCTCTTTTTATTTTATATGTGTGTCCTTCTGACAGCTGGTAGTATTATTCCTGTTCTCTCTGACCACTGTTTGCTCCATTCTTCTCATCTCCTGACTTTGTAATTTTAAGAAAGAAATAATGTTTCTCTGATCTGATGTTTTTCATTTTATTCCCTCATCCTAGATCCCCAAAATGTCTTTTAATGTCCATTTTGAAAGTAGTATTTCTAAGAAAAAGCATATCTAAAGCAGGAATATCATAAGATATTGAGACTTTGGTGTATACTTAAAATTCATCAGTAAATGTCAGGGGATCACTTAATGATATGATTTAGTAATTAGTTGGAAACTAAATCTAAAATTCCAGTTTCTATATTATTATTATTATTATTATTATTATTATTATTATTATTATTATTATTATTAATCGCACATCATTAAAAGGTTGTTTCTGAATATTTTATTATTTCAGGAATAAAAGTGCAAAAGACTTCAAATTTATAAGATTTTAAACTGTCCTCAGATTTTTTATATGAGCAAACTTTTTTTAACTGTGAAATTAAACTAAAAGTTAGGATATTAGAAGAAGATGCTGCTAACTGAATTTTACTGACTTTACATATCCAAGAGAAGAACCGGAGAAAAAACCACAACAATAGTATCAATGATTTTCATACACCTTGGTGATTACACAAGTGTGCTATTTTCAAGGGAAACTCAAAGAAGAATGTGATTATCTATAATTTCCAACACAGTATTTAATGAAAAGGCAGGGGGGAGGAAACACATCTTGTTTCAATTGACAGGAAAAAACACAGGGTTTAAAAGCTTTTTGTCGTCGATTTGGGGTCGAGGTACTTTTGCTTGCTTGTTTTGTTGGTGAGCTTTTTTTTCTTTTTACATTCCCAATTCCCCATTACATACCAGGACATGACTGCAGAAATCTGCACTCTAAAGAATGTGCTTATTAATGCGATCTCAGATAGCAGATTTTATTTTTTCTACACCTCATGTATTTGTAATGATCCTAACACGCACTGCTCTTATCACGAATTCAAAGGTGAAGAGCTTCATTTTATCTGTTAGCTAGGACTTACCAGTTTCTAATACATCCTGTTCCTTACCTTCCATGGCTATGGAAAGCATTTAAATAAGGGGCTCTGCACCCACACAGCGGAGGATGCAAAGACCTCACAGGCAGAGCAGGAACAAACAAGTCTTTGTTTCTAGAAGAGGGGGATTTGAGGGAGGAGGAGGGGCAGACAAGTTAAACATGGGCAACTTAAGCAGTAAAAAAGATCTTGTCCTAAAATATGGCTCCACAATCTGTGGAATACAGTCAATTGCAATTGCTGAAATATGTTTTTGAGAAAATTACTGGTCTTTAAAAGCTACACATTAAATGTTCTACTCTCAACAGCAGAAATGCCTCTTCTGTGCTATACCAGACAATACCAGACAATACCTGAAAAAAGTTTAGACTGCTGTTGACATAATGAAAAAAACCCAAACAACCAAAACCCAAAAAACAAAACCAAGAGAGAAAAGCAATTACCAGGCTTTGGTGCTAGAGAGAAAAGGCCAACAAATTTTTAACAACTCAAGCATAAAAGGCTAATTTCTCTCCCAAGATCCTCTGTCAGTTGAAAATCCCAAATCCCAGGGCAGTGACAGTTTGCAATAAGACAGCACCTCTCTCCTATGCAGAATTACATACAGAAATTGCACCCTTAATGATTAGGAGACACAGCTGAATGTTTGATGTTGTTTCTTTCCTACTTATAATTCCACCCTTCAAAGCTAAACCTAATTTAAATCCGCCAATTCGAAGACACTATTTAGTTGAGCAAACAACAACAAAAAAGCTCAGGATGCAAGCATACTACAGCTGACTGTCCTTACTAATAAGAATCAATGTTTTCATTGGGGGAACTAAAGAACTTGTCCCCTTCAGCTCCATTTTGAAACTAGACAGCTATTGTGCATCATTTTTGGCTATAGTCTGGTTTTTACCTGGTGCTAGTTTGCAACACTTCAACAAACGCAAAAATCCTCTTTGATTATATTTAAAAGAGCGATGAAGAAAAAAAAAATGCCAGTAGGATTTGAAAGAGTCTTGAACGTAATAAAAACCATGTTCCAAGGAGCTTTTTAAGAAAGGCCTTCTACAATTTGTTGTTTAATCAGGATGTAAGTAATTTTTCTGGATTGTATTCTTTATAATGTATTGCTATATTACTCTAAGGAAAACCCACTCACAGTTTCATAATGCAGCTGTTATGAAACAACCTAAAAATTAGCACAATAAAATATTCCATTGCTTTCAGTCTCTGATTAATCTGACAATCCTGGATCTTAAGAGTATGGGGGAAACCACAAATAGACAGTTCTCTGGGCTCATTTTGCTGTTTAAGTGTACAAACAAATCTTAGTGTCTTAGGCAAACAGAAATATTCTTGAGCTGAAAACAGACTCCTGAGCTGAACTTCTGGTTAAAGCAAGAAATATCCAATGAAAATACTATTACAGAATCATGTCAAAACTACAGACTGGTTACTCTGCATTTATCAACTAGTTTCATTCAAATTAAATTAGGATTTTTCTTTTTGTTTTAACCTGCTGGTTAAAACAATATAAATTAAGTTCCTTTTTCTTTGATAAGTCTGCCATTGTTTTTGAAGTTTTTCTGTATTTTCAAATGTAGATGTGCAATAGCCAGACTGACTTGAGCATCATTAAGACTCTACAGCATGTATAGACTCTTGAATCACTGGTAACTAAACTGGAGCAAAAAGCTGTGTCAGTTCTTTTCCCCCCACAGCAGTAAACAGCAGTATTTATAAACCACTTTCACTCAATGTAAGCCAGTTTCAGAAGAACTAAAATATACTGGCCAGCCAAAAAAGCAAATATAAATTATATTCAGCAGTAAAGTAAGTTAAGCAAGTAGCTTTTAGGAACTTCAGTGCACACATATAAAAGAAAACTCTTTAAATAATGGGCTCTTATTAAAACTCTCTTTTAACTCTCTACATAACTCTTATTCACTTTAAAAAAAAATCAATTTTAATTTTGGAAGGCTAAACAAGTTTTGAATTACTTGACTTACAGAATGCAACTGACACTGTAAGTATCAGCACTACAGAACTATATAAGACAGAGTGCACTGGACAGATTATGAGAAGAAACCTGAACTAATAAAGGTTTAAATTTAAATTTTATGTATGAAACACTGAAGACTACAGCAAGTGCAGGAATCTGAGCTAACCAAGCCCTCATATGTCTGTCCACTTACTCTGGCAAAATATATTTAATGAAAGCTAGTCCACATGTTAAACCAAAGTTTACTCAGCAAGAAGTCTACATAAGGCTATTAGCTGTGAACAGTTTCATTCTTTAATCACCACATAATACTTCCTGGGTTAACTAACCAAAAGACAAGCTTCTTTACAATTTCTAATAAAATAATGTGATAACTTTTTAAAATGCAGGTTTCCTTTAATTAATTTGAGTAGAACAAACACTGTATATATGTGTCTGCACATCTTCATATTTTTTTAATTTGTCATAAGTCCAATAGAAATAATTAAACAGAAATTACAAAATCCAGTAAAAACTACTGCAAAAAAAAATCAACAGTGTACTGTCAAGAAACACTTCTATATAAAAGAAACTACCATCATGTTTCAGCATGATTGAATTCAAAGACAAAAAGCCTGATGTCTTTGAATTTAAGATCATATATGATTAGATACAGACTATATAATTACTGTGTATATATATATTTAGATTACAGATAATGAATCATGTTCAAAATGATCCACCTTCAACTTTAACACAGTATGCTCATTACAGGAAAGTGCAAACTGCTGTATTAGAAGGATACGGTGGAAAAAGTAGCCCTGTTAGGAGTGCAGTTTCCTTTCCCTATCACAGCTGCTTAGCACAATGCTGCAAGCATGCGTTATTTTTACTGGCACCCAGACATCATTAGCCATAAATCTCCTTTCCTGAACAGGATTCAATTACTCTGAAAACAGAACAAACCACAAAACAGGTGTAAACTTATATAAACCTACTGTCCTGATGAATTCTTAAGAAGAGTGTGGGTTTCTCTCTTTTTCATAGTCTAGAAATATTCTACCTAAAGTAGGTAACTGCATCCTGACACAACACTTGTGGACAGATTTAGTGATTTCTTCAGTGAACTTCAGTTAAGAGGTATAAATACATCCTGCTTTCAAACAAACCCAGTTTTCACTTTCTGATATAATCATACACAACAAATAACTATTTATTGTCATTACTATAAGGCAGTACCTGCCTTTTACAAAGGGATGCTTACCAGTGAAATTTCATCTGCCTCTGCAGATTTGCAGCAGGCTTTGACAGAAGTCACTGGTTCACTGAAAACTGATGCTGCTTCATCTGTAAACATCTCTGACACACATACCAAAATACAGACGTCTTTACCCCATCCTAAGTGATCTCCTGAAACTGTTCTGGAAAAGCAGAGACAGGCAAGTGAAAAATCTAATACCACTGGACCTTTTTAGATGAGTCAAATCCTCCTTTGTTTTACAGAGTATGTAAAGAGGATATGCCACTGCATTTGCAGACCAAAGCCACTTGTGGCTCATGCTCTGCTTTTTGTGCAAAAAACTGAAGGCAGGTGTGGAATTTAAGAAGTCTTAAATGCTACTATGATCAGACACAAAGTCTGGGCTTTTTTTTTTTTTTTTTTTTAAACTAGACAAAGGGCAAACTCCAGTTTTCCAATCCAGAACTCCAGTTCTATCTTGCCCAAAAATCTGCATCTTGAAAGGCTCCTACAAACTAATTTGAAGGAATATATATTAAACAAAGTGCTAGATAGGTAAGGAATAAGAAAGCAACACTACAGAATACCTCCTTTTAATTTCTGATACTTAAAAATTCAGTGCAGATGCACTGAAGCTTAAGCTTTAATTGAATTTCAACCTTGTTGTGTGTTAGCTTGCTTTTTCTTTAAGCAGAAATGATAAATATATGTTTCAATTAAATGTACATTTTACTACAGTGTTTCTGAATAAGCTCTTTTCACTTTTTCAAAGGCACAGGTTTTATACTCCAAAAAAAAATACGGATGCAGAAAAACCTGGTGTACATTCTCTGTAATCGTACTACCATCATCAGTTTTATTTCATTTTCCAATTATGCAGTCAAGCAGCTACTGTACAGAGGGCCCCTATGGCACTTTTCCTAATGATATTAAACATTGTTTTGCCTTACCTTCCCTCTCATCCAAAATTCATGCACAACTTCAAAGAACATTAACATTATCTCTAAGTGGGAGTGATAAAGTCGTGGCAGTGGTTTCAACCTGAGGTCACATATTTTGCTTCATACCCCATGATCGCAGCTCCAAGAATTGGAAAACCAGGAAAGAAACTGAGAGTGTGCAACATTGGTATGACCATAAGTTACAAGACTTTAAAACCCAAGGAAACTCAAACAATATCTTGTTTTACTCCAATCCCTACAGACACTTGTCTGGCTATTCTACTGGAGTAGTAAGGTCTCCACACCAAACTTAAACCAGCACAAATCAACTGCCAGTTTCCAGTATTTTCCCACTTCAAATTCATCTTTCAATTTAATATATTAAGCACCCTCAAAGGGCAAATTATTTATGGTTGCATTTCAAAAGCAAGTCCTATCGTTGGCAAACTTAAATAAGAGTTAAAATCCCTTTAATGATATTTGATACAAAAGCCAATTCTTGGAAACTTACAGCAAAAAAGCTGAACAATTTTAAACCTCAACTGGTTCTAGGAAATTTGATTTTATAGGAAAAGCAGATGTTCTTCTACTTCATCAATTCCAGCCACTCTGAATGCATAGCTGATCTGCTTCCTATCCAGATGTTTGAGTATCAAGAAAATGCATTATGTTATCTGAAAGGCTCAAAAATCCAGTAGGATCTGTGAAGAATGACCAATGAACAACAGCAGAAAAGACAAAATGGTCCAAAAGACAAGTTCAACCTGATACTCCAATTCCATCAACGGAAAAAACCTCTCTTCTAAATAAAATGAAACACCAAGGCAATTCAAGGCCTCTTACTATGCGGCCTGCAAAGGCACTGAGAAGGTAGGACAGCATGTTTTTACCAGATGCTCCACTAGACAAGAATCCTGCTGACACAGGCCTAAGAACTAACCCCCTCCCATCCCTACTCCTTTGATCCCATGTCATTTTTATGGCTGTGCTTGGCATAAGAAGACCCTCCTTTCATACTTAGTTTTTTCCTAGATATTAAAGTTTGTGACTTGCCCTAACACAAAACTGTTTTAAAGCTGTATTTGTAGACTTGGAGGATGAAAGTTTGAGCCACAGGACTTCAATGACACTTAAGTTGTGTAGCTGAAGGCCTCAAACCCATTTCAAAGATGTTAGACTTGAGTCTTGGAACAAAGTTCTTATCTTCAACTTGGAGCACTCAGCTTTTAGACTTAGCCTACCCCACAGCTATTCTGACAGAGGCACTTTTCTGATGCATTATTTCTAAAAGCCTGCTCCAAGAAAGAATACATACTAATTACATTCCTTTATTTTCTGTTTAAAAGCATGAATGCCAAAGAGCTCCCACCAAGTCAGTCCACCTAAAATAATTTTTCCAAGTGATGTTCCTTCCACTTGCTCTTTCCTAGCCACAATAATGGAAAATTCCAAGCACTATTTAAAAAAGAGCTATATCCTCACCTACTAGAGAAAATAAAGATGAATGCAGAGCTTCCATCTGATGAGGAACATACAC
Organism: Fringilla coelebs; assembly: GCF_963513975.1. Classification (NCBI taxonomy): domain Eukaryota; kingdom Metazoa; phylum Chordata; class Aves; order Passeriformes; family Fringillidae; genus Fringilla; species Fringilla coelebs. The sequence continues at coordinate 76,966,242 of NC_140029.1, forward strand.
AGATATAAAGGCTGTCTCCCTGGAAGCTGGGAATTCAGAAGCAATAAGAGCAAAAACTCTTCATACCTTCTGCTTCTGAATACTGGAACAGAGGAGTATGTTTGCACATACCACTGAATAGCTTTGTTTTCTTCAATGGTTCTTAAGATTGGTGAAAGTGGCAGAGACATTAATTCCTCCTTCATTTTAAATCACCATTAGCATCACTGTAATAACCAAAAGCTTCAACAAGACAAAGATGAATTTATCCTGCTTCTGGAAGTATTAGTAGTCACGAATACTGAGAACCAAGCCCTTATATTAAAGGACAGTGATAAAAAAGGGTATGGTCATCCTCAGGGGAAAAATACCAACAGAGGTTTCAACCTATATTAAGCACAGAAAGGTAAACTTCTGAGTCATTCACATGCTATTTAGGGTCACAGCACATATTTGTTAAGGATCTCCACATAGTAAATAAATGCAAGGCTCAGTAATTTAACTCTGTCAAAGAGATTTTTTTTTTTTTTGACTGGAGTAACTTAAGGAGGTCACAAGTAAGAGAGCAACAGGAATAGAATTTTGTATTTTCTTGGCTGAAATGATAAAAACATAAACCGCAATACAATGTGTACAACTTAGGTTTTCAAGGAAAACTCCTTCAAGCTCAACAGCAGCTAGCAGCTTGTCTCTATTTGCCGTCACTCTAGATCAGAAGAGCCCACATGCTTTTTTTTCCCTTTCCTGCCCCTTTCAGTTACACTTGAGCTCTTTGACTGAAAAGGTCTGGAACAGATTAAAAGTCCAACCACAAAATAAAGAGCCTTGGCATGTACTCAAGCCTGTCTGGGATACACATACACAGTGGGCCCAAAAAGGGAAGCTATGCAGCAAGAAACCCTTAATCAGTCTTTTGGACATTTCTAACTTCTTTCAGTTTAACTGCACAGCCTTAACATTTGATAGAGTTTCAGTATGCACAAGACCAGCAGCTTTTGCCCTTACAGTTGGACCACTCTATTTACAGGAATTCAAAATAATTCTGAAAAGCAAGATTCATTTCACTCACAATCTCTGTCCATTAAGGCATCTTCCATACCCCTTTTTAATTCCAGTTCATCTTTGGAAATGATAAAGTAATGCATGTAAAGAAAAACAGATACCCTGCAAGATTACCTGAGGAAATGTAATTGCAAAAGGCAACTGATTTTCAAAATGACTGCTTCCTTTTCAGCCTTACTCACATACTAAGTAATTATGAAGTTGCAAATTACGCACACTCCTCTTGCAATGTGCGAACAGGTCTGTAGCTCTGCTTGGTGTTAAAGCCAGCATGGACATTTGCCAAAGCTGACACCCCACCTTTGGGCTCAAGTTGCATAGTGGTTCAACCTGTCTACAAACTGGTGAGCAGTTTATAAACAAAGTGTGACAATCTGGTGTTCTCCGTAAGAGTAAATGGATGTTGTAAGTAAGTACTCAAGCCTACAAACCAAAAATGCAGAATTTCTAGCAGACATTTCAGAAAACAAAACAGAACAGTGACTGTTGAGTTTTGTAGCTCTGCATTTATATGGCATTCATGGAGTTAATGCCTCTCCCAGAAGGGGCCCACAGTTGTTGTTAGGTCAACCCCTGTAAAGCTTCAAAGGTTTTGCATCCCCTCAGCCTGACCTACTCAGTGATCTGCACACTGTTTTCATTTAGCTGCACCGAGTCCAAAAGTAAAGCCTGAAAACCACAATGATCTCTTCTTTTTTTTTTTTTTTTTTTTACTCCTACTGTTTTTCCACGGCTCTGGAAAAATAACTAAAATCCAAAGGAGTTGAAAATAGTAAGTTATTGGGAAAACAAATCAAGGGCAAGCTAATAAGGCTGACACCCACAGGTCACGGCTTTACAAAAAACCAGAAATTTTAACACCATACTAAATACATCACTTGGAAAATCTATGAAAGTAGTTTAGAGTCTTGTTATTATATGTGATTTCTATTCATAGTCATCAGTGCCAATATTTTATTGAAAAGTTTGCAGTTCTGCTCTTCATATAGATAAAAAATATAATTGAAAAAAATTACATAGAAGTTCTGTTTTGTTGAATTTCTCCATCTAGACTTTGTGATTGTCAAGCTACTATTTCTATTTCCAATATTACAGTTTTTATCCCACAAAAAGGTTATTAAGTAGGAGCAACAAAACTAATTAAATTCCTCATCATATTCTTTAATACAGAAGGTTTTGTCATGATAATCACTGTGACAAGCTGGAATTATAAGCTGGTATATGTTTCAAGTGTATTTAAACAGCATGAACTATTATTTGACAATGCCCTCTTAAGATAGCACAAAGGAAAGTAAATATTTTTTTAGGAATTAAAAGATTCTTTTGTGGTAAAGTTTTGCTAATTTAAAGGGACGAGTGAGCTTGACTGAAACTGTCTCAATAAGTAATTTCTGAATGTCACCACTTTGGGGAACTGTATGGATCATGTGGCAAAATACCAACTGGTAGCATTAGAAACTTGGGTAACATACAGTCCTGAAGGATATAAGCTAATAGTATTTATCTTTAAAAAAAAAAAAAGTTATTTAAATAAGGCCTCTACAAGTCAAAATATATTTTAATTGTACTATAAAAAGTTTTCAAAATATGCCTGCAAAATTAAAGCTGAGTGAACTGAAGCAAATCAAGAATTCTGAATTGAGATGAACTTTTACCAAAGCGTGGGTCAAGCCTTGGGTCTAGCCAAGATGTGGTCTTGTTCTTATGGTTTATGTAGTAAATTTCTCCATCCTGGGTCATAGCTTGTTCCCATCCATCGGGGAGTGGGCCTGCAATATAGAAGGAAGGAGTTGATGGCGGGCTCTTGTTTGCTCCAGCTGAAATTGATCTTAAAAATATTTTAACATTCTACATATATAACAATACATGAAACAGAAGAGTTTCAAGCTCATTTTGGGGATTAAGGGCAAAGAAATGCTGGGTGGGAAACCAAGGAACAAGAAACACTTCGATCATTTTTATTTAGGATTTGGACTTTAATTTTCAAACTTGTTTGTATCCTTTCATATGCTTTTGACACATCATTTTGCTATAGCATTCTAGTATAAAACCAGCAATAAGTCAAGCCTGCCAGAATGAAACCAGCATGTGCAACAGGAAAAAGAAGCATAGAATAATTCTACCTCTCACAGAAAAGTTCACCTAGAGATTAAAACAGCAGCAGCAACAAGCTAACACTGAGGAGATCCTGAAATAATCCTGTCTTTCACAAACAATTAAAAAAAGAAGTGACAAACCTCATTTCCTCTTTACCTCATACGCTAACTTTCGGTGAAAGCGTTCAAGGCTTAAGCAGACAAAAATGCAAACCTGAAGAACAAGGCAGGCAAACAAGCAATGACAAAGCAAAGGCAAGGAAACACCATGAGCAGTCAGAAAGACACAGGGCTATGAACAGCAGTACAAAGACTCTACAAGCAGAAAGGCACACACAGGAAAAACTACTTCTAGAAAATGGTCAAAGGGAGGTATATAATGATGTTGTGGAGTCCACAGTTGATGGCTGAACACAGCCTGAGGAATGGTTCCCATATGCTTCCATCAGCAGCTTTCAATAAACTACCTTTCATTCCTATACAGTTCTTAAACCCCTCATTCCCATCTCTATATGGTCATGTAAATTCACCCATACTTTGCTTAGACTAAAAATTATTAAAAAAAATTATATTTATCTTGTCTTAGCGGGAAGGTGCTTGACAAATACAGGGGTTTGAATTTTATGCTCACATTGACATGGACTTGTAAAAATGTCTAAATTAGATTTTAGATTTAAGCACAATTCTCAAATTATACAACAGAAGATTCACTACACATATTAAGAATGTAAAAGAAATTAGAACAAAACCTGCTGTAGAACCAAGCAATTGTATTTCAAGTTCTTCTACTCTTCCTCAGTGTAATACAATATTACAACAGCAGAAGCCATCTGGCTGTTAGACTTGGACTAATAGATTATTCTATATAATGTAAGATACACTAAGTATACACAAATATCACTATTGCACATGAGATTCAGCTATACCCAAAAATATGTGCCCATCTGATAAATGTCTACTACATCCATCTTCGAACTACATTAGCTCTTGACTGCAACTTTGTCCTGAAGTCATGCTCCTGCTGAAGAATTCAGTCTAAAGCTGGGAAGGATAGATTAGTTTGCTTAATCTCAAAAGATATTCTTGGAGAAATGTCAAAATGAGTAAAAAAATAATTCAATTGCATTCCAGTAATATCCCAAGGCATAATCAGGACAAGAATTTCTTACTGTGGTCTCTGAAGATACCTTGCAAACTACATTTCTAATTTAAACTTTCATTTTGGCTCAGAAAACAAAGCCCTTCTCTAACAACTTCACTACTCCATCATTAGTGCTACAGATGAATTTCAAGTGAGGAAGAACAGTGAACACTAGGCATTTTCTTCCCACCTCTTATGCTCTAAATGCTGCCTACAAGTAACAAGTACCTCAGTTTTATCAGAAGCTAGTGAACAGAACAGGCAAGAAAGAGTGACAACACTGCAAATGATGCTTAAACCCTAAAACACTCACTGTACACAAGGACTTTGATGAAGAAATGAAAGCTCCAGTGCAAAGAACGCAGTATTTTGTTACCATCCCAAAGACCAGCCAGCAAACCAGGGAGATGTTTTTTACAAAGCTGGGACACAGGAGCACAGAGACATGTCTGTCCCGCATCATCCAACTGTAGAAGTCAATGAAGAACCAAACCCACTCCTCTACTGCTGAGCCAGCATGCTAGGTCATGAAGGCAGACCTCCTCACTACCACTCTCCTCAGAGTCCTGCTAAGCCATACATGCCTTGGAGAAAGTCAGCAAGAAATTCTTTGTGAACTGCAAAGCCAGAAAAACCCTCTCTGGCTTTAGGAAAAACAAAACCAGCCTTGGGGTGTCAGTTCTGCTGACCACTGAAATCTATACTGGTCCAGCATGTTCCTTTGTAGCAAGTAAGAACAAAATGCCTTTGAAGAAGGCTGCCAGGAGCTGATCAGTCCATCCACCTGGTGGAATAATGCTACTTAAGAGATTCAGTGATCTGATGCGTACTAGCTTACTACTAGAGACAAACCTAGGCAAGGTTCTCTTTCTAAATAAAATGCACAGCTGTGGAACAGACAAAAAGGTCCATCTGCTCACCCAGCTGTCACAGCAGCAAGCCTTCCTTGCTAAGTGCTATAAATGACTGTAGAGACAGAGCTTTTATCTCTGGAAACTTTTGGCATTAATAATGTAGCTTGCTTCCTTGGAAAACAAACTGCTCTCATGTTTCTGCTGTCATCGTTACATACTGAAAAGGCAGTTCAAAAATTGAAATGATTGCCTTCTGTAATTCCTGTTTGATTTTGTGAGTAATTGTGGAACTAGAAGACATGTCTGATTTTCTAAAGGGTCACTTGACAAACTCTGTATTTGAGGTAACTACCAGAGGAAAGAACTAAACCCATGCTGAGGAATAGGAGACACATTCACCCAGAGCATCTAGGAAAATTCCTTTGCAATTACATGCCCATTTCCCCCCAAAAGTCTGAATAGTAATAGAATTTTCAGCGTTAGATAACCCAGGTCACAAAAGCTGAGTCCTATATTGCTGGTGTTCAGATCTTTTCACTAAAATTTCCATAGTTACTGTAGCTCATGTTGTACAGAAACAGCAATACTGGGTCTAACCAAAAATCCATTTAGTCCAGACATCTAGCCTGGGGTGATGGGCAGACCTTACTGGTTCCTGAAAGTAGCCCATTTAGTGACTGTCACACTCAATAAACTTTTAAATAAAGCACCGAATACATATAGAGACCTAAAAGGTATAGAAGCTATGAATAGTCACTTGGCATCCCAAGTATGTTGGGCACTGGAACAGGCTCCTCAGGGACATAGTCATAGCCTCAGTCCTGACAGATCTCAAGAAGTGTTTGGACAATGCTCTCAATGGTGTGACTCTTGGGGATGTCCTGCACAGGGCAGGAGCTGGACTCGATGATCCTTGTAGGGCCCATCCAAATCAGGATATTATGTGATTCTATCACAAGTTATTCCTTGGGCCAGCTTCTGTCTGCTTGTGCCAAAATATCTCTCAAGTACTTCTCCAGTCTCCCCTCCAACTTTTGTAAATATTTAGCACAAACAAACCTGTGACATGGTTCCCCTACTAGTTCTGTTTGGTGCCTCCTATGACAACTGAACAGTATCACAACTGTAAGTTTAGAATTCTATGAAATAATTTGCACAGGGAGACACAACCCTTCTAGGCAAGGAACTCAGCCTGCACTGTGGTACTTTTGAGGATAAAGTCACCAAAAGATTAAATTCTAATTTCCAAATGTAAGCCAGCTTTCCAGAACTACTGGTAAGCCATACCTCTGTAACTAAATATTTATGTAATGGTGTAACTTCATATAAATAACATGTAATTTTAAAAGCCTGTGTGCATGTCTCTTTGGTTCACGTCTCCACTTTTTGAGAGGTTTTTTTTTTAAACTTTCTCATATGCCATGGAATCTGGAATGCAAAGCAGAGCTTGCTGTTGGCAGATAGAAAACAACTGGAAGAGTAACAAAAGCAAAAATATAGTAAAGATTCAACCTACGCTGGGGTAAGAAGTGAATCTTGCAAGACTCTACAGTTCCTAACACTTATTTTTGAAACAAATGTAAACAAAGCCATATTTTATTGACAGGTCAATGCATATAAGAGGGCATCTGTATCTATTTACCAACTGACTATGCATGGACAACCTAGGAACTAGAACACCTATGTTCAGCGACAGGATTCACCTTCACCTAATACAAACACTGACCTCCAAGATCCTTCCCAATCTTTCCCTGTGAAAGCTGAAGCTTTTCCCTTCAGTCACTGTGGTCCTAAAACTTCCAAAAAGTACACCAAAGTCTACAAAATTTACTTAAAGTACACCTTTATCCTGTCAAATTAGTATAAAAAGACACTATTTAAAAACGGGTGTTTTTTGCAGATGAAGAAAGAAATTAACATTATTGTCACACAGACACTTAGAAACTTGAGCCTCACAACAGATCATAGTGTTGACCATACACAAAACAAAATTTTGTAGTATGACTGGCTACATAGGTGCAATCTGCAACTGAAGTAAGCAAGAACCTAAGAGAAGAGCTAGAACTTGTTTTATTTATTGGCATATTTCTTCCTACCCACCTGTCCCCTGAGAGTGATGAATTCAAGTGTCCATTTCCTTACCAATATTTAACGTGGCACTACAGCCTTACCTTAAGAGACAATGGAATTGCACTAGGTCTACAAACTTTCACTGGGAAACTCAATTCAAAACTGCCACATAAGAATGAAGACAAAAGAGGACAAAGACACATAATCCACCCCAAAGCTAATTATCTAAGGTCTGTGTGCAAGCAGAAGAGGCTAAAATTTGCAGTCCTGTCAAGAATGATTCAGAAAGTAAAAGTATCTGAAGAACAGAAATACATAAATACAATTATCCCATCTCTGTTGTATCAACTGTAATTGTATACGAAACAGCCACTGTTTATTTTCAAATGTATAACTTCACCAGTAGGAAATGTATAGGAGATGCTCCTAAGAAGAACAGCATACATTATTACTACCTTTTTGTTTGTTTGTTTTAAATTGAGGTAGAAGAAACGATGGTCTTTTCTTCTGTTCTGTTTTCCTTTAGGGAAAAATGGTTAGAAGAAACATGATGCAAAAAAAAATGAGAACAGTCACAAGACTTTTTATATACATGTGGCATATTTACAAATAACAGGCTTATTTCCTTTCCACTATTGAAGATGAAATCCTATTTCACAGATTAACCAACAAATGCCATCTAAGAGAGCACTGTGCTGCTTCTATGCATACATATAGCCCAAACTATTTTAGCTGACTACTTGTAGCAAGTTAAGGAAGACAAAAACGCCCTTACTTTTCACACACTTATGACTTCCTATAAAGGATGTAGCTAATTAACACTCATAGAATAACTCATTCACAAAAGTCATGCCTGGAACAGATGAAACTGGTTCAGATGTCCATTGACTTCCTTGAAGAAATGTAATTTGCAGCAAGATACCTAAGTGCCTCAAGAGACAGAATTTCTTAAGACAGATAACCTAAAGATTTCAATCTCATGCTAAACTACATCTTTCCCATTTTTATAATTTAACAATCTTTTGACTTGCCCTCATCACATCTTTCCTGAGTTCTTCTTCCCCTATTCATCCAAAAGGACAACATGTTTATCTCCAATATGTACACATAATCTTTCACAGTTCCCTTCTCTCTGCATCTTCAGTTTGTTTTCCTGTTCGTAATCCTTACTAATGTGAAGAACTCTAATTCTGGCTAAATGGCTAAAGTTTCTAAATGCTGTCATGACAGCTCCCAAAAATCTCTCCTATGTTTCAGCACAGTAACTTGACTTACAGGCTCCTGAGGCAGTACACTAGAACTTGGACAGTAACTTTAAGGGCTAAAATTAATACACACCATACAAGGTCTATACAGAAAGGAAAATATTCTTCTTTGTGGCATTTCAGACACTTTTCTGCAAGTCAGTGATCTCCAGCTGTCACAATACTTACACTTGTTTTTTCCCAGTATCTTTCATGAAAGGCTCTCATGCACTAGGGTATGTTTCACTGCCAGCAATATTTCAAAACAGGAAACTTCTGTCTTTAAGGTCTCAACTTGATTTCTCGAGGATGAATGCCCAAATTAGAACATTAAGTCGTCTTAAATCTGAGTGCCAACATCATGACTGTAAGTTCCACTGTGCTGAAGTGGTAGATAGTTACTTGACTTTTCCATTTCTCTCAAAGATTATTCAAGAGGCTACCAAGGAAGCATAAGCTACCATGAACTCAGTAATAAAAAGTAACAAAAATAGGTATAATTGACTTTAGTAAAAACAAATATACAGTCATATTTTAAAGTTTGTACTTACACATTTGCCAGATCAAGTATCAGAATCACATCCAATAAATGCAGGTTCAGTATCATTTAGTTCAAAGCAGACTTTTGTTAATAGCAAATAAGGGTAAGCAAGTGCATCCAAAGAGCCAGTTCCAAGTCATACCACCTCAACTGACTTAAGCTTAAAAAAACCTAACTCCACATAACATGTGATGTAATCCAGTATACACAGGAGTTCTGAGTCCTTCATGCACTTTTTCAGACTCAGAGCACTTGGGGAAAAAAGCTTCATGGAATTTTCAGATGATAATCAACACAGTATCATCTGTGAAATTAAAAATAAATGTTCAATGAACTTGTATCCAAATAAGTGCTTTCTCATATCACAAGACAGCCCACTTGCACATTTCAACTGTTCCTTACTGCACGAACAACAATATCTATGCAGCATCACTCTCTCACACAATCACATCAAGCAATTACATGTAAATGTTCTTTTAAAAATAATCCTGGTGTCCGGATTGCTAGCTTCTTTTCTAGTTTGTTACCACCCTGTTACAATTTAACAGTACATTTTTTTTTGCTAAGGACCCTTCATTTCTAAGTACATAAAGTGATTCCTACTTTACTATCAATATTTTTTCCTGTCAATTCTCGGTACAACAGAAGGTTTGAGGTGTTATCTTAAAATACAGAATTTATGTCAATATTGAAACTGCAAGCATCTAGTTTTAGCGCAAATAAGCAAAAAGGCAGGACAGACCAAGGGAATTGTTCCCTTTCTCCTATTCTCCTTCCTTTAGAAGTGTCCCTACAAAAACATGCCACCTCTATTGCTGCAGGTTTCCTGGGATAAATTTACACAGAAAATAATCACACTGTTTTATTTTCACATCAGAGCCTGAGACCTTAATTGCTGTGAATCACGACTTCCTGAACTTGAACAGGACTCATTTGTTTCAGGATAATCCAGCCTCCTGGCCTAGCCAGCAAAAAGTTTGATTAACTTCCCCTCTAATACTCAGTCATGAACAGCACAGTTTGGTCACGCCTGTTAATCTTTTGGTATTGTCTGCAGCACATGAATTGCAGCATGAAACAAAGCTGTCTAAACAGACCACAAAAAGCAGCACCAGAGAATAACCCTTGGGAAGTATAGGAACAGCAGACACACACAAAATACAGTCAGACTGTGAGAAAATAAATATAACATGAACCTCAGTGACAGACAGGAGGTGACAAAGCAAGGGCAAGACCAAGCACTCAAACAAGCATGGCACCAAATTTATCTGCTTGCTCTCTGCATAATCAGATGAGAGCTCTGAAAACACACAGTAGATTCTATAGCAAGAACAAGAACGTTTTACTGCTGTCTAGTGAGAGCCACCCCCCCCTTCCCCCCCAACACCTCTGTCCCCAGACAGCTGAAAAACTATTCTATATTCCAGGAAAAAACAACAGACTTCCTCCAGTTAGAGCAATAATGACCATGATACTGGATTTTGGAAGTAAGAGAAACACAAGAGGAAAACAAAAACATCTCTGCTACTAAACAAGATTTCCAAGGTATTTGCTTGATCCATTTAGAGAGGACAGGAAAAAATTTTATGTTCATATTAAATGTAGGAAATGTAAATAAATGGTGGCATAACATGTCTAGTCAGTGAGCAAACGGAGGCAGAAGAACATTGAAGCACAAAAGCTTTAATGTAAATTGATATTAATTGAATGGAAATTCTGGTCTTCATCAGTTTAACAGCATTTTGTGGTCAGAAGAAAAAAGACAAAAATTCTGCTTCCTTACAACTTTGAACCATTCATTTGAAAAAATAAAAACATAAATCAAAGAACTACAATATTCTTTTTATAGACAATATAAATATTGTACTAATTCCGTTATTTCAACTATCAGCCTCTTGTTTGATGAATCAGGCATCAACAAATTTAAAGTTTCAAATAACTAGAAGAACATTTATTAAATCTGGACTCCCTCTCCCCTGATTAGAATAGCTTGTGGTTTACTTGTATGATCTTTCTCATAAATACAAATTTTGCTTACCTGACGCTGAGTTCATGATGTTCTGCTGCACAGAAGGACTGGTGGGAGCTGTAACATTCATCTGGGAAAGCATGGCCTTCCTAGGATCTTGCCATGTTGTTGTTTGATCAATGTGACTAGGACAAAACAAAGCAAGAGTTAGGACAGTCATGCATTCACAACAATGACCTGCTAGCACAGAAAGTTTAACAACAAAAGGTCAAGCTTGCCAACAACAGCCACATTCAAAACCAAACAAGAACTGTTTGGATTCTCTCCAAGCATCACTGTATGTCAGATTCTCAAACCCTTGCCCTGGCCACCACCAGCTTCCCAACCAACATTTGCTTCCTTCTCTCTTTGATCACTTCTTTGCCATTTTTAAATGTGACTTCACAGATTTTAAAACCAAGCCAGTTATGTCTGGAATCTCAAGCACAGTCCAGTACCTCGGCATGATGAGTTCATATTCAGGGCCTAGGGAGTGGTAATGAGCTGGCAAGTATACAATCATTAGTGTTCCCAAACTTTCTGTGCATAGACCACATCCTCAGATTATCGGACAGACTACTCTCCTCCCCACTGACACCTGAACAATCCCTCTGTGGTAGTTAAAGTAACCAGTCACACTAAAGCAGTAATGTGAAAGGAATGTGCAGCTGCCTTTCAACTTCAAGTGAAAAGACGAGGATAGTGGGACTGTCAAGTAACCCACCCAGCCCTCTGCAAAACTTTGGAAACTTAGATTTCTCTGTTTTGAAAAAATGGCAAGTACATTCATGACTGTCATTGATGGAAGTATTCAATTCAATGGAAATACAAAACTGTAATGAATCATTACTTTACTTTTGGAGTATGTCATTAGTATGTTTTGCTAATGAGCAACAGATGCAGTCTATTCATAACAAACACCAACATTATCTTGATTCCATTAAGCAATACTGCTCTGAGAAGTACATGGGGACAAAGATACAACTCCAAATGCACATGAACACAGACAACAGAATTTGTTATCCAATCATTTAGAACCGGTATAAATTAAAAATCATATTCAGATAGCACTGTTATAAATTAGAATCCAACGCATTATTTACGTGGTACCATTAATTCTTTAAATAAATTATCCTTAAAATTATGCTTTTCTGGATTACATGGAATGCCCATTTTCATATTCTTCAGCAAAACCACAACAAGTAATGAATTCAGAAGAACATAAAATGAAGCAGCAGTGACCAAAATAATTACTTATGTCAAACTACTTATCACATTCTAATCTTTTGTTACAAGGTAGACATACCACAAACAAGCTTTAAAGAAGTTTTAGGAGATGTATATTAACACTCTCTAAACATGCACACAAGCAATATCAGACCAAAGAGTTACAGATACACTGTAGTAGCTCATTTAATACAGTATGTGCTAGTTTTGTCTGGGGTAGAGGTTATTTTCTTCACCATGGCTAGTACTGGGATATGTTTTGGATGAATCTGACCTCCCTCTGATCATCACACCAATAAATTATGTTTGATGGCTGGGGTTAAACCTCAAAAAATACTATTAAGCACACTGCATCTTTGATAGCGCAGGTTTTCAAATATTCAGCTTCACTGAGAAACATGCCACATACAGCAAGACTTCTTTATTTCTTTTTAAACCCTATTTATTTATAAAACATGGTGCAACATAGTAAAGACTGCCCTATATATAAACCTTCATACTGGGGAACAATTTTTCACTTCTCTGCTGGTCAGTTTTGCAAAGCAACAAAAACAGGTAAAGATAATACAGATGTAAAAACACTGCACTGTAATGTTTCACAGACAGTGTGTTTGAATTACTTACTAGCATGTGCTACTCCTCCATTACATTTCTGATTTCTTATATTTGCTCAACTCAGTTCTGGCAATAGTGGAAACTGGGAAAACACGACTGTACCCATAATAACACATTCATCTATTTCCATTTAACTCTTATAAAAAGTCCATGCAATGCTATGAACTAATAAAATGCAAGGTACCTAATTTATAGCCTTTGTTTTTATATGCTATTTGAGTGCAGAGTAAGAAACAAAAGGAAAAATGTTTTCTTCCTGCATTACAGAACCATTTCTACAGTTAACTGTAGGAACGCACTGAAGCAACAATATTCAATTTTTGAAAACACATCTGAACATGGGACAGATGAATGGACTATGGAAGAAGCAGTTTTAGATGTACCTCCAGTTTTGAGCACAAGGAATCTTTATCGATTCTTCAAGACAGCTTAAGCATACCATGCAACGTACAGTTCATGTTCATATGGAGTTGTTAACAAGGATAGCTATTTTAGGCAGTAGCAGCTTCCAGCTCTTCCCTAGCTCAGTAACACTTGAGAAAAGTCAGCATGTTCCTTATGTGACCAGCTGAACTACAATCAGCAGTCTTAGAACCAAGAGCCATGGAGGAAAAGCTTCAAAGTAAGCAAGCTGATTATATTAATATCACACTGACCATACGACTGGTTCAATAAGGCTAACTTTTTTCCCTCCCACTCAGTTCAGTGCTTCATGACCTACATATCAATTTCCTCCACACCTTCCCTCAAAACTTTTCTCCTCAACCTCCATCAAATCACAGTCCTCATATCTCACCTGCTCTGTGTTCTGAGTGTTTGAATGCTATATACTAAGAAAGCACCCAAAACACTTCACACCAGATCAGTTCTTTCCTATAAACTCTAAGTAATGCTCGGCTGATGGAATACAAAGTAGGCAACCCCCCACTTATACAGATGAAATGTTTAAATGAATCCTAGTACTACATGGAGGAATATAGGAATTAATTTTGTTCCTATTCACAGCACGTAGACCAGGGTAAATTACTATAAACACTGTGTATTTTTAATTATCAAGTTAAGTATTGAAACAGGACATTCTTCACAGGTAAAGATCTTTCCCTGTGTTTTGAACAGCAGCGCAGAAAAGGTCCCAATGGACATAACAAGAACTGACATCAACACTGTATTACCTTTCCGTGCATGAAGTAGATTTTTTTTCTCATAGTAGATGAACTACATGACAATTGCCCCAACCCTTACATTAAAGCTCTTCTACTTTACATGAGCTTTACCATATCTCAATAAACAACTACTGTCAACACAAATAAAAGATAAAAAAACATTAGCAAATGGTATGAAATCAATGTAACCTATAAATCAGCCACTATATGTAGCGTGTATTATCAAATGAAAACTTAAATTTCTACCTACTCAGGAATGAGAAACATAGCTCTGTACTGTGTGAACAGAACAAAGTGAGTAAATATTCCTGGAATTAAATCAACATCTCTAGGATAATCAAGCAATGTAAGACATTTTATTTCACATAATGAATTCTCAACTCTAACATATATCTGTCTGGTACTATTTATTATTGTTCATTTACGTCACAGAGAAGCAAAACTTTAGTAAACTGGACAAGCGTAGTAAAAACTAAGGAAATCAGACTGTACCATAAATGTAGGTCTGTGGTTAACAGGCCTTAGAAAAACAAAAGTAAAACACCCACCACATGCTAAGCATTTGTTAGCAAACTTATGTGAATTTTAGTATCAAGAAGAGTGACTGTTCCAAGACACATCACCCACCATCCTCCACCAAAAAGGACTTTCAAAGTGCTGTGCATTATGAAGAGCACAAGCTGCATCTCCTCACCCATCTTCAACTTCTACAGCCAAATAAAAATTATTTGCATTTTGACAAGAACAACTTCAAAGAAAAGAAAAATGTTCTCATTTTATGTACACAAAACGAATTTCTGCAGTTACTAAGAATCATCATTTAACTGTAAGAATTCTTTACTGGCATGAAACACTATCACATGCCTAAAGATCTGTCAGATTCAAATTCTAACCTAATTTTAGAATTTAAGGTTTGGGTTTCTTGTGGTGGTGGTTTGTTTTGTGGTTTCTTTCTTTCTTTTTTTTTTTTTTTTTAAGGGAGAAGGTTGTTGAAGATTTTGGTTTGAGTTTTTTTTTTCTTTAAAGTACATTCGAAAAGAAGCAGGAGATCTAGAGACCTAAAAAAGAAAAGAAAATTTACTTTTTATTTTAAGAACCCTTTGGATCCTAGTAGACTAATAAAATAACACCATTTTAAAAACAAAGCTCTTTTACAAAGTGTAATATACCTTCCCAATCATTCTCCAGTTGCTGCACTAAGAAGACACGTACTGTTTTGTTAAAAGCCATGCCAGAAACAAACCAACACTAAAAAGACACTCAAAGAATTACTTAAATTCTTCAAGAAAGGCTTATCTAAGAGGCCTTCAGTTCTGACATTCTGTAGTATGTACTGTAACTACAGTGTCCCCATTGGCAGGTGCACTTTCCAGCGTATGCTGAGAACTTGATTTGTGTAACAGAATTCCCAGTTATTACAAAATCATAAGCCTTTCTCACCCTTTCTGCCTTTATTAGCATAGAGTCACCTTATATATGCTACATCATTTATAATCAGAACTTTCCTTTCACAAAAACAGATCTTCTTAGGATAGACATTATTAACATAAGCAAGTCAGAACTGCAAGAATATTTTACTGAAATGTGCAATAGAAATGTAATATTAGGAAGAAATGCAAAAGAGGTTGAACAGATATTCTAATCCTCAGTATCAAATGATCATACTGTATGAAATTTCTGCAACAGCAGAAAAACACGAGAAGTCTGATCTACACATAAAAGAATAGATAAGAATAAATAATCCGTCAGTTCTCAGTACATTTGGACATGGCTTTTCCTGAAAGGATATTCCAAAACTTTAGTCTCAAACACATAGAAGAACAAGTTTTTCCTTGTCCAAGGAAAAAAGCACCCCAAGTACAAAAGCATCACTGTAAAAAACTATGCAAACATCTCTCCATAATGTAGTGCTTATGTTTTAACCATCTAGACAAGACTTAAATTTTATGTCTGTGAAAAAATTATTTTCAGTCTCTAGTTAACTTGAGATGACTAACCCTGGATTTTTGTTTTCAGATTTTTGTGACTGTTAAGAATTCACTGGAAATCACATTTTGTGAAAAGCAAAACAGGAACACATACCACTGACCACATCATGACAGACCTCCCAAGGGTGTTGATGTGGCATTGAGTACTTTTTGTTCTGGGGATAGCTAGGAAAGTCCTTGTGTAACATAAGCAAGTGCACAAATGAAACTAAATCTAATAATGTTCTATTTTTGGTGTGAAATTTAAACTTTTCACTAAATCCCAAATGTCAGTTGCTCCATTGACAAGCATGTCACTTATGATTGTTTTTACGTTAAACGAATGAGATATAGATTCCACTCTTTCACATTTTCTTTGTCTTCCTAACCAGCTAGCTTCTTTAATCCACATAATGTATCATGTTCTGAAAGGTCTTCTCTTTTTATTTATATTTGTCTATTAACTTTAAGGACTAATAAAGAGAAAGCATCACCTCACAAATACCAGAATTATTTTAGAGCTCTCACCAGTACATTTCAGCATGTCAGGTCTTGATGTACATACTGAAAGTTAGCTTTCCTGGTGATTCCAGGAGAAACTGTATATGTCTGCTCTTGAAACTATCACAAATTGTAAAAAAAAAAAAACAACTAACCTCTTTACCATATCTTATACAAACTTGTCCTCTGCACAGGCAGTTTAGAGTACCTCCAAGATACCCACTTAGCTATCATTTTAGCAGGCAGGGAAGATATCAGAATATCTACTTCTGCAGATGCCTGAGCTCTACAGCAGAATACCAATGTGGTGGTCTGACCATAGGGCAGCTGTCGAAGTGGCAGTGTCCACTAATTCAAAAATAGAGCTGGATGCATGCTCCTAAGAAAGTGGCAGTAGCTGGAAGGCCTAGATCAGTCTGGCAGGGCTGATGAGCTAGGGAGATTCCCACAGGTAAATTTTCCATAGCTGCATTTAGAAATGGGATGAAATAAGGAGCCTTGACATGAACTGGTCTAATTACTACTCTCAAAAACTGGAGTGTAGCATGCAGGAACTTCTGGGTTTTAGCTGCTGATGATCTTAAGATATTTACACACAATGGAGTGGATTCAGCTTTGCCTGAGGATAGAAGTCATGACATTCTTTGTGCATGCACCCTTTTCTATCCTATTCAGGGGATTTTGAGAATTGGAAAGGATTAAAACATGAATCTAAGTCTTCAGATATATGGGCCATTTTTAATTAGCATAGCTGACTTTGCAGGTGCTGTAACAAAATGACAGATTTATACTTTGAATACATTATTTGAGATTATTTCAATTCCAAGCAGCAACAGTACAGAGAAAAGCCTGAAGGGGAGACGAGACAGCTCAGTCAGCAATTACCTCTACCATTAGTTCAGTCCTCCATAAACATTTCCCTGAATTTGCACCATTCTTAGACAAGGATACACCCTTAAACTGACCATAAACCCTTTAAGGACTTTCCAACTGGTTTTGTAAAGGGAAAAAAAAAACCAAAAAACCAACAACAATATCCAGCAAAAGAAAAGGCTGGTTACAGACCAATGAAAATCTCATCTGCTGAGATATTATATTCCACCCATTGCTGGGGAAAGCATAGTTTCTTCACTTGTGTTGTCCATTTATTTGCAGTATTTCCTTAGGTTTCAGGACTGTTACAGCCTAATTTCTACAAAAGTACATGGCAGTAAAATTCAGAACTTCCTAATCTCACTGTTTCCCAAAAGGCATCAGAAAAAGCCCCTAAAATTTGTAAGTTTATCTCTTAAGGATGGTAATGTCTCCAGGCCTGAAAGAAATAGAAACATTGATACAATTTTCTGAATATTCCTGCAATACATAAAATGGCTGTATTTTTGTTTTCCTTATTCTTCCTTCTGCTTGGCAGCCTTAATGCATTAACTAAACAAAGCTTGTGTTGGACTGCTCCATCTATACCACTGATCATGTTCTCACCAAACTGCACCGCAGGCATACAATGCCAGAGAGCACACTGAAAAAATGACAATAGACAGTTCTAACCTTCATTCAGCTTGCAAAAGCATACCTTACTGAGCAGTGCAAGTGCTCAGTGTGCAATCCTGTGGTGCCACAGCTGTGATTTAATTAAATTAATTAAATCTAATAAATTTAATTAATTAAATGTGAATTAATGTGAAATAGAACAAAAACAAAAAGTAAGAGAACGGTGGGCACAAGCACCCTGTTGACCAGGTGGGAAGCGAGCCTGTCAGAGCTCAAGCTCCTTAACCTAAGTATGAAGTAAAACCACATGCGATCCTACGAAATTACAGTCCTAGGCAGCAGAAATTCTTCCAGCAAATTAATGATTGAATCTGAACTAGAATAATGCAATAAGGGAAACTTAGATGCATCTGACAAAAGTCAAGAAACAGATTTTGCACACAGTCATTACTAGCCAGACAAGTTCTTCAACAAATCTCTCTGAAATTTATTCCTAAGGTGGTTGAATATTGCAAGATACTAAGAGGTACCAGGAATTCCAGAAAGCATGGCCCATGAAGGTGTGGACACTGATACAGAAAATAAAGAGCTTTTAGACACACAAAACACAGTATTAAGTATTAAGTTATTCAAAGGCAGCCTCCATTAGCAGTGGCCTGCCTGCAGACAGTGCACAACACATACACCAAGGACGTAAAAACTAAGCTTCCTGTTCTGATTATAAACACCATGCTGCTTTGAAGCTGCAGAACAGCGTTGCACTTCTTAGGAAGCATTCACAGACAGGTCCTCACTTCAGAATGTGTAATGCTAAAATGGATGTGAGGGCAGTAAGCAGCCTGGCCACACAGGCATGATTAACAGAAAGAGATGAATGCATGACATGATGTTCAAAGGTTTGCCAAAGTAGCACCACTTTTATTATAATGATCTCTTGAAACAACTACCTTTTGTCAAAGCCAAAATGGAAGCAATAGCATGCTTATTTTTGCACTTATTATTCTTTTTCCTCCTGCCCCTTTTCCTGCTCTGCACTTAAGGACCTCATACAGAAAAGTAGGGCTGTAGTATCACAATGCTTACAAGTTTTTAAATTGATTCCCGAAAGTATTTTTCTTGGATTCCACTGTGGATTTCCCAAATAAAATCATTTTCTGAGTTTCAGGAACAAATAAGGAGTTTAAAGACATTTTCATTTCCCGAGTTTTTTCCATTACTTTGAAAACTATAGGTCATAGCAGTATTACAGAGACTAAAAAGAAAAGTCCTTGTTTTGCAGTCTTTTTACCAGTTCAATTATTTTCCAAAGTCTATAAAGGACAAAATGCTGCAATCACATTCTCTGTCACCAGATTTATTTAAACTTCCTCTCTCAGTTCCCCAGCAGAAAAAAAAAGCTACTTTTAATTGAAACCTCCCTTTCTTTCTACCCTACCCCCAAAGTTAAGAAGTTTGCTTTCCATGGCTAAGTCATTCAGCACATGAAGAATTCATTGTTTTTTCTCTCCTTAATTTTCAATGAAAAAGATAAAGATATATCACCAAGGAGGGCAAATCTAAAGGAAGAACTGTCTCTACTGCTATTTCAAGTGAAATTACTATATTTGTTTGACTTTACAGATACCCTCCTACACTCCTGCTTAGCAAATGCAGAAGGCCTCCCCGAGATGCCTTCTGTAACACTAAAGACAAGATTACACAAACACTAGCTTTCACATTTATTAAGGGAAGGCAGATGATTTTCAGAAGTGATGGGCCATGGAATACTTTATCACTTTCATGTCCTTTTATCTCTGAGATTCTATCTCATTTCTCCCTCTTAAAAGGAGACAAAGAAAGCAAGAGGGAAATCAAGTGCTTCTTTGCATGAAGAGAAGCCAAGCAATTTTACGCCCCTCTCAAAACACCCTACTTTTGTTGCCTGAAGGTTTTCAAGTCAGAGAGGCTTGCCTAAGCATGCTGCAATAAAAGCTGCTATAGCCAGCTTAGTATCTAAAGGGGGCTGTTCCTCACAATCCTGTCGATTAACCCTGAGGCTAGCCACCACTAAGGAAAACAAAATATTAAGATAAAAAGATTCTTTAGGTTGTTTCCTTATTGCTCTAAGTAGGAAGTCTCAGAGGGCAGTTCAAACTGGTTGCTTGAGTGTTCAGACAATGATCACTCCCAGATGGCCTTGACAGGATGAGCTGACTCTTAGGGAACCATTAGGTAGGACTTACTGAAAATGAAGGCACAGGTTTCTGCTACAAAACAAACCTGTTTTTCTTGCCATTAAAATAATTAATATTGACTTTTTAATTTATGTTTCAGAGCTCACACTTCACACCTTAAGTTGATCATCTGTTCAGATGTTCTCGGTTTAACTCAGAGAAATAGTCTTATGGACTATCTTTCCCCTCATTTGAGGGCTGCACTTTAAGGAGAGCTTTTTGTTTTTACAACTCAGACAACCACCACGTGCTGCTGAGATAGGAGGCAATTATTCCGGTCCCTAAAGACTCTGCAGAATGCTAAGTAAAACAAAGAAGACAATCTTCCAACAGCAAGTTGCTGCCTGAGTCGGTACTTGTAAGATACCTGCTCAGTCAACCCTAGGCAATCTTGTATACTGTCTTTTGCCAGTAGATTATTCTTTTTCCTCCACCACCCTTCAACACCCTGAAGACAGATTTCAAAAGTTGCAATCCACCAGAGGCAACAGATTTCTTGACCCCAGATACACCATACTGTCTGAAGGCTATGCTTTGAAAAGATATTTTTATTTACACATTTAACCTAGAGTGGCAAAGAAAATAGAGAGTAAAAGCCTGAGAATAAACTAAACTACTTAGTGTATAACTTTAATTATCATTTAAATGTACAGTACTCTTAAATATAATAGCTATTACATTTATCTTTAAAAGTGACCTTAAAATGTTTTTGACCTGAGGCTTTTAAAGTTTTAGGTTCTAGCTACATTTCCCATCACCATTCAGAAAGAGTTTAAGGAGCATTGGTTTAAAAAGTATTCAAAGGCACATTGTAAAATAAGCAAAGGAAACTAAAACTAATATTGAACTCAAATTTCACTGCATGTTTCAGAAGTTATCAACTGGAAATACTAAATTACTTTTTGGTTTAGTATTAAGAATTTGGGTATTCGCAGAAACTGAAAGTTTGAAGGGATTACTGGAGGTCATCCAGTCCAACTGCCCTCCTTGAGCAAGTAACAGAGTAATAGCAGAGTCCAGGATCGAACAGAAACTAGAAGTTTGACTGTAAAATCATCATCAGCAAAACAAACCCTAGCTTTCTAGCAGCAATTAAAGTCTTAATTTATTTCATTAAATCATCATAATAAATACCAATACCTCAGCATTTATGCATTTGATTTGTAGTAATTTAATTTGCTTTCTGAGTATCTTCTGGTGCAGCAGGAATTACAAATAGGGATGACAAAATATGCCAAGCACATGATTTTATCTAAAAACATATCACTTATATTACTAACAATTCTTAAAGTACTAACAGTTTAGTCTTTGCCAAAATTAGCAACTACACGCTTTATCAATAAACATAGTGAAGTACTTATTTAGAAACTGTTCAACCCTTAGATGCAAAACAGATCACAAAGCAAAAACCACAGATCTCCTACTGAATTCCAGCAGATTTGTAAGCATTGAGGTTACAAATAAATCCTATATAATTTAAAAGCTATCACCTTTATTTATTATGAATTAATCCCAAATTTAAAATCCCTGCAGTCTTCATCTACTAGTTATGAAAATCACCATTTGTCATTGGGGGAGTGGGATGTTGAAGGGACTGTGCTGCTGCCATGAGAGAGGGGGATAAACACTGTATTTAATTACTGTCATACATTTAAAAAAAAACATGTACTCACTAGACTCATATGTCTAGTATTAAAAATCATGCTTACTAGTAACAGGCCTCTCTAAAGATATGAATACATCCTACCTATACATCTACCCTCTGTAGATCAGATTACAGGTCACACACTACTGATTACTACTAACTTCTGTCTCAGAAGACAATTGTGTGGGTTTTTTAATAGCTAACATCATTATAATCAAGCTTTCTTTCTAGCATTGCCCCTTCCCACTTTCTAACAGTCGAGTTTAGAGACTTCCCCAGCCCAAATTTTATGCTTGGATAATATAGAGTTTATTTTTCTTCAGGAAGTGAGATCAGTTCTCAATACAAGAACTCCCTTACAGTGTTTGCTCACCATTAGTCAGCACTTCCCTATGACCCATCCCTTTCCTCCACTCCCTTTCAGTTCCAAAAGCTACCATTATCAGCTTCCAGCTTTTCGGGATTTTTGCCTGCAAATTCACAAACTATTTTAGAAATCCCCTGGAGCTTTTTTTCCATGAGTATTGTCACTTTGAACTCTTGGACAAACTGAGTTCTTTAACCTCTTCTATAAAATAGATATCCTATAGCCAAGTGTCTTATCACCACACTACAGGACCACTTTTGTCCATCAACTAGGCAGCCAAAATTGTTTTGAAACTTTCAATTCACACAAAATTCTAACTACAAGCTCTGGAGGTAGTCTAGGTTTTATCTATTTGCTTGGGTTTAGCTCATTCAGTTGTTAGCATATGAAATTCCAAAGACAAAACATATTCGTTTCACAACCCATGTTTGGAAAATATAATGCTCCTGATGTCAGAAGGGCAAACGTGCATATCACATATCAGTAATTTCAACACATGAGTAATAAGAAACAGCTTTTCTGAAATTTAAGCAGTAGATTAGAGAACACAGTTAATGGAACCATACTGATGCCAGTTCTATGCCAAGCTCGCAGGAAGCAAGCCTGTATAAAGGCTACCTGACACACACCTGCTGGGGCAAGGTGCCATGAACTGCATATGCATAAACTGCACATGAACAATTACAACACTCAGTGATTCACTGTCACTGCAAACTGCAGAATATATCCACTCTTGCCCTTTAAACTCAGTACTCTAAACTGTAATCTTCAGATCAGAGGATGTAAACAGTACCTGAAGGCAAAAGATGAAGGATATATAAAGAGGAGATTAAAACTCCAAATATATTTTTTAATTCATAATATTTCTTAGACATCCACACTAAGCTTGCTAAAATTGAACACCAAGCTAATATAATCCTTTTGGTCTGGCCTGTTCCAGTAATCTTTGATATTCCTATAAAATGTCTGAACTGTATTTATCGTGAATTGATTGTTTCTAGCCACCATGTAAAGAAATCTTACTGCAACAGATGTCTTTTTTTCCACATCATTTTTACATTCAGAATAATGGAAGAAGGAAACAATCGACTCTGCTCTTCAGCTCCAAGTTTCTCAGTCTTGAACTAAGATGCTTGAATAAACCAGAAAGTAAACATGTACTTGGCTAATGCTTTTTAAGTTGTGGTTTAACACTTCATAGTTCCAGGTACTTACACAGCAACTTCCTTCCAGAATTTATCACTCAAAGTTCAGTAGCAAACATCCACTGTTTAGTGTTATCTTAAAATTTATTTTGCAATCACTTCATTATCACTACACAGGTCATAATTTTAAACTTTATCTCAAAACCTTTTAAAAGTAAACTGTTCATTAAAAAGAAAAAAAATCTATTTCTAGATACTGTGATTCTAGTTGTATAAACTGGGACATTAAACATTCTAGTCACTCTTCTCTGGTATCTTATTATCCTTTAAATATATTTTCAGAAATCTATTCCTTCAGAAAATTGTTACAAAATATTTATGTTCAAATGAGACCAGAAAAGGACTGCTACATGTCTGACACCATAACATGCTTCTTTACAAGAAATCTACTTACATTTTTATGTATATCAAGAACAACAGAATTTAAGATTATACCAAGAGTAAAGAATATATTGCAAAAGACAGTCAACCAAGCCCTGGAGTTGACCAGCTGTATTTCAGAGTCCCATTTCTTCATGCTACATTTCTCCTCACCTCTGACTTGACTATCATATATGCTGAGCTTGTCAGGATTGCAATCTTAAGTAACTTGCAGTAGTCCTGTAGTCTTGCAGTCTATATGGTAACTCTGCTACTCTACTACAGGGAACAGCTGCTTGGAAAGCAAGCATCCCCCAAGCAGCCAAATACCACCTTCTGTGCTAGAGCGTGCACTGAGCTGGCTGGAAGCTGCTGCTGCCAACACTGCTCCCACATGCGGGAGGAGCAGGGCCTGGGGCACTCTCCTCCCGCTCACAGAGCAGCCAAAACTGCTCTTTGCTGATTCTGTCCACGCAATCATTGGGGGATTTGTCCCTTAAATACAGTAACTGTAGTGAGACCATATCACACAAGACAAATCTGCTGATAGACTCATGCTGCTACAAGATACTTAGAAAATCATCTGCGATGAAGGATTTCAAATGAATCAATTTCCTGAATATCTTCATGAGATATTATCTAGCACCTTATCTGAAAATCACTGGATATGTTAGAGTAAAAATGTCCTGCAGGTGGAAGCTGCTGAAGAGCAGTTTCCACTAAAATAAATCACATCCATTAAAAATTAATTTGCATCCTATCCAGAACTATGCAAAGATCTAATAAACTGTTTAATTACTGAACACCGGTAGCTATTTTCTGAGATAATGACACTCAAGTAATTTCTGTACTTTCATAAAATTGAAGGGGACTACACTTCAAAACAGCAGATGTTAAAACATGGCATACCTGATTCCATAACTGCTATTTATTTATTTACTGTCATGTAAAAAACCAACATCACTGTGAACACTTCAGCACAGTACTGGAGGTGATTAATTAGGGAGTGGCAGAGGAAAGGATTAAACATCAAAAGAAAGTGAATACTATAAGCATAAAAGAAGAAATGTCTTGCAGAGGGATCTGGCAATCTTGTAATATCAATTTCTCCCAAGGAGTCAAGCTGCATGAAGAGACGCTGAAGTAGCCAAGGAAGGAGGTAAAAATCTGCAAATTTACAAACCACAGGAAGAATTCTTGCCAAGAATGAACGAACTGTTGAATCCACTGGACAGAAATATACTGGTCTGTGAGATTAAACTGGGAGGCAGACTCTCACCAGACTTCACCAGGAAGTACTGAATAAAAACATTATGAACCCTCTCCTAATCTCAGGCAGAGGAAGAACACAGAGCACTCCAGCTCAGGTGGGAGAATGAACCCAATTTGTTGAGCAGAAAACTACCACAGATGAGCAACACAACTTATCAGAATACCAAGAGTAGCAGAAGGACATAGAGGCATTTGTGTATCAGCGGCAGAAGAACAGTGAAAGAACATATTGGAGAAGAAACACTAAAAACTGATTAAAAATTCTCCCAATGTTAAGAACAGGTTCGATTCTCAATCTGTATAGACCAAAACATACTTGCAAAGCAAAACTACAATGCTTTCTTTAAGCATGTATCTGAAATTCACTGTAAGCATCAACTGAGAAATGGAAAAAAAAAATCATCAGAAGCTGCAAAGCAATAAGTTTTACAGTAAAAATATATGCCAGCTGCGTACAAGAAATGATCACTTCCCAAGGCTAGAATTATTTTTGTAGCATTGTGCAATCCTCTTTTGAAAATCTTGACCTCCAAGAAATAAAAAAAAAAGTTTCCTCACTCTCACACTGCAAATTATTAGATGAAATACTTTTACTTCACCTTAACTGGTAAAAACCAAGATTTTTCCCTTAGTTTTGAACTGAAGCGTTTTCTAAATATGCAACAAATATCCCAGTACCCTGTAGAAATGGGCACATACTCTATGTAAGGTGGTAACACTGTTCTCAGCACAGAGAATGCCAGTACTGACTTAGCAGTTTTTTGCACAAAGCTGCCCATTTGCTCCTTGCTCTCCTTGTTTTTGCTTTGCTGATCAAAGGAGTTGCCAAGTTTTTTCTTTACCATTACAAGGCAGGAAAAATGGCTCTCCTCAGAGAGGCCCCTTGTGAAGGTCACAAAGGTTAGCTCCACAAGCCCTGGAGTCTGCTCTGATGCTGGAGTGATTGGCTGGCTTCCCTGCAGTTAACCTGCATTTCCCCTCCTTCACAACAGTGCACTGGTTATGGAAACTAAATATGAAAGAACTTGGTGGGGGAGGAAAGAATTTCTATGGAGACACATTCTAAAACGCTCACAAGTTCTACTTGTTTGAGCAGCCTGGAAACCTAGTATTCTAAAACATTTGATTTTCTGGAAAACTCTCTATTTTGAAAGGAAAAGCTAAAAGGTTTGCTTTTTTTCTTTTGGCATACAAATACATAGACACTAGTCTGCCTTGGTCTGGAAAAAGTTTAAGATGTTTCCTTGCCCATCTCTGGATTTAAACAAGTGGAACCCACATGTCACAGTATCTTAATGAAGACTAAAATGAAGCCTAGTAATCAGAATTCAGATTTGTACCACTTTCCAGCTCCAAAGCAGTATCACACCCAAGACACTCTTTTACTTCTAGGTCCTAAAGTTAAGTAATGAAGACATTTTGAGATACAAAACAATCATTGTGTTTTGGATGGCTGATTAAATACACTTCCCATTTTTTATAAATTCAAACCTACCAATCCACAGGTAGCCACACTTGTTCAGGTTTTTCTTATACATAAAAATTTAACCCATAGTGTATACACTGAAAGCTCTAAGCCACGTCAAAGCATCTACTCCTAGAAAATGGATTCAGTGTTGGTCCAAGTAGGGAACAGTAGTATAAATTTTGTATCTTGAAGACTGAACTTTCTGAGGCCTCATATTTTGGGGATACAATTTTGTACCACTTTACAAATAAAACTTTGATTCTCAGCATTGTTCAAAAAGCTTTTTTACCACCCTGAAAAGTCAAGCCAGGCTCTTTCCTCTCTATATAACTATAAGTGTGAAGTTCTGTCTGCAGTGCCATCACCCATATGTTTGGACAGATGAAGCCAGTTAGAATTCAGCCAATGTGTCTGATGCTGAACCTACCTCTGCAGCTGTTCTGAGTTCATTATGTTACGAGGAGTCAAAACTACTTCCAGAATAGTCAAGATGTACAGCCCCACTAACTAGGTATTTCAAGCTGTTGAAGTACTCTCAAGATTTATATATATAATACCTAGTAAGAGAGAGGCTCACACTATAGTTTTATTTTCATAGGTGGAATCAACAGGCTTCCTCTTCTTAACCAGTTGCCTCTGTTCACACAACATTAAGGAGAACAACCCTCTCTATTGGGACACAACAACAAAATACTGAGAATGCCAGAATCCTAAGCTGAAAACAATAAAATACACAATTAAAGAAGGAATTATTATAGTCCATATAAAAGCACAGAAGTGGAAGTGGGATTTTGACCTAGTCACTTGGATTTATTTGTTCACCTGTAAAAAGATGTAACAAAAGTAGAGACACCTCATGGGGTCTCCAGAACTACTTTAACAAGTTTAAATGTATATGTAAGGAGAAATCCATAAAATAGCCATACTGTAATAAAAAGCAAAAAGTATATGTCGGAAAGAGCTGCATCTGATCATCATCAATATTTACTGGAGAAACTTTTAAAGAGGTACAAAAACACAATACCAAATTCCTTTTCTCCTCATTTGCAGGAGAGCTTTTACCACCAACACTTGCCATTTTTTTGTTAGCAGGTATAATGAAGCATAGCACACTTCTGACAAAAAGCTTTATCAAACTTCTCAAGCCTCTTTAGGGGTGGGCCACAAAGGTCAGCACACCTAACACCTACCAAACCCAAGCCTTCCTCCACTCTCATACAAATACTGGGTACACAATGTGCTGGCCAGCAGAAAGCACAGACACCGGATCACCTGAGACATTTGCAACACCAACACATCGCTTAACTTTTGAACTTGCCATGACAATAAAACCCCAGTGGAGAAAGAATTGGGTCAAGAGTCAACAACACATGCTATTTTGCTACCAGGCACATCTTTGACCCTCTTAGTACAGAACAGAAATTCTTATCCTTCTGGCTGATGTTGCTATGCAGACAAGAAGCTTCCCATGGTATATGTTGTGATAACATTAAGGCATTTCTCCTGCTTTTGTTATTCAGGCAATACAAGGCAAAACCCCCTTCTTATACCACCACCTACCCAAACCACACTAGGGGGCTCTGCTGATGTAATCACATTTTTTGACAAGTATTACTTAATGATTATATTAACCCATTCCTATCTAAGGAATTAAATTTATTATCTGAAAAGTGTGGAGCAACATCAGCTTACTGTGGCTCCTGTGATCTTACAGTCCCCACAGTTAAGAGGAAAGAAAAAGCTTTGGTCTAAAATGTCCAAAACATCCAAAAGTAAAAAAGCCAACAGTAGATACTAATGAATTGACAGAAACCCCTCTCCATAAGCAGCAGTAAGACAGGGATACCACTCAAATCTGTAACACGGGAAAAGGCTAAAGTTTAGGACTACAGTTTTGTAAGTTTTTATGTTAAAGGTTCAGATTGCTGTAATGCTTTAATAATGACACAACTGGGCCAAGGAATAGATGCACTGTAACCAGCCTCTTTCTGCTGTATGTAATACAGGAAGGACATCCAAGCCTATTTTGGTAAGCAACCCCTTTCAAAAACATACTTTATGAAAATGCTGAGTAATTCCCTGATACAAGACTCAACCAATATAAGAATCTTTGGAGTGGTTGTAGGACCAAGTGTCTTACATCAATCCTTAATTGTAAGAAGAAATATGCTCAGACCTATTGCCTTTTTTGAGCAAGTTACAGAAAAATTACTACTTACACTTATCTTTCTTAAAATTTGAATTGAAAAGAGCTTCATGTATGGCAAGAAGCTTAAATGTTTCATTTCATCTCGGTTTAATTTTATTTTGTAACTTACAATGTAACCAAGAGGTAAATAAGTTTATAATTGCCAAATTAACAAAACAAACCTCCATAAATTGACATATAAAAGAAAAATAATATAGACATAATTGGGATGAATATCAAAATAATTCAGTTTTATGTTTTCCACTTGAGTAATATAGATGTCTCAACTCATCAATATGACACATAACCTCCAAAGTTAGGTTTTCACCTTAAAATTTGACAGGCCTTATTTTTTTAATTTAGCCTATAAACACCAGTAAACCTCTGTTGTTAGTGCAATTTCCAAGATTTTTATACCAGAGCAACTGAATCAAAGCAATCTTTACTATAATTTCATTGTTCATACCAGACATCTACCCAGAGAGGTAAACCTAATCTACCAAAAAATGAAAACCCCAGAGGTAAACCTAATCTACAAAAAATGAAAACCCCTTTGTTCCTGATATTTTAAATACAAAGTTTTAAGAGAATGCAGAAGTTCTCCAATAGGAAAGGGGAGCAGGAAAAAGAACACAGCAAAAATATACATGCCAAAATGTTTACTACAAGGTAGCTTAGCCTAGTGTCACCAAACTTCTTTACCACAAACATAGGAAGAAAAAAGGATGTGCTAGAGACGAACTAAGCACTATCTTACCCCTTAGATTTTATTAATGGTCCAAAATACATGTTCTTCACCCCACTAGACTGTCTTTTACAGCACTTGGGTTATACACACCCCATGCTGGAGACCACCAGCTAATACTGTCTGAAAGATCCACATCATCCTTGTGAAATGCACTCAATTTCAGAATTTGGTCTTTTAAATGTAAGTTGAACAACTTACATTGAAAAGGCTGATGACAGCTATACTTTAAATCAAGGCTAAAATCATACATGCTTCCATTGTAACAGACTTTTATTTTTAACAGAGATCACATTTGTTACATTCTAGGAAAAGTTTTTGAGACTTCTAGAAGTATAGGGAGGAGACAAGACAAAGCTGGCAGCATTTAACAGTGCAAAATACTGTTTTGTAAGAAGTTACATAGCTTCACCTTTCCAAGTGGGGGATCTATTTAGGCACATTACAAATACTACCTGAAATTAGAAGTCTACACTGACAGCTACTGGAATTTCTGTTGCCTGTTTTCATAAATGCAAAGAGAAATCTAATCTGAGGTTCATGCTGAATTGATTCAGTCTGAATTAATTCTCCCCCACATACAACAGGACTGGAAGACGGGGTGAAAGAAGGAAAAAAGATTTTTCTAGTACAAAGCCGAGTCCAACTCTAGAAAACAAAACAAAATCATAAGCAGCAATGAAACCAAGCCTGATGTAAAAGGCACCATCCACTACAAAGACAAGGTTCCTCCATTTGTTGCTTGCTGCAGACAAGAAACCTTTTAGTTTGCCATGATTTTAACATCAATTCACATCTAGATGGTGACCAGATAGTGACTGATCACCTCCTGAAAACTATTACTTCAGAGGACGATGACTTTAGCTTGAAGGATGACCCTCTCTTAAGAAAACAGCTATGATAATTTATAGAAATACTTCTTCTAAATGCTATTACTTTTTGCTAGATCAAACAATCAGGTGGTGTATTCAAGCTACTGAGAAGAGGGACAGGTTCAGCAATACTCTTAGTGATTTCTGAGCCACTGGGCCACAAGGTTCCATTTCTATGTATGGATAAACAGAAAAAACAAATAAAAATAATGTGCCCAGGAAAATCAGGATGACAGACAACACTTAGAGAAAATCAGCCTTACATTGATCCAACACTCTCTAGGTGCATAGTATTAGTACCCCAAGACAGTCATCAAAAAGTCTGAAATTTTTTGAGGGTACAGTTGCCTAAAAAACCCTGGTAAAGTGGCAGGGGAAATTATGGCCCACTTACTAAGCCTACATTTGTTATGAGAGAGTGCTATTTACAATGTCACATGCTGGAACTTGTTCCCAAGCTAGCTAAACCTACACGCTTAATTGACTCAACAGACAATGCTGCATTGTTAAGACTAATCTCTTCCTACAGGCTACAGTTTCCAAACCATGAAAGTTTTTATACATTTTAATTTATTTCAGCGGTCCTGAAATCAGAAAACTTCAAAATACACATGCACATACAGACACACACAGTATGATAGTGACTATCACTAAAATTTACATATCCATATGCAAACTGAGTCATCAGAAAGTCCAAGTATTTCAAAGAACATAGGAGCCAGTGGGTTTTTAAAGTTCCTATTTCAGATATCCAAGATGGAAGGGACTAAGGAAGAAAAGCCTGAGAGCATGTTCATGTCAGCATGCAGCAACAGCCCTCACGTCATGCTAGATTTTTACTAAGCCACCTCATAAAGTATTTGTTTCGAGTTACTTCCCAAGAGTAAGGTTTTGGGAACTTCTAATTAGTTTAAAGTCTGACAAGTTCACAATTAAAAATCAATTTAAACAAAAACTACTGAATGCTGCAGAAAGACTGGATTGCAGATTACCTTAGTTTTGCACAGTAAACAAGTTTCATGAAGTAATTCAGCCATTAAAAGGAACTCAAGCTTTTAAACATTTGCATACCAACTATGAAAATAATTGCTGAATTTTAGGAATTGAAGTGATTCAATTACTATTTCTTTGAAACAGCAAATTGGTTCAATCAAATTATAACCAGCTTCAGAAAGCTGAATTTTGATATCTTAGGATCCATCAAGCTATTCTGATTTTAAAATACCCCTTCTGACTCCACCCCACCCTGAAATTGATAAAAAGAAACGACTTAGAGAACAACACTACTAAATCTTAAAATTTCTTGAGTAGCATTAGGAAAAAATTACAAGTCAAAAAATAATAAAACTATGTGTTCTCAAACTACTGCCAGAAGTAAGTGATTAGCAGAACTGAAGTCTTCAGAACATCACCAAGCAACTCTGACAAGAGCACTTGAGTTCTTTAAGTCAATCGTGATCAGCTGCTCTAAATGCCTGTAAACACACACCTAACAGTTACCAAAATACAGAGACTAAAAGTCCAGATAAACATTAAAAGGCATCAGTGTACACATGCGCTTATGTTTTTTTGTACAAACCTGCTGTTTAATGAGTTCACCTTTGAAATTTTTAGTTATATAATGAAGATTTGTATTTGAACTCCCTCTTTTTGTTGCTAGTATCTCAACAGGATAGCACTCAACAATCAAAACAATCATCCTCTTTAAACAACAACGTTTCACTGAAAAGACAGCCTCCTAAAGGATATATTTACATATATGCAATGTTTCTCAAATAACATGACCGCAGGAATGACATGCTGAGCACCGCTGATAAAACCTGGTTTAGATAGTCTCCCATGTCTCACGTTTCATTGACTCAAGTTGAAAGCAGCCTTCTAAAACACTGGAGGGTTAAATTAACAACCATCACGGCTTTCCTCTATAATGCATCTCCTAACTTTCCCATACCAAGAAGCCATCAGGTTTATACTGTAGGAGGATAAAACAGCTTTGCAAAAGCAATGTATGATTCCCTTTAATCTGAAGGGGTTTTTAGGCTGAAGGGCATCTGGTCCCACTTGTTTCACTTTTTTCTGATCTTCATAAAAACACCATTATTCTGTAAGCTGACTGTAAAAATTAACAGAAAAAGATGTAGATAGAAAACTGCTAAATTACTTAAAGCATAAAAAATGGACTCCAAAAAGTCACACCATGTTGGAAAGATGCTCTTTCAATCGCCACAGGGTCTAATGATATTTTGACAAGACTGCAATTATGCTTCTGTTATAAGAACAGATCTTGTTCTCCACGTCTTGCCAGGATAATACTGCTTTTAATTAATGCTTTTGTTGTGAAGTGTTCCCTCAGGCAGTAATAACTTTTATAATAATTTCAGTATGTAGCATGTATTTCCCCACCCCATTTACTCAAAATTTCTCATCATTTGGCCTCACGGATAATGCCCAGGCACTTGCTTCCCAGAAGGCTTCAAAACATGGCCAACCCCTGCCATGCTGAGCAAGACACTGTTAAAACACGTCTTTGCACAATTGTTTTCCTCTGCTTCCCTCAGGAAGAAAGAAACATTGCATGCCTATCAGACTGGCACAACCACAAGAGAACCAAATTTCCTTACAAACATAAGCACCAGTTTCACTTTTAGGAAGCAGCACACACGTCTTTCTTCTTTTCAAGTACTTGATACACGCTTTCAGTGTATATTTTAAAAAGAGTTGCAACCACTGCGCAAGGGTCATAAAATGCTTATCTTCAATTCCATTTACTGATCACTAAAGCTGGGTAAAACAATACAAGTGCAACTTTTCTTCTTGAAATCCGCTGTATAACCCACCTCTCAAATTTGTAAAGTTATGCTAAAGGAAGTTCCAAACCAGAATTCCAGTGAACAGGCCATTCCTGAAGCTGTGGAACTACAGACATGCATTTATCTGACGCTTGAGATAAGTACAGTGGGTGGGAAATATTATGAAATCCCTGTCAAGAAAATTAGGCTTCAATTTAATCCACTCACTGCCTCTTTCTACCACAAACAGCTGAGAAGTAACTAACTTGTTTATGATTTAAATGTTACTAATTAATAAAACATGACTGCCTAACTCCACATGAAGGTGGGAAGTTTCAAACTAATTTCTATATGTCAATTAAAATTGGCTTTACAAGGTGTTTTGATAGATTATATTGACTTGTTAAGTCAATAAACACGGTGCAGGGACTCACTTTTACCTGTCAGATGTTCTCTGACCATTTTCAATAAAAGAAATTAAAATATTAAATCTCACTTCTACTGAAATATTCAAACTTTGTGCCTTTTCTTTCCTTAATTAAAGTGGTCTCTCTATTTTAGCAGGTTCATTTCTCCAAAGTTTGAGGAGACAGTATGTTTAAAAGCAACAGAATGTTTATACCTTCAACAGAGGGAAGAATTAATTTTACAATTGCAAACAAAATTATAAACATTATTTCCAATTATTTTTCATTACTTTTTATTTCTCTAATAAAACAAATCAAATATTCTGTCTGATCTCTCAAAAGCTAAATTTATTTCAGAATTCTGTCTCCATTTGAGGCACAAACAGCTTCTCCTGCATGGTCTTTGCATGACTTTACTGGAAGTCAACATTTAAGTAGACAACTATTTGTTAAGAATAAATGTACATATTGTCAATGGCAAAACTGACGATTACATCATCCTTTGGCCTTTATCAAGAAGGTCAAACTAAGGGACACATGCCGCTAGTGCTTCCAAATTCCCCGGCAGTAGCTGGAAAGTGCACCTATCTAGAAGAGCGTCACTTGAATTTTTTAGGCAGGTTGGATTTGTGTGTTTAGTCTAAAATCTGATGAACTAGCAAAACCAACAAGTTTTGTGATTGTGATTCACAAAAGCAACCAGTAAAAGAGTTCCAAGGCTTCTACTGTAACAAAAAATGAAGTTATTTAGTAGGAACTCTATTTAACAGACATAAAACCACTTAAACAAAAAATAGAACTGTGATTATGTAATAATTTTTAGACTCAAACCTACCACAACATTGAACTTTTGCAATCTTAACTACCAATTTCTTTTATACTGCTGACATATTTGCCCAGAAAATAACTACTTATAGACTTAATCAGAGGTCAAATCCAAACCAATAATAAACACAGGCTTTCTTTATAAATGGCTGAATTGCTCCAATCAATAGAGAGCCCCTGGTTGCCTTTAAACAGCAGGCTATAAGCATCAATTTAAGAAATTATCCTTTTGACCCCAAATTATCCTTTTGACTCCCTTTTCTTTCAGAGGAAGCCTTACTGCATTACTCTATTCCCAACGTTTCTCATAATAAAGCAAAACATAATCTTGGAATTAAAATGGACTCACCAAACAGAAGCAGATAGAATAGAGAGTTGAAATACTAGACCTCTGGTGATCAATACTATTAATACCAAATGATTCACTAAAGGCAGTATCCAACCTCTACAAATCTGTAGATTGGCTTCAATTATTCCTACAATCAAAAGGCTTGTACTACAAAACAGAGAAATATTACAAAAGGAAATCAAAGTAATTAATTTTTACTGTTTCTCTCCTGTACTTACTGGGTGACATAACCATCAATGGCATATCTAATGCTACTAGAAACAAAAAACGGCTTACAACCAAAGTGTAAAAAAAGTGTGTAATTCAGAACTGAGATATATTTCTTTCAATTTTGTCACACTAGCCAAGCTGTATAGTTACTGTGTAAAGACTATTAAAAACCACATGAAATCGCTTCAAATACAAAAGTTTCCAGAATCAGAACTATCACCTTTAAATCTTAGGCACACTTGATAATTTGTACTTTGAGAGAAATTTCAGGCTATACAGTCCTTGACTGAATTTACACAAAACATTTAACAGTGTTGTGCTTTTTTGTTCCAAGGATGTGTCAGCCATTGAAGTTCTGTATTGAGAGCTGAGAATTTCAATGGCACATTTCTTAAAACATGCTTTTGTGTTACAAGTCTGACTTCTGCTTAAAATCAAATCACATGTATTTTGATCTATGCATCTGATTATATACATATGGGAGAATAAAAGTTTCACAGATTAGCTGAATACATCTTTCTGTAATGAAACATACACTGAAACCATTTGCTCTATCCTCATATAGTATGACAGTTAATTTAAGCATTCAAAGTTTACTTTAGTTTTACACAGCACAGCAGTTAAACCAAGCTGGTCAACTAGAAGAAAAAGTCACAAACCAAAAAGGAGCCATGTGTAGCAAGGAACAAGGTCTTTTTTTATTCTGATCTTTGAGATGAACTGCAACTGCAGTAACTATTTACATAAGGAACAAGAGATTTTAGAAAATGATTGAACTTTAGAAAATTTATAAAATACTACTGTTTACTAACCCTTTTAAATGTTTAGTAAAATATGTGAAGATGATGGTACAGTCCAGAATTCTTTGTCAGTATGAGTTCTTCCAAGAATAAACCACGACAAATTCCTTTAGCAGCAGACGTGTACCTATCGGTTTCTCGAGGTCAGGATTGAAGGCACTTGAGACAGTAGTTCATGTTTGGACTCAGGTGTTTATTATTTCTTATCAGTGAAACACAACCATGAGTTCTGCAGCCTTTCATTAGCAAGGCACAAAATGGCTAACTATCTCTTGTTACAAGGTCTTTCAAGACTAAACTGTCCAGTTAAGAACTGACACCTGGATTATTTTCCCTTTTAACCCAATAACTGATCCCTCGAAGCCCGCAATGCAGACTTTTCTGTCCAATTACCAAACATCACCCAAACCCAGGAAGAAGGTAAAGAAGAACAACCTGCCTCCGCCCTTGCCCTCCATCTTGCTTCATATTTATTACTATATTCTAAAACCCCAAACTCTAAGTTTTCCACCCTGTGATAGTCCACATTTCTAACCAACTACACACCTGTAATCCCAGTGCTATTAATCAATTTTGGAAGCCTTCTCCACAGCCTCAGGTCAAATGCAGTGCTCTCTTGTGGGTCTGTGCCTTTCAGTATAGAAAGTTTAAAATTCTCAGCATCCAGGGTTCCAACATGTACCTACACGTTTGTTTTCTTGTTTCCCTACATCAATTCCTGTTGGTCTGACGCTCAGTACTCTTCATCACCCTGTTTAGCCTATGGCAACAAAACAGCCATGTGTATTTTGAGAGAAAAAGAAACTGCAGCAAAAACCCAACCCATGCCTCCTCTTAGGCATCCATATCAAGCCCAACTTTACTATAGGACATTAAGCAGTAGCATGCTAATTTTGTCACTAAAAAGCTTAACAGATTGTACTGTACAAGCATGCAATTGTAATTTCAAGCTGTCATTATTACTTAAAAGTAGGCTAAATCATTACCTCTTTTATTGCTTCTGTTGAACAGCTTTTCTTTAACATGAAAAAGAAACAAAGAAATGCCAAAACTACATTATTTTAAAGTTCCTTTATATTTCAGTCTCCCTCTAAACATTCCCTCACATTACCTGCTGTATGAATTTGAACCTTGACCAACATTTCAATTTTGCTGGTAAGTGTGTTTCAAGAACTTGCAACATGTTAAGCAACAAAAAAAGACCCCATGTTCAGCAACAAAAACTTGGTCTTCCAACCAAGAAACAAGAGTGTGGTGTGGATACACTTATGAACAAATTTATGCATTTACCCTTCTTAATAAAGCTTGCATTCTGTGATTTATTCTACTGACACAGACCTTCCAAACATCCAAGACTTTTGCTTGCACAGGTGTACTTACAACAAAAAGCTTTTGAGAACAGAAAATACTTGTTCCGATTTTACCTGGACTATGAGCAATCAGAGTTGCAACAGACCTACTTAAAAGTTGAGCCGCTAAGTGCAATAGTTACAGTGTCAAATATCCCACTTAGATCTAGAACAACTCAACAGTATTTATCAATACCTCACTTTAGATCTAAACCACTCAGCTTTTGTAAAAAAACCCACATTTGTTTCCCCCTCCATTTTATTTTTAGCACGCTTTGATCAAATTATTATTGAGTACAGTTTTATGCCAACAAGGCAGATACTCTGGTAGGAGTCAGTTATAGACCACCCAGCCAGGATGAAGAGGCAGATGAAATACTCCGTAAGCAGCTGGGAGAAGTCTCACCATCTCTAGCCCTTATTCTCATGGGAGACTTTGACTTACCAGATGTCTGCTGGAAGTACAACACAACAGAGAGGAAACAGTCCAGGATATTCCTGGAGTCTGCAAAAGAGACTTCCCTTACAGAGCTGGTGAGGGAGCCAACTAGGGAAGGTGACCCCTTGGACCACCTGTTTGTGAGCTGAGGAAGACTGGTGGATGGTCAGAGGCCATCCTGGTCACAGCATTCACAAAATGAGAGTTTTCAATTCTCAAAAATAACAACAGGCATCAGCAGTACTGCCACCATAGACTTACAGAAGGCAGATTTTGGCCTGTTTAGGAGCCTGATTGAGAAAATCACTTGGTAGGGCATCCTAAAGGGCAAAGGAATGCAGGAAGGCTGGACATTCTTAAGGAAGTATGAAAGGTATGGGAACAGGCCATCCCCATGTGGTAAAAAGACAAGCTGTTGAGGAAGACTGTCCTGGCTGAACAGACAGACCTGGCCAGAAAAAATGATAAAAATAAGAGTTTGTGATCTTTGGGAGAAGGGGCAGGCAACTCATGAGGACTACAAAGAGATCATAGATTACACAAGAAGAAAATTAGGACCAAAGCACAACTATAACTTAAACTGATCACTGCTGCTAAGGGCAATAAAAAAATGTTTCTATGAATGCATTAGCAACAAAAGGAGAACTAAGGACAATCTCCATACTTTACTAGAATCAGGGAGAAGCATAGTAACAAAGGATGTTGAAAAGGCTTAGGTACTTAATGCCTTCACTGCTCAGCTCCTCTTAATAGTAATACCAGTTGTTCTTCGAGTACGCAGCCCCCTAAGATAGAAGACCGGGATGGGGAGCAGAATTAAACTCCCATAATCCAAGAAGAAACAGCGAGCTCTATAACACACAGACACATCTCCGTGGGGTCAAATGGGATTCAACCAAGAGTCCTGAGGGAGGTGGTGGAAATGCCACTTTCCATCATTTACCAGCAGCTCTGGGACTAGTGAGGTCCTAGTTGACTAAAGGTCAGCAAATGTGATTCCTATGTACAAGAAGAGACAGAGGAGCTGTAAGAGTACAGGCCTGTCAGCCTAATCTCAGTGCTGGGAAGGCCATGGAACAGATCACCTTGAGTGCCAACACTTAGCACATGCAGGACAACCTGGGGATCAGGCCCAGACAGCAGAGGTTTGTGAAAGGCAGGTCCTGCCTGACCAACCTGATCTCTTTATGTGACCAGGTGACCCTCAGTGGATCACAGAAAGGCTGTGGATTTTGTCTAGGTGGATTTTAGTAAAGCCTTTGGCACCATTTCCCACAGCATTCTCCTGGAGAAGCTGGGTGCTTGTGGCTTGCAGGGCTACATCATTCACTGGATAAAAACTGCCATGATGTCTGAATCCAGAGAAGAGTTGTGAATGGAGTCATAGTCCAGCTGGCACACAATCACAAGTGGGGTGAGCCCAAAATCTCAGTATTGGGGCCAGCTCTGTTTAATGTCTTTTCTGATGATGTGGATTAGAAGATCAAGTTCACAGATGACACCAAGTTGGGCTGGAGAGTTGATCTGCTGGTGGCTCTGCAGGGCAATCTGGACAGGCTGGATCGATGGTAAAAGTTGGTCAAGGCCAACTGTATGAGGTTCAATAAGGCCAAGTGCTGGGTCCTGCATCTGGGTCATTGCAACCCCACACAGGGCTACAGGCTGGGGGCAGCGGCTGGAAAACCGCTCACTAGAAAAGGTGCTGGGGATGGTCATCAACATCAGCTGAACATGATCCAGGGTGCGCCCAGGTGGCCCAGAAGGGCAGTGGCATCCTGGCCTGGATCAGGCAGGGTGTGGCCAGCAGGAGCAGGGCAGTGACCGTCCCCCTGTGCCCAGCACTGCTGAGGCCACAGCTCCAATGCTGTGCTCAGCTCTGGGCCCCTCACTGCAAGAGAGACATTGAGGGGCTGGAGCGTGTCCAGGGAAGGGCAACGGAGCTGGGCAAGGGGCTGGAGCACAAGGGCTGGGAGGGGCAGCTGAGGGAGCTGGGGGTGTTCAGCCTGGAGAAAAGGAGGCTCAGCAAGAAGCTCATCACTCTCTGCAACTGCCTGAAAGGAGGGTGCAGCCAGGTGGGGTCAGTCTCCTCTCCCAGGTAACAAGGGCCAGGACAAGATGAAATGGCCACAAGTTGTGTCAGGGAGGTTTATGTTTGGTATCAGGAAAAATTTATTCATTGAAAGGGCTGTCAAACATTGGAACAGGTTGAAGCAGGGAAGTGATGGAGTCACCATCCCTGGAGGTATTTAAAAGATATGGACACGTGGCACTTTGGGACGGTGAACACAGTGGTGTCAGGTTAGCAGCTGGGCTCCATGACCTCCTCTTTTTACAACTTCAATAATTCCAGGATTAAAAGTCACTTGTAGATAAGTCATTAATTTAGCTCAATACGTTTCTTTTTACATTAACTTTCTAATGCCAGCTGCACAAAATTTACACTGTTAAAAATCTAAAAATAATATTCTGTTCCCTCAATGAAATTAACAACAGTAACATTATTCATTTTTTGCAGATTTTGGATCCTATTAATGGCTTGAACAGGCTGAAAGTCGGTTGAGCACTTGTAGGCTCAAAAATCAACACCTATATGTAGTGACAAAAATCCAAGTTGTCTTCCTCCCAGCACTCCTCCAAAAATCCACACTATTTCAGATCTTCCTGCTAAGCTAGAAGTTTTGGACTGTGATAAATTACAAGGAAACAGAACATTCTATACAAAGGCAACAAAATCTTATTTCGGCTTTATTAGCACATCATCTTTGATAGCACATATCATGTGAGCTAACAGCTCAATTCAATGTTCAACTTTTTTTAACTAAAGGGAAAAAAAAAACCCAAACCAAAAACCTCAAAACCACAAACCAAAAAAAAAAAAAAAAAAAATAAAAAAAAAAAAAAAATCCAACCACAAAAACCACCACACACACACCCTCTTTGCTGATTTCAGCTGAATTTAGTTCACACATCAAATCTTTAACTGCAGCAAAGCCAAGTCTGTGCATATTGTTAAAATAAAACCAAGCTCAGACCTCAATGAATTAGCTACAGAACACATACTGGATCACAATAAAGTGTAATACTTATCAAGCATCAAAGTATACCTTTTTTTCTGGATTGTTCTTTTATTTTTCGTTGCCAGTGCTAAGTAACTAAGATGTGTACTGATGAGATTGGAAGAACCATTGTGCTACCCTAGTCCAGTTTCAGTGAAGAAAGGTGGTAACTCTACACAGATGGCTGCAATAAAACTTAAAGTTTACAAGCCAAACATTATTGCTTTTTAATTTTTCTTCTCCATACGGCTCACTAAAAACTCCTTTTCCCCATTATTTTTTTGCTGTTTGCGAACTTCATATTAAGATAAATATTAATGCATGGTTTATTTACTAAAAAAACCACCAAAACCATCAAGAATGACCCCCCCAAAACCCCCATCTAAACCAAAGAATTATACAATTTTATCTATACTATTTCCTCTGTCCCCCACTGATGTACCACATATTTGGACCAGAAGACTAACATTTTTAGTTAGGCACCAAAGTAGACAATCTTACACCATGTTTCAGGCTACTCCATTCAGTGAGACCTGTGCTTCTACAAACAGCACAAGAATACAAATTCCACAAACATAAGATTATGATCACATACCTACAGG